>NC_142402.1:0-655000 GCF_059441095.1 Idiotropiscis lumnitzeri | reverse complement strand
CTGACTTGTGCAAAGGGCGGATTCTCAGATGGGACTTTAACCGGTGACTGTACCTCTCTACTAGGGGGAACAGTTCGGGGCGCAAATTGAATTACTGAGATTCTGGTTGGTTCATCTTGAACTGGGCTTTGTGTTGAGGCATAGCCTTTCACATCAGGTCTTTTATATGGTTTTATATGGACAATGTTGTACTGAGTCTTTAAAATCTTCCCATCAGCATTCTGCAATGTCACGCGTTTGCCACATATGCTTTGGATAATATAGGGACCATTGAAATCTGGCTGTAGCCTTCCACCTTTTCTCCCACGCTTTTGCATATTTAGGAGAAGGACTTCGTCACCAGCCTTGTACAGCACATCTCTGTATTTCTTGTGGACCCTTTTAGCATATGCTTCCATCTGCTTTTCTTGACTCTTTTTTACATTTTCCTCCACAGACTTCCTCACTTCCTCTTGAGCAACTTTTTGAGAATGATTGAGCTCACCATAATAACCTTCCTCTGGGAGTATGATGGTGGAAATCTGTAATTTTTTTAACAATCATAAAATGAGAATTATCTGAAGCACAGCATGAGACTTTCATTTATTGTCTAATACTATGAATAATTTAAGCAAGTATGTGAAAATAAAATAGACTAGGGCTATGTGTATGTCAGAATAGAAAAGAACAAAAGCAACAACTTTTATAAAAATATAACACTGACAGTATCTGCTAACTTAAAAAAAAATGTGTAACTGATAATTACATCTTTGCGACAGTTGAGAAAGGACTCAAATGACTCACTGGCAATTCAGCAGGAACTTCAGCTGGAAATCGTGCTTCCCTCCCATACATCAGGTGAAATGGTGAATATTTGGTGGTGGTGTGTACTTTGGATCACAACGAGAACAGGGTGGCATCCAAGTATAAGTCCCAGTCATTCTGCTGCGCATTAACCAATTTCCTCAGGGCTCTAAAAGCAGATATAGTGAAATGAAACATGTGAAATTGTGAAAGGCACAGATATTTGCGATATGAAATGAAAAGCATACCTTTTTATGTTGTCATTGGTCTTTTCATCAAGACCATTGGTCTGCGGATGATATGCTGCTGTGACTACCCTTTCTACCTTCAGGAGTTCACAGAGCCTGGTGTTGAGCTTCAAGACAATTGAAACTAATTTGTAAATAAATCACTCATACACACATGAAACACAAACCTGGTTGACAAACTGTATATACAACAATCACTCACAAAGGATAAGCATTTAATGTTGGTGTGTTCCTTTTTGATCACTGAAGCAGATCCTAAAATAATTTGCCAAACATGAGCATTTTTTTTTCATTAATAGGCTTACTTCATTGACGAACTCTCTTCCTTGGTCTGACAGGATTCTTGCAGGGCACCCATGTCTGTATATTATTTTGCAAATATTCAAGTCAAGTCAAGTCAAGTCAATTTTATTTGTATAGCCCTTTATTACAGACAGTCTCAAAGGGCTTTACATAGCCACAATCGACATCCCCGATCTTAACCCCCAGGAGGGCAAGGAAAAACTCAAAAAACCTCATTAGGGGAAAAGTGAGAAACCTTGAGAAGGGACCACAGATGGGGGAATCCCCCTTCCAGGATGACCAGGCTGCAATGGATGCCAACTGGGCAACATTTGACACATACAATGATGCTATGCAATAATAGATAAGATAATGTAAGAGTCAATTGAATGAAGTGCTGCAGGAAGATGACTTCAGTGGAGTGGGTCCTCATCCAGGGCCGTAATATCCATGGCAGCATATCCGAAGAGGAGTCTTCGATCTTGTACCAGTCAGTTGGTGTAAATTCAGAACAGCCACTTCCAAGTGAATCGCCATCACCTAATTCGGGGAATTGGGAACAGAAAAGAAAGAACAGAAATAGCAAACAGGCCAACAAGTAGTTCAATGAAGTGCTGAAATATAAGGAAATGAGAAAAGGCGCTGCATGAAGACAACTTCGGCAGAGCAGGTCCCTTCCCGGTTCGTCAGTGCCGTAATCTTCAAAGCATGTCCCCATCACCCAGTTGGTCAATGCCTTAAACTTCCTAGTGGGTCACAGTCACCTAATCCCCCAGCCGGGGGAAAAGGGGGCAGAAAAGAAAACAAAAGAGAAAAAAAAAAGCGGCAGTAAACAAGCCAACAAATATTTCAGCTAAATGCACAAGAGTATAAATGCGTCTTTAATAGTGTTTTGAACATTTCTACTGAAGTGGCGCCTCTAATATCTGAGGGTAGTGCATTCCAAAGCATTGGTGCCCGAATAGAGAACGCAATAGAACCTGCGGACTTCTTTTTGGCTCGCGGGATCACTAAAAGACCAGCATTTTTTGAGCGAAGGTTTCAGGACGGAACATATGGTAACACGAGGTCAACGAGATAGGAAGGTGCTAAGCCGTGCAATATTTTAAAAGTAAGTAGCAGAACTTTAAAATCACATCTCAAGTGGACCGGAAGCCAATGCAAATTGGCTAATATCGGGGTAATATGATCAAACTTTCTCGTCTTAGTTAAGAGTCCGGCTGCTGCATTTTGAACTAACTGCAGACTTTTAATACTAGACATGGGGAGACCCGAGAGCAAAGCGTTACAATAGTCGAGGCGAGACGTAACAAACGCATGGATTAAGATTTCCGCGTCACACGTTGATAGAATTGGGCGAATTTTAGCAATGTTACGCAGACGAAAAAACGCAGTTCGAGTAATATTTTTAATGTGCATTTGAAATGACATAGTTGCGTCAAATATAACACCGAGATTTTTTGTTGAATCCTTTTGGGTAATATTACATTTATCGATATTCAGAGTGGTGTCTTTGAAAAGGTACCGATGACGCGCTGGTCCAATGATGAGCATCTCGGTTTTATCTGAGTTAAGACGCAAAAAATTGAAAGACATCCATTGTTTAATTTCGGCAAGGCATGCCTCTAATTTATAGCAGTTGCGCGGATTCGTTATATCCAACGGCATGTATAATTGCGTATCATCAGCATAACAGTGAAAACTAATGTTATTTCCATATAATATCACCAGCATATAGATGCTAAACAATAGAGGTCCAAGTACCGATCCCTGCGGAACTACACATGTGATCTTACAAAGATCAGAAGTCGTATTGCCATGAATTACACGGTGCGTCCTCTCCGACAGATACGAATTAAACCAAGAAAGCGCTGAACCTGAAATGCCAACACACGTTTCAAGGCGTTTTAATAATATGTTATGATCAACGGTATCAAAAGCGGCACTAAGATCGAGTAAGAGTAATATTGATGAGGTGTCGGCGTCCAAAGCTATGAGAAGATCATTAGTAACTTTAGCAAGGGCCGTCTCAGTAGAGTGGTCGGCTCTAAAACCCGATTGGAAAGGTTCAAATTGATTATTAGCAGTCATATATTCATTAAGTTGTTGCGCTACGACTTTTTCAAGAATTTTTTCAATAAACGGAAGATTTGAAACCGGCCTATAGTTGTTGAGACTCTCTGGGTCATGGTTTGGTTGCTTCAGTAACGGTCGGATAACGGTGGTCCTAAAAGCTGCTGGTACTACACCCGTGGTAAGAGATAGATTCATTATATTTAAAACAGACGGTCCTAGGGTCGTAAACAGTTCTTTAATTAGTTTGCCAGGAAGCGGATCGAGCACACAAGTTGTCGGTTTTGCCGCACTAACCAATTTTGTTAGGCTTTCAAGAGATATTTTTTTAAATTGACATCAGGTTATCGGACAGTTATCAGCCCAAATGTCCCTATTAACACCATTTATCGCGGAATTCGACAGAATTTTAAGAACAGTGTCTTTAATCTCATCACGAATACATTCTATCTTCTGAGTAAAAAATTGCATAAAATCGTGAGCTGAATAGGAAGAGCTATCCGAGGTTGGTCGCTGTTGCGTTAGCATTGCTACGGTGTCAAATAAATATTTAGGGTTGTTTTTATGTAAAACAATTAATCTAGAATAATAATTAGTTTTGGCTAGATTAAGCGCTTCTTTGTATATTAGTAAACTATCACACCATGCCTGACGGAAGACCTCAAGTTTGGTCGCACGCCATTTGCGCTCAAGCTTCCTACAAGATCGTTTCAGTATGCGCGTTTCCTCTGTAAACCACGGAGTAAGCCTCTTTGGACGAGTTTTAGTTTTTAAAGGCGCGACGGAGTCAAGCGCATTTAACAAAGCGACATTAAAGTTGTTTGTGAGATCATCAATCGTACCAATATAATTAGGAAACGAAGCAGTTGCTAAAGGGAGTAGCTCAGAGAGCGCAACGATGGTTGAGGAGCTAATGTTGCGGCTGCTATAATTTTGATTATGGTCAGAACGATGACAATGAGCCAAGACTTCAAATTTGATAAAGTAATGGTAAGATATAGCACTGGTATATGGTAATACAATTATTTTTGAAGATGCTAAGCCTCGGGTTAATACCAAATCTAACGTGTTGCCATTTATATGCGTTGCTTCATTGATTATTTGCGTGAAACCAAACATATCAATGATTGTCCGAAACGCCACGGTAAGTGGTTCCGACGGGAGATTCATATGAATGTTGAAGTCGCCCATGATAAGTATATTATCCGCATGAGTTACTAAATCAGCTACGAATTCAGAAAATTCATCTAAAAAGCCGGAGTAAGAGCCAGGTAGACGATAAAGAACGGCAAGATAAAACGGCAGCTCGGCTGAGGATCGCATAATGAGAACTTCAAATGTTTTAAAGGAATTGCTAAAACGAGGACTAAGTTTTAGGTTAGATTCGGAAATGAGGGCTACACCCCCGCCTTTCTTTTGAGGGCGCGCAACATGCGAGCTCACGAAGTTTGGAGGCGAAGCCTCATTTAGCGTTAAAAACTGTTTCGGTTTTAACCAGGTCTCGCAAAGACCAATCATGTTAAGATTATGGTCTCTAATAAGGTCATTAACTAACAAGGCTTTCGATGAAAGCGATCTAATATTTAAAAAACCGAGTTTCAGTAAAATAGGTCTATCTAAGTTATTCCGCGCAACAGGACTCCTGGTCATAATATTAAGGAGATTGCCTTGCCTAGGTCCCGGATTGTACCTCGAGCGACTATAAACGCGGCGAGAAATTCTGACGGTCGGAATCCGATCGTTATTTACCAGCTTTCAAGTGCTATTATTTTGAGAGAACGGCTCGTCGTCAATAAAACCGACCGAGGAGGAATGCTTAAACCCATCATGTATTGCCACCTCAGTAGAAATTATATCAGTATGAGATGTAACAGCGTATGGTGTGTAGCGCTCAAATCTAGAAGAAAAGCTATGTGTGTTGTCTAAGTCTAGCATAGCGCTAGTTAGCTCTAGCCTTACAGACTCCATACCCTTCCTTACAGGCTCACTATTCGCCTGCAGCCCGACCTGCTCTAATATGAATAGTCATGGAAGGCTCGAACAATAATCTATGTTTCTAGAAAGAGTGATGGCGCCTTCCCAGTTAGGGTGAAGGCCGTCCATCCTCAGCAGGTCGGGTCGGCCCCAGAAAGAAGGCCAGTTATCTATAAACTGCAGTCCCTGCTCACTACAAAAACGAGCCAGCCACTTATTTAGCGAGAATAATCTACTAAACCTCTCATCATTGCCTCTCGCAGGCAAGGGGCCAGAGACAATTACTCGATGCTGACTCATCTTTCTGGTGAGATCACAAGTCCTTGCTATGTTTTTCTTTGTGATCTCTGATTGCTTCATCCTAGTGTCATTGGAGCCAACGTGTATCACTATATCTGAATAGCTAGCGTTGTTTGCACTGCGCTGGTGTATAGGTGTCTTGCGCGCTAGCTCCATAAGATTAGCTTCTATGTCGGGTGCTCTGGCCCCAGGAATACACATTACTGTGGCTGGAATTTCAAGCTTAATGTTGCGGGTAATGGAGTCACCTATCACTAAAGGTGCGGGAGCCATGAGACCGAGGTGGAATGGAACTGCTATGTGTCTTAACAGGCTCATCGCGATTATCAAGCCGTTTACGGCCAATGCTAACCAGACTAGCAGGTTGGCTACAACCTGTGCTAACAGTCGTGTCCGCCACGTTTACGCTTACCACATTACTCTGCTCTAGCTGGTGGACACGTCCCTCTAGCAGGGAGAGTCTTTCCATGAGAATGGTGCAAGTGTTGCATGTGGTGGTGCACGAAACCGTAGTTGTGTTTACTCGCCCGGTGGATAAAAGCGGAGGAAAAGATGTCGCGCCGAAAGTGACGTCCTGTCACAAGCAGAGGGACGCTTGTTGCTTGCCTTCTGTCCTGCTGTGACCAACTTCAGCAGCAGATTTCGTTCCCAATGGGTATGCCTCGACCCATTTAGAAAAATAGTCCGTTGCAGTCAGGATGTACTGGAACCCACTGGCAGTCTTTGGAAGTGGTACAGTAAGATCGATGCTAACGAGCTCCCAGACACCTGATAAAATAAATAAATATACATATATACAGCTATATGTAACCCATGTTTGGCTCAGCCTTTTTTTATTCCTATTCTTATTTTCTGTTAATGTGATTTTTTCTTAGCGCTGTTACTATTTCCTACGGACCTAGAACGCACCGCAGCGTTGAGATGACGTCTCATCTCGTACGAGAGACGTAGAGAACTTTCTAGCATTTTGTTTCATGCGAGTTGAAGGAGAAAGGCTCTGAATAGACCATACTGGTCCGTTGAACTTTTTTGTGTGAACTGTGAGCGAATGGAGTTCAAATCCTGTGGTGTTTTCTTGCCAAGGAAATTCGATTTATTTTGAGGCTATCGATCCTGGTGAGTTTTTTGTCGAATGTGCCTAATTAACATTCCTGTGTCAATGTATCTCATGATGTTTAACTGAAAAAAACAGTCAGGATGAAGGTTTGTGAACGTTGAGATTGCTATTAGCTAATGGTGAGATATAACTGAAGAAATTAAAGCATTGTAAACTATTTTACTCGCACATGCCTTCCTAGCAAGTGTACTACCTAGTGAGATAAGCTAACAGGCTCACGAAGGACTCCATGTGTGTTAGATACACGTATTTTCTTTTATTCTATTTAATTTTTTTTCACTGGACGATTGTTGCACTGTTGTTTTTGGGGCCACATTGAATGATTGCTCTGCACGTTTCGTGCAGGCTGTTTTTTCTGGGACTAAAAGAATCGTCTAAAGCTTGAACTGCACCGGCAGTGGATTGGATACTTCCTAGGACGCCGGCGAGTGACGTTGGATTCCCGTGGCCACCTATTTCCCTGGAGGGTGGTAGGACCGTCAAGAGGATTTTTTTTTTGGACAAATCTTTTTTTCCTTTTTTTTTGTTTTTTCTGAGATCTCAGACATTTTTTTTGTGGGTCAGATCTGACACCAATTTTGACACAAACTAACACAAATATATGTTTAAAGAGAGATTGAATGTTCTGAATATTGGGGAGTTTGGGATATATAAATACAACTGTTCACATATTCCTGTTAATTGTTCTAAGTGTGTCTTGTTTCTATTGGAGGTTTATTATTGTTGTATTGCACTGGAGAGGGGAGCCCTCTAATCTCGTTGCACACTTGAGTACAATGACAATAAAGGGATTTCTATTCTATTCTATTCTATTCTATTCTATTATTGCTCTAAGTAGAGTTGCTGCCGCCAATCTCCCTGCAACCCAAGATAGATGAGTCTTGAGTTGAATACTTACGAATAATTGGTACACACAAACAAATTCAGATTTATTTTACTTAGCTTGAGTGTGACGCTGCTTAGTTCAATTGTGGTGGTTACACAAATTGTGGCGAGCCAGCCAGGAGTCCCACACACAAGCTTGAATTCTTGGCCCTCAAGTGGGCTGTGTGTGACAAATTTAACGATTACTTGTATGGTTCTTCTTTTGTTGTCCTGACTGATAATAATCCTCTAACATACGTCTTAACAAGTGCCAAGTTGGATGCTGCTGGACACAGGTGGTTGGCTGCCTTGTCCACTTATCACTTTACCATCAAGTACAGGGCTGGTCAAGCGAACAAAGACGCCGATGGGTTGTCTCGGCGGCCACAAGAACCACCTTATGAAGATGAGGCTTTTTGCAAAGAGAGAGCTCGTATTAATGACATGAAAATGCGACTCATTGATTCATCAAATCAAATGGATCATGAAACTTTCACTGCTTTGTGCCAGCGCCATTCTGTTTCAATTCCATCAGAACCTTTTGTTGTTGTCGAGTCTCTCGCTATTGACCTTACAGCAGTCCCTGAAGCATATGGTGAAAATATCTTGCCCTTAATGACAGATGCTGATTGGCACACAGCACAAAGGATGGACCCCCCTATTGCACGTGTCATAACCTTGTTGGAAGGAGGTGCGAAACCTGGACTCAATGAAACAAAGTACGAATCCGCTGATGTTAAGGTCATGCTAAACCAATGGAACAAACTTGAACTCAGAAATGGAGTGTTATACAGGAAGTGTAAAGACCAAGATTCTCTAGTCTACCAGTTAGTACTACCTCATCAGTATCGTGAAAGAGCTTTGAAAGGTGTACATGATGAGATTGGTCACCTGGGATTTGACCGTGCCTTACATCTTGCTCGAGCTAGGTTCTATTGGCCAAGAATGGCCAAGTCCATTGAAGATAAGTGCAGGAAATGCCCTCGATGTGTCATGAGGAAGGGTCTTCCCCAAAGAGCCGCCCCGCTGGAAAACATTCACACGACTTACCCACTTGAATTAGTTTGTGTGGATTATCTGTCCATTGAGCCAGATAGTCGAGACACAAGGAATGTGTTAGTATTGACAGATCATTTTACAAAATTTGCCATAGCAGTACCTACAAGAGACCAGAAAGCTAAAACGATAGCGAAAACGCTTTGGGATAACTTGATCATTCCCTATGGGTTTCCTTGCCGTCTGCTAAGTGATCAAGGGAGAGACTTTGAGTCTAAAATAGTCAAGGAGCTTTGTGCTTTGGTTGGGGCGAGGAAGATCCGTACCACTCCGTATCATCCCCGGGGAAACCCGGTAGAACGCTACAATAGGACGTTGCTAGCTATGTTAGGCACATTGGAGGAGAAGGACAAGTTCCATTGGCGAGACTTCGTCAAGCCCTTAACGCATGCCTACAACTGTACCAGAAATGACACGACAGGGTATTCCCCATACGAACTAATGTTCGGCAGACAGCCCAGGTTGCCTATTGATCTTATCCTTGGTACATACCCTGGCAAATCTAGTCCAAAGTCCTATTCAGATTATGTCAAAACTCTTCGTGCAAACCTCCAAGAAAGCTACGCTCTTGCTTCCAAACACTCAAAGAAGATGGGTGAGAAGAATAAGACACGTTTTGACAACAAAATAAGAGCTGCTGAACTCTTTGTTGGTGATAGGGTCCTAGTAAAGAATGTTAATGTCAGAGGAAAGCACAAACTGGCAAATCGTTGGGAGCAAACCATTCACACTGTTGTAAAACGCATCAAGGACAGTCCTGTTTATGTTGTTAAACCAGAGACTGGAGAGGGTCCTCAGCGCACTTTACACAGGGATCTTCTTTTGCCTTGTGGGTTCTTACCTGTGGAGGATCAGAATGAATCCAATTCTCCAGGAGACAATTCAAGGAAAGTGAAGACAAGGAGCAAGACAAATAAGATGATGGAGACTGATGTTGGAAGTGAAGGAGAGTACAGTGACAAGGATGAAACGAGTGATGAAGAGATATTTTGTATTGACTCACGGGAGCGGCAGATAATCACGAAGGGCCCTTATACCCAAACTGAGCAGTTTCCTGTTAAATTCCAACCTCCTAAGCATGTCCAACCCTCAGTGTCATCTTCTGATGTTGCAGTGCCAGAGAAACCAACACTTGACCTTGATAAGTCCATCATGACCTCACAACATGAAGTTCCTGGGTTGAGTAGTGTTGAGTTGCCATCTACAGATAGGTCTTCCGACCACCTTATTGAGATCCCTGAACCTGACTTGACTCCTACCCTGACTGACACAGTTATTCCCTCAGACTGTAAACCCAGTACTGACACTGTCAAAACAGATGATGCGGCGGTTAAGTCAATAGGCTTGCGACGCTCCGAAAGAGAAAGACGTCAACCTAAAAAGTTTACCTATGATGAACTGGGAGAGCCACTGAACTTGGCTATTAGTTCTTTTTTTCAGGCTTTAAGCGTTGCGTTCTCGAGAGCTGTGCTACAACCTCCACAATGCCCAAGCTGTAAAACGTTGCATGAAGAGACTCATGCCGTTTAGAGGGGGAGAATGTAACCCATGTTTGGCTCAGCCTTTTTTTATTCCTATTCTTATTTTCTGTTAATGTGATTTTTTCTTAGCGCTGTTACTATTTCCTACGGACCTAGAACGCACCGCAGCGTTGAGATGACGTCTCATCTCGTACGAGAGACGTAGAGAACTTTCTAGCATTTTGTTTCATGCGAGTTGAAGGAGAAAGGCTCTGAATAGACCATACTGGTCCGTTGAACTTTTTTGTGTGAACTGTGAGCGAATGGAGTTCAAATCCTGTGGTGTTTTCTTGCCAAGGAAATTCGATTTATTTTGAGGCTATCGATCCTGGTGAGTTTTTTGTCGAATGTGCCTAATTAACATTCCTGTGTCAATGTATCTCATGATGTTTAACTGAAAAAAACAGTCAGGATGAAGGTTTGTGAACGTTGAGATTGCTATTAGCTAATGGTGAGATATAACTGAAGAAATTAAAGCATTGTAAACTATTTTACTCGCACATGCCTTCCTAGCAAGTGTACTACCTAGTGAGATAAGCTAACAGGCTCACGAAGGACTCCATGTGTGTTAGATACACGTATTTTCTTTTATTCTATTTAATTTTTTTTCACTGGACGATTGTTGCACTGTTGTTTTTGGGGCCACATTGAATGATTGCTCTGCACGTTTCGTGCAGGCTGTTTTTTCTGGGACTAAAAGAATCGTCTAAAGCTTGAACTGCACCGGCAGTGGATTGGATACTTCCTAGGACGCCGGCGAGTGACGTTGGATTCCCGTGGCCACCTATTTCCCTGGAGGGTGGTAGGACCGTCAAGAGGATTTTTTTTTGGACAAATCTTTTTTTCCTTTTTTTTTGTTTTTTCTGAGATCTCAGACATTTTTTTTGTGGGTCAGATCTGACACCAATTTTGACACAAACTAACACAAATATATGTTTAAAGAGAGATTGAATGTTCTGAATATTGGGGAGTTTGGGATATATAAATACAACTGTTCACATATTCCTGTTAATTGTTCTAAGTGTGTCTTGTTTCTATTGGAGGTTTATTATTGCTCTAAGTAGAGTTGCTGCCGCCAATCTCCCTGCAACCCAAGATAGATTAGTCTTGAGTTGAATACTTAGGAATAATTGGTACACACAAACAAATTCAGATTTATTTTACTTAGCTTGAGTGTGACGCTGCTTAGTTCAATTGTGGTGGTTACATATACATACATCCACAAATAATTTTTGGAAATGTTTCCATTGACACTATTGTTTAACACGATTGCAACTCACCTTAATACACTGCAGTGGGAGCGCAACAGTGAGAGGTTTGCCAACTTTTTGGCACTTGTCACATTCCTGGATCTTCGGAAAGATTCATAGCAAAGACAGATATACAAACACGAAAATCTATACACATAGACAAAATCTATATTGCAGTAAATCTGTGTTTATGCATGTTCAAATGTTGCTCAAACAAATCAGAAAGGTATAGTACCACATACCCATTTCTCAATGTCGACAGTCATGCCGTGCCAATAAAATCGGCAACATAAGGCACTGCGTGTTTTAAGGGTGCCAGTGTGCCCTCCAATAGGAGAAGAGTGAAACTCTTCGAAGAGCCTCCTGGACTCCTCTTGAGTTTTAATTGCTCTCCTGAAGCAAAAGAAGAGTTCACCGTCTATATCAGGAAAAAATAAGAATCTTAATAACTTTAAATTGCTAATGATCTGAGCTACACGTGGGATTGGTTACAATGAAAATACTGACCTTTTAGAGTGAATTTTGAGGCATACCTTCTTAGGTTTTGCTTCTTGCTTTTATCATACCCAGGTGGGTATGTTCCAGCAAGAAGAAGATTGTAAACTTT
The DNA here is from genome assembly GCF_059441095.1 of Idiotropiscis lumnitzeri. Lineage (NCBI taxonomy): Eukaryota > Metazoa > Chordata > Actinopteri > Syngnathiformes > Syngnathidae > Idiotropiscis > Idiotropiscis lumnitzeri. The sequence goes on along the minus strand of NC_142402.1, from coordinate 642,926 downwards.
GTCCCACTTCTCCTCCATAACTACAATGACAGTTGCAAACAATTTTCCTTCTGATACAGTTGACATGAATTAACAAGCAAAGTAGGAAACATTCAGGAGCACATACATAACTGCATACTCAGTCAGGCCATATCAGTATAAGGTTTGGAAGTACTAACTTTAAGTGGCTATATTCGGTCATTTTTACTGGATCATTGTTTTTGTTTTCTTTCTAATTAAGTAAAATCACCAACAATGAAACTCAGAATTACTACAAAGAGAACATTTACTGGCGATATCAAACGAGTATGGTATCCATAAACTGCGTGAGAAATGTAGGCAACTGAAACACACACCCAAAGTATTTTGAGACAATGAATACGCCAAATAAGACTCAAATGAAAATGAAAACATTAAGTACTCACCGCTTTTCACCGCACAATGCAGAGGTAGGAAAAAATGCTGCAAACTTCCAGCGAAATCACTATCTGTCGGTGTCAGGTTTAAATGCCCATTTTGGGAGGGCTTACTGACATAATTTACTAAATGTAACGGCCGAAATAAAACGCTAGCTGAATGGCCAGGAGGAACCAGACACCGCTGTTCATTTTCACCGCCGGCGGGGGAAAAGAGTGGGACAAGAGAGGCCGCGAGCAGCCGCTCGCCTGCTCGCAGCCGCGAGCAGAGCTCGCGGCCGCCCCATGCAACTCTCCTCTCTCCCCTCCTCTTCTCACCGGCTCGGCTTTTATTAGTTTGACTCAAGAATCACAAGAAATTAGAATACAATGAAGGTCTGTTTAGCCTAAACTAAATCACCAGAATACAGGAGATTAATTAACAATAGTGGTCTGTTTTAGACTAAACTAATCAGCAGAAGACAGAAAACATCAATAACTAATCATCAGTAACTCTAGCAGGCAGAGAATCACAAATCACAGTGTAAAGGTCAGTTTAACTATACACATCATCAGGATACGGTGTCTGTGTGCGTGTGTGCTAAAATAACAAGTAAGTGTCTATGTGTGTGTGTTTAAACATGAATGAGTGTATAAAAACATGATTATAAATACACAAACTGATTAACTATCCTCAGCCCATCTTACAGTAGGACAAAACGCAACTAACTTCCCCGCGAAATCACTATGGGTAGGACAAAAAGCAACTCACTTCCCGCGAAATAACAATCCGCATTATGCGCATGCGCGCATGCGCATGCGCACTAGGCATTGGTAGGACGTCTCGATGGGTAGCACATTTTGACAGAACACCGGAAGTACTTAATACCCTCAGTCAGAGTAAAGTTTTATCATTTTAAACTAAAGGTATAATAACAATTTACCACATAATTATGATTTTATTTTATCATTATGATGTACTTGGCACAAATTACATTATTTAAAAAAAACTATAATAACATAGGACAGCATAGCACGTACACGATATTGTTTTTTATTCTGAAATAGATTGCGGGAGATGCGTTCTCTGTTATTCATTGTGTTTTCAGGGAAATTTCTACACACAAGGAGTTCGACGCGTTTGTTAATTTTTAGTGTTTCATATTTTCTCTTGTAACACTTTAAAAATGAACACCGTTTTGTCAAGAGCGAACTCTCTTTTCGCATTCTCTCTGAGCGTCATGGCGGCCCTAACTTTTGGCTGTTTCATCACGACAGCGTTTAAAGATAGAACAGTTCCTGTGGACGTCCGTGTCTCCAAAGTCATGCTGTAAGGTTCTTTTGATACGTCCCCGCTTTTTCTTCTTATTTGATCTGTGACGACAAGATGCCGCTCGGCTTTCGTGATTATAGTAATTTGCATGTGCCAACAGACCACCTTCTTAATAGGCTTTGCTTATGAATACACTATTTATAATTAAAGAGCGAAAAAGCTAAATAAATCCTAGCTTTTATTTATCGTAGATATTGCATGACCTCGCTGTGAAACTATCATCTTTATTCAATGAGTTGCTCAATTTGAGGCTGATTTTCAGCGAGAAATATTCCATTTTGAGTTCATAAGGTGTGGGTTGTAAAGTGAAGTGATAAGATCATTTGACTACAGATGGCATTTGACATATACAGTATTTTGTAGTGCCTGATCGATATGGGTTTTTTGGGGCCAATGCTGCGGGCCAAAAAAAAGAGCCAGATTCCGAATATAGTTTATAGACCTTTGTGCTAAAAATATTAGCATATCCCACAATCCCATGCAATCATCCATTTTGGATGGCAACGCCGCCTTTTCCCTGCGAACGCGTAAAATGGGCACTTAAACTCCTTTAGGCGGCTACACGTTTTTTAGTGCATTTAAACCGTCTTGTTGCGATGGAGAAATACACAGAAACTTTGAGCAGGCAGGCGAGTGTCTGTTATGCCGTCAAATTGTGTTTGATTGGCGATTTAGATTGATGCAAACTTCACCAGAGAGACTGGATTACTGATTTGCAAGCTGCCCGTCATGACGCACATTAATCTCGTCTACTATCTTGTTTCCACCCAACCCCATTCTGTAAATTGAAGGACTTCCAACAATTATAAAAAATTGGAGGCATATAGTATTTGTCAGGCTGGGTTCACACAATTTACTGCATAATGAATATGTTTCATGTATCCATCTTATACCACATACACGCACCCACGTACGTATACACGCAAACACATACATACATACATGCATACATACATTCATTAATAATACTAATAAGCCCTAGCTGATTGACGTGATGCAAAGGAGGAAGAGAATATACTATGTATTCAGGAGACCAGGTGGAAAAGGAGCAAAGCTAGAAGTTTACGAGCAGGGTTCAAGTTGTTCTATCATGGTATAGATAGGAAGACAAATGGAGTAGGAGTTATTGTGAAAGAGGAGGTTGTTAGGAATATCCTGGAAGTAAAAAGAGTGTCAGCCAGAGTGATGAGCCTGAAGCTAGGAATCGAAAGTGTGATGATCAATGTTGTTAGTGGGTATGCGCCATAGGTAGGTTGTGAGCTGGAGGAGACGGAGAACTCTTGGTTGGACCTTGATGAAATGATTGAGAGCATCCCTAGAAATGAGAGAGTTGTCATTGGTGCAGACTTCAATGGACATGTTGGGGCAGGAAACGGTGGTGATATCCAGGAGAGGAACGCAGAAGGACAGATGATGGTTGACTTTGCAACAAGGATGGAAATGGCTGTTGTGAATACTTTCCTCAAAAAGAGGCAGGAACATAGGGTGACCTACAAGAGTGGAGGTAGGAGTACACAGGTAGACTACATCTTGTGTAGACGGTATAATCTGAAGGAGATCAGCGACGGCAAAGTAGTGGTAGGTGAGTGTGTAGCCAGACAGCATAGGATGGTAGTGTGTAGGATGACTCTGGTGGTGAAAACGACAAAGAGGGCAAAAGAAGAGCAGAGGACAAAATGGTAGAAGTTGAAAGGGAAAGAGTGTTGTATGACCTTTAGGAAGGAGTTGAGACGGGCTCTTGGTGGTCAGGAGGAACTCCCAATTGACTGGACAACTACAGCAAATGTGATCAGGGAGACAGGTAGGAAAGTCCTTGGTGTGTCATCTGGAAGGAATGGAGATAAGGAGACTTGGTGGTGGAATGAGGAGGTGCAGAAAGGGATCCAGAGAAAGAGGTTTACTAAGAAGAAGTAGGACAGTGAGCGTGCGGATCATTTTTTTAAACCTCTCTTTTGTGACGATGTTGAGTTGCTTGAACGGTGTCTTTCCCCCCGTGAAAAGTTATTGCATTCGTGATTTGTCGATGCTGTTTGGACTTCTTATCATAAGGTCTTATAATATAGGCATCTTGAGTACAGTGAACCCTCTGTTATCGCGGTTAATGGGGACCGAGACCACCCGCGAAAACTGAAAATCCGCAAAGTAGCGGCACACCTTCAAAAATGCTTAAAAAAAAAAGTGCGGAGTAGCGGCGCACCTTCAAAAATGCTTAAAAAAAAAAAAATTTAAAAAAGTGTATGTATATATATATATATATATATATATATATATATATATATATATATACGGGTAGAGAGAGAGAGAGTGAAATTCATGTTATAACAAAAAAAAACTAATTATTATTAAAACTTATTATTTTTTTATTCCCCAGCCATTATTTTTGTATTTATTCAATTACTTCTTTTTGTATTTATTTAATTACTTCGACTTTTACCTGCTGGTACGCCGTCCGGTGTGCCCTGTGAAATGAAAGGTGGCATTCTTCATTTATTTATTTATTCATTCATAACTTACAGCCTCGCGCTCCGCTCATGCCCGGGCGGAAGGTGTTCCTCTTCGGCTTAACTACCACGCATGCCGGCCGGTCTCCTCCGGAGCTCTCGTACGGTCCCGAACGGAGCGAAATGTCGCCCCGCTAGTGCCCGGGCGGAAGGTGCTCCTCTTCGGCGTAATTGCCACGCACGCCGGCCGGCCTCCTCCGGAGCTCTCGTACGGTCCCGAACGGAGCGAAATGTCGCCCCGCTAGTGCCCGGGCGGAAGTTGTTCCTCTTCGGCTTAACTGCCACGCACGCTGGCCGGAGCTCTGGTACGGTCCGAACCGCGCGAAACGTCGCCCCAAATCGTGCCCGGGGGAACGTGCTCTTCTTCGTCCACTCTCCTCTTCGCCCACGCTCTTCTTCGGCGCACGCCGGCCGTCTAACCGCTCCAGCGCCCCGTCGTGCCGCTCTGCGAAACTACAATGCCCCCGAATATTTTTTAGACCCGCGAAGCACTGAACCCGCGAAAGGTGAACCGCGAAGTAGCGAGGGTTCACTGTATATCGTTTTACATCGGGTCCCACTAATGAGTCTGAACTGGTTATACTGAGGCTCGTAATAGCGATTCAAATGGTCGGACAGGTTTGTTGTATTACCTCGTGTTGCAGCAACAACGGTGAGGCACCATCGGCAGAGGATTTCTCGTATATTCCTTTTTTATGGCCGAAATAATTAGATTTTTCGGATGTTGACTTTCTTTTGGGGACTAAATCTACTGCCGCTTCTGCTGCCGTCTCCTCCTGTGTTCATGGCAGACTGCAGTGGCTGTGAGAGTGGAGGCGGAGGGGCGCATTGACTAATTAGCATAGTGTAGCGTGCGGCTATTATGAAACAAACCAAAAGTTTCCGTGTTCTAAAAAAAAAGAAAGAAACATTGCACGTCTTACGATGTGACTATTGCGCATGCGCACATTGCAGTCGCAATGTTCAAACGGCATATCGTGCAGACCTATTAGGTAGTATATGTAACGGGCCAAGTCCTACAAAAAAGTGTTCTGGAGCCATATGTTGTATATAGCAGGAAGTCCTCCTTTTTGAATTTAAGTGAAAAGGTCTTTGTTGACTTGACTACTAAAGCTGCAGTAACTTGACCCAAAGGAAAATTACTTCTCATAATTTCTCACATTTCATCATAGTAGTAGCGCCACAGACTGGCTCAAAGAAAGATATATATTTTTTATGTTTTACTCCCTACAGGTTGACCAAACTCATGAAACTTTGCACTCATATCAGGCCTGGCAATCAATATTTTTTGTTTATTGTACATTTTTTTAAAGAAACTATTTATAAAAAGCAGCCCCTGTTGTACGTTTTGACTTGATCTAAGGAAATTTGGTAGCATAGTCCAAGACCTACAAAAGGTTTTTGAATCCCTACTCTAAACGCAAATGGAAATCAGTCATTTTTAATTTACTTGCAAATTTTAGCCAATTCTTGACCGTTTAGGTTATATTTTATCAAAATATGATTTAATCTGATGTGCTTCATTTTAAAAAAATTCCGACGTTCCATTATCTCAACCTGCCTGTACTCCAACGCTGCGACGGCTGTGATGGCGCTTTATAGCTGCTTGTAGCACTAGTTAATGTTTTCTTTCATTTTGCTCATGATTTGTGATGAAAATAAATATTTTTTTTACAGGAGGAATGTTGACGACTTCACTGGACCCAGAGAGCGCAGTGATCTGGGTTTCATCACATTTGACCTCTCAGCTGATATCCTTCCCAAATACCTCAATATAGAATATATTCTCCCATTTGCGCCAAAGCCATTTTCTCACTCACCTGGCCTGCGCAAGGTATGGCGATTCTCCTGTGCAGACTTGAGAGACACCCATTACGCGCAAGGAGCTGATAACATGCTCCTAAGAGGTGTGACTCTTTGAATTCTGAGCGAGTCTCTTATTCCTGAAGTGTTGTGTTTTCATGACATATGAAATCCATACTAATCCTTTTGGAAACTATGTCACACATTAAAAGCAAAATTAACTTAATTGGTGGATCCAGAAGTTACTTGTCGACATTGACGGTATGCGGCTCATCTAACAGGCTACTTCGGATCACTTCTGTTTTAGCTTTCAGTATATAATAAATCAAACAAGTAATTTAATAATAGTGCTGTGCTCATGACTGAGCGGATGTTCAGACTTGGTGCTGTGAGGGTGAAGGTGGACTCTTAAAACGCTGACAAGGGAAAATGTAGGGTAACAAGGATTTATTTGGACCGGCAAAAGACAATCAACACTTGATAGGCAAGGAAACTTGCTATCAATAATAATTTGGTATCTATAATTACAGTCGTCGGAAGACGAGAACGAAAAGCGCTGGTGGAGTAACCTCACACCAGGAAAATCAAAACGAGGAACAAAAATAGCTTGCAACGCAAGAAGACCGAAAACGAGAATGTCCACAAAAGGGTAAGGTTAAATCCAATACACGAAGCGATAACAAAAGGCGAGCCGAAACGTAGCTGAAACATGGAAAACAACAAAAACTGACAAAGCCCATACACGGTGTAACTTGGGCGAAGACTATAGCGAAGGCACATGGGCGAGAGCAAGTTGGGTCAATAATCACTTCCGCGTCGATGGCTTAAGTAGTCTGTAATTACGCGCTTCATTGAGCGCAGCTGCGTGTCTCATGAGCGCGTCTCGCTCGCGGCCGGGTCCCAGGATCGCGCGCCGTCGGAACACGCCCACTCAGCTGCAACGAAAACAGACGGATCGTGACAGGTGCATCTATAGAAGACTGAGTGAGTGTTGAGCAGCTGAAGCCCAGCAAATATCCTGTCTTGCACACAGACGGGCAACTTTAATGGATTTTGTCTGGCATAGATCAAATACAAATAAATGATGATAAATACAAATACATATACATGTGTGTGTGTGTGTGTGTGTATATATATATATGTGTGTGTATATATATATATATATATATATATATATATATATATATATATATATATATATATATATATATATATATATATATATATATATATATATATAATATCTATCTTGCTGTCTATGTGCTCAGAAATTATGTTCACCCTGCAGGTCTGAAGCATTGTTTTTTTTCCTTAACTTTTGTACATTTGCAGCCAATATTTGACTGGAATGTAAAACAGCTCTTTCTCTATTTGTGTGCTGAGTACTCAACAAAAAGCAATGTAAGTTATTTTCAAAGAATGCACATGCCACCTTACCGTGATACATCTTTGCAATATAGTTTTCGTTAATATGGATGTCCGGATTACTGTTCATTAATTTCTGACACAGTCAAATGCTAATGGAACCTTGTAGCTGAGCATTTGTTTAGTGCATATAATGAGGAAAGCTTTGTAACAGTTATGTATACTGTCTTCTTCTTAATTTGGAATCTTGGTTCTTCTCATTGTTAATTAGCCTATCACTTGCAGATCCAATCGCGTAATCACTGATTTACAGGTCACAACAGAATATAAATTGTTTGGCCTATTCTGGTATATTTACATTTTTAGATTTCGGTGGACCCCCACATAATCGAGGTTCAGCACCTGACCGTTCACCTATTCACAATTTTTTTTCAATACTTGGGAAAATATTTTTCAAATTATTGTTTTGCTTTTTGTCTTTTTTGGGGGGCGTCAACCCGTTGCTCATGGAAAACGCTTATTGGCAGCTCAACCATGCTTATTGAAGAATTTGGTGGGTTGATGGGTTTTTTTCAATTAATTTGGATTTGGTGTCATTTATGCACATAATTTTGCTATTCACAGGCCCGCCCACTCACTATCACCCATGATTAGTTGGGGTCCACTGCGTACGTTGGCTATGAAAAGCATGATAGCATGTAATGTATGTTGCTACCACTGCCAAATATAACCAGTGGCGCAAAAAGTATGTATGCAGCATATGCGGCGCAAAGCGGCACCACGCTAGAGGGGGCGACAAAGCGAGAGGAGGAAAATTGTTTTTGAGTGGCCAGTTGTTTGTTCACCGGGATGGTTTGATCTAATCACTACTACTAATCGAGGCACGTCACTGATAGACGCCCCCCTGCTCCTGTGCGCCGCGTGCACACAGACGCAGACAGAGTCCAGTGCGCGCACCCTTGAGTACGCGAGCAGCAAGTGTTTACAATTCAAACGTCTGATGACGGTCAAGATGGAGAAGCAAAATAGAAAGTGCTCAGCAGCACGAAATTGAAAAAAAAAGTGAGAACGAGAGAAAGATTATGCAGGCATGAAAACCAGCTTATCAAAGTGGTTTAAAGAAGAAGGCAAGTTTTGACGTGTCAGCGTAGTAAGAGCAATACATGGCTTACAAATAATTGAGTTACCTAAAAAGCTACACGTAAAATGAGAACTTACTGTCTTACAACTGTGTACTGAACAATATTTACAGAATAAGAGATGAGAAGAACATTAATGGGTTTACGAGGGGATGTGTGTGGGAGGCATGCGTGGCGTGTCATGCATTCACATGTACAAAACGTAGCATGATATAAAGTCAGTGGCGGTGTCCGTGTGTGTCTAATACAGTGCTCCTCAAACAGTGGCGTGCCATGCTGAGGGTGGCGCCTGTTAACCTGGGGAGCATGCTTTTTTTCCGCAGTAGTACGGCTGAAGGATGTATGGTTTTGGGACTCAAATTGCAATCTCAGACAATGCAATTTTGAGATCATCAAAGATGCTGTTTGTGCCCCTAGGTCATGCAGCAGGTTACGCAGTACTGATTTAAAAAAAAAAAAAAAAAAAACGGCGCCCTGTCGCTCGTTGTCCCGGAAGTAATTTCTTTCGCCGCTAGTTGAATGCTCGACGCCAAGCTATATTGCGCCGCAGCAATATAAGCTGTATTTTTACATTATCTAAGTCTGTGCACAGCAGCAGCATCGAGCTGCGCGATGACAAATAAACCACCCCACTAACAAGTAGTGTTTTAAACGAGGTGGCGAACAAGGGGGCGCTAAGTATGCTAATCGCTAAAATGAATTACAGTGTAATAAGTGCTTCGGTGGACGCTCGACTTGAAACAGAAGTCTGACTCAAACTGCGTTTGGGCGGAGAGCCAGCAGCTATGAAATGTTGTATTGCAACAATTACGTATTGAAACATAAAATAAGACGACGGCTACGTTCGCAATTTAACAGACGCTCTCAGACGGGAACACGGAAATGGATGACGTCATCACGACGAAGAGGTTCGATTCTAAACGTATAGTAAATATTTATCATCTCATCAATATTTGCACCACAGACGACTGAGTTTCGAGATGCTCCCCATAATAGTTCTCAAAATTCTATTTCTTAACAATTTGTATATATATATGTATGTATATCTATATATATGTATGTATATATATATATATATATATATATATATATATATATATATATATATATATATATATATATGCACACACACACACACACATGCCTCAAAGACAAAAGACGAGTTAGGCCGTTATGTTATTAGTGTGACGATATAAACGTTCACAAAAATGGCAAGGGGAAAGGTGTATTCATTTTGTGAGATAACATATGTATTAAGGAGAATGTTTATTATAATCAAATAATGGAACCCTCTGAAAATAATTTACTGTAATTTATTCAATTGTGTCGCTATACATTTTGGGGGCACGTTTTTCGAGGGAAAGGGTTAGTACCATTCTTGGTAACTCCATTACTTCCCTCGTACCTTCTCAAAACAGTATACAAGTTTTAATATGAAATGTCTGTTTTTGTCTTTGTGTTTGTTTGTGTATCAGTCTTTGAACCAGGTGGTCCTCTGGGATAAGATTGTCCTTCGAGGTGAAAGCAACAAACTCAACCTCAAAGAGACAAAATCCAAATATTTTTTCTTTGATGATGGAAACGGTCTCAGGTAAGCTATACATGTGGCTGGTGGTTGAAAAAGGCTGAGGCTAAGATTTTTGATGGAAATAGAATTAGACTCATCTCGTAAAAACAATGATTTACCACTGTGTTATATGCATACATACTGTCTCTATTGACTAAGTATGGACATAACCTTCGGTTTGAACAGTAGATAACACAATTGGGAAAATTTGTTGGTGCCTCTGTAAATGAAAGAAAAATCCACGTTGGTCACAGAAATAACATAAATTTGACAAAAGCATCAATGAATTTAAATTAAACTTAAACTTTTAACCAATGAAAATGAGACATTGCTTTTGAATTGTGGTTCAACTTAATTGTTAAAAAATAAACTCATGAAACGGGCCTAGACAAAAATTAGAAATCCCTTTATTGTCATTGTACTCAAGTGTGCAACGAGATTGATGGTACCCATAACCTTTTGAGGTAATCGCTGTAATCAAATGATTTTTGAAACTTCCATTGAGATTTCAGATATTTTTTACTTACTCTTCATGAGCAAACTATTCCAGTTGTCTCAGAGCTGAAAGGTGCTTTCTCCAGACGGCAGGTATTAACTACTTCCATATGGAAGGAAATTAAATTTGTGCCACACAGAAGTATATACATATATGTGTATATATATATATATATATGTGTATATATATATATATATACATATATGTATATATGTATATATATGTATATATACATATATGTATATGTATGCACAGATTTCTGTAGTCCATGAAAGTGACTTGACTTTATCTTTCATCCAGGGCCAACAAGAACATCACTCTGACGCTGTCATGGAATGTTGTTCCCAACGCTGGAATACTGCCACTTGTTGCTGGGAGTGGATACATCAGTCTTCCCTTTCCTGATAAATATGAGACTCCAAAGAGCTATTAGAGTGAAACAGAATTTTCATTTGTAAATTACAGCTCTCTCCTCATAGGCTTTTTACAAGAGAAGTACAACATTGTTAATTCATGTAACTCTTGGTGACAAATAAAATAGGAGACTTGGACAGTTTTGATCCTTTATTAGCATCTCATGCACAGATTAAGGCTAGTGACAGACCAATATTATTTTTTCTCCGCCATGTAACGAAGGGTTAGGACCCCGTTAGGACTTTGTTAGCAACAGTGAGGAAGTGTTGGGATTTGGTTAGGAACTGTTAGGACTTGGTTAGGAACGTTTTACAGTCCCGCCGCCGCAAGGTTCGGCCGATACAGATTATTAGTAGTGATGGAGGCAGATAACCAATATTTGAAGCCGATATTCATTTGTTGAAAAAAGGTTAAAATGGTCAAAATTTTGAAAAATCAAAACTCCAAAACTTGACTTAGTTTAAATGCTTTTAAGCACATATTTCTTGAACAACTTTATTGATTTAGAATATATTAAAGCTTTTTTAGATGTTAGAAAATAGACAACTTAGTTTTAAAAGTAACAAAAAGTGCACGGAGCTCTCAGGCTCAGCTGCATGTTTTACAGTTCAATAAAAACAAACATGTCTTTAAAATTTACTACGGCGAATAATTTTATATTAGTTGTGAGTTGGAGTAGTCAGACTTTATTATAACTTCGGCAAAGTCTGTTTCCTTTCCTTCCTATGCTTGGGAGACCTCTCCTGTAGATCGTGTGACTCGAGGTGAAAAGGCAAACAGGAAGCTTACTGTTGAATGGCTGCTACAAGGAACCAATCAGATAGTGCTGTGGGCAGGACAATCTGCTTCTGCAGGCAGGGCAACGAACACAGCAGAGAGAGAGAGAGATCTGTGCTGCAGTGAGCCAAAATAAACTAGCGTTTAATTCAAACTTGAAAGTTACAAAAAGGCCGATGCCAATAATCGGCAAAAAGCCAAATATTGTCCCCGATTTATCATTAACTAGAGAATGCAATTTCTGGAGAAATTGCGTGTGAAGGCTGAGGAGTTAAAGCCATCTGGGTGGAAGGATGTGGAATGATATTGAATGATTTTGAATCATAGAGAATGAAATTGAATGAGTTTGAATCGTAGAGAATAGAATTGAATGAGAATGTGGAATGATAGTGAATGATGGAAGGTGGAAGGATGTTGAATCATAGTGAATGATGTTGAATGACACTAAATGGAAATCAATATAAATAAATTGATTGTGATAATATAATGTAAAATGGTGAATAATGTGAAAGCATAGACATATTGTGTCTATTAAAAAAAAATAACATGAAGTTCCATGGTCAGGACTTGAACCGATAACCTGGCAGGTGGGAAACGAGTGCTTAACCTCTGAACCACACAAGTATGTACAAGTGCATGCACGTATAGAATCAGCCTTTACACAATAATAGAACTGGGAAAGCCTGGAATGAATGGGGAAAGATATCTTTGAAACAGGAATACAGTAAATGAAGTGAAGAATGTAAGAGAGGAATAAGTCATGTGAAATGACTTAAAATAAATGTTTTGAATTTCTAACTGAAACCATGTACACGTGAATTGTAAAGATCCATTTGGAATGGAGGAATTTCTGACACACAAATAGAGTAAATCAAGTGAATCTGTTCGATTTTTGTCACTTCCGGTCAACCTCTGGTTGAAAAATGTCACTTCCGGTTCAAATATGAGTGAATTACGTCACTTACTGTCGAACGACGTCATTTCCAGACTACTTCCAGTTTTGGTGTTGTCACTTGCGGTTTACTTCCGGTTCGGTGACGTCACTTCCGGTTCAGTACTGGTTTGGTGTTGTCACATGTGGTTCACTAACTGTGTATTTGGCATCCTTCTCCAAGATTGATGACTCCCTGAGGGGGGGCTCCCACACTGGGGCGGGGTTTGGGGGTGGCACTGGGGTGCTGCTAAAGTAAATAGGAGATAAACCCCACCAAGGTTGAGTTGAATGAGCTAATGGTTCGTATGGAGGTGAAGGGGGGGGGGTAATTGAAGGGGGGGAACTGGGGGGGGCTAAATGGAAGCCTGCATGGCGTGAATCTTTGGAATTGATTGAAGTTGGAACGGTGAAAATCGGCTGAAAAATGTGGAACCAGTGGCGTGCCGAAGAGCAATTGGGAATGGATGAATTTTTGAAGGGTGAATGAGGTGAAAATGTGAAAGGAGATAATGGAATGTGAAATGAATGACCCGAATGGGTTAATTTTGAAGCATTTAATAGTGAAATGTTGAATCTCTCATTGGAAATAAATGGGAATTTGGGGAGTGAATAAAGTGAAAGGATGAATTATGGGAAATAGGTCAAGACGTGAAATGTGGAAGCACGAATGGCGTGAATATTTGGAATGGATTGAAGTTGGCACAGTGAGTGAAAATCGGATGAAATATGTGGAAGCAGTGGCGTGCTGAAGAAGAGCAATTGGGAATGGATGAATTTATGAAATGTGAATGAGGTGAAATTGTGAAAGGAAATACTGGAATGTGAAATGAATGACCTGAATGGGTTAAATTTTAATTTCGAAGCATTTAATAGTGAATTGTTGAATTTCCCATTGGAAATGAATTGGGTTTTGGGGGGGTGAATAAAGTGAAATGATGAATTATGGGAAATAGGTGAAGACGTGCAATATGGAAGCACACATTCCGTGAATATTTGGAATGGATTGAAGTTGGAACAGTGAAAATCGGATGAAATATGTGGAAGCAGTGGCGTGCCGAAGAAGAGCAATTGGGAATGGATGAATTTTTGAAGGGTGAATGAGGTGAAAGTGTGAGAGGGGATTCGGCAATGTGAAATGAATGACGTGAATGTGTTAAATATCAAATATGAAGCATTTAATAGTGAAATGTTGAATCTACCATTGGATATTAATGGAATTTTTGGGGGTGAATAAAGTGAAATGGTGAATAATGGGATATAGGTGAAGACATGAAAAATTGAAGCACGCAATGTTAATCCAAGATAAACCCCACCAAGGGTAAGTTGAACGAACTAATCTTTTTAATGGAGGTAAAGGGTGGCTCGGGGGTTAATTTGTGGGGGGTGAGGGCGGGGGTAAATTGAAGCCTGAATGGCGTGAATTTCACGAATAGATTGAAGTTGGAATGGTGAAAATCGGTTGAAAAATGGGGAAGCAGTAGCGTGTCGAAGAAGTGCAATTGGGAATGGATGAATTTTTGAAGGGTGAATGAGGTGAAGGTGCAAAAAGGGGATACTAGAATGTGAAATGAATGACCTGAATGGGTTAAATTTTAATTTTGAAGCATTTAATCGTGAATTGTTGAATTTCCCATTGGAAATGAATGGGGTTTTTGAGGGTGAATAAAGTGAAATGATAAATTATGGGAAATAAGTGAAGATGTGAAAAATGGAAGCACACAGGGCATGAATATTTGGAAAAGATTGAAGTTGGAAGAGTGAAAATTGGATGAAATATGTGGAAGCAGTGGCGTGTCGAAGAAGAGCAATTGAGAATTGATGAATTTATGAAACGTAAATGTGGTAAAAGTGTGAATGGGAATACAGGAATGTGAAATGAATGACCTGAATGTGTTAAATTTTAAATTTGAAGCGTAAAATAGTGAAATGTTGAATCTCCCATTGGAAATGGATGGGGTTTTGGGGGGTGAATAAAGTGAAATGGTGAATTATGCGAAATAAGTGAAGACGTGAAAAATGGAAGCACACATGGCATGAATATTTGGTATAGATTGAAGTTTGAACGGTGAGAATCGGATGAAATATGTGGAAGCAGTTGTGGGCCGAAGAAATGCAATTGGGAATGGATGAATTTATGAAACGTGAATGGGGTGAAAGTGTGAAAGGGGATACTGGAATGTGAAATGAATTTTGAAGCATTTAATAGTGAATTGTTGAATCTCCCATTGGAAATGAATGGGGTTTTTGGAGGTGAATAAAGTGAAATGGTGAATTATGGGAAATAGGTGAAGACCTGAAAAATGGAAGCACGTCTCGTGTGAATTTTTGGAATAGAACAAAGTTCGAACGGTGAAAATCGGATGAAAACTGTAAAAGTAGTTACGCGCTGAAAAAAGGCGAGGAAGAAAAAAGTAGATAACATATATGTGAAGGCCTCAGCCTTCACACAAAATCGAATGGTGTAGAATAACATATGTGTGAAGGCCTTCACCTTCCCACAGTTAAGGATACAAGATTAGTTGTGAGAAAAATTTAAAAATGGTGATGTAATGTTTTTTTCTGTTTCCCATGGGATAATAGGGCATACTATGGATTGGTAGTAGATTTTAGTTGCACACAACACTGATCACAGACCAAGAATTGCCTTCCAAATATCAATCAATCAATATTTATTTATATAGCACTTTTCATACATAAAATGCAGCTCAAAGTGCTGTACAATAAAAACAAACAAATTACAACAAAAAACTAATACCCATTCCACCCACCCAATATAAACACAAGACAGATCCACATACACGCCTGAACTCGCCTACACACAGAACACTCACAACAACACAAACAACCTAATAAACTGTCTTAATAGAAAGACAAAAAGACATGGCAAGGCACAGAGAAACCATATGAAAAAATGTACCCAGGGTAGGTCATCCGCGCTGAGAGGGATGACAGCCCACGGCCACAGGGAGCTCCATCAACACACAGACCCCCGGCCCAGACTGACCGGGGTAGACCCTACACATAGTGCAGAGGGCCCCGGTCCGCCGGGCCTAAGGAGCCTCTGGGATGAAGCCCCCTGTGAGAAGGCCAGCCACACCTCCCAGCGCGGAGGCCCCCTTGAGGAAACACTGGAGCTAAAATATATAAAAGAAAATGATAATGCTAAAAGAAAAAGAAGCTAAAAATTAAAAGACAATAATATAAAATGAAGGAGCTAAAATATACAAGAAAAATGATGATACTAAAAGACAAAGAAATTGAAAATTAAAAGACAATAATATAAAACGATGGAGCTAAAATATATATAAGAAAAATTATGATACTAAAAGACAAAGAAGGAGCTAAAAATTAAAAGACAATAAGATAAAACGACGGAGTCAAAATATTTAAGAAAAATTATGATACTGAAAGACAAAGAAGCTAAAAATAATAGACAATGATAGAAGATAAAATGACAGTCCTGAATTAAAAGACTAAGATAAATCATTTAAAAGCCAAACTAAATGACGGAATACCAGGCAAGGTCCTCAGAGCATGTGCCCACCAACTGTCACATGTTTTCTGCGGGATCTTCAACTGCTCCCTGGCTCAAGCAGTCATCCCCTCCTGCTTGAAAACTTCCACCATTATTCCTGTCCCCAAAAGGTCACCCGCAGTCCTCCTGAATGACTACCGTCCTGTTGCTCTCACGCCAGTCATCATGAAGTGCTTCGAGAGACTGGTTCTCCAGCAAATCAGGGACTGCCTTCCTCCCACTCTGGACCAGTTTGCATACCGGGCTAACAGATCCACTGAGGACGCCATCGAAACTGCTCTGCATGTTGTGCTGGGCCACCTGGAACAACAGCAGAGCTATGCCAGGATGCTCTTTGTGGACAACAGCTCGGCATTCAACACAATCGTCCCGGACATCCTCGTCGCCAAACTGGACATTCTCGGCCTCCCTGCCCTCACACGCATCTGGATTAAGGACTTTCTGACCAACAGACCCCAGACTGTGTTGCTCGGCCCCTACACGTCCTCCACCCGTACGCTGAGCACCGGTACCCTTCAAGGATGCGTGCTGAGCCCTCTCCTATACGCCCTCTACACCTACGACTGCAGCCCGGTAACAACACCATCGTCAAGTTTGCTGACGGTACGACAGTGGTCGGTCTGATCTCGGAAGGTGACGAGACAGCCTGTAGAGAGGAGGTCCAGAGACTGACGGCTTGGTGCGAGGACAACAGACTGCAACTCAACATTGCAAAAACAAAGGAGATCGTCATCGACTTCAGGAGGAACAAGACGGTGCCGCCCCCCCTCTGCATCGAAGGCGTGTGTGTGGAGAGGGTCCACACGTTCATGTTCCTGGGAGTACAGATCTCCGATGACCTTTCTTGGACACACAACACCATAGCAGTGGTAAAGAAGGTCCACCAGCGTCCGCACTTCCTGAGAGTGCTCAGGAAATTCAACCTGGACAGGAAGCTGCTGCTGGCCTTCTACCACCCGTCCATCGAGAGCCTGCTGACGTACTGTCTCTCCACCTGGTACAGCGGCTGCACTGAGGCGGACAGAGTGAGGCTGCAGAGGACGGTCAAAACAGCGCAAAGAATTATTGGCTACCCTCTCCCCTCACTGTCGGACATCTACACCGCCCGGTGCCTCAGCAGGGCTCTCAATATCATCAAAGACAATACCCACCCAAACTCACACCTGTTCGACCTGATGCCCTTTGGCAGGCGCTACAGGTGCATCAAGTCAAGGACTAATAGACTGCGAAACAGTCTAAACTCTCACACACACACACACACGACCACCCTTACCTTGCAGAATAGCGACGTGATGTGTTTTTTTTATATCCTATTTAGTATTATTTTCCATCTCACTATTTATTCTCTTATTTATGTGATTTATATATTTAATCGAATTATTGTTGTATTGCACTGGAGAGGGGAGCTCTCTAATCTCGTTGCACACTTGAGTACTATGACAATAAAGGGGTTTCTGATTTCTGAAAAAGGTGAGTCTTGAGCCTCCTTTTAAAAATATTAACAGTCTCTGCGGATGTGATGTCCTCCGGCAGGCTATTCCATAGACGAGGACCAGAATGCCTGAATGCAGCCTCACCATGTGTTCCAGTCCTCACCCTAGAAATAATTAAAAGGCCGGTGCCAGAGGACGTCAGGGTCCGCGAGGGTTGATACGAGAAAAGAAGGTGAGATAAATAAGATGGCCCAAGACTGTTAAGGCATTTAAAAACTAATAGAAGCACCTTAAAATCAACCCTGAAACACACGGGGAGCCAACGCAGCGATTTTAAAACTGGTGTAATATGTGTCCGCCCTCTGGTCCTCGTCAGCACCCGTGCGGTAGTAGTTGTAGACTGGAAATACTCTTTTTGGGAAGACCAGAGAGCAGGGCATTACAATAATCTAGGCGGCAGGAAATAAAAGCATGCATCAGCACCCCCGTGTTAGCCTGAGAGAGAAACAGGCGGACACTGGCTATATTCTTAAGGTGATAAACCAATCTTGGTTAAATTTTTATTCTGAGGAATAAAACTGAGCTCAGTCTAAATTGACGCCCAGGTTCGTCACACATTGTGAGGGTTTAAAATCTTGTAGTTTTGGTAAAAGTTTTTCTCTCTGACCTTCAGGACCGATAACAAAAACTCTGTTTTGTCCTGATTGAGCTGTAGGAAATTCTCTGCCGTCCATGACTCAATATCTAAAATGCAATTTAAAAGGGTATCGATAGGCTTTGTGTCATCCGGTGACACAGCAATATACAGCTGTGTGTCATCAGTGTATCTGTGGAAGCTAATGCTGTGTCTCCTAATGACATCCCCAAGAGGCAGCATGTACAGATTAAAAAGTATTGGGCCTAAAATTGAACCTTGGGGAACCCCACATTTAATTTCATGGGTTTTGGAGGAACAGGTATCCATACTTACAAAGAAACGTCTGTCTGTGAGATCTTGACTTGACTTAAAGTGGTCTGGAAAGTCCTCACAGAGAGCGTCTGTTGATGTCTGTGAGGACTTTAAGATCAGAGCTGGTTAAAAGATCAAAGGTGGAGAAGAGATATCTAGGGTTGTTATTAATTGTAATGATATTTGAGAAGTAAGAAATTCTTGCCAGTTTGACTGTTTTATTGTAGGATTTGAGTTGTTGACATATTTGATAATGAACTGTAAGGTTGCTCTTTCTCCACCTCCTTTCTGCACTCCTGCATTTTCTTTTTGATTTCTTCATTAAATCATTTCTCCACGGGGTTATTGTCTTGATATTTATGTTTTTTGTTAAAAGTGGAGCAACCGAGTCTAATGTTGATTTTAAAACCCTGTTAAAATTCAACAATAAAATCACAAGGTGCAGGTAAAATGTCAGAAGGAGTGCTCTTTAAAATCTCAATAAGATTTGCAGCCACCTCAGAAGTTAGGGAGCGTTTTCTCACTGTTCTCACCAGGGCTGCTTGTTGATTAAAACTGGCTATGTTAAAATATACACAGTAGTGGTCTGACACAGCCAGGTCAACAACAGAAGACACACCAACGGTAGATTATGACCAGATCCAGGTTGTGTCCTCTGTTGTGAGTTGGCTGTGCGACATGCTGTTTAAAATCGAAATAGTTGAAAAGGTTTAAAAATTGTCTGGACAGTGGGTCCGAGATATTGTCAACGTGCACATTAAAATCGCCGGTTATTAAAATTCTGTTATAAGTGGAATGTAAAATCGATAAGAACTCTGAAAACTCACTAATAAAAGAAGTAGAGTGATGAGGAGGTTTGTAAAGTGTGACGCAGAGAATAGAAGGACTGCTGTTGCATGGTGTTCAAAAGATAAATACCTGTTAAAAATAGTTTCCTTTAAAATAAGAGAAGTTCTTATAATTGATGCAGTCCCGCCTCCTCTTATACAGTCTATGGTCAAAAATAAAAAAAATTTAAATTCGGTGGGCCATTCTCGGTGAGAGCAACTGGAGCATCTGTACCGAGCCATGTCTCGGATAAAAGAATACCTTCAAGGTTGTTGTCTAAAATCAGGTCGTTTATGATAAAAGTTTTGTTTAAAAGGAAGCGCACGTTCAGCACAGCCAGGTTAATGTTTGTGCTGGACGTGCGCTCATGGTCGCATGGATTTGAAATGTTAACATGTAAAAGATTGTCACTGTTAAAACCACTTTGTTTGTGTGTGGGAGGGAAGCGATGGTTTGAATTGAGAAAATGTCCGATGTGGGTGGTAATAGTGGGGGTCTGTTGGGAGTGCGATTTAAGGGAACTGAGATTGGCCTGTAGGTGGGTGTAGTGAGGTTGTTATTGCAATGGTTTGTGGTAGAGCTTGGAGTGGGAACACAGGCTGAGTGATTTGTCCATAGGAGTCAGCTGGGAGCGTGATTGACGACTGCATAATGAAGGTTAGCTGCTAAAATCGAGCTACCCAGGAAGCTCGGGTGAAAACCGTCTGGTTGGTAAAAGAAACGACGGTTCCAAAATAGGTTAAATAAAAGCAAAACCAAAATGTCAGCAAGTGCGTATGAGCCATGTGTTCAGGCTTAAAAGACGACTGAACCGCTCGCTGCCGGGGATAGCGACGGTAAAGTGCCGCTTATCCAGACCGACAGACCACAAGTTTTTAGCAAGTCGAAGAGGACATTAAAATCTCGCTTGGTTTGCTCCGATTGTCGGCGCACTGTTTCATTCGTCCCCACGTGGACAACAAGCCGGGATACATCGGGCAGGATGTTAGCTATGTCCGGGACTTTGGCTCCGGGATAACAGCGGGTGATAGTACCAATATAGCGTGTGATGATGCCGCCAACAATGACGGTGGTTGGTGAGTGCAGAGGATGTGAAGAATGAGTGCCAGGGGAACCGTGAACTCTGTGGAGAGAATCCCGACCTCGTTGTCCTAAATCGTGCTGGACTGGTGAGTGGCACCGATGTTGTGGCCCACTCGTGTGCCGGGACACTGCTTCCCTGAGCAGCCCCACTCGAGAGCGGCCGACCGGGCCACGCGTGTGTGGCATGCATTCATATTCAATATTATTGTATTTGGAATTGTATTGTTTTCACAGATATTTTGTTTTGATTACTAGTGCAAGCCATGTTAAGATGGTAATAGTTTCAAGTTATTACTTATTTGTACATTAGTATGGCTACCTCTGACCACTAGAGGACAGCATTCGCTGCTTGCGTGTGTGGCAAAAGGGGAGCAGCGCATTCTAGAACGAAGAAGAGCTACACGTAAGCTGGGAACAGCAGTACGGAGCGAACTGTGGGGGTTCGGGTTTGGGGGGCCTGGCAAGTTCTCCCTTTTCCTCTAGGTTCCGGCAGTCTCCCGCCAGGCACGCCTCCGACCAGAGAGGGCGTCGGCTCCTGCGCACCTGCAGCTCATCATCAGCAATCACCGCGGGGGTTTAAAGCTCAGCGCTGCCAGGAGCCAGACGCCGGATTATTCCATGACCTACCTCGGTACCCGGTCCACGTCGACGTTCGCCTTGTGCACGTCTGCTCCTTGTGCTATGCAACCCGAGTTAACCTTTGTCTGTCCTCGCTCTCCCTCCAGCCGCCCAGCGCCTGCCCGAGCCCGATCCTCCGCCGCCAGCCGCCGAGCCCCGGAGCGCCGATCGCACCTCGTTCGCCCGTACGCCGCCTGCCTGCCCTTCTCCGCTTCCGTCGGCTCGCCGCCGCCCTCACCTCCACGCCGCTCTCCTCGCCCGCGCTCCTCCCGCCTCAGCGCCGGTCCCCACCCAGCCCGTCGCCTCCGCTGCACCTCCGCTGGCGTGCACCTCTCCACCGCTGCGAGCGCTCCGGCACTGGCTCGCCGCTCTTCCACCTGCCCTCCTCTCCTGGCCTCCGAACCCGCTCCTCTTCCCCCGATCCTTTCAATAAATCCTCCTCAACCATCCACGCTTGCTCTTGGGTCCAGTCTTCCTTCCTCACGGTTCTCTGAACCATTACAGAATAATCCGGCCAACCCAATGGACCCAGCGAGCCCGGATCCCCTCCAGGAGGCCCTCTCCCACCAAGGCCGACAGCTGGGACGGCACGAGAGGATGATGCAGGAGTTTATGGACTCCGTCCAGGCTCTCCACCACCAACTCGCGCTCCTCTCGCAACAGGTGAGCTCTCTCCCCTCTGCTCCCGGCCTACCGGAGGGCAGCTCCCCGGTCCCTTCTCCCCCCCCTCCGCCCGCCGTATTCCCTCCGAGCGGCAGGGAACCCCATGTTCCCACGCCGGAGCCCTTTTCCGGTGATCTGGGCTCTTGTAGCCACTTCATTTTGAGTACCTCGTTGGTGTTCGATCTCCAACCCCAAAGTTACCCGACCGATCGAGCTCGAATCGCCTACATGGTGAACCTGCTCCGCGGCTGCGCCGCGAAATGGGCTACCGCCTTGTGGGAGGCATCGGCGCCGGCGATGGCCTCCTACCCCGATTTCTGTCAAGAGCTGCGGCGGGTGTTCGACCATCCCGTCAAGGGACGCGAGGCCACCCGCCGATTGCTCGCACTCCGGCAGGGTTCCCGGTTCCGCCGCCGACTTCTCGGTGGAATTCCGCATCCTCGCCCACGAGTGCGGGTGGAATGAGCCCGCGCTCCGGGGAGTGTTCCTCGATGGTCTGACGGACCAGCTCAAGGACGAGCTGGCCGTCCGTGACGAGACCACCTCCCTCGAAGACCTCATCGCCCTGGCCATAAAGGTGGACAACCGGCTGCGGGAGCGGCAGTCTGATCGGACGCAAAGGTCGCCCCGACCAACGGCACGCCCCGCCACGCCTCCCGCCGACTCCCGTCCTCGGCTTTCGGTCTCGCCTCCCGTCGGTCAGGAGGAGCCCATGCAGCTGGGGAGGACCCGCCTGGATCCCCAGGAACGCCAGAGGCGCCTCTCGAGCCAGCTATGCCTCTATTGTGGCAACCCCGGTCACTACATCGCCGATTGCCACGTGAAGCCAAAAGAGGGGGCGCCGCTGATCAGGAGTCCCGCGGCGAGCCATAACGTGTCAGCTACGGGCTCCTCTTCACGCATGTCCATCCCAGCCCGCCTCCTATGGCAAACCCAGTCCCTTTCGATCACCGTCCTGGTGGACTCCGGAGCGGACGGAAACTTCCTAGACCTGGCTCTGGCTCGCCGGCTGGGGGTTCCCCTGGAGCCTCTCCCTTCCCCTCGGCGCGTGGTGGCCCTTGATGGGCGCCTCATCTCCCAGGTCTTCCAGCAGACGGGACCCCTAACCCTTATTGTCTCCGGTAACCACCGGGAGACTATCCAGCTCCTCCTCATTCACTCGCCACAAGTCCCCCTGGTCCTGGGTTTCCCGTGGCTGCAGTTACACAACCCCACGATAGATTGGAGGAGATGCTCCATCACCGGGTGGAGCGAGCTTTGCCACTCACAGTGCCTGCTATCCGCCGACCCGGCTCCCCGATCGGCCCCTCGCTCCCCGGTTCCACCCGACCTGGCATCCGTGCCCTCGGACTACCATGACCTGGCCCAGGTCTTCTGTAAGGACCTCGCCCGCACCCTTCCTCCCCATCGGCCCTATGACTGCGCCATAGACCTCCTTCCCGGGGCCCCGCTTCCCAGCTCCCGGCTGTACAACATCTCCCGTCCGGAGAAGGAGGCCCTCGAGACCTACATCCGCGACTCCCTGGCGGCCGGTCTTATTCGGCCCTCCTCCTCGCCCCTGGGAGCTGGGTTCTTTTTCGTTAAAAAAAAGACTCCTCCCTTCGCCCCTGTATTGACTTCAAGGCCCTAAACGGCATCACTGTCAAGAACAAGACCTCGCTGCCCCTCATAGACCCCTCGTTCGAGCCCCTCTGCGACGCCCAGGTCTTCTCCAAACTAGATCTACGAAACGCTTACCATCTGGTTCGCATCCGGGAGGGGGACGAATGGAAGACGGCCTTCAACACCCCCCTCGGACATTTTGAATATCTTGTTATGCCCTTCGGCCTCACCAATGCTCCCGCCGTCTTCCAAGCCCTCATGACTGACATTCTCCGGGACCTGCTCAACCGTTTCGTCTTCATTTACCTGGATGACATCCTCATCTTCTCCCGATCCCTCGAGGACCATCGCCGCCACGTCCGTTCAGTACTCCAGCGCCTCCTGGAGAACCGCCTATTCGTCAAGCCTGAAAAGTGTGAGTTCCACGTACCATCGATCCACTTTTTGGGCTACATCATCGCCCGGGGTCAACTCCAGCCGGACCCCGCCAAGATCCAGGCGGTGGTGGAGTGGCCCACTCCCAACACACGCAAGGAACTCCAACGCTTCCTGGGGTTCGCCAATTTCTACCGACGCTTCATCCGTAATTACAGCAAGGTTGCCAGCCCCCTCACGGCACTCACCTCCACCCTTACCCCCTTTCAGTGGACTCCAGCAGCGGCACAAGCTTTTGGGCACCTCAAGGAAGCCTTCACCAGCGCCCTGGTCCTCAGACACCCCAATCCCGCACTCCAGTTCATTGTGGAAGTGGATGCCTCCGACACGGGGGCGGGAGCTGTTCTCTCCCAGCGGGATCCCGACAACCAAAAAACTCATCCGTGCGCCTTCTTCTCCCGACGCCTGTCCCCCGCGGAGAAGAATTATGACGTCGGAAATCGGGAACTGCTGGCAGTCGTCTGGGCCCTCCAGGAGTGGCGACACTGGCTGGAGGGTACCGCCGTCCCCTTCCTCGTCTGGACCGACCATAAAAATCTGGCCTACCTGCAGTCGGCCAAGCGGATGAACCCCCGTCAAGCCCGTTGGCACCTCTTCTTAAGCCGATTCAATTTCACCCTTTCCTTCCGTCCCGGGTCGAACAACGGCAAGGCGGACGCCCTATCCCGGATGTTCGCTCCACCTGCCAGTCCGGAGATCACACAGACCATTCTCCCTTCCTCCTGTCTCCTGGGGGCGGCCTCCTGGGAGATCGAGCGCACGGTTCGCGAGGCGCAGAAGACCCAACCCGATCCCCGACCTGACCCCTCGGATCTCCTTTTCGTCCCCGATGCCGTACGCTCCCAGGTACTCCAGTGGGGGCACTCTTCCTCGCTCACCTGCCACCCAGGCGTCACGCGTACCCTTCGCTTTCTCCAAGCGCACTTCTGGTGGCCCAGTATGGCAAAAGACACACGAGAATTCGTGCTGGCCTGCTCGGTCTGCGCCCGCGGTAAGGCCTCACACTCGGCCCCGGCAGGTCTTCTCCACCCCCTGCCTATCCCGAGCCGCCCCTGGTCCCACATCGCTGTGGACTTCGTCACGGGCCTTCCTCCATCCAACGGACACACAGTCATCCTCACTATCATCGACCGCTTCTCCAAGAGCGTTCACTTCGTTCCCCTTCCCAAGCTACCCACCGCCTTGGAGACGGCCACGCTCCTGACCCAACACGTCTTCCGGCTCCACGGCCTCCCGCAAGACATCGTCTCCGACCGGGGTCCCCAGTTTTCATCCCAGGTATGGAAGGAATTCTGTAAGACGGTGGGCGCCACAGCCAGCCTCTCCTCCGGTTACCACCCTCAGACCAACGGGCAGACCGAGCGGGCCAATCAAGATCTGGAGGCAGCGCTGCGGTGCGTGGTAGCCCGGAACCCCGAGACGTGGAGCGAGGCTCTCTCGTGGATCGAGTACGCCCACAATTCCCTCTCCTGCGCCTCGACAGGTATGTCCCCGTTCATGGCATGTCTTGGCTACCAGCCCCCCCTTTTTGCTGAGCAGGAGCGCGCAGTGGCGGTTCCCTCGGTGGAGGAACACATCCATCGGGCCAAGGGAGTCTGGGCGGAGGTGAAGGCTTCCCTCACCCGCTCGGCGCAACGCAACAAGCGGCTGGCGGACCGTCGTCGAACCCCGGCTCCAGACTACCAGCCCGGTCAACAAGTCTGGCTCTCGACCCGCGACCTTCCCCTCCAGACCGAGTCACGTAAGCTGTCCCCGCGATACATTGGTCCCTTCCCCATCACCAAGATCATTAACCCCTGTTCCGTCAGGCTCAAGCTCCCCGACTCCCTCAAGATCCACCCCACCTTTCACGTTTCTCTCCTCAAGCCTGTGTCTTCCAGCATCCTAAGCCCTCCGACCATCTCCCCTCCACCCCCCCTGATGATCGACGACCACCCAGCCTTCACTGTCTCCAAGGTGTTGGACGTTAGACGTCGGGGGAGGGGTTTTCAGTTCCTCGTTGACTGGGAGGGTTACGGTCCGGAGGAACGTTCATGGATCCCCCGCAAGCTCTTCATAGACGACTCCCCGATCAGGGAGTTTTACGCCTTACACCCAGACAAACCAGGAAGGACGCCAGGAGGCGTCCGTTGAGGGGGGGGTACTGTGGGGGTTTGGGTTTGGGGGGCCTGGCAAGTTCTCCCTTTTCCTCTAGGTTCCGGCAGTCTCCCGCCAGGCACGCCTCCGACCGGAGAGGGCGTCGGCTCCTGCGCACCTGCAGCTCATCATCAGCAATCACCGCGGGGGTTTAAAGCTCAGCGCTGCCAGGAGCCAGACGCCGGATTATTCCGTGACCTACCTCTGTACCCGGTCCACGTCGACGTTCGCCTCGTGCACGTCTGCTCCTTGTGCTATGCAACCCGAGTTAACCTTTGTCTGTCCTCGCTCTCCCTCCAGCCGCCCAGCGCCTGCCCGAGCCCGATCCTCCGCCGCCAGCCGCCGAGCCCCGGAGCGCCGATCGCACCTCGTTCGCCCGTACGCCGCCTGCCTGCCCTTCTCCGCTTCCGTCGGCTCGCCGCCGCCCTCACCTCCACGCCGCTCTCCTCGCCCGCGCTCCTCCCGCCTCAGCGCCGGTCCCCACCCAGCCCGTCGCCTCCGCTGCACCTCCGCTGGCGTGCACCTCTCCACCGCTGCGAGCGCTCCGGCACTGGCTCGCCGCTCTTCCACCTGCCCTCCTCTCCTGGCCTCCGAACCCGCTCCTCTTCCCCCGATCCTTTCAATAAATCCTCCTCAACCATCCACGCTTGCTCTTGGGTCCAGTCTTCCTTCCTCACGGTTCTCTGAACCATTACACGAACGTTGTTAATAAATGTTAATATTTTGTGTTTCTGGTAAGACAATCTAGATCAAATACCATATATTGATGTGTCAATGTGTTTATTGATAGTAAGTGTGATAGATTGAAATTAAGTGTTTACTGACGTTTTTCGTTCGAGATGCAACTTTGTAATTGAAGTAGACGAACAGGTTGCCGTTGAAATAGCGAGAGAGCGTCGTGTACAATGCTGTGAGGGGTGTTTGTATTGAGTACATGTGTAAGTTTGAGGCATTGTGTATATGATATAGATGTGAAGTATTTTTGCATTGTTTGCATGTGTAAGTTTATTGAGGTTTATTGATCGAAATATTGGTTAAATAATTTCTATTAGTAGCACATTCTAGAGCGAAGAAGAGCTACACGTAAGCTGGGAACAGCAGTACGGAGCGATCGTTGTTAA
Organism: Idiotropiscis lumnitzeri; assembly: GCF_059441095.1. Taxonomy (NCBI): domain Eukaryota; kingdom Metazoa; phylum Chordata; class Actinopteri; order Syngnathiformes; family Syngnathidae; genus Idiotropiscis; species Idiotropiscis lumnitzeri. The sequence continues at coordinate 615,820 of NC_142402.1, read as the reverse complement.
TAAATGTTAATATTTTGTGTTTCAGCAACCCAAAATAAAACCCTTCAAAAATTAAATGTGTAGCAACAGATTGATAAGGACAAGTCATTCTGCACCCTGCTACATATTTTGGTAGCAGAGGATAGTTGATCCAGCCCGCAACCCTGCTGCAATAAAGAATTGAAGAAGTGAGGAAGACCATGGAGGACACAAGAGACAAAATAAGCCGAATATTGTTGACGCTGGGACAGGCAGAACTCATTTCTCTTTGTGAGCATCTAAAGTGTAACATGCCTGTTGAGGGGTTGGCCAGCAAAGCGCGACGGACCCTCATCAGGTTGGCTGAGACAACGTTGGATGAAACTGAGGAGGAAGAGGAATCTGCAGAGTCACATCCGCAGTATTTGGAACATATACTGTCCTTCCTGGCCTCCTTGAAATCAGCACAGAGGGAAGCGGAGACTGATGTTGAAACTCAGGTAACGACGGAATTACAGAATTTAAGGATGCAGTACAAGAAGTTACAGCAACAGATGGAAGGCGAAATAGAGGTGTTAGAAGAAAAGATGAAGGCTAAAGCACTCGGATCACGAGGACATGTTCCACCGGTCGTCATGACAATGCAGGAAGCAGACACCAGGACCACTCCCATAGCATCAACCAGATTGCCAGAGGTCACACTGAGGAGGGAGTTCCGAATAATCGGACAGATACGTGAAGCTGGCCAAAAGGAGAAATTGTCCTACACTAGCCTTCTGAACCAAATTGAGTCTGGACAGCGCAAAGGACACGGAGAAGCAGAGATCATTGAAGCAGTGATCCGGGCGGTGAGTCCAGGCCTTCACCTGCGGGAGATGCTAGAAATCAAAAGAGAACTGACGCTGCACACACTGAAAACAATTCTCAAGGGTCATTATAAAGTGGACTCGTCCTCAGACCTACTGCATCGCCTGATGAACATGACACAAGACCCAAAAGAATCAGCACAGAATTTCTTATTCAGAGCAATAGAACTGAAAAAGAAGTTAATGAGAAAGTCCAGTGAAGGTGAGGCAGGTGAGGTAGGTGAGCAGTTTAGCCCCGATCTCATTCAGAGAAAATTCCTCCGGTCAATTGAGACTGGTCTTTACAGTGATGCAGTTAAATTCCAGCTCAAGCCATATCTCAGCAGTCTCATGGTCACCGATGAGGTACTTATTGAACAAATAAGTGAAGCCGCCAACTTAGAACAGGAAGGACAGCAAAAGCTGAAAAAGTCTGTCACAAATAAGCTCCCAAGAGTTAATGAAGTGCTGACTGAGGTGTATCCACCCGAAACTGCAGTTACAGAAGTACACCCAGTTGGAACCATAATGCTGGGGAAAAAAGCAAGAAAAGTCAGGGACGTAATACTGAGACAGACTTAATAGAAGTGCTTAGGGGTGAGGTTCAAGAATGAAAAAAAATAATGTTGGAGACAGTTGAGGCCACAAAAACCAAACCAACGGAGAGAATGTCCACACCCAACAGTGGTCGACCTAGGGGTTGTAGAGCATGTCAAGAAGCCCAGATTGGTGACTCATGCCGGCACTGCTTCAAGTGTGGACAAGAGGGGCACCTTTCCAGAGGATGTCGACGAAACAGAGAGCCGCAGGGAAACTAAATTGGGTTGCCAAGCCGGGACTCCTGGCAGCCCAGAATGACTCTAGTCCCAACATACAGGATTCTGTCCCTTCTCGGACCGCCCCTCAAATTCTAACAGTTAACTATCTCTCACCCCGGAGAAAACAAAAACTCATAAAGTTGATTGCGGAGAGACCCACTGTCCATTGCACACTGAACACAGTACCAGTAGTGGCATTGTGGGACTCAGGAGCTCAGGCGACCATCAGCAATGAAAAATGGAGAAAACTGCATTTACCGCACAGTACAGTGAGACCTCTCAGTGAGCTGTTAGGCCCAGACAGTCTAGTGGGACTGGCAGCCAATCAGACTGAAATCCCTTTCACGGGCTGGGTAGAAGTAGAGTTCAGACTAGGGAAGGATTGTACCACGACAAAACCACTCCTAGTACCTGTGTTAGTATCTAGTGACCCACATGTAGCAGAAGAGCCCATAATTGGCTACAACGTGATAGCAGAAATCACAGGGGAGAGTAATCGGCAAGTGAAGACAGAGACCATCCACCCAGTGTGCAAAGCCTTCCAGATAACAGTTAAAACAGCACATGCATTGCTTCAATTAATCCACCCACCTGTGAATGATGAGGAGCTAGGAATCGTACACACAGGGAGAAGAAGACTCACTCTAGCTGCTGGACAGGTCACCACCGTATATGTTCAAGCCAACACTGGGGCCCAGTATCACGGACAAGACCTACTTCTGGTTCCTAGTGTAGAACCCATGTTGCCAGAAGGTGTAGTGATAGAGGAGGGGCTAGTCACTGTGCCCAGTAGAAGGTCAGGTTATGTGGCTCTCCCTATTGTCAACACCAACAAACACACTGTTACCTTAAACCAACGTTTAGTTTTAGGTCACCTACAAACAGTCAAAACTGCATACTCGGCAAGTGTCGAACAGATGAGGGGAGAGGGACCAAAGTCACGAACCAACATAGTAGAACCATCAAGTGAGAACGGAACAAAACCGCCAAAGCCAGCGTGGTGGGACCCTCCCATTGACCTCAGTCATCTAAACGATGAACAAAGGAGAATCACAAAACAGCTGCTTCGAGAGGAGTGTCACGCATTTGCTTATGATGAAGATGATATTGGATCAATCCCTTCACTGAAACTCCATATCACTCTGCATGACACCACTCCTATAAAGAAGACGTACATGGCGGTCCCAAAACCACTCCACCAGGAAGTCAAAGAGTATATTCAGGACTTGTTGAATAGAGGCTGGATTACTCCTTCCCGCTCTCCCTACGCTTCTCCGGTGGTGTGTGTGCGGAAAAAAGATGGGACCCTAAACAAAAGGTCAGTCCCCGATCGTCACCCCATACCTCGAATACAAGACATGCTTGACTCTCTCCATGGCAGCTCATGGTTCTCGGTGCTGGATCAGGGAAAGACGTATCATCAGGGGTTTCTGGATGAGGAAAGTCGACCCCTGACAGCTTTCATCACCCCATGGGGTCTGTACCAGTGGGTCCGCATCCCATTCGGTTTGAGTGCAGCTCCGGCAGAGTTCCAGAGGAACATGGAAGACTGTTTGCGTGGCTTGCGAGATGTCATGTGTCGGCCATATTTAGATGACAATTTAGTCCACAGCTCAACCTTTGACGACCACGTCAAACACCTGAGAACGGTGTTGCAGAGATATCAGAAGCATGGCGTGAAACTCAGCCCCAACAAGTGTGAAGTTTTGAAGAGAAAGGTTCGATTCCTGGGACGGTTGGTATCTGGAGAAGGCTACACCATGGATCCGGCAGAAGTGGCCCCAGTTCAAGCCTTAAAGGAAAAGGAGCCTGGGACAGTTGGAGAGCTGAGAAGAGTGATGGGATTCCTGTCATACTACCGGACATACATTCCAAATTTCTCCAGAATGGCTCAGCCTCAGTATCAGCTGATCTCAACACCACCTGATCAAGCAAACAGGAGGAAGATGAGGGCCTCCACCAAGGGGAAAGGTAATCTCCCACCTAACACTCCCATACAGTGGACTGAGAAACACCAACAGACACTTAACTCTATCATAGACAAGCTGACTCAGCCCCCAATTCTGGGGTATCTAGATATGACTCAACCGTTTGTCCTCCACACAGATGCATCTCAAGAGGGACTGGGGGCTGTACTTTATCAAAGACAGAACAACAAGATGGTAGTAATAGGCTTCGGCTCCAGAACTCTCACGCCACCTGAAAAAAACTATTACATGCATTCAGGCAAATTAGAGTTCTTGGCACTAAAATGGGCAATTTGTGAACGCTTTCGAGACTATTTATATCATGCACCGCACTTCGTAGTCTATACTGATAACAATCCCTTGACGTACATCCTCTCGACTGCTAGACTTAATGCTACAGGTCATAGGTGGGTGGGTGAACTGTCTGAGTTTGACTTTTCCATTAAGCACAGACCTGGAAAGAGTAACGCCGAAGCAGACGGTCTGTCCCGCATGCCCTTCGACATCAATGAGGTCATGACACGGTGCACTGAGGAGGTGGATCAGAAAGTGTTTTGTGCGACAGTACAAGGAGTGAATGTGCAAAGAGATGTTCCACCAGTCTGGGTAGCAACTGTTCCCATTGAGACTTTAGAATTAATAAGAGATGCGAGCGCACCATTTCCAACCAGGCCCCTAACACCTGAACAAACACGAGACAGTCAGAAGAGAGACCCTGTCGTAGGCCGAGTCCTACATTTCAGGAAGTACAATCAGCGCCCCTCGAGGAGAGAACTCAAATCGGAACCAGTGGACGTCAAAGTGTTGATGAGACAATGGTCAAAGTTGTATGTTAATGATGAGGGAATTCTCTACAGGAAAGCAGGAGATAAACACCAGCTAGTTCTTCCTCAAGAGCATCATCAAAAAGTGTTTCACGAGCTCCATAGAGAAATGGGACATCTCGGCGTTGAGAGGACATTAAATCTTATCCAAGACCGCTTCTACTGGGCTCACATGTACTCCGACACAGAACATTTAGTCACTAAAGAGTGTGAATGTCTCAAGTCAAAACAACCCCACAAAGCGACCAGAGCGCCGATGACAACCATTGTCACAACACGTCCATTTGAACTGGTATCTGTCGACTTTTTACACCTCGAGACCTGCAAACAGGGGTTTGAGTACATTTTAATTGTGATTGATCATTACACTGGTTTCGCTCAAGCTTATGCCACGAAAAACAAATCTGCCAAAACGGTTGTCGACAAATTGTTTAATGATTTTACTCTACGTTTTGGATTCCCAGAAAGAATTCACCATGATATGGGCAGAGAATTTGAGAATCACCTGATGGACCAACTACAGAGGAGCTGTGATGTGCGAGGGTCTCATACGACATGTTACCACCCCCAAGGCAATGGTAAATGTGAATGTTTTAATAGAACGATTTTATCCATGCTACGCACACTCACAAGTGAACAAAAGGCAGACTGGAAAAGCTCATTGGCAAAAATGGTACACGCGTACAACTGCACCCGTAGTGGCGTTACAGGATTCTCCCCTTACTACCTGCTTTATGGAAGGTCACCACGTTTGCCAGTCGATCTGCTTTTCAACCTGAAACCAAGTGAGACGAAAGAGACGTACACTGAATATGTACAGAACTGGCAAAACAGAATGCAACAGGCATATGTGATCGCATCCAAAACAGCTGCTCGAGAAGCTCTAAGGGGCAAAAGAGGCTGCGACAAAAGGGTACATGGAGCGGATTTGCAACCTGGTGGACGAGTGCTTGTGCGTAACCTGTCAGAGAGGGGTGGACCAGGTAAATTGCGGCCCTACTGGGAGAGTAAAGTACATGTGGTAGTGGAGCGAAGGAGCAGTGACAGTCCAGTGTATGAAGTAATGCCTGAGGGAGGAGGTCGAAGTCGTGTGCTACACAGGAACCTCTTACTCCCATGTGACAGCCTGCCCTTAGAGAAATCTGAACCAGCTCCTACAAAACAAAAACAGGGGACGAGACGAACCCGGACATTGAAAAAAACAAACCAATCCCATGGACAAACGCAAGATTCGGACTGTGAGAGTATTGATGAAATTGAGCTGACATATAAATTCCCAAACAACCAAAAGCCACAGGTACCGAGAGAGTTGAATCCAGAAGCAGAGCCATTCGTACCAGATCTTGCAGTACAAGAGGAAATCGCTGAACTGGTGAATGAAGCAAGGTGCCCAGAAGATACTCAGACAGAAAGCAGAGACATCACAACTGAGAAGGTTGATGTCCGATACAATATGAGCAGGAATGATACATGCTGTCATTTGTTATGTATGAATTGTTAGAAGAGACTTGATCAAGTTGTACTATTAAACCGATTAACAATAGTCAGCAACTGTAGCTATAGGGTGCATCTGACTATTGGATACATACATACTGTTACCTGTTAAAAAAATGCAGTTAGTAATGTAATCAAAGTGCCGTAATATTAATGTAACTTGAATACATTAAAATACTTTTGGATTTCTCCAATAGCAGATATGTTGAAAGAAATGAATACAACAAAAAACATCAATATGTTTATTTTTATATATTTCTCATTATTTTTTCAGTCTTATGGCTGTATATTATGCTTGCTTTTGGAATACTGGAGGAATCCTGAGCACCCACAATTCAAATCCAAAGCACAAGAAAAGTGTTGTGTGTGAAGGAGGCATACTACCTACTTGTGCACCGTGCAGCAGAGACAGACAGATTGGTAGATGAGGAAGGTGAGGGAAAGTAGATTTGGTTGCTTCATAGTTTATCAAACCTTTCCACATAAATTTGTAAAAAGTATCGCTGATAGGTTCACTTTTCGCACACGCATACACACACGCGCACACACATACAAACATACACTCGCGTGCATTTTACAGATGCTGTTACATGTGCCTCCTACTTTTGGTTGATCTTGGTCAAATGGTTAACAAGTGGTGTCAACAAATTTGGGGAAGAAAAAAGTCTTAATAATAAAGAAAAAGGACTTAATCAGACCCTGCACATCTATTTTCTCCCCAAAAAAACATGTATGCCAGAAGGGACAAATCCTAGACTGGTCGCCAGTCAGTCACAGAGCATGCATATAGACAGACAAACATTGATGGTCCGATGGTGGCCCTGTCAGAGGCGGTACTGGCCCCTGATATAATACTCATAATAAGTTTTATTAATTTCATATTTAGCGTCTCACAATTACATTGATTTTTATCACTATATTATGACTTTTTTCTTACCTCTCTAAAATGAAGGCTTCACATTCACACACATCAATTAATATTAATTCTTCAAAGAATAATTCACTGACACTGAAGTATTACAATATATATATAATAATAATAATAATAATAATATTGCCTTTATTAGTCCCACAATGGGGAAATTCGAGATTCGAACCCAGGCCTCCTGGGGAGACTGGGTCCTGAACGCGGCGCCTTAGACCACTCGGCCATATATATATATATATATATATATATATGATAGTGTTGGGTACTCACTATGAGGTCTTAAGTAGATTCTTCCTCGATGTCCTCCTAACATTATAAAATTTACTACACAAAAGAGATCCCATTTTCTTTTCACAATTTCTTCAGTGTTGCAGTGTTTTTTGCACCAACTTTCTGTAAATAAAACTGCATCAGCTTTAAATGTGTTAAGACCGGCTCTGCTCGGGAAGGAGGGAAGTAACATAGACCAAGTTGTAAAATGGTTTGGACATAGAGTTTACAATTTATTTTAGTGAAAGAAAAGAGGGAGGTTTCAAACAAATGAGTTTAACAAAATGGTATTAACCAAGTTCACAAATGTGCATAAGTAAACAATAGCAAGTGTCTCCAAAATTTACGAAAGTCCATACGAAGCGAGAGACACAAGTAGCGCAAGCGAGGCAAACTGAACTCTTAAGTCCCAGCCACCCTGAGCAGCAGAACCGAGGTCCTTTTATTGGTCCCAGCTGCACAGGTGGTGCTGGTTGATAGGGCAGTCTATTAGTTTTAGTTCTATTAGTTTTTCTATTAGTAAAATTTGTATTAAGTACAACATACACAAAATACAAAACAAAGTTGACGTCATAATTATACTCTGGACAGGGCATCCGTAATAATATTCTCTGACCCCTTCTTGTGGCGAATTTCTAAATTAAAATCCTGCACTATCAGCGCCCACCTCTTGAGATGTTATGGTTGTACATTCGTGAAAGAAATACAAGAGGGTCATGATCGGTAAAAATTATGACTGGCAGACAGCTGGACGGAATGTACACCTCAAAGTGTTGGAGAGCAAGCAACAGTGACAACGTTTCCTTTTCAATGGTTGAGTAATTGTCAGGACGAGCTGGCCGTACGAAAGGACGCCCAGTCGTTGGAGGAGCTCATCACCCTGGCTATCGCCTAGACAACCGTCTACGGGAGCGGCGCCGAGAGAGAGTGGCCGAGCAGCGCCGGACCGAGCCAGCAACCTTCTGGGCCTTCGAGGCTCCTCCAGCCAACGAGCCTGCAGCTGGGAGCGGGTCGCCTGGATTCCCTCGAGCGGCAGCGCCGGCGCAGCACGGGGGCCTGCTTCTACTGCGGTCTCCAGGGTCATCGAGTGGCGGCGTGCCCGGGAAAACCCGTGCGCCGCCAGTCGCCTCCCGGCCGCGTCGATCACTGTGAGTCCGCGGCCGATCTCCCCGCGGCCATCCATCCCGGACCTGAGCGGCCCGGCGTTGGTCTTCAAGGACATCGGGACGGTAGTCCCTGGGGCGCTTTGAGACCGGAAGTAGAAGGGGAAATCATGGGTCCGAACACTTCCATCCGCATTCGCGCGCTGATTGACTCGGGGGCGGACGATTGTTTTATCGATGCCGGTTTGGTGGCAGAACTCGGGTGCACGGTAACGGTACTGGACAAATCCGAAAAGTTGTACGACCTCGATGGGCGCTTGCTGGCGGACATACGACGGTTAACACAGCCCTTGACCCTGAAGATTTTCGGGAACCATATCGAGCAGCGTTCCTTTTTTGTTATGCCGTCGAGGTCAGCCCCGGTCGTTCTCGGGATTCCCTGGCTAAATGCACACAACCCGGTTATCGACTGGGAACGGTTATCGGTCCAGAACTGGAGTGTTTTCTGCTATGCTCATTGCTTACGGTCCGCCGAAGAGGGATTAAAGGCTAGGGTAAGTCCTACAAAAGAGGCCAACCTCGATAATGTGCCGCAGGCATATCACGACCTCCGAGCCGTTTTTTGCAAGGAGAGGGCCAAGTCCTTGCTCCCTCACCGTCCCTACGATTGCGCCATCGACTTACTGCCGCACTCCACGCTGCCATCGGCACGGTTATACAAGGTCTCGCAGCCGGAACAAGCGGCAATGAAAGAATATATTACCGAGTCCCTGGCCGCGGGCCTGATTAGACCCTCAAAGTCTCCGGTCGGAGCGGGGCTGTTTTTTGTAGAAAAGAAGGATAAAACCCTCCGGCCGTGCGTAGATTACAAGGAATTAAACGCGATTACGGTCAAGAATCGCTACCCGCTGCCGCTGCTAGATTCCGCGTTCGCTCCCTTACAATCGGCCACCATCTTCTCCAAGCTGCACCTTCGCAGCGCCTATCACCTGGTTCGTATAAGGGAGGGCGACGAGTGGAAAACCGCGTTCAAAACGCCATTTCAAACGGCCATTTCGAATACCTAGTCATGCCATTCGTTCTATCAAACGCGCCCGCGGTTTTTCAGGCACTTATCAACGACGTGTTGAGGGACATGATCAATGTATGTTGCTTCGTTTACCTCGATGACATACTCATCTTCTCTCGCTCCGCTCAAGATCACTGGCAGCACGTTCGTTCCATTTTGCAGCGCCTTCTCGAAAACAAGCTCTACGTGAAAGCCGAGAAGTGCGAATTTCACAAAACCTCAGTTCAATTTCTCGGGTTCGTAGTGGAGAACGGTCAGCTCAAAGCCGACCCGGCAAAGACTCGCGCGTGGTAGATTGGCCGAGGCCTACAACGCGAAAACAGCTGCAGCGATTTCTCGGGTTCGCCAACTTCTACCGGCGCTTCATCAAGGACTATAGCCGTCAGGCCATGCCCCTCACTCGCCTCACGTCCACCAAGACTCGTTTTATGTGGGATAGCCAAGCCGAAGCCGCGTTCAAGAGCCTAAAGAGTGCTTTTACCAACCCGCCCGTTTTGCTAAATCCTAACCCAGGTCTTTCCTTTGTTGTAGAGGTGGACGCATCAGATTCAGGAGTGGGGGCCGTCCTGTCTCAGCGTTCCCCGGTCGACCAGAGACTCCACCCCTGCGCCTTCTTCTCCCGCCGGCTCTCTCCAGCAGAATCTAACTCCGACGTGGGGAACCGGGAACTTCTGGCCGTGGTCTTGGCGCTCCAGGAGTGGCGGCACTGGCTGGAGGGCACCACGGAGCCCTTCACGGTTTATACGGATCACAAGAACCTTTCATACATCCGATCCATGAAGAGACTCAACCCTCGGCAGGCGCGCTGGGCTCTTCTCCTAAGCCGTTTCGACAACACCCTGACGTGCCGCCCGGATCAAGAAACACCAAGCCCGATGCCCTGTCGCGCATCCATGACTCATGGGAGGAGGAGGAGGGCCCCGTAAGCGTGGTGCCGAGTCATCGCCTGCAGTGGAGAATCGAGCAACAGATCCGGGGGGCGCAGAAGGAAACCGCTACCCCTGCCGGGTGTCCTCCGGGTCGATTGTATGTTCCGACTCAACATCGCGCAGAAGTGATCAGATGGGGCCATGCATCCAAGTTGGCCTGCCACCCGGGCGTTCGCCGCACCCTGGGACTGATTGGGCAACGCTTCTGGTGGCCGTCACTAAAAACTGAGGTCACGGACTATATTAAGGCCTGCCCTGCGTGCGCCGCCAGCAAGGCGTCCCATCAACCACCGGCGGGACTCCTACAGCCCTTACCGATTCCGGCGCGTCCTTGGTCCAACATCGCTTTGGACTTTGTCACCGGTCTACCTGTATCACGAGGGAAGACGGTCATCCTGACCATCGTGGACCGGTTCTCTAAATCAGCGCACTTCATCGCCTTGCCCAAGCTTCCTTCCGCTCTGGAGACGGCCAACCTGCTGGTTCAGCACGTGGTGAGACTGCATGGAATTCCGGACGACCTGGTGTCCGACCGGGGGCCGCAGTTCATCTCCCGAGTTTGGAGACGTTTTTGCCAGTCGCTGGGAGCAACGCCGAGCCTGTCTTCCGGCTACCATCCGCAGTCCAATGGCCAGTCGGAAAGGGCCAACCAGGACCTCGAAGCGGCTCTCCGGTGCGTTTGCCACGACCAACCTTCGTCTTGGGCCGACCACCTACCTGGGGTAGAATATGCCCACAACACCCTGGTCTCGTCTGCTACCGGCCGATCCCCTTTCATGACCGCCTACGGCTACCAACCGCCGTTGTTCCCAACCCAGACGGGCGCGGAAGAGGTACCGTCGGTTCAGCGCCACCTCAAGAGGGCCCACCAGGTCTGGAAGGAGGCCAGGGCAGCCCTGTCCCGCGGCGCAACCAACGCATAGTGGACCGCCGCCGACGACTGGCACCCGCATACAAGGTGGGGGACCAGGTATGGCTGTCCACCCGGGACCTCACTCTAGCGGTGTCGTCCCGGAAACTGGGCCCGAGATTCTTGGGCCCTTTCGAAGTCGAGGCCATCACCAACCCCGTTTCTTTCCGCCTGAAGCTGGCCCCCACCATGAAAGTCCACCCGGTCTTCCACGTTTCACTGATTAAGCCGGCTCCTACCTGCCCTATGGTTCCGCCTTCCACCCCACCACCACCTCCTAAGATCATCGACGGTGGCCCGGTATACAAGGTGCGAGAGATTTTGGACTCTAGGCGCAGGGGAAGGGGGGTTCAGTACCTGGTCGACTGGGAAGGCTATGGTCCGGAGGAGCGGCTGTGGATTCCCCGCTCCTGGATCCTGTGCCTATCTCTCATCCGCGACTACCACAACGCTCACCCGGCTAAACCAGGTGGTCTGTCGAGAGGCGTCCGTTAAGGGGGGGTACTGTCACGATCCGTCTGTTTGTGTTTCAGCCGAGTGGGCGTTCCCTCCGCGCTCGTCCCCGCCGCACATCACCTGGCAGGGAGAGACGCGCCCACGAGCCGCGCAGCTGAACCACATCGCGCTCTTGATTTCGGGCTACTTAAGCCACCGACGCGGACCTGTCTGTGTCGGATTATTATCCTGCGATGCTCACGTTCATGCTCCTTGCTCTAGCTCTTGCCCCTCTTGTTCCGTGTGTAGATTATTGCGTTTACGTTTGTTTTTGCCTCAGCTACTTTTCGGCTCGCTTTTCGTTCTCGTTTGCTGGTTGGATTTCTCTTATCCTTTGGTGGTAAGCCATTCTCGTTTTTTCGTATCCCTTGCTGTGCAAGCGCTTTAAGTTTACTCGTCGCTTTTCTTTCCTGGTGTGATTGTGTCCACCAGCGATTTTCGTTCTCGTCCCTGCGACGGCTGTAATTATAGATAACTGATTACATTTATACTTCCTATTTATTCATATCTTCATATTGATGTGGATTGATTGTCTAGCTGACGGTCCCAATAAATACCTCGTTAAAGCAACTTTCCGTTGTCAGCGTTTTAAGAGTCCACTCTGACATCATCAGAATGATATACCTTGTCTGTCGGATCATGTATGTATAAATTGTGCCATCACTCATCTTTTTCTGTAAATTAATCACATCCCCACAACTTGGGCTCTCATTTTTCTGTAAAAGTAAAACTAATTTCAATTCATGCAACCAATTCAGTGATCCAAATGTTTCCTCAATAGGATCTCACCACTCCAAAGTAGCCTTTCGTTAGTTACTAATCATTGATTCCATTTTAGCTCTACTCCATCAATCCTTCTAGCACAATTTCAACCACTTTTATCGCTCTTCCTAACATTTTGACACACAGACCAACACACAAACGTATACACGGGCCCACAAAACGACACACACAGTTCTCAACACTGAACAGCTACAAACAATAATATGTTATTAATAACAGCAACACAATCTATCTTTATCTTTGGCCAATAATAAGTCCTTCAATTCAACTAATATCTAATTATATATCTGCAGCCCTATAGGCCCAGTGCAGCCTCTGCCACAAATGCACACTGCCACTTATACACGCAGCACATTGAGGTGAGCGCATTTTAGATTTATCTATCTTTTTGGGGGTTTTCTTTCTTATCTATGCAGTTCTGTCTGATCTAGTCGTCATTCTATATGCCGTTACCTGATAATGTGGAGGTGGGGGTGACTCAGGATACAGGGGGGCAGTTGCACCCTCCTTTCTTTACCTTCTTCAACAACTTTCTCTGTCATTCTCAATACTGGTCCTGTTTCATCATCCTCCTTTCTATGGAACATTAATTGTTCCTTTCTCTTTTCTACACATTCTCCATCTTTCTTTTCACATTCCTTTTCTTTTCTTATTGAACTTCCAATCTCTACACTGCAACATATCCCTGGGTTTTATTTTACTACCTAATATCCCCATTTTAGAAAATTTGGCCCAGTTTGTCAACACCTAGGGTGTTCTAAAAACTGGTTTCTCATCAGTAGGACAGCAACTCAAATTTCCTGTTGTGGTAATTCTCACTTCAACCTTTTCAGGTGGAGAATTCTTGCCTCTGCATACACAACAGTCTGCTGTTTATAACCCTACTGTATTACATGGGATAAAATACCAAGTGGTATTTGTAATCCCCAATCACACCATTCACTCACTTTACATACGGTTTGCGCAAACATTCACACACGGAATTTAAGTGTACACAGGATTCCGCCGTCCTACTTTCTCTACGGAATTTCTCGGACTCCGCCGTCCCTCATATACCTGCCATTGACTAGTATTCACAGGGTTTTTTATTTCTTACTCCACTGTCCTTCATGGACCTGCCATTGACTAGTATGCACAGGATTTCTTATCTATACACAATTTCTTTCTCTTTTCTCTCTCTTTCTTTCTTTCTTATATTTGTATTTATATCTTAATTTATATTTTATATTAGTGCTGTCAAGTGATTAATTTTTTGTGTTGTCTAATAAATGAAAAAAAAATTCAATCCGTGATCAATCGCGTATTAATCACACAGAAAATTTAGTGATTTATCATCTGAGTTAACAGTTTAATTTTTTACAGCCCTTTTTGACATATATGTCTTTTTTTTTGTGTGTTTAATTATCATCAACGCGTATTTATTTATTCTTAACGCGCCTCCAGTCACTCACTTCCCCCTTTTTAAAAAAAAAAAAATTATCTCACCACTGTTGTCTTCCCTCCATTGGATCCCCGTCAACCGTCAGATCCCAGCTGGTGGGGTGAGGTCCAGTCCTGGAAAAGGATTTTTAGGCTCTCTCTAGGGAGCCTGCCATGGCCATAGTCGCTCTGGAGTTCACCACACCCGCTGGAATCCTCAGGCATCTTGGCATCCGGCTCGAAGGACCAAAATAATGTCAGGCTCATTCACCTCAGCATTCACTGAACATAGGCAAAATGAATGGAAGGAAGACAAGAGTTGATCTTTTACTCGCGAGGAGAACGAACGGAGGTGTGCTCAGTTACATCTCCAACTTCGTTCTGGAGCACACTCCGCCCAGCCCTCTATTTTATTAGGGAAGTCCCTAACACTACAATGTATTTGCACTAAAGAATGAAGGGGGGAGCACCAGCAGGAACATGTAAACATTTCAGACACGAGAGGTAAAACAGACATCAATGGCAGTCATTAACTGATTGACAAGGCAGATATGCCTTTTAGTGCTCTCACACTAAAGTCACAGTCCTTTCATTTTAGAGGTGTGTCTCAGGCACACCTCCTTTGATGTTGCAGCTTTTGAATCCTGTCTTCAGGCATCCGCTTCTCTTGAAGTCTTCTCATCCATATGGTCAAACATAGGTCACACTGTGGAACAATTCTTTTGCAATACTAATAGAGTAAAATATGGGATAACTTATATATTCAACCTAACAGTAATGTAGCTGGTGCTTGTTGAATTTACGTGAAAAGTAACTGATAGGATGATCTACCCCCCTGTCATCCTCCTGCATCAGGACTCCACCAGCCCCGCCAGCACTGGCATCTACCTTCAACTTGTAGGGCCGTGAGGAATCAGGAGCACTGAGAACAGGGGCATGACACAAAAGCGATTTAATGCTATGAAATGCCTGTTGACACTCTCGGTCCATTTGCACTCAACTTTGGGACTTGTTGGAATTTTTTTTATTATCTGACTCCATTAACCAAACACGACCTACATTCATCCAACAATTATGCACGCTCGTTTTTGAGAGAGAAATGACCAGGAAGCCGGCAATTTCACACAGGAGCGGATTTATTCCTAACAGCAGATCTAGTACAAAGTTTGGGGCTCGGTCCCTCTCATCACAGTTCTGCGCGTCTCTGTATCCAACAGAAGACGACGCCCCATCCTATTTTGAAACGTCATTAATGAAAGTTTTTGATAATTGTTCATGTACCGCCTCTAAAGCTTCTGTAGTAAAATTACTTAATCTCTCAACGTTATAATGAACATAATTTATCCGATCCACATTTTTGTTTGGGGTCACCCAAACAAAAATGCTCTCAAACCCTGACTGATGTGATTTGGTCTGCCAATTTGTATTCGTCCGGGACCCCTCTTGGCACGCCTATTGCATCAATGTAAGTGGGGTCCCCCTGTCACCAGACGTCTGCACGGGAGAGCAGGGTTCCTGCTGGAAGAGACACATTCGTTTCACACCAATGCTGACCTTCTCAGGCAGGCGGCAGTCTCTCCGTCTCTCCTTCCCTTGTAATCTTTTCGGTGTGAAGATTGTGTGGTGTATGTTTTCCCAGATCAAATTATGTTTTTTGGTGTTCTTGATAGCGTCCCTGTGACGTCCTCCCCAACTTGATATGTTTGTATCTTCTATGGCCTACCTGGAGAATGTGTTTTATCGTATTTGTCCATGAAGTGCTATCTGGTTTGTCTTCAGTTTGACCTGAGCAGACTGAATCTGTTTGTTCTGAATGAAAGTGTGGGTCATGAAAATACTATGTGTGCAAGTTTGAGGTCTTACATTCAAACTAAGTAAGATAAATTTAGCATATGAGAATAATATAATGAATCAGTCAACGCCATGACTACAATCCTTGTCAATCCTATCTATGCACCGTACTTTCATTTGATAAATGCTTTTTGTTTAATTAATGTTTAACATATTTAGTAAATATGAACCTGCTAAATTAAATAATTGACCTTCTGTCCCGTAAGTGTTTAAAATAATGCCAGCAATCCACACGTTCAAGTTCCTGGGAGTACAGATCTCCGATGACCTTTCTTGGACACACAACACCACAGCAGTGGTAAAGAAGGTCCACCAGCGTCTGCACTTCCTGAGAGTCCTCAGGAAATTCAACCTGGACAGGAAGCTGCTGCTGCCCTTCTACCACTCGTCCATCGAGAGCCTGCTGACATACTGTGTCTCCACCTGGTACAGCGGCTGCACTGAGGCGGACAGAGTGAGGCTCCAGAGGACAGTCAAAACAGCGCAAAGGATTATTGTCTGCCCTCTCCCCTCGCTGTCGGACATCTACACCGCCGGTGCCTCAGAAGGGCTCTCAAGATTGTCAAAGACAATACCCACCCAAACTCACACCTGTTCGACCTGATGCCCTCTGGCAGGCGCTACAGGTGCATCAAATCAAGGACCAATAGACTGAGAAACAGTTTCTTCCCAAGAGCCATCTCCATTCTAAACTCACACACACACACACACACGACCACCCGTACCTTGCAGAACAGCAACGTGATGTGTTTTTATATACCCTATTCAGTATTATTTTCCATTGCACTAACTATTCTCTTATTTATCTCATTTATATATTTATCTGAATTATTGTTGTATTGCACTGGAGAGGGGAGCTCTCTAATCTCGTTGCACACTTGAGTACAATGACAATAAAGGGATTTCTGATTCTGATTTCTGATTACATTTCAATTATGAGGCCGAAAAATTTCTCACCTGTGGCCACAAAAAAATGCATGCGGCAAGAAATATACTATGACCCCCTGTCGACTCCGCCCCCCTAGTGGGGTCGATCCCAATGAAAGTTATATTAGACAACAAAAAGTAACAAATTAACTAGTGCCGTCCCCTGATAATGATATCCAGCTAATATGGCACAATATTAGAATTTGGCTTCGCAACATGGGCAAATCATTCCTGAATTGAATAAAATTTAGTTCACTGAGTTCAAATATCTAACTGTGTTGAGAGATTACAAATTAAGCCCCAAGCTAACGCTCCAATTTTGACTGTTTTTTGACAAATCTTGAAAGCAACCCAAATGAAATAGTAACCATTTATGATAAAAAATTAAATAAATAAATAAAATAATAATAATTAAAAAAAATCCAAAAACTATAATAACGCAGATACCAAATTAAACCATTTTTTACGGGAAGAATAGGTGCTCTCCAAGACGTAGACAGCTCCAAGCCCACTGCAGTCTTCACCTATTGTCTCCCGAATGCCTCCCTCCTCCTCCAGGCCGTGCCAACTCTGATTCTTTCAACTGGGGGAGGGTGTACAGACAGTAAAAACAATTGGGGGAGCTGTCGAGTAGAGCCCAAAATCAGTTGGGCCCCGGGTCCACAACCCCTCCGGCAGAGACGCACACAGAGCTACCTCTTACGAGTGACGCGTCTGAAATTTAGCAATGTTCCAAAACAGAAGAATTTGTAGTGGGTGCTGAAGTATGATATCCTGATAGTGATGCGGAGTATTCAACAACTATGGGGCCTAGATCTTTAGTATGATGACGCACATCAATGTGATTTGTGGCTCGGCGTAAGTAAACAATTCATACCATTTCTGCTCCTCAGGGACAAGGCACACATGCGAGGCAACGCCGGTAGACATAACAAATATACAATCCTAATTTAAGATTTACTCCTGACTAAATTTGGATGAATGTATCTTGATAAACCAAATCATGTGTGTGATCACATGTACAATCTAATGTGTCATTTGGTGAATTGAATGGGTGGAGGTTGCTACACCACTTAGACCAGAGCAGGAACAGGGCATACTGTTAGGGATGTTTCTATCAAAACAAGCCTGAACAAATGAATCAACCAGCCAAGATTGTCTGTCATTTACGCGCGGGGCAGCCCTCGAACTCCGAGGCGAAGCCAGCGTGTTCGACTGCACACATGGTTTTTATTTGCATCAGCATAAGCAATTTGAATATGCAATACAGAATGGTAAAGGATAATGTAAATGGCAGTCAATTTAAAACAGAACAAAGGGCGGACTGCTAGGAGCCACTTTTGTGATCCTGGCATGGAAGTCCATTGTTTCAGAGGGGTCTCGTTCACACCTCCTGTGGTGCAGCTGTGATCCAATCTTCCTGCATTCCAATCCTGAGTGTCTGGTCATTAGCATGGTCTAAACTTCGGTTACACTTAAAGGATTTCATACTTTTGACTATTAAAGGAATATAAGAGTTTGAGCTTAACATAGTTCATTAGATGTTGGTGCATCCAATGTATGAAAATGTGATATTGTAAAATGCTGAGAGTGTGACTGGTGAAGCGAAACTGGTTGCGGGGGTTGTGCAAGAATGGAATGTTTTAGAAGCAGAAGGTGCTGAGCGAGACGAGATGGAGCGGCCATCGGGGGATCGCACGCAGGAGGAGCCACGGGATTCGGCGGGAGGAGAAAGACCAATGAGAGCGAGCTAAAGTTAACTGCAATACACATAGCCAATAGAATCATGCCAGGATGCCTTTGTCTGTGCCATTTGCATGTTGTATAGTATGAATCAGTACTGGGCTACTCGGGGGTAGAACACATTCGCTGGTGGCAAGAGAGGTGTAGAGTTGTATTGAGAGGGACCCGAGATCCAGGTGCCATGTAGAAAATCTGTATTGGGAATAAATCCACTTTGTGCGTGAAAATGCCGGCTTCCTGATACCTTTCTATTGCAGAACGAGCGCGCATATTGTTGGATGAGTGAGAGTTGGGTAAGGTCGCAAATTGGAGTCAGATTACTTATTTGAGTTTACATTGGGTTAAAGTTAAATTCTAACATTGATATAAAGATAAATTCCAACAATTTATGGTGACGCCGACGGGATGCATGAGAGGTAATAGAAGTCTGGGACTTCAAAGAGAGTTTGGGACTCTAAGAAAAGAAAAGAAGTCTGGGGCTTCAAGAGTCTGGGGCTCAAAGGAAGCCTGGGGCTTCTGGAAAAACCACAAGAGTCTGGGACTCGGGCCTGGGGCCCACGTCCACACCAGGTGACGACCTGATAAAGAATAAAGGAGCCGCACATCCGACCGGCCTTCCTCTTGGGCCCACAGTGACATAAGGTAAGCAGATCCTTTTCAAATTCTGCATATTGGCAACACTAAATTATAAGAGGAAGGCGGAGTGGAACGGCGTTAAAATATATAAATAAATAAATAAATATATAAATAAATAAGTGTAAAAGTGTGGACGATAGTAGAGTAAAATCTGGGATTTACCTACTAGAATAGTTTGGAACTATTCGTGGTTAAGATACGATATGGTTAAATAAATAAATAAATATATAAATAAATATGTGTAAAAGTGTGGACGATAGTAGAGTAAAATCTGGGATTTACCTACTAGAATAGTTTGGAACTATTCGTGGTTAAGATACGATTTAAAATATCAGAGTGGAAGCGGTGTGAATGTGAAGGCTAAAATTGTTCTGCGTAAGAAGTGTGTTTGGGACACGCACGAGTGGATTTTGATTTCAAGATGGCGAAGGAGAGGAAGTATGATAGTGGTCTCGGGTCCCGGGTGTGGCACGGAGATTAAGGATAAATTCATAAAAATGAAACATAAAAAAGAGAAGAAAAACATGAAGTAGGGATGAAATAAGAAAAGAGAAAGAAAGAAAGCGAGAGAAAAGAGAAGAAATTGTGTCAGTGTAGCGATTGGAAGTTCAATAAGAAAAGAAAAGGAATGTGAAAAAGATGCAGAATGTGTAGAAAAGAGAAAGGGACAATTAATGTTCCATTGAAAGGAGGATGGTGAAACAGGCAGTATTGAGAATGACAGAGTTTGGTGATTGAAGAAGGTGTGACTTGAACAAATGAAAAGGATAAGAATTAGGGTCTGCTGTAAGGAGGAATTGAAGAAATAAATATTTCATGTTTCATACTTGAGTTGATGGTCTTTCTATTAAGGTAACTGTAATTAGTAACTGGAATGAAATGCACAGATGGAAATGACACAAAGAAAAAAGATTGGTGTTATGAAATCTTAATTGAAGGAAGCTTTGAGAGCATGAGAAACCTTTGCAAGAGCATAGGTGGTTCCTGACTTTGTAGTTTGTGATTTGATACCTTGATTGTTTGAGTGGCTTTGGTAAGGCTACAGTGAATTTGGAAAATTAAAGGAAAAAAATAAGAGTGAGAAAGATTTTACAGAAGGCAATGGGTAGAGGTGTAATCGTAAAATCATGAGTGTGCTGTAACAAAGAGTTCACAGCCCTTTGAAGTTAGATGCTCGTTCCCAAGTAGGAGGAGGAAGTCAGAGAAAGAGGATGAAGTGATTGAAAAAGTGGAAGAAAAGACGGAATGTCTGAGAGGCATTTATCCACAGTTGCCAGATTCGCAACAGTATGTGTTTGAGCCGCCGCCCGTTCCGACGGCGCAATTAATGGTCCCGTAGTCACATTGGGGGGGCAGAATGGTTTGAGATGCAAAAGATAACGATTCACGGATGGCACCAGCGACCATACAATTGATCGAACAGGCTGTGAATAATGAGAGAGAGGGTGCGCGGAGAACAGCAGGGGAGTGTGGAGACGCCCGTGCTGGCCCCGGGGGTGGGAGCACCAGCAGGAACATGTAAACATTTCAGACACAAGAGGAAAAACAGGCATCAATGGCAGTCGTTAACTGATTGAAAAGGAAGATATGCCTTTTGGTGCTCTCGAAAGAAGGTCACAGTCCTTTTGTTCCAGAGGTGTGTCTCGGCACCCCCCCTCCTCGATGTTGCAGACGTTGATCTAATCTTCAGGCATCTGCCTCTCCTTGAGGTGTGGAGCAATTTTTTTGCAGTGCTAGTGTAGTAAGGTACGGGATAAAATATATGTATTCAACCTAACAATAAATACAAATTAGCAGGGAATTAGAACACAAGTTAAACACTGAAACATGCAGAGGATGCCTGAGGAACAGCAGGGCGGCGACAATCTTATTAAAATTTAAATTTTTAAGCAAAGGGATTATGGTTTTGGGATAAGTTTTAAGTGAAGTATTCTATGAACATGTTGAAAGAAAATCTTTGGAAAGGGGAATATCTAGCCATTGGAGATTGGTTTACCAAATATAAAGTTGGACTAAATAGTTTTGTAGATGATTTATTAACTGATGTGTATTAAATGTGACAAAGGTGGAAGACAGATGTTTTTTTTTTGACTGTACGACGCGAACGCTGACATGACAATTTTAGAGGATATGACATCATTCCATAAATACAAGACTGCTAACATTCGCATCTATGAGCTGTTTGATGTCACAGGTGCAGTTTCGTCAGCTACGTCCTTGAGAGGAGAAACAACTTCACGGGGAGTGAATGGGAAAATCCAGAGACCCACAGTTGTAAATTTTGGCATACGCTGGCTAAATTAAGGCAAAATTATGGATCTGCCAGCACAAATCTCAGTGAAATCAAGGCGGACGCGCCAAGGGAGGGGTCTCTGTGTGGAATTGGAAAGTATCGTTTGGTGAATGAAAGTGTGAAAGAAAAAGTGTTTGGATGCATATGTGGTTTGAGTGAATGTTTAAGGGACAGAAAATTGTTTGAGGTCACCGGCAAGCCCTTACAGTACTTAGGATGCGATGGGTGGACAGGCCTGATCACCCTGAATCCCTATTGCACTCCCAAGTATTGATTTTCAAAGTGTTATTGGAGAAAGATTGGAGTAATTAAATTCAAACATCAAGTGAATGGTTGATTGACGTTATTACACAAAATTTATGCAAAACTGAAAGTTTTGGAAGGAAGATAATTTACCCCTTCTCATTCTCACTGGCAAGTGCCACTCGTCCAGTTCTGTCCACAGGTTTGAGGTGACATGTGACCGGTGTGACCAGAAGGCCGGAGAACGCTTCAAATAGCGCCTCACCACGCCCATCCCGGAGGTTCTCCTCAACAAGGAGGGAGATATAAGATATATTCACATTGGATGCGCGACTAGATAACACACACCCAGTCCAGGATAGGGCAAAATTTTCTTGGATTGTTTAGACCTTTCCATATAATACAGCACCACAGCAGTGATACTTGAAATTAATGTCGAATTAGTGGCACGGTCTTTATGGAAAATTACTCACTTAACGCAAGGGTAGGTTGTTGTAGAGGAGATATTTCAGACACAAATGACCCTGAATGTTATTCTGATATTTTCCATTGTATCGTAGTTCATTGTATTTAGGACTAAGACATTGTAAAACACTGTTTGGAAGAACTTATAGAATACCTCAAATTTAAGAGCAAATGGGAAATAGATGTTGAAGCAACTTTAGTTGACCATATGTGAAAAATGTTAGGAAAACAAAAGACAGGCGCAAATTTAGAGTGACAAGGATCTTTCTGTCTCCCAGCAGGGGCACTAAATTAGTGAAGCCAGGATAGTGGGTGCTTGTAAGAAGTTTGAAGATAAGACATTTGTAATTACCCAAGGGGGAAGGAGGCGTTAGTAACAGCTCTCACAGCTGTAAAGATAGCAGAAAGGTCAACATTGGTTTATTCGACACGTTGTAAAGAGGTCACACGTTGTAAAGAGGTCATGTTGGTTGAAATCTCCTACAAAGGAGACACCAGACTAAGAGGTTTATACAGAGTTACAAGCGGGACAAAATTTATTGAAGAGGAACTGTCCTCACTTTAGGCCGAGGCCAGACCTGCTGACCAGCATGATGGTCACCAGCTAAATGGGGACACCTCAGGTGAGATTGGCCGTGCCGTGCATCAGATATTTCTGGCCCGTTGGGGTCGATGTTGCTGTGTCGTTCAGGTGGGGAAGGGGGAGACAGGCCTGGTCTATGTGGCCAGGGCGAGACATGAATGGAGTGAGACTTCCGGCAGTGACCCATCCAATAATGTCGACATTACACAGCTGTTCCAGTTGGCCGTCCACAAGGGCGTGCCCCTCCCAGTGGCAGAAATCAGGCGAAATAGTCCATGAATGAAAAAATGCTAGTCGGCCTAAGTAGAACACATTTTGTACCTAATTTTGCACAACATCAGAAAAGGAAAATATGGGATTGGATTAAGGAGCGTGACTAAAATTGTTGTACTTGCAGGTTTAGAAGGCCAAGAGAGATAAGAAAAAAGGAGGCAGCTGCTCCTTCCACTTCTGCTGCTTCTGGGCAAGGTTCGGGTGACGCAGCGCCACAGCAGACTGGCTGCTGTCCATTGCAGGCCGGTCAACGAGGTTGGGATTGCAGTAACAGAGGTATGGGTGGTTACAGACGGGGGTTGTGAGTGGGGTGTGCACTTGCTGCGGGGTGTGGGGTCACTGGGTGATGAGCTGTCCATGCCGAGCCACTTTCTGGAATGTGCCATCCTCCGGTGCCATATCTGTCACAAAGAGCTCCACCAGCGCAGGGGGCGCCACCGTTACCCACTCCCAACGCACTTGACACAAACCCGCTCGTACCCCATTCCATGACAGGGGGCAGCGGAGCTTCAGCATTCGAGGACTAGCAGGTCCTAGCATTCCGGGGACGGTGGATGGACAAGTTTTCGATGGTGCTGGATATTGGGGCGAGCTATGAGCTCCTTCCGCAACCCCCACTGAGCCATGTGGACTCTCAAGATTGCCTGAGTCACTGCCATTGACTGAACGAACACTGGAATTCGAGTGGCATTCCCGGATGGGACTGAACTTGACTGTGCACATCCGTCGGAGGGAGCATATGTCGTGCTCTCTTCCTTCCCTGTGGCTAAACTGAACTGAAACATTTGAGGGCAGCTCTGAAACCTGGTTCCCATCCTCCCGCGGTGGGTATGCCCTGTTCCTGCTCTGGTCTGACTGGTTTAGCAACCGCCACCCTTTCAATTCACCAATTGACATATCACATTGTACATGTGATCACAAACATGATTTGGTTTATCAAAAATGCACTCATCCAAATTTAGTCATGAGTGCATCATGCGTTAGAATTATATATTTGTTATGTCTACCGGCGTTGCCTCGCACGCGTGCCTTGTCCCTGGGCAGCGGAAATGGTATGAATTGTTTACTTTCGCCGAGCCACAAATCGCATTGAATATTGATGCGCGTCATCATACTAGAGATCTAGACCCCATAGTTGTTGAATACTCCGCGTCACAATCGGGAGATCATATTTCAGCACCGACTACAAATTCTTTGGTTTTGGGGACATTACTAAATTTCAAAATTTCCAGGGAAGGGTCGCTCGGAAATGGTAGTTCTGTGTGTGTCTCTGCTAGAGGTGTTGTGGACCCAGGGCCCGACTGATTTGGGGCTCGGCTCCACAGCTCCGCGATTGTTTTTACTGTCTGTACCCCCTCCCCCAGTTGACAGAATCAGTGTGGGCACAGCCTGTAGGTGGATTGAGCCAATCATGAGACAATAGGAGGTGAAGACTGCAGCGGTCTTGGAGCTGTCTATGTCTTGTAGAGCACCTTTTCTTCCCATAAAAAAAAAAAAAAAGAAAAAATAGAGGTTTAATTCGGTATCTGCGTTATTATAGTTTTGGGATTTTTTTTATTTTAAGCATTTCATTTGTGTTGCTTTAAAATTTGTCAATTAACAGTCAAAATTGGAGCGTTAGCTCGAGGCTTAATTTGAAATCTCGGAACACAGTTAGATATTTGAACTCAGTGAACTCAGCATCACTGGAGTCGGACATCACTCCGTACATCAACCTCCGGGTGCTTTCCCGGAGGTGGACTCAATCTCGCTGATAAGGACAGTTTAGAGTTCTGGCTAGAACCTCACACGCCATCCAATTGGGAACTACGGGACAAAAGTGGTACCATAACTCACAGTTGCGCCCGGCCCCAGTATTTGTGCCCGCCAAGGTTGAGCTTAGAGGTTGACCGCCCGGACGGGCAGGTCAAGAGAGGGAATGTGTAGATGGCATGAATTGGATCAAAGTCAGACACTTTCGAGTCTGAACAAAGACGATGACGATGCAAATGTTTAACTTATTGACTATTTTGCCTGCTGGCGTGTGCTTTGTGTGGACGATGTTGGCGTTTGAACATAGGATGCGGGATGACAGAAGTGATGGAGCGAAAGGAGCATGTAATGGAATGGTATGGTATGGAGCAGAGCGAGATGATGGTAAGACGCTGACACAGACACAACAACTACTGCTAAATCTGAAATGTAAACAACCGACACAGGTGAACACTTGGGTGACAATTTTAATTGGACACACCCATGGAATGATGTGGGAATAAAAAAGAAAGAGCCTATTTTTGACACCCAAGTTGCAAAACAAAAGTTCACCTGCCTAAAAGTTAAATGGGACGGGTCCTGGGATTGGAAATATCCAGGAGTCATGGTGTAATGAAAATGTGTCTTTGCCAGTAGGAATCCCTCTCGCTCGTGATGATGTTTGGCTGTGGTGTGGAGAGAAAGTGCTGTACGATAGGCTTCCCACCAATGCCTCAGGTAAGTGCGCCCTGGTAACGCTGATCATGCCAGTTAGTGTGACAGCCTTAGATCTGGCCAAAATGGAGTGGGAAGGTGTTGGACAATGGGGAAGAATCCCCTTCCTTAACAGGAAGAGAAGGGACATGCAAGAATGGTTGAATGCAGGAGATCCCACGTATATAGATGCAATTGGAGTTCCAAGAGGGGTCCCTGACGAGTATAAATTGGTGGATCAAATTGCGGCAGGATGGGAGAGCCTTTTCCTGTTCGTTACAGTAAACAAAAATGTGGACCGGATTAATTATGTCCACTATAATGTCCAACGATTGGCGAACTTCACCACCTCGGCACTCCAGGCAGTGCATGAGCAATTGGCTGCCACATCTCTGATGGCATTCCAAAATAGAATGGGCTTAGATATGGTGTTGGCTGAAAGAGGAGGAGTGTGTAGTATTTTTGGGGATCAGTGTTGTACTCTGATTCCCAACAATACATCTCCTGACGGTCGCCTTACCAAGGCATTGGAGGGTCTGCGCACGCTAAGTAACAAAATGAAGGAGCACTCAGGTGTGGACACCAGTTGGTATTCTGACTGGTTAAACATCTTTGGTAAATATAAGAGCCTGATTGCATCAGTACTGATTTCTATCGCTGTGTTTGCCGCTATTATGGTGTTATGCGGATGTTGCTGTATTCCATGTACCAGATCATTAACTGTTAAGACAATAGAACGCACGTTGGGGCCACTCCCTCCGGGTGGTCAGTACATGATG
Organism: Idiotropiscis lumnitzeri; assembly: GCF_059441095.1. Classification (NCBI taxonomy): domain Eukaryota; kingdom Metazoa; phylum Chordata; class Actinopteri; order Syngnathiformes; family Syngnathidae; genus Idiotropiscis; species Idiotropiscis lumnitzeri. The sequence goes on along the minus strand of NC_142402.1, from coordinate 589,770 downwards.
ATCCCTCAAAAGGACCCCCAGGAGGCGGAGGTAGCCGTGGCCCTCCGGGAGTCCAGGATGTGAGTATCGAAAGATGGCCTCGGGGACCTGAGGCCATAAGGAGGGAAGGAAATTTTCTACTGATTCTTATTCTTTTACTAATTGTTTGATGTGTTTTAGTTTTATGGCAAGTGATGTCGAGCTCGTGTGCAGCAATGAAATAAGGTGTTCAAGTGATGACCTCAGATGTCTGAGGTCATGAGAGGGATTAAAGGATAATGTAAATGGCAGTCAATTTAAAACTGAACAAAGGTTAGACTGCTCGGAGCCACTTTTGTGATCCTGGCATGGAAGTCCATTGTTTCAGAGGGGTCTCGTTCACACCTCCTGTGGTGCAGCTGTGATCCAATCTTCCTGCATTCCTCTCCTGAGTGTCTGGTCATTAGCATGGTCTAAACTTCGGTTACGCTTAAAGGATTTCATACATTTGACTATTAAAGGAATATAAGAGTTTGAGCTTAACATAGTTCATTAGATGTTGGTGCATCCAATGTATGAAAATGTGATATTGTAAAATGCTGAGAGTGTGACTGGTGAAGCGAAACTGGTTGCGGGGGTTGTGCAAGAATGGAATGTTTTAGAAGCAGAAGGTGCTGAGCGAGACGAGATGACTCCGGGAAGGAGCGGCCATCGGGGGATCGCACGCAGGAGGAGCCACGGGATTCGGCGGGAGGAGAAAGACCAATGAGAGCGAGCTAAAGTTAACTGCAATACACATAGCCAATAGAATCATGCCAGGATGCCTTTGTCTGTGCCATTTTGCATGTTGTATAGTATGAATCAGTACTGGGCAACTCGGGGGTAGAACACATTCGCTGGTGGCAAGAGAGGTGTAGAGTTGTATAGAGAGGGACCCGAGAACCAGGTGCCATGTAGAAATTCTGTATTGGGAATAAATCCACTTTGTGCGTGAAAATGCCGGCTTCCTGATACCTTTCTATTGCAGAACGAGCGCGCATATTGTTGGATGAGTGAGAGTTGGGTAAGGTCGCAAATTGGAGTCAGATTACTTATTTGAGTTTACATTGGGTTAAAGTTAAATTCTAACATTGATATAAAGCTAAATTCCAACACCGCGAAAGGTGAACCGCGAAGTAGCGAGGGTTCACTGTATTGCAGCCAGATACCTATAAAATGTCATTTAATTTGCACTGTTTTGATCGCCACTGTTTTGCTCATTGAACAACAAATGAAAAGATGAATCATACACAGTGTTTGTAAAGATAATTGTCAATGTTTTATTAAATGAAATTCCAATGTAAAATTGTGTAATATTGTGTTATATAATGAATGGGTCTACAACATACATTTCTCACAGACAAGTAGAGCTTTTTCTCATGAAATGTGTTGAAAAAAAACCTAACATTTGAACATTGTTTTGCGTTACAACATCCGTGTTTACTGGTCATAAATTATTAACTTAAGTTTAATATACACTACACGAGCTGGGTAGCCACCACGCCTCAACCACCATAACAAGTTCGCTAACCCTTTAAGTCGAACGAGGTAGCTAACATATCGGGTTCAATTTGTACCAAAAATATGCTGTTGGGCCTTGTGTCTCTGTATATGTGTCAGGTTTAAATGCCCATTTTGGGAGGGCTTACTGAAATAATTTACTAAATGTAACGGCCGAAATAAAACGCCAGCTGGATGGCCAGGAGGAACCAGACACCGTTGTTCATTTTCACCGCCGGCGGGGGAAAAGAGTGGGACAGAGAGGCCGCGAGCAGCCTGCTCGCGGCCGCCCCATGCAACTCCTCTCTCTCCTCCTCTCACCGGCTCTGCTTTTATTAGCTTGACTCAAGAATCACAAGAAATTAGAATACAATGAAGGTCTGTTTAGCCTAAACTAAATCACCAGAATACAGGAGATTAATTAACAATGGTGGTCTGTTTTAGACTAAACTAATCAGCAGAAGACAGAAAACATCAATAACTAATCATCAGTAACTCTAGCAGGCAGAGAATCACAACTCACAGTGTAAAGGTCAATTTAACTATACACATCATCAGGATACGGTGTCTGTGTGCGTGTGTGCTAAAATAACAAGTAAGTGTCTATGTTGTTTCGTTCTGTTCTGTCATATGACTATACAGAATGGACGGTTAGAGCTCTTTCATTTGCTCACTGAATCTTTATTGTAACATCAACTGCACGGCTCTCATACACTCCACTTCCGCCTTGCTGGCGCAGTGTGCGTCTACTAAAACAGTCCCCCTGGGAACACCCAACCACCAACTAACAATCCCATTGTTACATCTTTTCTTTTTTTCCTTTTAAGTCACCTTCTTTAATTGACAGCAACATATTACAGCATCGAAGACTATGAATTTAAATGTAATCACAACTAAAGAATACACGTTACTCTCATTAACTCTCACATTTTTTTCCCTTTTTTTTTTTCTCTGTCCTTAACTGACAAGCAACCCTAGACTCATGCAAAGTTCCAAAACAAACATCACTCCGTGAAGTCCTCCAGATATCGAGGTCTAATGACCCGACGGCCAGACCTGGTCGTCACAGCCGCTTGGTCACCAGCACGGCACAGTTCCGACCCCACCTCAGCCGTACTCTCCACAGTCTCAGCTTTTTTAGGCGAGGCCGGTGGGCAAAGGTCACGCCTGAGGTGACGTCGATTCCTCCGTAACACACCACCCGACTCCATCTCCACTTCATACGACCTGTGGCTCGCAGGTTTCAGCACCGTCGCCTTCCGCCAGACTCCATGTCGCTGAAACGGCTGAACTCTCACGGTGTCTCCTTTCACAAGGATGTCCAGGTCTTTCGCAGTGCGGTTGTAGTATCTCTCCTGTCTCTGACTGTTCTTCCACAGGCCTTCTGCATTTTTGATCAACTCCGGCTCCAAAAGAGCATCCCTGATTGGAAGAAGCGTCCGAGTCCGCCTACTCAGAAGTCTCTGTGCTGGGCTTGTACCCAAGCCTTGGGTCGGTGTATTTCGGTGGTCCAATATAGCCAAGTATGCATCCTGGTTCGCAGCCGCCGCTTTCATCATCAGTCGCTTGGCAGTTTTCACTGCGGACTCGGCCTTCCCGTTGCTCTGGGCATATCCTGGCGACGACGTCCTATGCTCAAACTCCCACTTTTCACTAAACAGCCGAAACTCTTTGGAGGAGAATTGTGGTCCGTTATCTGACACTACCACGTCCGGTATGCCCTGCCTTGCAAAATGTGCTTTCACCTTCCTAATCACAGCGCTGCTTGTCGTATCGGGCAAGTAATCCACTTCCCAAAAGTTGGAGTAGTAGTCCACTGTAATCAGGTAGTTTCTATCATGAAAGGAAAACAAGTCCATCCCAAACTTGGCCCAGGGTCTACACACCATATCATGTGGACATAGTGTCTCTTTCTGTTGCTTGGGGTCCATGGACCTACAGATGTCACACTTGGAGACAAAGGTCTTAATGTGCTCATTCATCCCTTGCCAGTACACGCACTCCCTTGCTCTCCTTAGACAACCTTCCACTCCCAAATGAGAAGAGTGTACACGGCGTGTAATGTCAGTCCTGAGTGAATCTGGTATCACAGCTCTCTCTCCTTTGAATACGATACCATCTTGGAAGCTAAGTTCCTCCTGGAATGAGTAATAGTGTTGAATGTCCGTGGGTATATCCTTTTTGCATTTTGGCCACCCTGACAGAATCATGCCAATTACTCTCTGCAGCTTCCAATCCACTGACGTAGCCTTCCTAATGGAGCTCAGTCTCTCCAGCGAAATAGGTAGGTAGTCTACCATGTTTACGGTTTCTATCTCTGACTCCATGTCCCCTTTAGTGTCCTCTGGCAAGTATGCCCTACTGAGTGTGTCAGCCAGCAACATATGACGGCCTGGTACATAGGTCACTTCCATGTTATATTTCTGTAATCGGAGTAACATCCTCTGTAGTCTCTTTGGTGCACTCAAAAGTGGCTTCTTGTGAATATTTTCCAACGGTTTGTGGTCACTCTGTACCGTCACCTGCCTGCCAAACGTGTATTGGTGAAACTTCTCCATCCCATAGACTATAGCCAAGCATTCCTTCTCTATCTGGGCATAGCCCCTTTCTGTCTGTGTCAAGGCCCGGCTCCCATATGCTACAGGCTTACCTCCTTGTGTCAGAGCAGCCCCCAGCCCAGTCTCTGATGCATCACATTGAAGTGTCAACTCCTCGTCTTGATTGTAATACTTCAAAATGGGTGCACTGGCAATTTTGTGTTTCAGTCTATTAAACGCTTCCTCCTGTGTGTCAGTCCACTCCCACACATTCTCTTTGTGTGTAAGTTGGCGTAATATTTCACAATCATCAGACAAGTGATCATAAAACTTGGACAAGTAATTTATCATCCCAACCAGTCTCTGTACTGCCTTGACATCCGTCGGCCTCGGCATCTCTTGGATTGCACGCACCTTCTCCGGGTCTATCTGCAGTCCCTCAGCTGTCAACAAATGTCCAATATACGGCACGGCCTGTCGCCGTAGTTTTATCTTCTCAAAGTTCAATTTGATGTTTCGCATTCTACATCTGTTTAGGAAGCACCTGAGTTTGTTGTCGTGGTCTCTACTTGCTTCTTCCAGCGATGTCCCTTCACCCGTGATCAACACATCATCAGCGATGATGTATATTCCCGGTATTCCTTCTAGCGCTTGTATGAGTCTTCTTTGGAATACTTCCGGCGCTGGACTTATTCCCATCGGCATTCTCAGCCAACGGTACCGACCAAAAGGAGTGGCAAACGTGGTGAGGTAGCTTGACTCCTCCCCCAATTTAACATGCCAGAAGCCATGCTTCACATCACACACTGTGAATATTTTCGCCTTTGCCATTTCCGGAAGTATATCCTCAATCGTCGGAAGAGGGAAGTGGCTTCTTTTCAGCGCTCGATTGAGTGGTTTTGGGTCTATGCAGATTCTCGGTTTTCCATTGCGTTTCATCACTGTCACCATGCTACTTATCCAGTCAGTGCTACACTCAACCGGTGCGATAATGCCTCTTCTCTCAAGATCTTTTAATTCCTCTTTCAGTGGAGACATCAGTGAAACGGGTACTCTGCGTTTCGGCAGTTTAACAGGCGGCACTTCACTGTTTATTTCAATGTTATACTCGCCCTCCAAACAGCCATCACCAGTGAACACATCGCCAAACTCAGTCTTTATTTTCTCCAACGTTATGCAATCCTGTTGTCCTTCTTCTTTGACCTGTTCCAATTCTTTTTTCACAATGTCATCAATGGTAAGGATGTTCTCGTAGTGTACTTTAATTAGTTTCATGGCCTCACTGGCCTTCCGGCCCAATATGGGGATTTTGTCCACTTGGTCCACCACGAGAAACTCCAACCTGTACAATTTGTTGTTTCGAGGGTTTCTCACTTTAACCCTACATTTCCCCAACGGACACAACCTGGATTTATTATACATGACCAGCACTTTCTCTGTGTGCTCCAGTTGTGTGTCTGAGTTTAGGAGGTTTATTGGGATTATGTTACAGGTCGCCCCACAATCTATCTGAAAGTTCACATGTGTCCCGTTTACCAGCATCCTTGCAAAGAGTTGCTGTCCCTTGTTGAGTCGCTCATTCACTTGGTGAACTATTTCATTGTTCCCCTTGCCATTTATCACTGCAATTGTCATTATATCCTCATATGTTTCTCCATCCTCTTCCGTGACAGCATTCACTGGTTTACATTTCCCTCCGTGTCCTATTTTAGTTTTGCACTTCACAGCGAAATGATTTTCTTTCCCACACTTATTACATTTCCTTCCAAAAGCTGGGCATTTTGTCTTACTTCGCTCATGCTTTCGTCCACAAAACCTACAATCGACTACATCACCGTTGCTTTTCCTTGCATCTTGTTTCACTGTATGTATTTCCTCCACAGTGTGTCCTTCCAGTGTCCTGCTGTTTTCTTTTGACAGTTCAGCAGCTCTACATATTAGTAGGCATTTCTCCAGTGTCAGTCTATCTTCCCTGAGGAGTCTCTCTCTCATGGCTGAGCTATTGGTGCCACACACAATGCGATCTCTAATTAGCGAGTCTTTTATGTCTCCAAAGTTGCATCCATTGGCTAACACTCTCAGGTCCGTAAAATATTTGTCAATGGTTTCATCCGTGCCTTGGTTTCGCACAAAAAACTTGTATCTCTCGACAGTCTCATTCACTTTCGGTGTGCAATGTTCATCCAGCAACCTTATCATTGCACTCACTGACCTCCTTGCCGACGAGTCGTCACCCGCCAGCGTGGCCAAAAGCTCCCTCCCACTCGCGCCGACGAGGTAATAGAAAAGCTTTGCTTTCGCTCCTTCCTCTGCGCCGGGCATGGTGAGGTCCGTGTAGAGTGTAAATTCCTCCTTCCAGCATTTCCATGTCTTGGCTAGGTCGCCGGAGTCCAACAACAACATCGACGGAGGTTTCAGTCCTTCCATCGCGACGTCCTCTGTCCGTTTAGTTCACCTGCTGCCGCGCCGTTCCGTTCACTCAGCTCGTCGGCAGCACGTACACACGGTTGTTGTCAATCCTCTCCCGCGTCCCCACTAGCGACTAGACCGCTGCCACCATGTTTCGTTCTGTTCTGTCATATGACTATACAGAATGGACGGTTAGAGCTCTTTCATTTGCTCACTGAATCTTTATTGTAACATCAACTGCACGGCTCTCATACACTCCACTTCCGCCTTGCTGGCGCAGTGTGCGTCTACTAAAACAGTCCCCCTGGGAACACCCAACCACCAACTAACAATCCCATTGTTACATATGTGTGTGTGTTTAAACATGAATGAGTGTATAAAAACATGATTATAAATACACAAACTGATTAACTATCCTCAGCCCATCTTACATTTCCCCCCTGTTGTGGATTTAAAAATCATGGCCTTATGGCTTTAAGACAGATCATCAGAGTGAAATCATACAACAGTGATCAGTGGATGGGCGAAAACCTCTCATTAGGGAAAAATTCCCCTCTGCACGAAACGAGAACCTCATGGTCTGATGACCACTCGGGAATAAAACATAAATAAACATTTCAATATACCTAGTGAAAAATAATAAAATTGTCTCCACGCAGAGCTTGTCCCTGGGGTGACTTGATGAAGGCCCCTTGCCTTGTTGTAAGAGGAGACAGCTGTCTTTGCCTCTCGGATCTTCATGTATGGTGTGTGTGTGTGCACGTGTCGGGGGCAGGTGTAAAAGGTCCATGTGTTTTTACGTTTTAGTGTCCAGTTCGAGTTCGTCATTGTCCAGTTCGAATTCGTCATTCTCAACATCAATCAGGTTGTAATGGTACATTTGGGCAACAAACATGCGATTAACCATCCTCTTTGTCATAAAAATAATGCAACATGAACAGACTACACATAACAAAAATGAAAATTATAACCATTCCCATATATTGTCTCTTTCAAATTCTTCATAGTGATCATAACATCAATAATTGTTTCATTTTTATCAAAAAATTTAAATGCAATAATGTTCTCCAATCAAGGCTGAAATTTTGTTATCTACGTCATTAATTTCCAAACATTATCTAATCCTTTTGTTCTGTGGCTCCAACAATCGTATCTGTGGCTGGTTGTGTGGTTCTGATGTGCGTGTGGTCCGAGATTGTGACTCAGGTGGACTCCTGTTCGAGGGATTCGCGTTGCTAGGCCTTTCAGCTTGCACTGCGACTGGTGGATCCAGTCGCCACGCCCCGCGACCTTTGCTGCCGCCGGGGTCACTGCCATCATCTGGCGAGGGCCATCTCAGCATTCACTTGTCCCAACGAAGTCGTTTCAACACCTTGAAGAAGATTTGGTCTCCCACACGGACGTGATTTCTCTGTGGATCAGAACACACTGACCAGTAATTGTGTCTTTGCACCTTTGTCAGTCAAACATGTCTTTCATGTGGACTGAGACCGATGTGCCAGTCGCTGGTGGTTCTGATGAACCTGAGAGTCTATGTGTGAAGCCATATAGGATTTCAAAAGGGGATAGTGTCCTTCCTTCGGCTGGCACTATCCTCATTGCTGTGATTGAAAAATAGTCTGGCCATTGTCTTTTTTTTTTCCTTGATAAGTCTGGCCTTAATAGTTCCATTAGTTCCATTAGTGTCCCATTTCGTTACAACATCATTCACAAAATGCATCATTTTCACTTCAAATCACTTCTTGAAAGTCCAAATGTCAGGATAATTTGATTACACAACACTTTTTCCAACTGTTTTAGCATCATCATATCTTGTTGGAAACAACTTAACCCATTTTGAAAACATTAATTACAACTAAACAACATTGCATCTCAAACAAATAAGACTGTCTAAAACAAGTTTTTTTTGTTGAAAAGTCTGTATGTGGGAACAATTTCATGCCATACTTCCCCTCTGTTGACACACGACTATCTGCTCATGTGTCAATCATCTCATTCCTCTAATCAATGAATTAGGCAGCCAGGATTTGCCATCTGCCAATTTGCTGATCCTGTCCTCAGCAATGTTTGCACCTTTGTTCCCCCAATGTGTGCATTCAATTAGTGGTGTATTTTTCCTGGCGTGATATCAAATTGTCAAGTTGACTTGCTGTGAGTGTGTGTGTGTGTGTGTGTGTGTGTGTGTTCATTTTCCTTTATAGTAATGCAGTGCCGACTTTGAGGTCATGCTTTGGGCTGCAGCCTTCGCTGCATTGTCAGCGAGGCAGTTTCCAATTGTATTTGGGTCATTTTATTAAGTAAGTTTTGCTTTTCAAATAACCATTTAGGCATGTTTTATGCACAACATTTCTTTTCCTGTTGTGGTTTTAAAAGCCCTTGTCTGCCCAATGTCGACAGAACACATGAACATTTATCTTGACTGTCAGTTCACATTGTAACCATACAACCCATACAAGATGGGAAACCCTAAATTTTAATTAGCTCACACCTGCTACGCTCTTCCTGCTTATCCTAACAATTTCTCTCTTACAAATGATCTGTTTTGTGACCTTAGTTCTCAAACGCTTCTACTCCTCACCAGTCCGGAATGTGCACCTCATTTCTTTCTTAACAGTCTGGAATGTGCACCTGGTTTTTGTGTCTTACACGCCTGAATCAGTGCAAAACATCATGCTGCTTGTCTTGAACATACAGAATTTAGCATCCCTTAAAACAAAATTTCCATTTGCAATCCCCAAAACAAAAAATGTTCCTCCAGTCGGGAGAAAAATGTCCTTAAAAAAAAAAAAAAAAAAAAGTGCCCATAAGGTCAAGTCGCGGTTTGGTGATAATTTGGAGCGGCTTCCACAGTCGTGTGGCGCCTTCTACTGGTGCGGGAAAAAGTGACGCTGGGCTGAAACGCACCGCACCTTATCAGTGTAATGTGTCCCTGTGACAATTAGGTCGCCGTGCAATGTGAATGTGGTGGACAAGAATGTAATTTTTTAATTCCTGAAGCAGCAGTCAAGACTGCTTGAACACACTCTGACGTGGCTCTTACCACGGGATCAAATTATTGTGACTAATATGCAAATGGATTCACTTTCCTGTGTTTCTGCAGCAACACAAGTCCATGAAGCCATTTTTGCAGTCACTGTTTGTTCAATGCTCATAGTAATTTGGTAGTGCGTTAAGATGCTTTGTCGATAGAATCTCCTTTTTGGTCTCATGTTCCCTTGAACATTATGTTTACTACACACTACACATGACCTACAAAATTTTTTTTTTAAAAAGGTTTGTTGTCCTAGCTGTACTATGGATATCAATCCCCCCTGTTGAGACATGGGAATTTCCATGACTCAATTTAGCAGTTAAATATCAAGTTGGTAGTGCTAACACATCGTAATCAATGAGTTCATGCTTGACAAGTTCAAAAGCTTTGTCAGCCTCAAGTGTTCAAACAATTATTCTCTTCTTGCAAATATCATTGGCTTATCATAAATGATGTCCAGCAATGGTCGTGTGATTTCTGAGTAATTTGCAAATCATGAATTAAACACCTATAAAAACATCATTAACTTCTCTGTTATTGGTTTTAATGCTCTGGCAATGTTTTTCCTTTTTGCTTATCACCGATAATGCGCCCTTTTAAAGTTTTGACGTCTATTTGAATCCGCCCCTGCATATTGACTCTGATATTAAGGTCCAATTGTGTCAGTGCATCACGGCCTAATAAGTAAAATGCACGTTGATGTAGAACTTCTTCTACACACACTTTTTATGTTTGTTTTTTTATGTCACGTGATCCTCCATTGCTACCACAACTCGTCCTGAAAAAGTAATGTTTAAAACAGGACTTTCTGCTTTCTCCTTTTTTCTTCCTTTTGCTCAACACGTTCATGCTTTTTGTGCATAATTTAGGATTTTCTTTTCCATTTTACAAGTTGGCCAATTTAAATTAGGTTGTTTTATTTGAAAAGCCTGTATTTTTTTCTCATTCCTGTTTATTTGTCTTTCCCTTGGAGTAGTTTATTGGGCATTTCTTGGAGGTCTTCAGTACTCGATTGTGGTCCTGTGGTTATTAGGTCCAAGCTGTAGAAGGTGAAAGGGCCTCCTTTTCCTTCCAAGATCATCATTTGTTTGACTTCCTGTCCTCGTTTCATCACTGTCATTTTTTCTCCTTCTACAGTGAGAACGAGCTGGAGGGTTTTGATTAAGTCTCTTCCCTAAAGGTTGGATGGACATTCTGGAACTACGACTAACCTCTTGCCTCGATATAAACTTCCATCTTCATCTTCTATTGTGAGGGGTTTGGTATAAAACCGTTGCGCTGCCTTTCCTCCTACTCCTATCACCATGACAGCTTTATTTGACAGTTTGGTCCCTGCAGGTAGGGCCTTGATTACTGAACTTTCTGCTCCAGAGTCAACTATAAATTGTTTTGTTGTTTTCTTTGGGCCTAATTGTAGTGTTCTCATTGGTGGGTCCACTGTAGAGGCCATTCCAAACAAAACAGATAAATCTAGAACGACCAGTGGCGATTCTAAGGTTACTTCTTCTTCATCTTCGCTATTGCTGAGCGGCCTCTGCTCAGGTTGTTCTTCGCCCTGTGGCTGGTAACTTACTAGTCACATGTTACCGGTATAGTCTTCCTCTGGTGTGGTCTTCCTGAATGTTTGACGGCAATTTCTGGCAAAGTGTCCTAATTTGCCACATTTGTAGCAGCTATCATCTCTATTAGAAAACCGTCCTCGACCTTGTCCCCTGGCGCCAGAATATCTGCCGCGCTTTCGTCCTCGTCCTCTGTCCCCTTGACCTTGATAGTAGATGGGGGCGGAGGCCGCTGTGGAAAGGCCTTCCATCACGGCAGCCAAAGTGGCTGATGTGTTTCGCTCCTCCTTTTTCTTCTGGATTTCCTCTGCATGGGAGGCATATTCGATGAGCGTGTCAAGGTTTGCAGTTCGCCACCCAACGTGGTGTTTGCAGATGAAGTCTCTGGTGGATTCGTGGATACCATCTAGGAAGGCCGACTCCAAGAGGATTTGGTATGGGCTGTTGTCTGCATTGTCTTCCTGTAGGCCGCAATAGAGCCTGTAAACTCCAGATAACCTTTCCAAATACCGGCGGGCAGATTCCATGTCTTCTTGGTGACATTGTCTGATCTTTGTGTTGTCTGGTTGCTTCTTGAAGTTTTTCTTGCTTCATCAAACATGGCGCGGATTGCGTTTGCGAGCTCGGGAGCTCCAGGCGGGAGAGGCTGGCCTGTGACATCGTAAGGGTTGAAGGCACCTCTGATTCTGCCATATCTATACCCTAAGATCATTCTCATGCATGTTTCAAATTCTTTTCCATTCAGGTGGTAGCTATTCATTAGGTCGTGCATATTCTCAATCCATTTCCCCACATCCGCTTCGATTGGTGGGATTGATTGGCAGGCCGCCTTGCATTCATCTTGGGTCCAGGGCCTGTAGACCATGATGGTAGGTTCATGTGGGTGGCCATTTGCATCATCAGTCCCAAAAGCTGGGTTGGCTACGGCCACCATCGGGTAGGCCTCTACACTGGGTAGCGGTGGGTAGAGGTTCGTGGCTTGAAAGACTAATGCTCTTTCAGGGTTATTGAGTGATTTTTCCATCGGCTGTGCTTGTGCTCTCTTTTTCATTTGCTCCCTTGTTCCAGCCGCGGGGGGTCGCTGTGTGGAATCGAATGAGGCAGGAGGGGCCGTGTGTGAGGAGCGGGAAGTGTCATTTTTCTCCTCGCTCTCCAGGGGCGGCATCTCAACGTCACTTGGCTCCGTCTCTGGGGCTGTGGCCGCCTGTCTTCCTGCTTGCGCGGCAGTGTGGGTTCGCTCATTGAACAGTGCACTTCCTCTCTTGCCTCTGACTCCGGTCTCGTCATCTTTCCTTTTCTTCATCTGATAAACTTTTTAAACCAGCCTAGGCGTCTGGGTTCAATTTTTTATTTTTCAGAAAACGCACATCAGGCTATTTCTCCCCTTTCTTTTAAGCCTATCCCGTTGTATAAATTATTTAATTTCAAATTTAAATGAATTTATCTCCTCAAATCATCTTTATTAATTTCTTTTGTAAATTTGGGAATTATTTTTCTCAATAAGATCTCGTCACTCATAAGTAGCCTTTTGTTGGTTACTAATTATTAATTCAATTTTATCTTTACTTTATCAATCCTTTTAACACAATTCCAACCACTTTTATCACTCTCCCTGACATTTAGACACACAGACAGAAAGACAAACATATACACGGGCCCACAAAACGACACACATAGTTCTCAACACTGAACAACTACAAACAACAATAACATGTCAGTAATAACAGCAACACAATCCATCTTTATCTATGGTCCATAATAAGTCCTTCAATTGAACTACTATGTCTCTATTGACCTTTTATTTATGCCAATGGATCCCATATCCACTATTTATTCAATTGAATATTTCCTAAATTTATTTATGCGCAAATTTCTCTATCTCTTTAGAGTTATTCTTTGTCTTGTCTATGGTTAGTAATTTTGGCGGTACTGTATAGTACTTTTATGAGTTTTTAACTAACCTCCGAATTTATATAAAATGTATTTAATTTTCCATTTAACCCAAATTTTTATTTTATTTTATTAAGATCCTATTTTTTTCACATGCGTCCAATCCTTACACTGCAGCATATTCCTGGGTTTTATTTTACTACCTAGTATCCCCATTTTAGAAAATTTGGTCCAGTTTGTCAACACCTAGGGCGTTCTAAAAACTGGTTTCTCATCAGTAGGACAGCAACTCAAATTTCCTGTTTATAACACTTACTGTATTACATGGGATAAAATACCAAATGGTATTTCTAATCCCCAATCACACCATTCACTCACTTTGCATAGTTTTTCGCAAACATTCACAAGCAAAATTATCATTCCACGTCTGACTGTCTTTCTCTGCAAATTCTTTTCTCACTACTTTGCCTACAACTCTTTTTCTACCTTTTGAACCATCTGTGATTGTATGACGTTTGTTACTTTCACTCACCTCACACACACACGCTTTTCATTCTCACACACACACAGCTGCACAGCGCCACAATTCACGCACACACGTCTCAGTCAAACAAGCAGTCTGCTTACCAAAATAAAAATTCAAATAAAAACCACCGAAAATAATGCCTTATTATTCCCTAAATTTCAATGTGAAATTGTGAGTAGACCTCTAAGTCGTCGATAATTTCTCTATTTATCGACACGAGGAACTTTTAATCGATGCTACCGTGATGTCGGTTTGAACGAGTTACGACCTAATTTCTTCTTTTAGTAACTCCCTAAACAACACGATCGTGGTTTAGACGTACCTCAGAACGTTGTTTTATGCTACCGTGCCCTCCGTAGGGGAGATCCAGCCTCCCGAGAAGTCCAGCTTCCCTTCAGCGCGATGAGTTATGGCCTAATTATTTTTCTATAACTCCTTAGACGAGCACGATCCAGTTTCTTTTCTTTTCGACCGAACTACTGCAAAACGGCCGGCGCGCGCTTCCTTACTCACATACATCACCCCTTACGAATTCCTTATTATTTTAAATTTTAAAATGGTGGCACAAAATAATTTGAAAACAATACCTGGTTGCTCCTGGGTCAGCCTTGTCCGATCGGCAACCGGCATCCGGGCGGTGCGCCGTCGCAGGAACTTGGAGGCCTCGCTTTCTCAATGTTGAAGCGCTGACGTCAGATTCTATGGCGTCCAAGGATCCGAGACGACGCCCGTCCGAGTGCGGTTGCCCGCATTCTCCACCAAATAAATGTCAGGTTTAAATGCCCATTTTGGGAGGGCTTACTGAAATAATTTACTAAATGTAACGGCCGAAATAAAACGCTAGCTGGATGGCCAGGAGGAACCAGACACCGTTGTTCATTTTCACCGTCGGCGGGGGAAAAGAGTGGGACCCATGCAACTCCTGTCTCTCCTCCTCTCACCGGCTCTGCTTTTATTAGCTTGACTCAAGAATCACAAGAAATTAGAATACAATGAAGGTCTGTTTAGCCTAAACTAAATCACCAGAATACAGGAGATTAATTAACAATGGTGGTCTGTTTTAGACTAAACTAATCAGCAGAAGACAGAAAACATCAATAACTAATCATCAGTAACTCTAGCAGGCAGAGAATCACAACTCACAGTGTAAAGGTCAATTTAACTATACACATCATCAGGATACGGTGTCTGTGTGCGTGTGTGCTAAAATAACAAGTAAGTGTCTATGTGTGTGTGTTTAAACATAAATGAGTGTATAAAAACATGATTATAAATACACAAACTGATTAACTATCCTCAGCCCATCTTACAATATGTCGTCATGACGTGTCATTTGACAAAGCCTTGTGTCGATGTAACAGTCTATGTTAGATGTCAATGAATGTCTATGTTAGATCTCAATGTGTCGATGTTAGATGTCAATCTATGTGTCTATATTAGATGTGTTTATGTTAGATGTCTATGTAAATGTTTGTTAGATGTCGATGTGTGTAAGATGTCTATGTAAAGGTTGGTTAGATGTCGATGTGTTTATGTTAGATGTCTATGTAAATGTTTATGATGGATGTCGATGTTGTGTCTGTTAGATGTCCGTGTTTGTTAGATGTGATTGTAATGGTTTATGTTAGACGTCAATGTAAGTGTCAATGTTAGATGCCCATGCATGTTTGTTAGATGTCGATACAGTGAAACCCCGCTACTTCGCGGTTCACCTTTCGCGGGTTCAGTGCTTCGCGGGTCTAAAAAATAATCGGGGGCATTGTAGTTTCGCCGAGCGGCACAAGGGGGCGCTGAAGCGGTTAGACGGCCGGCGTGCGCCGAAGAGGAGAGTGGACGAATAAGAGAGTAGACGAAGAAGAGCAGGTTCCCCCGGACACGATTGATGGCGACGTTTCGCGCGGTTCGGACCGTATCAGAGCTCCGGCCGGCGTGCGTGGCAGTTAAGCCGTAGATGAGCACCTTCCCCGGGCACGGGCGGTGCCAAGCGGGCCCTAAGTTTAACCGAATGGAAGCTCCCGAGGAGGAGGGCATGCTCGCGTCACAGTAAGCCGAAGAGGAGCACCTTCCCCGGGCACGGGCGGTTCCAAGCGGCCCCTAAGTTTAACCGAATGGAAGCTCCCGAGGAGGAGGGCATGCTCGCGTCACAGTAAGCCGAAGAGGAGCACCTTCCGCCCGGGCACCGGCGGAGCGCGAGGCTGTCAGTTATGAATGAATAAATAAATAAATGAAGAATGCCACCTTTCATTTCATAGTCATGATCCGTGCCTGTCATGATCCGTGCCTGTCATGCCGCGTGTGTTTTTGTTTTTTCAGCTGTGTGGGCGTTCCTCCAGCAATCGTCTCGTCAGCTGCTGCGAGACGCGCTGATTACACTGACTATATTGTGATTATAATAAATATCTTTGTATCACCACCTTTTTTCCCGTGTCTGCGTTTGGAGAGTCCTGTTCAATCCTCCAGCTCTGCTGGAGGATCATAACATTCACAGGGCACACCGGACGGCGTACCAGCAGGTAAAAGTCGAAGTAATTAAATAAATACAAAAAGAAGCAATTGAATAAATACAAAAATAATGGCTGGGGAATAAAATAAGTTTTAATAATAATTTTTTTTTGTTATAACATGAATTTCACTCTCTGTCTCTCTACCAGTATATATATATATATATATATATATATATTTATATATATATATATATATATATATACATATATATATATATATATTTTTTTTTAAACATTTTTGAAGGTGTGCCGCTACTTCGCACCTATATATATTTATATATATATATATATATAGATGCGAAGTATATATATACACGGTGTTTTTTTTTGTCTTTTTTTTTTTTTTTTTTTTTGAAGGTGCGACGCTACTTCGCGGATTTTCAGTTTTCGCGGGTGGTCTCGGTCCCCATTAACCGCGATAACCGGGGGTTCACTGTATATGTGTCATTGTTACATTTCAACGTAAATGTTGTTCGTGCAAGTTTCCAGTCCTCCAGCCACGTGACATCGTGCGCGTCAAAGTGATAACTCGTACATTTCACGGAGGGAAAAAAAACAGACACCATTGGTAGCTTTGACCGGGAAAAAAAAAATAATTTATTTTTTTCGAACACCTCATGTCTCTTTCAGCGTAAGAATAAACATGACACGACCAAAATAAAATATACCAACACAGGCAAATATTTAAGGAGCACTCAAGAGATACACTTCAGCTCATTTAATCCCACCTATTTTTACTAGCGCAAACCCTTCAATTCTAGCGCCCACAGAATAGTGTGCTATAATGCTATAAAAATATGGAGCCTTTACCTGGCGTTTGAATATAACTGAATTCCCATTGCTCACGAAAAACTGAGAAACTAAGAACAAACATTTCAAGCACAAGCTTGACTTGACTTCAACAGTTCTATATTTTCTTTTGTGACAGCTCAGACATCAAAATAATGCTTTCCTTCTATAAAATAAAAACAGCATTACAATAGGTGCTGAAATAAACTATATACAGAAGTGCGTGAGTGACGGTGTGTGCATGTGTTTTTGCAACGCGTGTGTACACCCCGCCATACAAATTACACAATTCGTTGGGTATGTGGTATACACTAAAACAATTGCCTTGGAGCAAGTGAACACTACACGTCTCACACTGTATACATGCTGTAGTAGGGCTGGGCGATATGACCTCAACTCAATATCGCGAGAAATCGAGCAATTTTACCTCGATAACGATAAATGCACGATAAATTCCCATGTGGACTAAAATCAAAATAAATGCAGGAATTGCATATTGACTGTTTTTTTAATTGACCAACTGGTACACTTTACTTTCAATGAAAAATAAAAGTACAAAAATCATTTGTATGAACATTCCAAATAGCTTGCAGGGTTCGCGGTTAACTTTAAAAACTGCTTGCCCATAGGGCAAGTGCCACTAAAATTTGCCTTGCCCGAGTGGCCAAATTACTTGCCCGACTTGGGCAAGTGACAATTTTTTTTCTCTAAGAATAAAATGTTTATGGTTGTAAAATGTGCGCCACAAATGTAAATAAACATATAATCTGATAAGCATAAATTAATCTTGTTTTCATCATCAACCATGAAACCCTACTCACAAGAGCAAATGTATCATCCTGTGCAGTTATTGAAAATGTTAATTGTAGTTTTAATAATTAACAAATCTGCATGTTAAATTGGGAAAATTATATTACAGCAATCCAGATGATCAATTTTAAGTCCAGGAGAGCGTATTAATTGAGGAATCACATGAGTAAATTATGAGTGTGGCAAATTTGTGTATTCCTTTAAGACCAGTGCCTGTGGTGCTGCCTCCATAAGTTTCATAGCATAAACAGAACACAGTCACTGACACTATGTCAGGTCACATCATGGAGCTAATGAATTAACAGCCAATAATCAAATATTACTCCCTTCCTTACTCACAACTGAATTGTCTACTTAAAAATATTCGAGCTATTTTAGTCATGTCAGAGGAATCCGAAATGTTCGGATTTGAACGAACTCGTCGCCACTTCCGGCTGTCAATTTTCGGCCGAAATATCGTAGGTTTTTGTTGTGTTTTTCAAACTTCAAATGAGGATGCTACGACAGCGAGTTCCAATACTGCGGGATTTATTGACGTCCACTTTAACTCGACATTCACTGAACTAACTGAGCCCCGTAGCGCCCGCCCATTGCCCCCGATAAGGCCAATGGACCATACCAAAACATAAGGGGGTGTCTGGGTTAAACCATCACCATACAGTGCACACAAACAGATCACACCACCGTTTTCGTCAAAATTAAAGATATTTGGCTGCTTTAAAAAATGCTTGCCCGGTCGGGCAAGTTGCCCATAATTTTACTTTGCCCGTGGCCAAATTTCACTTGCCCCGGGCAATCGGGAAGCGGTTAACCGCGAACCCTGAGCTTGCTTTGCATGACTTGAACAATGTCACAAAGAAAAAGGGTACCTCTTGCGAAATCTTTTTCTGCAAATAGATTGCGCCAAGATGCTCTCATGATGTAAATAATGGCAAATAAAAAAACGCTAAATAAAATGAAAGAAAATGTCAATGCAAGCCAAATAAACAAGTGGGCATTATCGGGGAAAATGTGCCGTCTCGAGTACTCTGGTGCGCAGTCGCCACTTGTCATCTATGTAATGCACAGTTAGGCTCAATCAGGGATCCATGTTGCGACCCGACCACAAGTCGGATGTAGATGCAAAATGCTTGACATGACTAAGCTCCCGGTCCGATGTAGTCCATATCGGGAAATACGGCTTTCATGAAGCGTTTAAATCCTGTGCGCGCCACGTAACTAGAGGAGCTTTATCTTTAGCTATGTGCTAGGCTATCACGTCCACCTCTGAGACGTTCTCTCGTATGGTGTCGCCTCCGTTCATGGGCTGTTGTCACTTGTCGAACCTTGCTTCTCACTTTGAACTTTCAGCACAGCATGGTTGTGTTGTGGGTGGTGAGAAAGCTTCTGGATTTGAATCGCCAGCAACGAGAGCGACAGACGGGTGGAGTCACATGACTAGAGGCGCTGTAGCGGTCTTAAAGGGGCATGAACATTGCCGCAGACAAAAGGCTTTTCTTTTTTCTTTTTTTATTCACCGAATTTACCGACATGGGCAAAATGATTTCGGTCATTGTAATAAATTTCGGTAACGGTAAATTTTCGGTTTATCGCCCAGCCCTATGCTGTAGCATGGCTTTTTTTGCCGTGGGTGTCAAATATTTTACTTTGTTTTCAGAGTGCTTACAGACCTCTTGGTTTTGCCTCAAAATAATTGTCTGCAAACCAGTCTGTGCCATCCGCATCAGTGATGTGCAGGAGTAGCTTGTTGGTAATAAATAGCTGCAAGAAGTCCGCTGTTTGCCGCAGCATCCAGTGGTCCAGCGCTCGCAGTGAAAGTCTTGTCTGGCAGCCCGAACCATCCCCAAACATTTCGAGATGCACGCCCAGTAAATTCCAGAAATATAAACATGGACAAACTTGACATTCTTCCAGATTCTGTCTCTTTGCATTGTTTTGAAGTTACTCCTCCAACTTTTCTACTTCTTCGATCCTCCCCATTGTCTGAAAAAGAAGTGTATATTTTGATTTGAAATAATGACCTCAACATACCAATACATTTGTTTATCATCTGAACTGGATTATTTTGAAACAACATTTGGGTTGGACATCTGGGATTTGTTGTTGTGTATATTCAGAGTAATCCTTTTCTTGTATATAGCTAAAGCAATAGTCGCTGGCCTTGAAAATGGGTACAAGACTTGACCAAATTAAGATGCCATAAGGTCTAATTTGCCCCTTCTCTACCACAGCTGATTTAGAGGCCATTAGTAACAGATTTGAGAAGACCACTTTTAAAGATATGAAGCCAGAGCTTGGCACCGGACCCATTTTTATTATTTATTATAATTTTAATGTATTATTGAGCAAATGACACAATATGTCAGTAGTGATTACCACAGAAGTCATGTCAAAATAGTGCAAATTCTGAGGTCGACTTCAAATCAGACAGGCGGAGACGAGCGCCAGAGAAGAGATGAGAATCAGAAGCGATGTTGAAGAAGCTAATAACAAAAAAAACAAAAAAACACATAAAATCTCCATGTAGTAGCAACGGGGATGGCTCATGGGGTCAGGAGAAGTGAGCGAGAGATGGGGAGTATGAGGTGCCGTTGGGGACAAAAGTCAGGAATCGCTTCACACTTCTGAAATGCACTCTTACACACTAGTGAAATTGTTGTTGCTCATGCATACTTATGAAACGCTATCATACATACGAGTGAAACGCTCTCATACACACTAGTGAAATAGTTGTTGCTCATACACTCGTCAAATGCGCTCATACACATAGGTGAAACATTCTCATACACACCAGTGAAAGGCGCTCAGGCACAATTGTGAAATTATTGTTATTCATAAATACAACTGAAACATGCTCATGCCCATACACAAGTGAAATGCTTTCATACAAACACCCACACTGTTGAAAATGCTGTCATGAACACAAGATCGCTTACAAATACTAAAATGTAAAAATTAATCATTTATTTAGCACGGATGCATGGTGGGCGACTTGTTAGCACGATGGTCTCACAATGCAGAGGTCGCGGGATTGATTCCGGCTTTCCTGTTTGGAGTTTGCATGTTTCCCACACGCCTGCGTGGGTTCTCCGGTTTCCTCCCACATTCCAAACACATGCATGGCAGGTTGTTTGGACACCCTAAATTGGTGTGAGTGTGAGCGCGGATGGTTGTTTGTCTTTGTGTGACCTGCGATTGGCTGGCAACCAGTTCAGGGTGTACCCCACCTACTGCCCCAAGATAGCTGGGATAGGCTCCAGCACCCCCCGCAACCCTTGTGAGGAGAAGCCGTACAGATAATGGATGGTGGGATGGCATTTATAATGGACGGCCGCCACGGTGGGCGACTTGTGAGCACGATGGTCTCACAATGCAGAGGTTGTTGGATCGATTCCGGCTCCGGCCTTCCTGTGTAGAGTTTGCATGTTCTCCCAAGCCTGCGTAGTTTTCTATGAGTTCGCCAGTTTCCTCGCACATTGCAAAAACATGCATCCATTTACTCTGATGCCAATGTTTTCTGTACCTTATGGCAGATTTTTCTCTTTGCCGAAGACTTTTAGCACTTGTAGAGCGAGGACCTGTGCCACAGTCGTCAACTGCACCCTAAAATCAGATCATTTTGTATTTTAGACATTACACACTACACAGTTAAAGATGGTCCAAAAAAGAAAAATGGATTCATGTATTTCAACTTACATAATACTCTTTAAAGAGCTGACCAGCTCATTCCCAGAGGTACGTATTGGGGCGTATTGGTCGTCTTTACAGAAGACTCCAGGAGGTAACTCAGGTTTGACCTTCAGCCACAACAGAGTGTTGGGTGTGAGTGCTTCCAAGTCGTTGAGGTCGGAAGATGTCCTTGTGATAGGCCTGCTGTTTATAACTGCTTCAGCCTCACCAAGCAAGGTATATTGACTTTCTTCACCCGAAATTTGTTCTTTTACAGTGACATTCAGGATTTTTCTCACAGACCAAATAAGTCGCTCACAGCTTCCTCCGTGGTGGGAACCTGCTGGGGGATTGCTATGCCACTGAATACCTTTTTGCAGCAAGTGTTTCTCGATTTACTTAGTGTTCCATTCTTTGATTGATTTCTTCATGTCACTGTCAGCTGATCTAAAGTTGGTTCCGTTATCAGAATACATCTCTCTCACTTGTCCTCTTCTGGCAAGAAATCTTCAGATTGCGTTGAGACAAGCATCTGTGTCACGTGAAGATGCAATTTCCAGATGTACGGCTCGTACAGCGAGACATGTAAAAATCACGCCGTATCTCTTAACTTGTCCTCTAACCCTACTTACTTAGAATGGACCAAAATAATCAACGCCAATTCTCTTGAAAGGCGGATCGTCAGGTAGCACTCTTCTGATGACTCTAGCAGCTCGAGGTATCCAAAACTGTTGATGCAGATTAGCCATCATGTGGTTCCTTCCAGCGTGAGCTGTAATCTCATGAATGTATTTTAGGACTAGCTTTGTGTTATGTGAATCCTTGGCAAGATGGCTTGCTGTTTTGCTGTTTCAGGCATGGCTGCGTGGCTCAACTGTCCACCAACCCTCATGACACCATCTTGAAGTACTATATTGAACTTGTAAAGTGGGCTACTTTTCTTCACCCTTTTTTGTTTTTCAAATATGGCTAAATCTTTTTTGAAACTTCGCCTTTGACAGTATTTCACAAGTTCTCTTTCTGCTTTATCCAAGTCGTCGCAGGTCAAATACTTTCCTTTGACAGTTCTCTTGAATAAATTCATCTTGCCTTCTTCACCTAATGTGATTAACTCCTTTCTATTTTCCTTTACTCTGTCAGTAAGTCTTTCAGCTTTAGAAACCAGGCTACGGCCTGCTTCAATGCTGTCCAAGACGAGTAATGGTTCATCCACTGGCCCAGAGAATCTTTGGGCTACAGTGACTGAATTACATGCACTTGAGTCACTCTTTTGACCTCCAGGTCATTAACTCATTTACTCCCTTAGACGTACAAAGACGTCTTTTAATGCAATGGCGCCCTCTACCAAAGACGTATAAGTACGTTTCCTGTCTTTTTTACGTCATAGTGTACATAAGGGTCTGATGCAACCTCTGACTGAGAATCAGCCTTGTCCGCATTGTGAATCATGTAAAAATCACCCAGCAGGGGGCAGAGGTGCAAAAGATCCGCCTTGAATCTGCGCCAGAGTTACAAATGGGGGGCGGGATCCTGGGGTAGACGGTATAAGTGTGGAGAGCGGCGCGGTTAGCAGCAGCATCGGCAGCACTAGCAGCATTAGCAGCAGTAGTATTAGTAGCGTTAGCAATGAAATCCTCCAAGCAAATGACGATCGAGGAATGCTTTTTTGTAAAAAAAGCTTCCCAAGTGTACATAAGGGTCTGATGCAACCTCTGACTGAGAATCAGCCTTGTCCGCATTGTGAATCATGTAAAAATCACCCAGCAGGGGGCAGAGGTGCAAAAGATCCGCCTTGAATCTGCGCCAGAGGTACAAATGGGGGGCGGGATCCTGGGGTAGACTTGTGGAGAGCAGCGTGGGTAGCAGCAGCATCGGCAGCACTAGCAGCAGTCGCATTAGTAGCGTTAGCAATGAAATCCTCCAAGGAAATGAAGATCGAGGAATGCTTTTTTGTAAAAAAAAGCTTCCTAAAAGCATCAAGGCGATGGAGACGCTTTGGTTGAGAGGATGACGCTTCGTCGTCGTCACAACAAACAGGCGTCTAAAGAGGCTGCGCGTGCCTTGCGGCCTGCATCGCCTGCCTTCGGACAATAGCCAAAGCAGCCGAGAGTCCTCACCAGATCCCCCCGAACGAGGAGGTAAGCGCTCGCAAGTTACCATTGAACATGTGGTTTTAGCCCTCTTGCTTTTATTGTACATATCATGCATCTTGCGGGCAGAAAATGTCGCGTAAATGTGCAGTTAGACGCGAGCTTGCGAGCTGACTTCCTCGTCCGGCCGCCTCTATTGCACAATTACACGCGAGCGCAAGTCCTCGCCGACGAGGAAGTAAACGCTCGCAAGTTACCATTGAATATGTGGTTTTAGCCCTCATGCTTTTATTGTACATATCATGCATCTTGCGGGCAGAAAATGTCGCGTAAATGTGCAGTTAGACGCGAGCTTGCTCGCTGACTTCCTCGTCCGGCCGCCTCTATTGCACAATTACACGCGAGCGCAAGTCCTCGCCGACGAGGAAGTAAACGCTCGCAAGTTACCATTGAACATGTGGTTTTAGCCCTCATGCTTTTATTGTACATATCATGCATCTTGCGGGCAGAAAATGTCGCGTAAATGTGCAGTTAGACGCGAGCTTGCTCGCTGACTTTCTCGTCCGGGCGCCGATTGCACAATTACACGCGAGCGTAAGTCCTCCCCGACGAGCAAACAACAATACTGAATGGTGTGGTAATCATACATACTTTCTAAAATTCACAGATTGTGCATCCCGCGGCAAGAAAGTTCCTCCTCGTCTTGTTGGTGTAAAGAAAGGTAAATTATAATATGAAACTTCACACGCCAGCAATAAAATGCAGCAATAAATATATATTTCCAATTGTTTATATTTCTGTAATTTACAGGTTGTGCATCAGGAAGCAGTGGTTCCGGATGGCGTCACACTGGATGGCAACCGAGGAAAATCGACTTTACAGCAACCCCTGGACCACTGAATGCCGCTGCCCATTTGGAGTCTGAGGAGCCAGCTGATTTCCTGCAGCTGTTTCTCACGGATGAGCTTCTGCAGCACATCGCGGATGCCACCAATCACTTCCCAGACAATTATTTTCACACAAACCGCAGTGGACAAACACAAGCTCGCCTATTTGCCACGGACCAGCAAAGCCAGACCACAACGAAAGTGTCGGGTCTGTTTGCGCAAAGGCAAACGGAGTGAAACAAGAATGTGGTGTGAACTATGTTGCGTGCCCTTGCATCAAGGCAACTGTTTTATTTTATATCACACCAAAAAAAAGTATGTATGACACTGATGTATTTCATTTTTGTACATAGTTCAACAGTTCAGTCGTTTTCTGTTATGTGCAAATAAATTTATTTTGTTATCAAAAACATATTTGTTGTGCTTTTTTTATTTTATTTTATAGAAGGCATGCATTATTTAGATGTTAGAGGTGTCATAAAAGCCATAAATAGTAGTGTCAAAGTTTTCATGAAATTTAGCTATTTCAAATGCCGATTGCTCAAGAATGGAAAAAGATTTCTGTTGAAAGAAGAGAGTCTCATCTTTCTTTTGGTGTGCTCCATGTCTATATAGCATTAGAATACAATATTCTGTGGGCCTTGCAATATTAGTCAAAACCCAGGAAAACGCTGGGATTGAGCGGGTTGCTCCAATGAAAATGGCTGGTATTTAATGAGTTAATATCCAGGAGTCCAGGATCCAGATTTTTCGGCCAGTGGTCTTGTGATCTGCACAAGAAGCTAGTTCCCGAAAGCCAGTCGTCATTTTTCAAAAATGCCTTTACAGTTTGTCCCTTTGCTACGTAATCAGCTGGATTTAGAGCGGTGTTGATATATCGCCACTGTGACGTCGGAGAATGCTCCAGGATCGCTGCCACCCTATTTGCGACAAACGTCTTGAATCTGGTGGTCTCACTGTTCAAAGATAAAGATGAAGATAAAGATGTCCTTTATTAGTCCCACAATGGGAAAATTTGAGGTGTTACAGCAGCAAAGATATAGATCACACAGAGTCGGCGGCGTAATGTAGCCGTTAATGTATAACATTAGCAGCAGACATTCATAAAAAGCATGCAAATATACACAGTATAAACGTATATAAGTGCAAGGAAACACTCCTAATGCCTGTCCATTATACAGAGGGGGGAAACGCTGTAATGATTAAAAACTACTGAATGATTGAAAATACTGCAATGATAAAAATATTGCAATGATGAAAGTACTGTAATGGTAAGAGAACTGAAATGATAGAAAGGTACTGCAATGATAAAAGTACTGCAATAGTAAAAGTACTGCAAGAATAGAAAAATACTGCAATGATAAAAGTACTGTAAAAGTAAAAGTACTGCAATGAACGGAAATACTGCAATGTTCTTGTTAAAAAGACTGACAGCAGTCGGCAGGAAAGAGCGGCGAAATCTCTCTTTGGTACAGCGAGGGTGTAACAGTCTATCACTGAAGGAGCTGTGGAGTGTTCTCAGAGTGGCATTGAGTGGGTGGGCTGGGTTGTCCAGCATTGATGACAATTTTGTCGTCATTCTCCTGCCCCCCACTGAGTCCATCGAGTCCAGGGAGCAGCCCAGGACAGAGCTGGCCCTCCTCACTAGTTTGTCCAGTCTCTTTTTGTCCCGGCCCGAGATGCCTCCTGCCCAGGAGACCACTCCATAGAAAATGACTGATAAAACCACCGAGTCATAGAAGTTCCTGAGGAGTGTTCCCCGAACGCCAAAGGACCTCAGCCTCCTGAGTAGGAAGAGTCTGCTCTGACCCTTCCTATAGAGAGCGTCTGTGTTGTTGCTCCAGTCCAGTTTATTGTTTGGATGAACACCCACGTACTTGTAAGTTGAGACCCTCTCAACGTGTGTTCCTTGGATATTCACTGGTGCAGGTGGAGAGTGCCGACGCTTGCAGAAATCCATCACCAGCTCTGTGGATTTCCCAGCATTGATTTGGAGGCGGTTCTGCTGACACCAGTCCACAAAACCCTGCGTAAACCCTCTGTACTCACGATCGTCTCCGTCAGTAATGAGGCAGACAACCGCAGAGTCATCAGAGAACTTCTGCAGGTGACAGGTAGAGGAATTGTATTTGTAGTCCGAGGTGTAGAGGGTGAACAGAAAGGGAGTCAGAACAGTTCCCTGCGGTGCTCCTGTGCTGCAGAGGAGCGCGTCAGACACACAGTCCTGTGTTCTCATGTACTGTGGCCAGTTTATGAGGTCGTCGTGGATCCATGTGATGAGGTGGTGGGCCGCTCCCGCCTGCTCCAGCTTGTCTCCCAATAGGGTGGGCTGGATGGTGTTGAAAGCACTGGAGAAATCAAAGAACATGATCCTCACAGTGCTCCCCGCCTTCTCCAAGTGGGA
Source organism: Idiotropiscis lumnitzeri (assembly GCF_059441095.1). Lineage (NCBI taxonomy): Eukaryota > Metazoa > Chordata > Actinopteri > Syngnathiformes > Syngnathidae > Idiotropiscis > Idiotropiscis lumnitzeri. Next base: position 563,168 of record NC_142402.1, on the reverse strand, counting down.
GAGTGAAGTGTGGAGCAGGTAGATGATGGCATCATCCACACTGATGCCAGGCTGGTATGCGAAATGAAGTGGTCGAGGACCAATCCCTCCAGGGTCATCATTAGATTAGACGACAACGCCACTGGTCTGAAGTTGTGAGCTCCTTCGGATGGGGAGTCTTTGGAACCGGAACCAGGCAGGATATTTTCCACAGCTGGGGGGCTCTGCCCAGGTTCAGGCTCAGGTTGAACATGTGCTGGACGATTCCACACAGCTGGTCTGCGCAGGATTTGAGGAGCTAATCCCATCTGGATCCGCTGCCTTCCTTGTTTCTTCACCTGAGATGTGAGGTACAAGGCTGAGCAGGAGGAAGTGGTGGTTGTCTGATGTGGCTCGGAACTGAAGCCTGTGGAGAGAGAGAGGGGAGAAAGGGTCTCGTTCGCAGCGGCAGGAGGGGTTGGTGGGGGCTGCAGCAGGGGAGACTGTGCGGGGGCAGCCATCTGATCAAACATATTGGAAAAATAGGTTCATTTGCCCACTGAAGCCCCCCCCCCTTCTGGGTCTTACCTGGTTGTCCGTGGCCTGAGATGGTCTTCAGGCCCATCCAGACATCCCTGGCGTTATTACCCTGTAGTTGTTCCTCCATCCGCTACCGGTTGAACTTTTTCCCCTCTCTGATCCTCCTTCTCAGCTGACGTTTCACTCTCTACAGCTCCTCCTTGTCGCCTGACACAAAAGCCCTCTTTTTCTCCTTCAGGAGAGCTTTAATGTCCGGTGGGATCCAGGGTTTGTTGTTGGAGAAACATCTTACTGTCCTGGTGGGAATGGTGGGCTCCATGCAGAAATTAATATAGGCTGTAATTGCGTCTGTTAGACCATTAATGTACTCCCCGTGGGCTTTGCTGAATGCCTCCCACACAGCTGTGTTGAAACAGTCCTTTAAGGCCTCCTCGGCTTCTCCAGACCACCTCTGAACTGTGCGTGTCACAGCTGGCTGCCTGCGGACCAGAGGTTTGTACACAGGCAGGAGAGCAACCAAGTTGTGATCAGCTTTGCCCAGTGGGGGGAGGGACAGTGATGTGTACGCCTCCTTGGTGTTGGCATAGAAAAGGTCCAATATTGTCTCTGGCGTGGCAGGTTACGTATTGTGTGAATGAAGGCAGAAATGAGGAAGGAGAAACATGATTGAAGTCACCAGAGATAAGGAGAAAGGCATTTGGGTGCTGTGTTTGTAGCCTGCTCACAGCTGCAGTCAGTACGTCACAGGCTGTCTCACTGTTAGCAGAGGGTGGCACGTACGCCGCCACCGCGATCACATGACTGAACTCTCGGGGTAAATAGAACGGACGCATGCTCACAGCTATCAGCTCAATGTCCCGACTGCAAAGTTGATCCTTAACAGTTATGATCCCAGGGTTACACCATCTATCATTAACAAACACAGCCAGCCCTTCCCCTTTCCTCTTACCGCTTTGCAGGGTCCTGTCCGCACGTAGTATTTGGAAGCCGTCCAATTCCACGACGGCGTCCGGCGTTAGCTCTGTTAGCCACGACTCCGTGAACACCAGCAAGCTAGCTTGTCCATTTTATTGGGGAGGGATCTAACATTCCCCATAATAACGGACAGGAGGACGGGGTGGTATCGTCTCCTCCTTGCCTGCCGTTTAGCCCCCGCACGACATCCCTGTCTCTTCCTCCTCAGAATGTCCTTTTGTGTATACACTTCCTTCAGTTTGACAAACTCCTTGCCATCCAAGCTGCTGATTTCTAGACCAGTCACAAGGTGGGTGTTCACAATTGAGTCATTCCCCATTGTTCGTAATGCAATGCTTACATTCCGTCCACTCATGTTCAGTTGGTTGATCAATGACTCTCGCAAAAGTAGCTGAGCTTCTTGGATTCAAAAATGCATAAGTTTAAGATGGGCTGAGGATAGGTAATCAGTTCGTGTATTCATAATCATGTTTTTATACACTCATTAATGTTTAACACACACAGACACTTACTTGTTATTTTAACACACACACACACACACACACCCCTACTTGTTTTTGTGACATTGTTGGGCCACCTGAGCAAAACTCACATTGTGGGAACCACCCTTTCTAGTGGTTGTACAGCTCTGAAAAAAATCAGGCAGTGTCCAGGAATTTAGTTAAACACAAAAACCACTTCAAATTACCAATTAACTCATTAAATACCAGCCATTCTCACTGGAGCAACCCGCTCAATCCCAGCGTTTTCCTGGGTTTTGACTAATATTGCAAGGCCCACAGAATATTGTATTCTAATGCTATATAGACATGGAGCACACCAGAAGAATGATGAGACGCTCTTCTTTCAACAGAAAAAAATGTTTGTTTCTATCTTTTTCCATTCTTGAGCAATTGGCATTTGAAAATAGCTAAATTTCATGAAAACTCCAATCCCTGGGGAAAAAACGGAGAAAATGAGCTTTTTGTAAACTGATGCATTTCGACCATAATTTGAACTTTGACACTATTATTTATGGCTTTTATGACACCTTTAACATCTAAATAATGCATGCCTTCTATAAAATAACAAAAAAAAGCACAAAAAATATGTTTTTGATAACAAAATAAATTTATTTGCACATAACACTAAACGACTGAACTGTTGAACTATGTACAAAAATGAAATACATCAGTGTCATACATACTTTTTTTTTGTGTGATATAAAATAAAACAGTTGCCTTGATGCAAGGGCACACAACATAGTTCACACCACATTCTTGTTTCACTCCGTTTGCCTTTGCGCAAACAGACCCGACACTTTCGTTGTGGTCTGGCTTTGCTGGTCCGTGGAAAATAGGCGAGCTTGTGTTTGTCCACTGGGGTTTGTGTGAAAATAATTGTCTGGGAAGTGATTGGTGGCATCCGCGATGTGCTGCAGAAGCTCATCCGTGAGAAACAGCTGCAGGAAATCAGCTGGCTCCTCAGACTCCAAATGGGCAGCGGCATTCAGTGGTCCAGGGGTTGCTGTAAAGTCGATTTTCCTCGGTTGCCTTCCAGTGTGACGCCATCCGGAACCACTGCTTCCTGATGCACAACCTGTAAATTACAGAAATATAAACAATTGGAAATATATATTTATTGCTGCATTTTATTGCTGGCGTGTGAAGTTTCATATTATAATTTACCTTTCTTTACACCAACAAGACGAGGAGGAACTTTCTTGCCGCGGGATGCACAATCTGTGAATTTTAGAAAGTATGCATGATTACCACACCATTCAGTATTGTTGTTTCCTCGTCGGGGAGGAGATACGCTCGCGTGTAACTGCACATTTACGCGACATTTTCTGCCCGCAAGATGCATGATATGTACAATAAAAGCATGAGGGCTAAAACCACATGTTCAATGGTAACTTGTGAGCGTTTACTTCCTCGTCGGCGAGGACTTACGTGCGCGTGTAATTGTGCAATAGGCGCCCGGACGAGAAAGTCAGCGAGCAAGCTTGCGTCTAACTGCACATTTACGCGACATTTTCTGCCCGCAAGATGCATGATATGTACAATAAAAGCATGAGGGGTAAAACCACATGTTCAATGGTAACTTGCGAGCGCTTACCTCCTCGTTCGGGGGGATCTGGTGAGGACTCTCAGCTGCTTTGGCTATTGTCCGAAGGCAGGCGATGCAGGCCGCAAGGCACGCGCAGCCTCTTTAGACGCCTGTTTGTTGCGACGACGACGAAGCGTCATCCTCTCAACCAAAGCGTCTCCATCGCCTTGATGCTTTTAGGAAGCTTTTTTTACAAAAAAGCATTCCTCGATCGTCATTTGCTTGGAGGATTTCATTGCTAATGCTACTAATGCGACTGCTGCTAGTGCTGCCGATGCTGCTGCTACCCACGCTGCTCTCCACACTTATAAGTCTACCCCAGGATCCCGCCCCCCATTTGTACCTCTGGCGCAGATTCAAGGCGGATCTTTTGCACCTCTGCCCCCTGCTGGGTGATTTTTACATGATTCACAATGCGGACAAGGCTGATTCTCAGTCAGAGGTAGCATCAGACCCTTATGTACACTATGACGTAAAAAAGACAGGAAACGTACTTATACGTCTTTGGTAGAGGGCGCCATTGCATTAAAAGACGTCTTTGTACGTCTAAGGGAGTAAATGAGTTAAACAAAGTACAGGGTCCTTCACCTGACTACAGATGATCTTCTGGGGACTTTATTTGGTTTTAATCACTTTTGGGGTCTGTATCTATGCACACTCCCTGGTGTATACACACTGCTTGGTTTCTCTGCCTTCGTGGGTACCACATACATATTGCTTGGTTTCTCTGCCTTCCTGGGTACTACATACACACTGCCTGGTTTCGCTACCTTCCTGGGTACCAGTCACACAAACGTCAGACGACTCAGCACATACCGACTGTCTCAGCACTACACACTTTCACTCCAAGGCAGTGCTGTGAACCAACTTACTGACAAGAGGTAGTATTTAGAATTTTAAAAAGTGCTTGAAAGGTTTTGTTCATTTAAAACCAACAGATTATGACATTATTATTATTATTTAAATCAGTATTAAACAGCATCAGCATAGGTTAAAGATATTATACAGACTATATACGATAAAAAAATACTAAACCACCCTTGCTTTTCCGTCATTTCTTGTATAAGTTAACACATATATAGTTGTATAACATTTGTTTATACAAATATAATGATTAAAAAGTAGCTGATTAGAGTTTTAATTCGAGAAAATAACGAGAATCTAGCCATTGCCATTTTTATTTACTATAGTAACAAAAATCACTTAAGTTGCATCAATAGCTATGGCATTGTACTGTCTCAAACAGTTTTTTTCCCCCCCCTTTTTTTTAAATTTTATATTCATTAATCTGTAATAAAAATGGACATATTTTGGTTAATAAAATTAACAAGAAATAAAAGTAAAGGGTGTTCTAATACTTTTTTCAAGATTGTCCTAACATACATTTAATGTTTACAGTATATGTCTTCGGAAGAAGCGCAGCATTAGATTTTTTTTTTGTTCTCTCTCTTTGACTTCTGAATTTGAATTTCTGTCACAGATGTGCTTGAATTCTATTTTGGATGATTTATGTTAAACTGCACAAATATTTGAAGAGCCATAGAATTCAAGAATCACACCAGTGCTGCTACTCCTCCAAACGGGTGAACACCCTTGATTAACAACCTGCGTTGAGGTGGCTTTTGAGATTCGTGGTGTGGGAGAAAAATCTCTGAAGGCATTCTTAGACTTCAAGAGAGGGTCCACAATTTTCAAAGATTCACTTCCGTCTGAATCAGAGGCCTCACTTGTATCCGGAATATATTCATCTCCACTGTCATCTGAGTTGGAGTAATAATGCTTATCCATTCCAAAGTCAGCCTGTTTTTTTAATCTAAAAAACAACAACAACAACGAAATATAAAGGATAGAAGGCAGGAGACCAATAAAATATATGCAATTTGCTTGTAAGATTCCCTGAAATCTAGATGGGTTGTTTACCTCTATACTTTTGGTCCTCCTGAGCCTTGGGATAGTAATATGGTCTCGGTCTGAGGCGCAAAGTTCAGGGGCAGGATTTGACAATGATTCGTCAGAATCTGTGTCGTTATTCCAAGGAAGATTCAGCCCATATTTTTTGTCCAAGGGAGGAGACTGGGTTGCATCAGAGTCCAAGAGAAAATTGAGAACCCATTAAATACTTAATCCCCAGAGGAATCTGCACAGAAAAAGGTCTTAATTCTATTTGAAAAAAAAAAAAAAAAACTAAAATATTGATGAATGATATTATGACAAAATAATGTAATAACAAAATTAGAATGATTTTAGGAAATTATTTGCAAAACCAAAACATTGTGGTACGATAATAATGCATATAATTATTCTACGCAGCTATATTTAACAAAAACACTTAATTGACCGTAACAAAAAGCTCCCGGGAGGAAAACTACATTAAATGTTTTTTTAACAGGGCAGTGAAAATATTGGAAAATAAAAAAAATAATAAATAAAATAATATAAAAAAAGAATTCAATGTGTATCGATGGACCCATATGAAATACTTATATCGCTATGTACTTATCAGCCATATCGCCCAGCCCAATATGTAACTGCAACTTCAAAACCTCGGGGCATAACAGGATTGTAACATGGGATGCATATCTTCATTCCTAAATTTGTAGATCCCGAGGAAGCTGCTCAATGGTCCTGGTAATCTAAACCTCAACCAATTCGGTCACAGCCAATGTTCTCCATCCTTGTTAAGAAGTTTTGAAATGATTTAATAGATATACTATTGCAAACTAGACCAGAATTTTAGACATTTTAAACTTTTGATCACAATTTTACCCATTTTCTAAAAATCTGAAGAATCCACATGCCAAATCACCTGCTGTGGACACATAGGTTCTGTTCTGACAGATAATTCAGTTACAGGTTGTGTACTTAAAGCCAATAAGAGGGCAATGCAGCAGTCGACAGCCTGACGAAAGCTTAAGTCTCCCAATGAGAGAACTGTAGTGGCTGGTAGGTTCTTAGATTGTAACATAGTAAAGACATATACTACGCATAACTGTATATCATATGATGATGAGGGAAAATATTATTAGCTACGATTTATGTCCAGATATATTAGAAAACTTGTCCAACCAGCACAGGTCTATCTAACTGTAATTTTAACATCTCAAGACACGACAGGATGACCACATGATACGCATACCTCCTTTTCAGAGTCTGTCAAAACTTGAGAAGGCTGCTTCGATGTTCTGGTGGCATCAACCTCAGCCGATTCAGTCATTGTCGGTTGTCCTCCATCCTAATGAACAAGTTGAATATTAATTTAATGAATTAAAAAAAGAAAATGGATCAGAATTTTACACATTTTAGGCTTTGGCCACCCAAAACAAAAACTAACAAGTTCACGAATGAAACAAAACCAATTACTTTAGCGCATGACAATTAATCTTCAGTAGAGATATGTTGTGACTGATATTTCAGTCACAGGTTGTCTTTTGAACGCCACCAGGGCCGCAATGGAGCACAGGACAGCCAAAAGTCTTCTTGTCGGACAGCTGTAGTGGCTGGTAGGTTCTAAGATTATAACATAGTAAAGGCACATACAACTCCTAACTATATTTCATATGATAATGAAGGAAAAGATGATTAGCTATGATTTATGTCAACAATAAAAATGGCTCTACGGGGTCCCCACAAACACAAACCTGACAGTTGGGTGTCAGATGGCCAACATACCTGACTCGCAATTCAAGTCAACTGGACCCCACAACACAAGAAAAAGCTGAGTGAGCCTCAAACCAGACATACACATTCACTGACAAATATCCTGTGACACCAGATATATTAGAAGCCTTGTCTAATCAGCACACGTCTATCTAACTGCAATTTTAACATCTCGAGACACGACAGGATGAGCACACGATACGCATACCTCCATTTCTGAGTCTGTAAAGCCTGGAGGAGGCTGCTTCGATGTTTTAGTAGCATCATAAATTTATTGAATTAATTATATTTGAGGTTGGATTAGATTTTTACACATTTTAAGCCTTAGCCACCCAAAACAAAACATAAGCTCATGAATGAAATAAAACTAATTAATTTCGCCCATGCCAATTAATCTTCTGTAGACACGTGTTGTGACCAGTGTTGTTTTTGGCAGGCATTTTAGATTTTGTCCAAGTCATTTGGACAAAGTGCTGATTTGTTTACATCACATTTAGTCATCCCAATTCGTTATAGTTTTAGTCCAGTTTTAGTCAACGAAAACTAAAAAAAGGGTTTTAGTCCAGTTTTAATCGACGGAAACGCAAAAAAAGTTTTACCCTAGTTTTCATCAATTTATTCACAAAGGTTTTAGTCCAAGCGGCACGGTGGCCCAACTGGTTAGCATGATGGCCTCACAATATTGAGGTCGTAGGTACGATTCTGGCTCCGGCCTTCCTGCGTGGGTTTCCTCTGGGTAATCCGGTTTCCTCCCATATTCTTAAAACATGCATGGCAAGTTGCTTGGACACTCTAATTGCCCCGAGGCATGAGTGTGAGCGTGGATGGTTGTTCGTCTATGTATGCCCTGCGATTGGCTGGACACCAATTCAGGGTGTACCTCGCCTACTGCCGAAGACAGCTGGGATAGGCTCCAACACCCCCCGCGACCCTAGTGAGGAGAAGCGGTACAGATAACGGATGGATGGATGGATGGATGGGTTTAAGTCCATTTGAGTTAAAACAAGGCATTCAAGGTTTCCACCCAATAGCAAAGACTTTTGGATGGACTACTAAGGATTCTTCATTACAAACAGAAAAAAGTGGCAACAGTGGAATCAATGCTCACTGCTCCAAAATAAGCAGAGAAGCAAAACATTTTGTTGGGCAACTGTTGTGGCTTTATTTCACTAAAAGCAACATAAAATAATTTATGAACCACATGCTAACAATTTTGTCTCGTCAACGAAAAAAATTCATGTACATCACGTCATGTTTTCGTCATATATGAACCTCGTTTAGCTTGTCATCGTCATTAAAAAAGGGGCGTTAACAAAGTATTTTCGTCATAGTCATCAGTGACGAAAACAACACTGGTTGTGACTGATATTTCAGTCCCAGGTTGTCTCCTGAACACCACCAATTGGGCAAGGGAGCGCAGGAAAGCCTGGGGTCTTCTATTTTTACAGTATAGAAAGGCTAAATATCAAATTGAAACAGTGTTTTATATCATGAATATACAGGGTTGGTGCTGGTTCTGGTAGGGAAACCACAACATAAAGATGTCCTTAATTAGTCCCACAATGGGGATATTTGCAATATGGCATATGATGGCCTAACAGGGCCACCGCCCAGAAAAGTGTAACGCAGAACTTTGTAATACTGTCACTCCCTAACCAGTTCGTTGTTCCTGCAGAGCCAAACTTTGACTCAGACCCACAAATTTGAATTACAGATAGTGGACAATGGAGAACTCCCCCAGTCAGTCAGCATGTTCAACTTCCATAGAAACCTCACATACATTTATTAGATTGCCAAACTAATTGGAAACTACATCACCAGAACACCACAAGTGGGCTCTGTTATTGTACTTAAAGATGCATCTTACAAACCTGTGTTCTCCAAGGCCAGCTGGTCCATAGTCTTAAGTTATTTCTTCGCCAACATCAATGTCTCGGAGCGCAAACAGACAGAGGTGTGGTCTGTCCTCTGTTGTCATCTTCTTCATTTTACAGTTGGGGTGCATGTGGTCATCATTAACCAGTCTTCCCAGACTGCCATCTTCTTGAGCTGCATCAACACTTAAAATAGATTAAAAAAAAAAAAAACAATTATTCAATCAATGTCAGAAATTAATCTTTGAGACAATCTTGTGTACACAAAACATAAAAATAGGAAATCCACAATTTTTAAATCTAAATCAAATCATACAAGAAATTTCTATTGGAATCAGACCCTATTAACAGCTTGTCTTTGAGACTTCATGATCTATATTTTCATTTGTACAGATTCAACGCATGAATAAAAGTAATTATACATTTTTGCTTAGAGAATGATTTTTCCCCTAACACTTATGGGATGAGTATGTGTTTATTTTTTTAAATAAAAACAAAAATAAGATAACATCTCAATCTTTGCCTCACCTCCAAGTTTTTTCTTGCCGGCGGAAGTCAAACAAAAAGACAGTGCCTCTTCCATCCATCTTCCTGCGTTGAGATTCATCAGGTGTGGCAGGGTCTACGGAGCATCACCAACTTCCGTGGCAGCAGCACGACCTCTGTAGACCCGAGTGCATCGCTGGCAGAGGAGCTTAACTGCTTCTTCGCTCGCTTTGACTCGCCCCAACCGTCACACCCCCGCACTTCAAGCTCCAACTCCCCCCCACTCATCGTAGAGGAACACGATGTGAGGCGCGCGCTCCTGGCGGTCAACCCCAGGAAAGCTACTGGACCCGACGGAATACCAGGCAAGGTCCTCAGAGCATGTGCCCACCAACTGTCACATGTTTTCTGCAGGATCTTCAACCGCTCCCTGGCTCAGGCAGTCATCCCCTCCTGCTTGAAAACTTCCACCATTATTCCTGTCCCCAAAAAGTCACCAGCCGTCCACCTGAATGACTACCGTCCTGTTGCTATCACACCAGTCATTATGAAGTGCTTCGAGAGGCTGGTTCTCCAGCACATCAGGGACTGCCTTCCTCCCACTCTGGACCCCTACCAGTTTGCATACCGGGCTAACAGATCCACTGAGGACGCCATCTACACTGCTCTGCATGTTGTACTGGGCCACCTGGAACAACAGCAGAGCTATGCAAGGATGCTCTTTGTGGACTACAGCTCGGCATTCAACACGATCATCCCAGACATCCTCGTCGCCAAACTGGACACTCTCGGCCTCCCTGCCCTCACACGCATCTGGATTAAGGACTTTCTGACCAACAGACCCCAGACTGTGTTGCTCGGCCCCTACACGTCCTCCACCCTCATGCTGAGCACCGGTTCCCCCCAAGGATGCGTGCTGAGCCCTCTCCAAGTTTGCTGACGACACGACAGTGGTCGGTCTGATCTCAGAAGGTGACGAGACAGCCTACAGAGAGGAGGTAAAGAGACTGACAACTTGGTGCAAGGACAACAGACTGCACCTTAACTCTGCTAAAACAAAGGAGACTTCAGGAGGAACAAGACGGTGCCGCCCCCCCTCTGCATCGAAGGCGTGTGTGTGGAGAGGGTCCACACGTTCAAGTTCCTGGGAGTACAGATCTCCGATGACCTTTCTTGGAGTCACAACACCACAGCAGTGGTAAAGAAGGTCCGCCAACGACTGCACTTCCTGAGAGTCCTCAGGAAATTCAACCTGGACAGGAAGCTGCTGCTGGCCTTCTACCACTCGTCCATCGAGAGCCTGCTGACGTACTGTGTCTCCACCTGGTACAGCGGCTGCACTGAGGCGGACAGAGTGAGGCTCCAGAGGACAGTCAAAACAGCGCAAAGGATTATTGGCTGCCCTCTCCCCTCGCTGTCGGACATCTACACCGCCCGGTGCCTCAGAAGGGCTCTCAACATCGTCAAAGACAATACCCACCCAAACTCACACCTGTTCGACCTGTTGCCCTCTGGCAGGCGCTACAGATGCATCAAATCAAGGACCAATAGACTGAGAAACAGTTTCTTTCCGAGAGCCATCTCCATACTGAACTCTCACACACACACGAGACCACCCTAACCTTGCTAAACAGCATTGTGATGTGTTTCTATATGCCCTATTCAGTACTGAATTCCATTGCATTCTTATTTATTTATCTAATTTATATATTTGTCTGTATTATTGTTGTATTGCACTGGAGAGGGGAGCCCTCTAATCTCGTTGCACACTTGAGTACAATGACAATAAAGGGATTTCTAATTCTAATTCTAATTCTACTACGCATAGGAATGACTGATTGTAGTCATGGTCTTTACTGATTTATGATATTATTTTCACATGCTAAAGTTATATTACTTAGTTTATAAATGTGTGAACATAGTATTTTCATGACCTACACTCACATTCACATCATACATATTCAGTCTGCACATTACAAACTGATGACAAGCCAGACAGCACTTCATGGACAAATATGACAAAGCACATTCTCCACATAGGCCATAGAGATGCAAACATACCAAATTGGGCACTGGATTTAGTTTTAAAATCGCTGCATTGGCTCCCCGTGTGTTTCAGGGTTGATTTTAAGGTGCTTCAATTAGTTTTTAAATGCCTTAACGGTCTTGGGCCATCCTCGCGGACCCTGAGGTCCTCTGGCACCGGCCTGTTAATTATTCCTAGGGTGAGGACTGGAACACATGGCGAGGCTGCATTCAGCCATTCTGGTCCTCGTCTATGGAATAGCCTGCCGGAGGACATCAGGTCCGCAGAGACTGTTGATATTTTTAAAAGGAGGCTCAAGACCAGACCTGGGCATTGCACGGCCCGCGGGCCACATCCGGCCTGCCGGGTGGCACTGACTGGACAGTATGACAGACCTGGGCATTGTATGGCCCGGGCCACATACCTTTGGTTGACTCTGACCGCGAGTGTAAGGTTAATTGGTAATTTCAAAATAAACATACTTTTTAATTTCACCTCATTCATGGGCTAAAGCTGCACTGCTTTTATTCTGAAATTGTTTTTTTTTTTTTATTCCCGCACAATGTGCGTCGCACATAATGACGTAATGCGTTTATCAAGACATGCGCGCGACTGAATCACAACGACGTTCGCCCTCAAAAATGTCCGCTCAGGCTAAAAAAAGAAAGGTAGATGCCGAATGTAGAATTTACAACAAAAATTGGACAGCGAAGTATTTATTTACTGAAGTTAGAGGTAAAGCTGTGTGTTTAGTTTGCGGGGAGCAGATCGCCGTGTTGAAGGACTACAATTTGAGTCTGCATTACCAGACGAAACATGCAGAGAAATATAAAAACGGCACCAGATAACAATGAACTGGGACACTTTTTCTCAAAATCACAGTTCAGTGACAGTCAATATGTTGTATCTTGCTTAATGTTTGGTGCAAAAAGACAATATTGTGATGTCTTTAAAATGCTCAGAACCTTTACACAACTATCCAACAGTATATGGAACTCAAAATTTGTTTTGAAGTGAATGTGACTGAATATGTTTACTAATATGAGTCACAAATAGTAAAAAACGTGAATATTTTGTCTACCATTGTGTTGAGAAATTTGAATGAATACATTTTTGTAAGGCAACCTCATTTTTTCAGTTTATTTGGTATTTAGTTTAATTGCTTAACTTTAATATATACTCTTGCCAGCTTGTCAAAACAGTGCTATTTACTGCTTTTTAAAAAAAGAAATACAATTAATATTATGCAGAATTGAGTTCAGCCTTTTGGCCTGGCCCTCCACAATATTTTATGTTTCTTATGTGGCCCCATGGAAAAAATAATTGCCCACCCCTGCTCAAGACTCACCTTTTTTGTTTGGCTTTTAAATAATTTATCTTAGTCTTTTAATTCAGGACTGTCATTTTATCTATTATCATTGTCTTTAATTTTTTTTAGCTTCTTTGTCTTTTAGTATCATCATTTTTCTTATATATTTTAGCTCCGTCGTTTTATATTATTGTCTTTTAATTTTTAGCTTCTTCTATGTCTTTTAGTATCATCATTTTTCTTATATATTTTAGCTTCGTCTTTTTATATTATTGTCCTTTAATTTTTAGCTTCTTTTTTGTTTAGCATTATCATTTTCTTTTATATATTTTAGCTCCAGTGTTTCCTCAAGGGGGGCCTCCGCGCTGGGAGGTGTGGCTGGCCTTCTCACAGGGGGCTTCATCCCGGAGGCTCCTTAGGCCCGGCGGACCGGGGCCCTCTGCACTATGTGTAGGGTCTACCCCGGTCAGTCTGGGCTAGGGGTCTGTGTGTTGGCGCAGCTCCCTGTGGGCGTGAGCCGTCATCCCTCTCAGCGCGGATGACCTACCCTGGGTACATTTTCTCATATGGTTTCTCTGTGCCTTACCCTGTCTTTCTACTAAGATGGTTTATTAAGTTGTGTGAATGCGAGTGTTCTGTGTGTATGCGAGTTCAGGCGTGTATGTTGATGTGTCTTGTGTTTATGTTGAGTGGGTGGAATGGGTTTTAGTTTTTCGTTGTAATTTGGATGTTTTTATTGTACAGCACTTTGAGCCGCATTTTATGTATGAAAAGTGCTCTTATAAATAAAATTTGATTGATTGATTGGAGGGTTCACTGGGACGCCATTGCAAAAACACATTCTGAAAGACATAATTTGATTTTGGAGCACACATACATGCACACTGACAAGATTACAGGGGAATACCAGCAGGAGAGACGGAGAGACTGCCCGCCGGAGAAGGCCAGCCGTGGAATACCAGTCTTGGGGACCAGCTGGGAATCAACCATCCAGACAATGATTAATCTGGAGAGGACCTTCCCTTGGACGTAGACCCGTGCCGGGGGAAGAATGTGAGGCTGGGCTGAGATAACGCACGACTCTTTTCGACTGTGCTTGCCCGAGTACATTTTCTCATGAGATTAAGAAAAATCCGCTCAGTACTATTTCCTGAACCTCCGCCCTATTTCCTACCTACCATTCATTTCAAAAGTCCTAGATAATGTAGTCGCCACTCAACTCCACTCTCATCTCACCTGCAATAACCCTTTCAGTCCGGTTTCCGTGCACTTCACAGCACTGAATCAACTCTACTCAAGGTCACCTCTGATCTCCTCATTGCAGCTGACTCCGATTCATTCTCCATTGTCATCCTTCTTAACCTGACTGCGGCCTTTGACACCATCTCACACACCATCCTTCTCAAAAGACTTTCTTCCATCGGCATCACCCACACCGCCCTCAACTGGTTCCATTCATACTTCAAAGACCACACTCAGTTCATCCATCTTAAATATTTCTCATCAAAGTCCCTCCCAGTCACCTCAGGTTTGCCCCAAGGCTCGGTCCTGGCCCCCCTATTATTTATCATATACCTCCTTCCCCTTGGCAGCATTTTCCGAAAATTCAATATCGCTTTCCATTGCTTCGCGGATGACACCCAGCTCTAGTTCTCCTGCAAACCCAGCATATCACTCCCTCCCACCTCTGTCACCTCCTGTCTATCTGAAATCAATGACTGGTTTTCTAATAATTTCATGAGGCTTAACAGCAACAAAACAGAAGTTATTCTTTTCAGTACAAAATCAATACAATCCAAAGTTGGCAGTTTTCCCATTCCTGTTGGCCCCTCCATTGTTTCCCCCCCCCCTCGGGTCAAGAGTCTGGGTGTCATCCTTGACAGCACTCTATCTTTCCATAAGCATAATAACACAACCCGGTCAGCCTACTTCCATCTGCACAATATCAGTCAACACCGCCCCTCCCTTTTTCCCTCATCCACTTCTATTCTGGTCCAAGTCGAGTCAAGTCAATTTTATGTGTATAGCCCTTAATCACAGACAGTCTCAAAGGGCTTTACATAACCACAATCAACATCCACTGATCTTAACCCCCAGGAGGGCAAGGAAAAACTCAAAACCCCATTGGGGGAAAAGTGAGAAAACTTGAGAAGGGACCACAGATGGGGGGGAAACCCCCTTCCAGGATGACCAGGCTGCTTTGGATGCCAAGTGGGCAACATTTGACACATACAATGATGCTATACAATGTTAGATGAGATAATGTGAGAGTCAATTAAATGAAGTGCTGCAGGAAGATGACTTTAGTGGAGTGGGTCCTCATCCAGGACCGTAATCTCCATGGCAGCATATCCGAGGATGAGCCTTCGATCTTGAAATAGTCAGTTTGGGGTAAATTCAGAACAGCCACTTCCAAGTGAATCACCATCACCTAATTCCCAAGCCGTGGAATTGGGAACAGAAAAAAAAGAACAGAAATAGTAAACAGGCCAACAAGTAGTTCAACGAAGTGCTGAAATATAGGGAAATCAGAAGAGGCGCTGCAGGAAGACGACTTCGGCAGAGCAGGTCCCTCCCCGGTTGGTCAGTGCCGTAATCTTCATAGCAGGTCACCATCACCTAATTCCCAAGCAGGGGAAGAGGGGGCAGAAAAGAGGAGAAGCGGCAGTAAACAGGCCAACAAATAATTAAATTAAATGCTAAAGTATATAAATAAATTGATCAAATGTCGCGCTGCAGGAAGACGACATCACTGGAACAGGTGCATGCTCAGTTTGTCAATGCTTTAAACTTCCTAGTGGGTCACCGTCACCTAATCCCCCAGCCGGGGAAAAGGGGGCAGAAAAGAGAAGAAAAGAGAAAAAAAAGCGGCAGTAAACAGGCCAACAAATAGTTCAACTAAATGCACAAGAGTATAAATGCGTCTTTAATAGTGTTTTGAACATTTCTACTGAGGTGGCGCCTCTAATACCTGAGGGTAGTACATTCCAAAGCATTGGTGCCCGAATAGAGAACGCTCTAGAACCTGTGGACTTCTTTTTGGCTCGCGGGATCACTAAAAGACCAGCATTTTGTGAGCGAAGGTTTCGGGACGGAACATATGGTACCACGAGGTCAACGAGATAGGAAGGTGCTAAGCCGTGCAATATTTTATAGGCAAGTAGCAGAACTTTAAAAATCACATCTCAAGTGGACCGGAAGCCAATTCAAATTGGCAAGTATCGGGGTAATATGATCAAACTTTCTCGTTCTAGTCAAGAGTCTAGCTGCTGCATTTTGAACTAACTTTTAATACTAGACATGGGGAGACCCGAGAGCAAAACGTTACAATAGTCGAGGCGAGACGTAACAAACGCATGGATTAAGATTTCTGCATCACAAGTTGATAGAATTGGGCGAATTTTAGCAATGTTACGCAGATGAAAAAATGCAGTTCTAGTCATATTTTTAATGTGCATTTGAAACGACAGTTGTGTCAAATATAACACCGAGATTTTTTGTTGAATCCTTTTGGGCAATTTATCGATACTCATAGTGGTGTCTTTGAAAAAGGTACCGATGACGCGCTGGTCCAATGATCAGCATCTCGGTTTTATCTGAGTTAAGACGCAAAAAATTGAAAGACATTCATTGTTTAATTTCGGCAAGGCATGCCTCTAATTTATAGCAATCACACGGATTTGTTATATCCAACGGCATGTATAATTGCGTATCATCAGCATAACAATGAAAACTAATGTTATATTTCCGTATAATATCACCAAGCGGTAGCATCTAGTACCAATCCCTGCGGAACTCCGCGTGTGATCTTACAAAGATCAGAAGTCGCATTGCCATGAATTACACGGTGCGTCCTCTCCGACAGATACGAATTAAACCAAGAAAGCGCTGAACCTGAAATGCCAACACAAGTTTCAAGGCGTTTTAATAATATGTTATGATCAAGTGTCAAAAGCGGCGCCAAGATCGAGTAAGAGTAATACAGTGAACCCTCGGTTATCGCGGTTAATGGGGACCGAGACCACCCGCGAAAACTGAAAATCCGCGAAGTAGCGGCGCACCTTCAAAAATGCTTAAATTATATATATATATATATATATATATATATATATATACGGGTAGAGAGAGAGAGAGTGAAATTCATGTTATAACAAAAAAAAATTATTATTAAAACTTCTTATTTTTTTATTCCCCAGCCATTATTTTTGTATTTATTCAATTACTTATTTTTGTATTTATTTAATTACTTCGACTTTTAACTTCTGGTACGCCGTCCGGTGTGCCCTGTGAATGTTATGATCCTCCAGCAGAGCTGGAGGATTGAGCAGGACTCTCCAAACGCAGACACAAGTAGGATAACAATCCGACGCCAGGTAGTCAGTGTAGGTGGTAGTGAGTGTAATCAGTGAGTGAATGGGAATCCGGTGCGGGGCTGGTGGGCGCGTCTCGCAGCAGCTGACCGCATGGCGCGAGACGATCGCTGGAGGAACGCCCACACAGCTGAAAAAACAAAAACACACGCGGCATGACAGGCACGGATCATGCCAGTGAAATGAAAGGTGGCATTCTTCATTTATTTATTTATTCATTCATAACTGACAGCCTCGCGCTCCGCTCGTGCCCGGGCGGAAGAGGTGCTCCTCTTCGGCTTAACTGTGACGCGAGCATGCCCTCCTCCTCCGGAGCTTCCATTCGGTTAAACTTAGGGGCCGCTTGACACCGCCCGTGCCCGGGGAATGTGCTCCTCTTCGGCTTAACTGTGACGCGAGCATGCCCTCCTCCTCCGTAGCTTCCATTCGGTAAAACCTGATTGGAAAGGTTCAAATTGATTATTACTAGTCATATATTCATTAAGTTTTTCAAGATTTTTGCAATAAACGGAAGATTTGAAACCGGTCTATAGTTGTTGAGACTCTCTGGGTCGAGGTTTGGTTGCTTAAGTAGCGGTCGCATGATGGCGGTCCTAAAGCTGCTGGTACTATACCCGTGGTAAGTGATAGATTAATAATATTTAAAACAGACGGTCCTAGGGTCATAAACAGTTCTTTAATTAGTTTGCCAGGAAGCGGATCGAGCACACAAGTTGTCGGTTTTGCCCCACTAACCAATTTTGTTTGGCTTTCAAGAGATACTTTTTTAAATTGAGATAAGGTTATCGGACAGTTATCAGCCCTAATGTCCCTATTAACACCATTTATGACGGAATTCAACGGAATTGTAAGAACAGTGTCTTTAATCTCATCACGAATACACTCAATCTTCTGAGTAAAGAATTGCATGAAATCGTGAGCTGAATAGGAAGAGCTATCCGAGGTTGGTTGCTGTTGCGTTAGCATTGCTACAGTAGCAAATGAATATTTAGGGTTGTTTTTATGTAAAACAATTAATCTAGAGTAATAATTAGTTTTGGCTAGATTGAGCGCTTCCTTGTATAAACTAGCGCACCATGCCTGACGGAAGATCTCCAGTTTGGTCGCACGCCATTTGCGCTCAAGCTTCCTACAAGAATCGTTTCAGTATGCGTGTTTCCTCATTAAACCACGGAGTCAGCCTCTTTGGACAAGTTTTAGTTTTTAAAGGTGCGACGGAGTCAGGCGCATTTAACAGAGCGACATTAAAGTTGTTTGTAAGATCATCAATCGTACCAATATAATTAGGAAACGAATCGGTTACTAAAGGGAGTAGCTCAGAGAGCGCAGCGGTGGTTAAGGAGCTAATGTTGCGGCTGCTATAGCTTTGATCATGGTCAGAACGATGGCAATGCGCCAAGACTTCAAATTTGATTAAGTAATGGTCAGATATAGCACTAGTATATGGTAATACAATTATTTTTGAGGATGCTAAGCCTCGGGTTAATACCAAATCTAACGTGTTACCATTTATATGCGTTGCTTCATCTATTATTTGCATGAAACCAAACATATCAATTATTGTCCGAAACGCCACGGTAAGTGGTTCCGACGGGAGATTCATATGAATGTTGAAGTCGCCCATGATATATTATCCGCATGAGTTACCAAATCAGCCACAAATTCAGAAAATTCATCTAAAAAGCCTGAGTAAGAGCCAGGGGGACGGTAAAAAACGGCAAGATAAAACGGCAGTGCGGCCGTGGATCGCATAATGAGAACTTCAAATGTTTTGAAGGAATTGCTAGGACGAGGACTAAGTTTTAGATTAAATTCGGAAATGAGGGCTACACCCCCGTCTTTCTCATCATTGCCTCTCGCAGGCAACGGGCCAGAGACAATTACTCGACTCAGACTCATCTTTCTGGCGAGATCACAAGTCCTTTGCTATGTTTTTTCTTTGTGATCTCTGATTGCTTCATCCTAGTTTTTGGAGCAGTTTTCTTTTGAGTAATGCAGTATGGCAACACCACCACTAGGGCAATTGATGACGTCAGCACTGGTTGCGTTCATCCATAAATAACGAATGCAGGTCAGGTGGGGGAACGCTAGTCGGATACCGTTTTTCAACCGCACTTACTCAAGACGCATTATTTATGTACAAACTGGAAGATAGAAGATAGTATATTGTATTGATTACCGCATATGCGCGTATGTTTTTGATTTGAAGTTTGGAAGACCGTAGCCATTGATTTATTTATTTGATTTACTTGACTTCACGGCATGACATCTGGACTGAAATGACTACGATTAAGACTAACCTTGGCTGTTTGACGTGACATACATAACTACACATCAACATCAAGACCAGTGAAGCCGAGCGAACGTCATCGCAACTTCAACCCATGGTGAGTGAGTGCGCGTTAAAACTTTCTTTAGCCAGCGTATCATTGAAACGGCAGTAACACTAGTGTCATTGGAGCCGACGTGTATCACTATATCTGAATAGCTAGCGTTGTTTGCACTGCGCTGGTGTCTAGGTCTCTTGCGTGCTAGCTCCATAAGATTAGCTTCAATGTCGGGTGCTCTGGCCCCAGCAATACACATTCTGTGGTTGGATTTTCAAGCTTAATGTATCGAGTAATGGAGTCACCTTTCACTAAAGTGCGGGAGCCAGGAGACCGAGGTGGAATGGAACTGCTCTGTGTCTTAACAGGCTCAACGCGATTAGCAAGCCGTTTACGGACAATGCTAACCGGTGCTGTCCGCCACATTTACGCTTACCACATTACTCTGCTCTAGCTGGCGGACACGTCCCTCTAGCAGGGAGAGTCTTTCCATGAGAATGGTGCAAGTGTTGCATGTGGTGGTGCACGAAACCATAGTTGCGTTTACTCGCCTGGTGGATGAAAGCAGACGAACAGATGTCGCGCCGAAAGTGACGTCACGGGTTGCGTCTCCTCAGAGTTCGTTCGTGCCTCAGCTTGGTTGATACATTACCAACACATACCTGTCAGGGCACAATAGTGACATTCAGAAAACGTTCTCGGTGCACAGCCTCTCTTGCGTCATCGCTAACTGACTGTTCTTCCACGGTCGTTCACCATCTCCATATGAGACTGTCAAGTTTGGTGAGTTTTCGTGTATGTTTCGGGGGTCAAAAATGCGATCGAACGATCGGAAAATAGAAAAAAAATAATAACTAGCGCTGCGAGCAGCGATAAAGGGCCCTCGCAACGTTGGGGTACCGGCACGTTGGAAATGTGAAATATTTACGAGAAAAAACGTGAGGAATCCTCACAAGGAATTTTTGTGGAGTTAAAGTTCAAGCAGTTTTTGTTGTCAAAGCCTCGTCCATGTTTGAAGTAAGTTCAAAATGGCCGACTTCCTGTCAATTTAGAATGTGGCTCCCAGACACTTCTTATTATGTCTTGACTTTATACGTGCATCATGAAATTTTCAAAAAGTTTGAAGAAACACAGATCCGGGGCTGTTTTTTTTCAAATGTTCAAGGGGGCGATAGCGAGCCATTTAAAAAAAATTAAACAACAAACTAATAAAATATTGATGAATTTGCCAGGCCTGATTTTTCATGAGTTTTCATTTAAATTTCGAACCTCAAAATAAGCAAACTTGTTAACCTACTCTGAGAAAAATATCAACAAAAATAACTTGTATTTGCTTTAACCAGTAAGTGGCACTACCACTACGATGAAAAATAAGTTGGTAGATGTCTTCAGGGTTGGACTATCCTTAAATTTGAAAATATTATAGGAGTTAGGATCATCTGATTCATGTTACGGTAGCTTTTGTTGCCACAGAGATTAATACATTTCTGCAGCACCGTAATGGCTACGCCCTTTGCTGAAAAGTCACAAAATTCAGCATAGACTAAGATCAACGTCTTGAGGCTGTTCTGACAAATGTTCATTCGGCTTCCTGAAAAGGGATCCATGCAGCATATTAAAATGTAAAAAAAAAATATTGTTTTGAAACCATGAGGTGGACCTGTGTGTATAACAGTATAATTATATATAGATGTCTTCAGGTCGGGACGTTTTATGTACAGGGTAAGTTTGGGATTTTTTTAGAGCATGAGCAGGGGAGTTTTTAAGCATTTAGTCCATTGTGGTGAACCGCCCCCATTTAAGTAAATTCAAAATGGCGGACTTCCTGTAAAACCTAGCGCATGGCTCCAAGAGACTTTTTTGTAGGTCTTGGCCTTATACATACTCCATCGAATTTACAAAAAGTAGGTGAATCACTCAACCAGGGCTGATGTTTTTGAATATTTCTAGAGGGCCATGGCAAGCCATTTTAAAAAAGCTGCACATTCCATTCCGCAGGATTGCTATGGACATTGTGGGTCCTTTGACAAAAAGCAGTGGTGTAGTGTGTGACAACGCCACACGTTTCCCAGAGGCATTTCCATTGCGCACAACCACTGCTCCGGCAGTACTTTGTGCCTTGGTGCAACTCCTTTCCAGAGTTGGCATACCAGATGAGATTCTAACAGACCAGGGAACCAATTTCACTTCAAGGTTAATGCAACTGTTCAACAAACAACTGGGCATCTCCGCCATCAAAACCACTCCATACCACCCACAGACTGATGGACTAGTGGAAAGGTTCAATCAGACCTTAAAGAAGATGCTCCAGAAATTTGTGGATGATACTGGAAAAGACTGGGACCGGTGGCTGCCCTTTTTGCTGTTTGCCTATCGCGAAGTTCCTCAGGCGTGTTGGAATTTATCTTTATATCAATGTTAGAATTTAACTTTAACCCAATGTAAACTCAAATAAGTAATCTGACTCCAATTTGCGACCTTACCCAACTCTCACTCATCCAACAATATGCGCGCTCGTTCTGCAATAGAAAGGTATCAGGAAGCCGGCATTTTCACGCACAAAGTGGATTTATTCCCAATACAGATTTTCTACATGGCACCTGGGTCTCGGGTCCCTCTCAATACAACTCTACACCTTTCTTGCCACCAGCGAATGTGTTCTACCTCCGAGTTGCCCAGTAATGATTCATACTATACAACATGCAAATGGCACAGAGACAAAGGCATCCTGGCATGATTCTATTGGCTATGTGTATTGCAGTTAACTTTAGCTCGCTCTCATTGGTCTTTCTCCTCCCGCCGAATCCCGTGGCTCCTCCTGCGTGCGATCCCCCGATGGCCGCTCCTTCAGCCACTGCTCTCGGAGTCATCTCGTCTCGCTCAGCACCGTCTGCTTCTAAAACATTCCATTCCTGCACAACCCCCGCAACCAGTTTCGCTCCACCAGTCACACTCTCAGCATCTTACAATATCACATTTTCATACACTGGATGCACCAACATCTAATGAACTATGTCAAGCTCAAACTCTTATATTCCTTTAATAGACAAATGTATGAAATCCTTTAAGTGTAACCGAAGTTTGGCCCATGCTAATGACGAGACCCTCAGGAGAGGAATGCAGGAAGATTGGATCACAGCTGCACCACAGGAGGTGTGAACGAGACCCCTCTAAAACAATGGACTTCCATGCCGGGATCACAAAAGTGGCTCCTAGCAGTCTACCCTTTGTTCTGTTTTAAATTGACTGCCATTTACATTATCCTTTAGCGGGCATGGGTTTGAAAATTTGTTCTGGAGCCTTTTTGATATTTAATGCATGCTATGCTAATAGTAACCACCCGAAGACTATTCTCAGTAGAACTATTCAATGGATGCCAAAACGATAGAGACATGGCCATGGAGCCTATGCTGCGAGATTGTGAAAGGACTAAAATAAGTGTAGGATTTTTGAGGACCAGAAGTCAGCTTTTATTAGGTTTGACATTGATTTAACTTATGGAACAATGCAAATTATGGTCGGGTTGTTGTTGGACTTTTTCAGCTTTTGACTAAGGGACGGGTGTTTTTATTTTCTGGGACTCTTTAGAACAAGCGGCACGGTGGCGGACTGGTTAGCAGGTCCGCATCACAGTACAGAAGTGCAAGGTTCTCCCTGTGCCTGCTAGGGTTTTCGCCGGTTTCCTCCCACTTTCCAAAAACATCCATGATAGGTTGATTGGTCACTGGTCCAAGGTCTGAGTGTGAGAGCGGATGGTTGCTTGTCTCTGTGTGCCCTGCGATTGGCTGGAAACCAGTTCAGGGTGTACCCTGTCGACTGCCCGAAGACAGCTGGGATAGGCTCCAGCACGCCCGGGGACCCTTGTGAGGACAAGAAGCAGTACAGAGGATTGATTGATTTATTAAAATTAAAATTAAATTCATGTAAATATCTATGCTAAATTTAACAAGGCTGGACGTTATATTTTGTGAATTTACATGTACCCCCAACTGTGACTTAATAACCCTTAAGGGACAAGATAACATTTTATAATATACCAGACAGCTAAGATTGTCATCTATGAACTATTTGACAAGGCAGGTCCAGCATTGTCAGCCACATCCAACAGGAAAACACACAGCGACACATCACCTAGCTCAAATCACCTATCTAATTAAGAAGCCGAAACTAAATGGTCATTCTTGGTGATACGGGTGTAAGCGTAAAGTGGCCAACTCATACTACACATGGCCCAACTTTGCTAAACATATTTGGGGCAGTTTTGTCTTAAAATATGGCCAAGCTAACGGATGATGCGGATATGAGCCAGAAGTGGTTCAAGAAACTAAAGCACCCTAATTTACAGTTTTTCCTCGAATATAAAACCCAATTTTGTGAGCCAATAATGCATTCAACATTTTAAGATGAATACTATAAATGGCTTTATGCTTTTTCCCTACCTAAACTCATTACATTTCAGACATTTTAAATGGCTTACAGGTTTGTGAAACATTTTCTTTACTCTCAGAGTGGTATTTGATGTCAAATTTACATATTTATGTATAATAGCATAATTTATGGTATTAGTAATTTATCCCAATAACAAGAGCACCATAATCTTCAAATTTAGAATTACATTTGAAAAATTAACTAAGTACTTTAAAAGTATATCATTAGTTAGTTATTCATGTCAAAGTCATAGAGAGCTAAAACAGATGAATGAGAGTCGTTGGTTCCACAAACAACACAGTCCCGTTACCTACATGCAAAAATCAAAACGAGAATAACGTGTGTGTAAAGGAAGTCTAATGAGTAAAATGCATGCTCTCACTTATGTATGGGAAAATGATTTGGATTAAACACAGCTCTTCTGCCCTGACCATGTGTAGAACTGAAAATATGGTGTAGACAGCGAGCTAAACAATTTTCCAATAAAAAACACAAAGAGGAGAGTCTTGCTTCGCGTTTTTATGGAAGTCCTTTTTGTGAAACTGCAACAAATACAGAGAATGACAAAGAAAACAAGTGGATAAGTAAACAGATCTGAATATATATATGTAAACACACAAAACATGTACTAACCTTGACTGGTATTGGATGAAATTATATTTAAAGACACATTCAATCACAACAAAGGGAAACACAAATGCTGTCAGCTTAAATGTAACAAAAAGGCTTGTAAATTAAGAATGTCCGCTGAACTAATAAACATGCTGCATAGAAATGTGCTAAGTTATATATGTACTCACAGATTGTGCCAGAAATGAGCAAAATCAAGGAGGATGCAGTATGAACGAAAATAAAGCCTTCTTCATTGGCGACCGAGTGTTCAAAATGGCGCCCGTGTCAAGAATGAATGCTTCGATAACTTTCACCACTAGATGTCGCTAACGTCACATCTATTCTAATTTCTGAGTCCAGAACACTCCCCGCTTGGCATCTATACGATGGCAACACAACTCACACAAATAACAACGTACAATTGTAACTTATGGCGAGACACAACAGACATCAAACAATCGTATGTTGAGTCGAGACATTGACTTCTTATTTTCTATGTAGAGGCCTCAGAGGTCAAGAGAACGACCTCTGACACTGGCCTCAAAAACAGTCGCTGTTCACCTTTCCGGACAACTTTCACTTCAATTCTCCTGACACATCCATCTTCACTCGCAAACGTCTTGGTGATAAGCCCGACTGGCCAGTCATTCCTCTTCATTTGAGCTTCCTTCAAAAGAACAACATCTCCTTCCTGCAGGTTCGGCTTCTTGGTCCTCCATATACGACGAAACTGAAGTCCACTCATATACTCCTTCTTCCAGCGATCCCAGAACATGTTAGCGAGGATCTGGACCCGCCGCCATTGACTCCTCAAGAGATCCCCGTCATTGAACTGGCCAGGTGGTACATGCGGTGTGCCAACCTTCTGGGTCAGGAGCATAGCAGGAGTGAGTATTACAGGCTGATCTGGATCAGTGGAGACAGAAGTGAGGGGCCTTTCATTGATAATTGCAGTAACTTCAGCCATAAAAGTCAGCAAAACTTCGTGCGTGAGCCTAGCTTGGCCATGCTGAAGGAGCATGGCATCCAGGATACGGCGTACAACACCAATCATCCTTTCCCATGTTCCACCCATGTGAGAGCCATGCGGGGGATTAAACTTCCATCTGCACTCCTGTTCTGCAAGGTAGTTGTCAATTAGTGTGTTGTGGCAACCCCTTTTGTCAATCTGCAGCTCTCTGCAGGCACTCACAAAGTTAGTGCCACAGTCCGATCGGAACTGCTTCACAGGGCCCCTAATGGCGAAAAAACGCTTGAGCGAATTTATGAAGCATGACGTATCCATAGACTCGATCACCTCAATGTGGACCGCCCGCGTACACATGCAGGTAAAAATGACTGCCCATCTTTTGGCATTGGCTTGACCACCTCTAGTTTTTCGCGACATCACCAACCAGGGGCCAAACACGTCCAGGCCGACATATGTAAAGGGTGGATCGGTACGTAGTCGGTCGGTAGGCAGGTCAGCCATGATCTGTTCTTCCTGTTTCCCTCGCAGCTTGCGGCAGGTCACACAGTTGAAGATGAAGCTACTGATCGCTCTCTTTCCTCCAACGATCCAGAATCCGGCTGCCCTGATGGCTCCTTCTGTGAAATGTCTGCCCTGGTGACAAACTCTCTCGTGGAAGTGTCGGACCAGCAGCTGAGTAACGTGATGTCTGCTCGGAATAAGTATAGGGTGCAACTCATCGGATGTGATCTGGACTCTCGCTAGCCGACCTCCAACCCTGAGGATTTGATCAGGATCGATGAATGGACAGAGCTTGCTGAGTGGGCTTGTCCTAGGGATTGGTCGCCCCTCTTGTAGGCATTTGATATCCTCTGCATACGTTTCACCCTGCACGGTAAGAATGATCGTTGCTTTGGCCTGTTTGAGCTGCTCTTTGTTGAGGTGTTCACGGCACATGTGAAAGCCGTTACAAATGTTGTCCTTGGACCCCTTGGTAAAGGACTTAGCGATGTGTCCAAGTCGTGCAACAGCCTTTAGGAGGCGATTCCAAGCCGAGAATCGTTCGAAGCGTGTACTTCCAAGTTTACTGTGTAACAAATTGGTGACACAACTGGTGGCTTCTGTCCGTAGATCTACATCTGACTCAGGATTAACAAGGCTGAAAGTCTTTTCAGGGGATAGGATCTCTTTTCTGGTCGTGAGGAAAGCAGGTCCCGTTAGCCAGGTAGAAAAGGCCAGCGGCTCTGCTGGCAATGAACGGGTGGCATGATCAGCTGGATTGTCGGTCGTGTGCACATAACACCACTGATCTGCCTTAGTGGAACGTCTGATGCGCTGCACGCGATTGTGGACATAAACGTAGAACCGCCTTGCCTCATTGTAGATGTAGCCAAGCACCACTTTGCTATCGGTGAAGAACTTGACATCATCCAAAGCCATGTCCAACTCCTCTTGAAGCAGATCTGCTATTTCCACAGCCAATACAGCGGCACAGAGCTCGAGTCGTGGAACTGTGATCTCAGGTTTACCTATAGCTTTTGTGGAGGCGTCACAAAAAACACACATTACTTTTCTCTGAGCTGCAGACAGAGGGAGTGACGTGTACATTCTTGGAATTTTCAGCTCTTGTAAGTCCTTCAATGCATCTTTCCATTTTTGCCACTCTTCTTGACTCTCTTTTGGGAGTGGTACATCCCAGTCACTACCATTGCGAGTAATGTCTCTGAGTATAGATCGACCCTGAATGCTGACGGGCGCAGCAAATCCCAGAGGGTCATACAAACTGTTCACAGTAGACAGTACGCCACGTTTTGTGAATGGTCTCTCACAGGTGTCCACTCGAAACTGGAATGTGTCCGTGGACAGGTCCCAGCCAAGGCCCAGGCTGCGTTGCATGGGTGTGAAATCCTGCCCAAGTTCAATCCCTTGCAGCTCCTTGGCAAGGTCTTTATTTGGAAACGCTCTCATAACATCCGGGCTGTTGGATGTGATTTTGTGCAATCGTAGATTGGATTGAGCTAGCATGTGTTGCGCTCTCTCCAACACGTCAACTGCTTCCATCACACTGGAGAATGACTTGAGTCCATCATCGACATAAAAGTGGCGTTCAACGAAGAGTCTCACATTGGCTCCATACTCCTCTTCTCCTTCCACGGCCGTCTTCTTCAGCCCATATATGACAACGGCTGGTGACGGGCAATTTCCAAACACGTGGACTTTCATGCGGTACTCCACAATGTCCCCGTCGATCTGATGGTTGTGAAACCACAGGAAGCGCAAGTATATTCGATGCGTATCTTGAACTAAAAAGCTGTGGAACATTTGTTGTATATCAGCCATTATCGCTATAGGTTCCGATCTGAAGCGTACAAGCACACCAACCAAACTGTTGTTCAGATCTGGGCCCCTAAGCAGCACATCATTAAGGGATGTGTTGTTGTGCTGAGCACTCGAGTCGAAGACTACTCTGATTTGGCCTGGCTTCTGGGGATGGTAGATACCAAAGCTTGGCAGATACCAGCATTCTTCATCATATTTCAGAGGAGGGGCTACTTCTGCATGTCCATTACAGAACATCTGTTTCATGAATTCCACATAGTGGCCCTTCATTTCTGGTTTCTTCTTCAAGGTACACCGAAGTGACAGAAGACGTTTGAGTGCTTGTTCCCTGTTGTTTGGTAAGCGCTGTCTTGGAACCCGGAACGGAAGTGGTGCCACCCAACTGTTTGATTCATCCTTAGAGAAATGTTCACTCATGATGCGAAGGAAGATTTCATCCTCAACTGATAGTGCCAGTTTATTGTCATCTACCGAATGGCAAAAAATCTGCTTGCCGAGCTTGTCATGGGCTGAGCTTCTGTGAAGCTGTTTGGGATGTTCAGCTGCGAACATCTCTTTGGCACAGATGCTGTTTACGCAGGGTGTAAAGAAGCTGGCTCGACCATTCTCCGGGATACTGGTCCTGAAAGTGTTCACAATGGGTTTGTGGGCTCCCTTAAGGCACACATCTCCGATAATTACCCATCCCAAATCAAGGCGTTGGGCTTATGGTGCATTATGTGGCCCATTGCATTGACTGCGGACTTTGTGGACTTGAATGATATCCCGTCCCAGCAGCAGAAGGATTTCAGCTGAGGGATCAAGAGGGGGTATCTTGGAAGCAATTGATCTCAGATGGTGATGATGTATAGCAGCCTCGTGAGTTGGAATTTCCTCTCTGTTATTTGGTATCAGATTACACTCAATGAGTGTTGGTAGTGCTAGGGAAACTGCGCCATTCATAGACTCTATCATAAAATCTGTGGCTCTTCTTCCACTGGTCTCCGTTATGCCAGAGCATGTTTTCAGCGTGTAGGGGCAGACCATTCCTTGAACGCTAAACATGTCAAAGAAGGCGGTTTTGGCCAGTGACTTGTTACTCTGGTCGTCCAATACCACATACATTCTCTTCTTCTGTTCAGGATGCCCTTTAGGATACACCATGACCAGACACATTTTGGAGCATGACTTCCCTCTTAAACCCTCCCCGCAGACCTCTGTGCAGCTGGAGGTCATGACAGGCGAGTTCTCCTGAACTTCCTCCCCGCACTCGCCCCCTGCTGAAGTGATGGGTTCTTTTGGCATCCAGGGAGGTGGACCCTCATGTAGGGCTGAGATGTGGCGGTCACTGTTGCACTCAGCGCAGCGAATGTCAATCTTACAATCCCTGGCTTCATGGCTTGTTGACATACAACATCTGAAGCAAATATAATGCTCTTTCAGGAAACTCTTCCTTTCTTCCAAACTCTTCATTCTGAGACCCCTACATTTCCTGAGAGAGTGTGGTTTCTTGTGAAGGGGACAGTTCTTCTCTGGGTCTATGCGAGAGTTGTCTTCATCTGAGGAGTTGGAGGCCTCAACCTCTGTTTTATTTGCTGAGACAGGAAGTTTAGCTTTCCACTGCTTAGGTGAAGGCTTCTCATCCTTGCAGGGTGCTGTGCTGAAACCTTGGAGGGAAAAACTCGCATCCATTCTCATGCTTGACTATTCACAAAGTCAACAAAAAAGGAAAAAGGGGGATAATGGACGAGGTGCTCTTTCTTGTATGCCGTCCCTCGACTAACCCATGTGTCTTGGAGATTATGCGGAAGCTTTTCCACAATTGAGTTTATGCCTCTGGCTGAGTCAAGGAAACTGAGACCTGGTAGGTAGCCTTCATTCTTTGCGGCTTCTATTTCAAGGAGAAGGTCTGCAAGCTCCTGAAGACGTTGGTTATCTTTGTTTGTGATTTTTGGTAAATCTTCCAGATGTTGAAACAACGAAGCCTCGATCACCTCTGGAGAGCCATAAGCTTTATCCAAACGTTGCCATAGCTTGTCGAGTCCCACTGTTGGATTGTTGACATAGACCGCTCTGATCCTCAGGGCATGTTGAAGGGACTCCCCGCCAAGCCACCTGGTGAGTAAATCTAGCTGCTCGCTAGGTTTGAGCTTAAAACCTTCTATGGCATTGTGGAAAGAAGATTTCCATGACAAATAGTTCTCTGGACGATTGTCAAACACTGTGAACCCTGCTGTGAGGAGGTCGCGACGAGCGAGGAAAGCGACGAGGTCAGAGACGTCTGTAGACCTGAGTGCATGCTTGTCACTGACCTTGTGTGGTGAACTCGCTGTGCTGATGTCCTGTGGTAAGTAGGGAGTGAAATCATCGTCTTTGGCATGAGGAGACATTTGGTGGAGCATGTCTTGAGGATGTTTGCAACTTTGTGTAGTAAGTGGCAATATGTGCCGCAACACGTGCTGATTGGCATCAACGGCGTCGTCGCGTTGGGGTTGTAAAGTATTTCCTGTCTCTCTTTTATCATCACATTCATCCTTTATTCGATGGCTGAAGTGCGTATTAATATAGTCATTTGTACGTTGCTTTGAATCCGCCGGTGATAAAGGGGAGCCAATAGCTGCATCAATCTCAGCGTTTTGGTTTTCTGCAGCAGCTTCGAGCACCTTTGCAGCAGCCAGTGCAGCTTCAGCTTCGCCTTCTTCTTTAAGAGCGTTCAGTGTTGCATCAATTCGCGTGCGTTGAACCATCATGTCGATTTGAAGCTTTGCATATTCAGCTTTTTTCCGTGCAGCATCCGCCTTTGCACATGCTTCTGCTGCGATCTGGCTTGAGTTTGATTTGGAAGAGCGATGCGAGGATGACGCTCTGCTTGCATTTGACTTGGAATGACGTGAAGACGACACATTTGAAGCTCCACATTCTGACCTAACTTCCAAGTTAGATATTTCATGTCGGTCGGACATACTGCTGTAGTAGTGTATAGGACACCCACACTTGCGCTCTTGATATGGCAATCTTTTCACTCTTCTGCCCTGACCATGTGTAGAACTGAAAATATGGTGTAGACAGCGAGCTAAACAATTTTCCAATAAAAAACACAAAGAGGAGAGTCTTGCTTCGCGTTTTTATGGAAGTCCTTTTTGTGAAACTGCAACAAATACAGAGAATGACAAAGAAAACAAGTGGATAAGTAAACAGATCTGAATATATATATGTAAACACACAAAACATGTGCTAACCTTGACTGGTATTGGATGAAATTATATTTCAAGACACATTCAATCACAACAAAGGGAAACACAAATGCTGTCAGCTTAAATGTAACAAAAAGGCTTGTAAATTAAGAATGTCCACTGAACTAATAAACATGCTGCATAGAAAGGTGCTAAGTTATATATGTACTCACAGATTGTGCCAGAAATGAGCAAAATCAAGGAGGATGCAGTATGAACGAAAATAAAGCCTTCTTCATTGGCGACCGAGTGTTCAAAATGGCGCCCGTGTCAAGAATGAATGCTTCGATAACTTTCACCACTAGATGTCGCTGACGTCACATCTATTCTAATTTCTGAGTCCAGAACAACAGCCTTTTTCACACAATTGTTAGAACGCTTGAACATAGAGTGTAATGTTCACTTCAATATATCTGTCTCAAGTCAATACAGTTACTTTTTTTTTAATAAACAAAGTCAACATTATTAATTAATGTTATTTTATTAATTCTGTATGCTGTGAAAGATCTTTATTCAAAGTATATTTGAAGTTATTTCTACCTTATTGCTTGATTTTTGTAGATTCAAGTTGGAGTTGTCAAAATTACAGATTCTTTTGAAGGCAGCATATTCAAACTGTGAGAAAAGGAGCGAATGCAAGCTACGCGGTCTTTGAGGTGCGGCAGAAGAGCTGAAAACACGGTGAGTCCCGAACGATAATTGAATTAATTAATTAATCTCGGGCAAATGTCTGGCTCTCATTTTTTAGACTTACTTTACAATGTGTTTTGTAATTTTTCAAGGTTGCCTGTGTTGGAAAACTGCTTGGTGCGTTAGCTAAAACACAGTATGCTAAAATGATAAGTGACGAGAACACAGAGGGTATATTAACAAGGTACGTACTCGAATTTTTTTAGGGAAAACTTAAGTACATTATAATCACCCTTTTAATAATACTGATAAGCGTTGTGTGTTTTATTTATTTTTATGAGGACCTTTACAAGGAGCTACATATTGTTAGCATTGGGCCTACGACGCTAAACACAGTGTCCCTCAATCTCTCTCCAAAATTCTCCAAAAGACTTCAGCTTTCACTCAAATTAATACAATCTACTCCACTAGCTCATTTAAGGCTTTTTTGTGATGTGTTTGATTTGGGTAAGTAAAGCAAAACATATAAACTGTTGAATGTTGCCTGTTATTTAAATAATAGAAATTCAAGATGAAAGTTGAACAGATGTTGAAATGCTAGATTGGCTCATTCAGAATCATGCCACAATGTGCTTTGTATGTTTTGTGTGTGGGTTTTGTCATGATCCGCGTCGGGCATGACAGGAGTTTTGTCATTGTTTACGTGAGCATGCGGTGTTGTTATTGCTTTCGTCACCTCCCTGCCATGTGCACCTTGTTTTTGTTGTCAGCTGAGTGGGGCGTTTCCCCTCAGCACTCTTTCCTCACCAGCCACGCACCTGTTCCCCGTTAGTAAATCACACACCTGATCTCCATCTGCCGCCTAATTCCTGGACTATTTAAACACCTCATGCCATCAACCCAGTGTCGGGTCATTTTCCCGTGTATCTCGCTTTGCTGCCGCTACTTTTGGACTGTCACGACCACGCCCTGTTCCCGTTCATGCTCTTTGTCATCGTTCCCTGTCCGCTTAGTTCGTTCCCGTCTCGTTTTTGTTCCTTGTCCTCGTTCCAGTTTAGTCTCGTTTAGTTCCCCTTTGTTATTTTGCACCCTGCCACGTGTTTGTCCTTGTTTTGACCCTGTCAATAAATTCCCTTCAAGTTACACCTTCCCCTGCCTCCTCGCCTTTTGGGTCCACCTCCTCGTCGCCGCAAGGCGATACCTGACAGGTTTATCAAGCTCTAATTCAATGCAGTGTCAAAAACGAGCGCGCATAATTGTTGGATGAATGTTGGTTAATAGATTCAGATAATAGTTAAAATTCCAACAGTTGAACAGATGTTGAAATGCTAGATTGGCTCATTCAGAATCATGCCACAATGTGCTTTGTATTTTTGTGTGTAGGCTTATCAAGCTCTAATTCAATGCAGTGTTGAGCTGCATTTGAGAGGAACTACGTAAGTAACTAATGTGGAAAAATTGTGACTTCTTTGTGTACTTTTATTTTGAATGTTCAAATTTTGTGGGTAAAGGTTAGAGAAAATAAGTTAAAAATGAGAGCTGTACAGGTATTTAAGTTTTTGGTTTGTAAAATACCCGAATGTGGGTTTCAGCAGGTGAGGCAATGATTGGACAGAGCAAAAGCTATGCTCCAAAATAGAAGTGATTACACCTTCACTAGACTAACCTGCAGCTAATTACATAATTATAAAATTAACACTTTAACCTGGCTTCCCCATGTCAGGTTTAAAACGGCCCTGACGCCTTTTTTACACTGGGAATTATTTAAATAATGATGGCTGAATGTCCAAAGTCAATCAAGCAAAGTTTTATTTTCCAATTTGCGAGTTGGTGAGAGAGAGAGAGCCGGAGGACCGAACAGGCCTGTTCGGCCTCCCACACCCCCTTCCACTAACCCCCTCCTCTGACTCTCCTCCGGACATAAAGAGACAAAGAGGGGGGCTGTCTTCTGGAATTCTAGCAGGCAGGCAGGAAACAACCAATCACAATGGTCAGTTTAAAACTTCAGCTCGAAGATTCAGAAACTTGAAACCGAATGTGTGCGTGTGTGTGCGTGTTCAAGCTGTGCTCATGTGTGCTAAATGAGTGTCTGTGTGTATACAATTATTAGTGATACAAATAGTGTGTGAAACATGATTATGAATACACAAAATTGGTGACATATCCTAACATTCCCCCCTGTTGTGAATTCAAAATCATGTCCCCACGGCTTTAGGACAGATCATCATTATGAAATCATACAACAGTGTGGTCATCCGTGGAGAGGCGAAAAACCCTCAGTAGGGACAAAAATTCCTCTCCTCCCTTCCGACGTGGAACGAGATCTTCATCATTTGATGACCATCAGGGAATAAAACATATAAAAATACATTTCAATGTGCCTAGTGAAAAATAACAAAACTGTCTCCACGCAGAGCTTGTCCCTGGGGTGACTTGATGCAGGCCCCTTGTCTCGCTGTAGGAGGAGACAGCCGTCTTTACCTCCCGGATCTTCGTGTGTGGTGTATGTGTATGCACGTGTGGGGCTTGGGCGACAAGTCCATATTCTTTTTACGTTTCAGTGTCCAGTTTGAGTTCGTCATTGTCCAGTTCGAGTTTGTCATACTCAACATCAATCAGATTGTAATGTTACTTTTGGGCAACAAACATGCAGTTAATCATCATTTTTGTCATAAAAATAATGCAACAAAAACAGTCTACACATAACAAAAATGAAAACCATAATTATCCCTATATATTGTGTCTTTCAAATTCTTCATAGTGGTCATAACATCAATAATTGTTTCATTTTTATTAAAACTTTAAATGCAATTATGTTCTTCAATCAAGGCTAAAATTTCTTTATGTACGTCATTAATTTCCAAACCATATCTAATCTTTTTATTCTGTGACTTCAACATTCGTATCTGTGGCTGGTGGTGTGGTTCTGATGTGCGTGTGGTCCGAGATTGTGACTCAGGTGAGCTCCTGTTCGAGGGATTCGCGTTGCTAGGCCTTTAGCTGGAAACCGGAGAAGCTTGTACTGCAACTGGTGGATCCAGCTGCCACACCCCGCGACCTTTGCTGCCGTCGGGGTCACTGCCATCATCTGGCGAGGGCCATCTCAGCATTCACTTGTCCCAACGAAGTCGTTTCAGCACCTTGAAGAAGAGTTGGTCTCCCACATGGACGTGATTTCTCTGTGGATCAGAACACACTGACCAGTAATTGCGTCTTTTTTTTTTTTTTCTTTTTGGTCAAAACATGTTTGCCATGTGGACTGGGACCGCCAGTCGCTGGTGGTTCTGATGAACCTGAGAGTCGATAAACACAGTCTGGTCATTGTCTCCTTTTTTTTCCTCATTGTCTTGATAGGTCTGGCCTTAACAGTCCCATTAGTGCGTTCCACAAGTCCTGCAGACTGTATGCACAATGACGCTTTGAGTCAATTTTGCAACAACTGTCCCACTTATAAAAACATCATTCACAAAATGCATCATTTTCACTTCAAATCACTTCTTGAAATTCCAAATGTCAGGATAATTTGTGTTAGGTTGAAGATATATTTTATCCCATATTTTACTCTATTAGTATTGCAAAAGAATTGTTCCACAGCGTGACCTATGTTTGACCATATGGATGAGAAGACTTCACAGAGAAGCGGATGCCTGAAGACTGGATCAACGTCTGCAACATCAAAGGAGGTGTGCTGAGACACACCTCTGAAACAAAAGGACTGAGACTTTAGTACCAGAGCACTAAAAGGGCATATCTGCCTTTTCAATCAGTGGATGACTGCCATTGATGTCTGTCTTTCCTCTTGTGTCTGAGATGTTTACATGTTCCTGCTGGTGCTCCCCCCTTCATCCCTTAGTGCAAATACATTGTATTGTTCGGGACTTCCCTAATAAAATAGAGGGCTCGGCGGAGTGTGCTCCAGAACGAAGTTGGAGATGTAACTGAGCACACCTCCGTTCGTTCTCCTCGCGAGTAAAAGATCAACTCTTGTATTCCTTCCATTCATTTAGCCTATGTTCAGTGAATGCTTAGGTGATTGAACCTGACAATTTGATTACACAACACTTTTTCCAACTGTTTTAGCATCAACATATGTTGTCGGAAACAACTTAATCCATTTTGAAAACATATGAACTACAACCAAACAATATTGCATCTCAAACAAATAACACTGTCTAAAAAAAAGTTTTTGTTGAAAAGTCTGTATGTGGGAACAATTTCATATCATACTACCCCTCTCTTGACACATGGTTATGCTCGTGTGTCACTCTTATTACTTTTCCAATCAATGAATTAGGCAGCCAGGATTTGCCATCTGCCAATTTGCTGATCCTGTCCTCAGCAATGTTTGCACCTTTGTTCTCCCAATGTGTGCGTTCAATTACTAGTGCCTTTTTCCCTGGCGTGGGATCAAATTGTCAAGTTGATTTTCTGCGTGTGTGCGCGTGTGGGGGTGTGTTCATTTTCCCTTTTAGCTGCGCTGTGTCGACATAAAGGCGAGGCAGTTTCCAATTGTAATTGTGTCATTTTCTGTTAAGTGAATTTTGCATTCACAAATAACTATTTTAGACGTGCTTTATGCACAACTTTTCTTTTCCTGTTGTGGTTTTTAAAGCCCAATGTCGACAGAACGCATGAACATTTATCTTGACTGTCAGTCCACATTGTAACCATACAACTCATACAAGATGGGAAACCCCAAATTTTAATTAGCTCACACCCGCCTACAATCTTCCTGCTTATCCTAACAATCTCTCTCTTACAAGTTATCTGTTGGTATCACAATGTTAGTACTCTCATCGCATAAAAGTCAGTTTGATTTCAGGCTGCGACCTTGGTTCTCAAACACTTTTACTTCTTATCAGTCTGGAATGCGCACCTGGTCTGTGTTACAAGTCTGAGTTCCTCCAGTCGGGAGGAAGGTCAAGTCGCGGTTTGGTGATAATTTGGACGGCTCCACAGTCGTGTGGCGCCTTCTAGATGATGCGGGGAAAAAATGACGCTGGGCTGAAATGCACCGCAACTTATCAGTGGAATGTGTCCCTGTGACAATTAGGCCGGCGTGCAATGTGAATGTGGTGGGAAAAGAATGTCATTTTTTGATTCCTTAAAGCAGCAGTGAAAGCTCTTAATCACACTCTAAGTGGTTCTCTGCCACGAAATCCAAATTGTTGTGACTAAATATGCAAATGAATTCATTTTGCCCTGGTTCCTGCAGTAACCCAGGCTAATGAAGTCATTTTTTGCAGTCACTGTTTTGCTCAAATGGCTTATAATAATTTGGTAGTGCGTTAAGATGCTTTGTCGATACAATCTTGTAGTGTATCTTCACAAGTTCCAACATACACAACCCATTCCATGGCCATGACGATACTGTTGTTTTAAAGATTACCAAGGCTTGTTGGACCTTTCTCTGCCACATAAATTACAGCCCTGAGAGGCACTGGGCCTCAACTTTATCTATGAAGGGTCAGGGATTTAATGGGGGTCACCGAGGCGTCCCAAGGAAAGTTTTTACAGAAAAGTGGTCTGGCAATATCTTTTCTCTTTCTTATCACTGACAATGCGCCCCTTTAAAGTTTTGACGTTTGTTTGAATTCGCCCGTGCTTATTAATTCTATTGAAGTCCAATTTTGTCAGTGTATCACGGCCTAATGAGTAAAACGCATGTTGATGTAGAACTCCTTCTACACACACTTTTATGTTTGACTTTTTACGTCACGTGATCCTCCATTGCTACCACAACTCGTCCTGAAAAGTTAATGTTTTGTAACAAGACTTACTGCTTCCTCCTTTCTTTCTTTCTTTTTCCTTCCTTCTGCTCAACACGTTCATGCTTTCTGTGCATAATTTAGAATTTTCTTTTCCATTTTACAAGTTGGCCAATTTAAATTAGGTTGTTTTATTTGAAAAGCCTGTAATTCTCTTTTTTTCCCCCTTTTCACCTAATCACAAATTTCTTATCACAAAAATGAACATGTTAATTCTATTTTATTTCCTATTTTTCCAATCTTGTGACTCATTTCACTTCAACCAGTTCTACCTTAAAGTGGACAAGTACACATCAATGTTTTTTGTAGTTTCTAATTTCTTCTCTGCTTTAATGAAAATTATAGCCCTTCTTGTGGGGGTTCGCCTATGGGGGGGCCTGGCAAGCTTCTCTATTTTCAGATCTCCGGCAGTCTTCCGCCAGGCACGCCTCCGGTTGGAGAGGGCGTCGGCTCCTGCGCACCTGCAGCTCATCAACAACAATCACCGCGGGGTTTAAAGCTCAGCGCTGCCAGGAGCCAGACGCCGGATTATCCCGTTCCCAACCGTGGTACCTGGCTCACGTCTCTGATCGCCTCGCACTTGCCTGGTTTTTCCGTGACATGTTCTCTGCGCTAACCCCTGCCTGTCCTCGTTCTCCCTCCAGCCGTCCGGTGCCCGTCCGAGCCCGATCCTCCGTTGCCAGCCGTCGAGCGCCTGGCCATCGCCCGCTGCTTGGCCGTCCTCACGCCGCCTGCCTGCCGACCACCGCCTCCGCCTCCTCGCCGGTTTCCTCTCCACCTCGCCGATCATCCCGCCCGCGCTCCTCCCGCTACAGCGCTGGTCTGTTCCCCGCTCGTCGCTCCCGCTGCCCCCCCGCTGGCGAGCTCCGCTCCGCGGCTTCAAGCGCACCTGACCTGCCTCTCCGCTCCGCCTCCAGCCTTCCTTCTTTGGCTTCCGAGCCAGCTGCTCCTCTCCCGATCTTCTCAATAAACCCTCTTCCACCCTCCACGCTTGCGTTTGGGTCCAATCATCTTTCCGCTCGGTTCGCTGAACCACAACACTTCTAGCCAAATTTTTCCTGTGTCATTTCTATCTCTGCATTTCATTCCATTTCTGGCCTACCTTAATACAAACATCATCAACTGAAATATGAAATATAAAATATGTATTTCTTCAATTCACCAAAAAGCAGAATCTAATTCCTATCCTCCATCTCTCATTCAAATGGCACATTCCTTAATCACTAACCTCTCTCTCTGACCCCCCTTCTCCTCACTTGGGACCTCTTCACAGAGCTGTTTCTTCAACACGCTCATGATTTACGATCACACCTCCTCCTTGCCTTCTGTTTAACATTTCCTCTAACTTCTCTCTTTTCCTAATTTCCAAATTCACTGTAGTCTTGCCAAAACTATCAATGTGTCTAATCAAAAATTACAAAATCAGGAAACACCTATGCTCTTGCAAAGGTTTCTCATGCTCACTTTCAAAAGCTTCATTCAATTGTTAAGTTTTCATAACACCTACTTCTCCCTTTCTGAAGGAGACACAAGTATACAATTAAGTAAAAACCATCATCAAAATGATATACCTTGTCTGTTGGATCATGTAAGTATAAATTGTGTCAATACTAATCTTTTTCTGTAAATTAATCACATCCCCACAGCTTGGGCTCTCATTGTTCTGTAAAAATAAAACTAAGTTCAATTCATGCAACCAACTCAGTGTCCTTCTGGGTACTGTTGAAATGGCCCATTTACATTACCATTTTCCTGTAGCCCGCTGTGATTTTTAAACACAGCTGCCATTCTGACTTTGTATTGCTCAAAAGTGTCATCATCCGTTCGCTCTTCCCATTTTTCTTTTATCTTTTTTGGGGTCTTTCTTTGTCTTTCCTTATCTTCACTCATCTTTTTAAACCAGCCTAGTCGTCTGGGTTCAATCTTTTCATAAAACGCACATCAGGCTATTTTTCTCTCTTTTCTTTGAGCCTATCCCATCGTAAAAGTTATTTTATTTTATTTTCAAATTGGAATATATGTCTTTTCCCCTTTATTGATATCTTTATGTAAATTTCTGAATTATTTTCCTCAATAAGATCTCATCACTCCTACGTAGCTTTTCGTTGGTTACTAATCATTGATTCCATTTTATCTTTACTCCATCAATCCTTTTAGCACCATTCCAACCACTTTTATCACTCTCCCTGACATTTAGACACACAGACAGACACACAGACATATACACGGGCCCACAAAACGACACACACACACAGTTCTCAACACTGAACAACTACAAACAATAAGAACATGTTAGTAATAACAGCAACACAATCCATCTTTATCTTTGGCCAATAATAAGTCCTTTAATTCAACTAGTATCTCTCATAATTAAGTGTGTGCAGCCCTGTAGGGCCAGTGCAGCCTCTGCCACAAATGCACACTGCCACTTATACGCAGCACATAGAGGTGAGCGCATTTTAGATTCATCTATCTTTTTTGGGGGTTTTCCTTTTTTTTTTTTATCGATGCAGTTCTGTCTGATCTAGTTGTCATTCTATGTGGCGTTACCTGATAATGTGGAGGTGGGGGTGACTCAGGATACAGGGGGCAGTTGCACCCCCCCACCCCCTTCTTTACCTTCTTCAGCAACTTTCTTTTTCATTCTCAATACTGGTCCTGTTTCATCATCCTCCTTTCTATGGAACATTAATTGTTCCTTTCTCTTTTCTACACATTCTCCATCTCTCTTTACATTCCTTCTCTTTTTCCTTTGTTCCCTTGTTCCAGCCGCAGGGGGTCGTTGCGTGGAATCGAATGAGGCAGGAGGGGCCGTTTGTGAGGAGCGGGGAGTGTCATTTTTCTCCTCGCTCTCCAGGGGCGACATCTCATCGTCACTTGGCTTTTGTTTTAATACCTTCCACTCTCTTCTTACTCTGTTCTACCCACTTTATGATAGCCCTCAGTTGCCTGTCCACTGATTTAGTGTTTTCCCCCTTTCTTATCTGCCTCTTTCTTTTTTCCATCAACGCACTTTTCACCGCTTCAAAATTCGCCGGATCTTTCAGACGTGGCTTAAAGTCATTTTTCTCACCCACTTCTCCAGAAATTGGCAACAATCCGGGTCATACCCGTTCATAAACTTCACATCTGGGTTTGCTTTCAACTCTTTTGTCACGTTTTGACCCATTTTCTGCTGTTGTCTGGTGCGTTACTTCTACTAACCCACGCACACACACTCTTCCGCCCGGGCACGAGCGGAGCGCGAGGCTGTCAGTTATGAATGAATAAATGAATAAAAAAATAAATGAAGAATGCCACCTTTCATTTCACAGGGCACACCGGACAGCGTACCAGCAGGTAAAAGTCGGAGTAATTAAATAAATACAAAAAGAATGGCTGGGGAATAAAAAAATAATACGTTTTAATAATAATTTGGATTTTTTGTTCTAACATGAATTTCACTCTCTCTCTCTCTCCCCGTATATATATATATATATATATATATATATATATATATATATATATATATATATATATATATTTATTATATATATTGTATATTTTTTAAAGCATTTTTGAAGGTGCGCCGCTACTTCGCGGATTTTCAGTTTTCGCGGGTGGTCTTGGTCCCCATTAACCGCGATAACCGAGGGTTCACTGTACTCCATAAAATTTACAAAAAGCGAGGTGAAACACTCAACCAGGGCTGCTTTTTTGAACATTTCTCGAGGGCCATGGCGAGCCATTTCAAAAAAGCTGCACAACTAACGTCTAAAATATTGATAAATTTGCTCGGCCTGATGTGTGTGTTAAGTTTCACGAGTTGTCGTTCATATTTAGAACCTCATAATCAGCGTTGTTTTATTGCCGAACAATGCAATGCCACTCCCACAACTTTTCACGAAAAAGGACGAATTTCGTATTGTGACATCCTCATGGCCGAAACAGTCATCCGAGCATATATGAGGGCGACCTTGTTGAGTTGCACGGAGAAAAACATCCAAGAAAATAACTTGTATTAGCTTTTACCAGTTGGCGCTACTACTACGATGAAAAATAAGTTGGTAGATGTCTTCAGGGCTGAAGTATCCTCAAATGTGTACAACTTCGAGAAGATAGGATCATCTGAGTCAGCTTTTGTTGCCACAGAGTACAATCGGACTTTTCAGCACCGTAATAGCCACGCCTTTTGCCAAAACGTCACAAAATTCGGCAGAGAGTAAGATCATTGTCTTGAGTCTTTTCTGACTAATTTTCAGTCGGATTCGTCAAAAGGGCACCGTGCAGTACGTGAAAATTAAAATAAAAACACATTTTTGATTCCACTTGGCGGCGCTGTGTGTATAACAAAATAATAACATTAAGATGTCTTCAGGTCGGGACGTTTTATTTACAGGTGAAGGTTTGGATTTTTAGGAGCATGTGCAGGGGAGTTATTAAGCATTCATTTATTTGTATTAGGTTCATTTTGTCTTCTTATTATTGATATTTGACTGATTCATTAAAAGCAGACAATTATGTTTTAGGTTAATTTTTTACCTGACATGTTTCGGCGAGTCTTTCGCCTTCTTCAGAGTGTCGCATGATGGTGTCTTGAGACCCGTCTTTATCAGCTGATGTTCCATGAGGGTGTGACTCACCTGTCAAAAAAATTAAAAAATCAGAGCAGGAAAAGAACAAGCACAACATGAACATTACAAATAAGCAATCACTGACCACTGCAAAAGGGAAAACCACATCATGGACCGGGAGAAGGGCAGGGTCATCCGCACCGAAGAGAACGAACAACAGCGCTGGATCAGAGAGGCCATTGAGATCTGCAAGCGAGGCATAAAAACCATGAACAGGGACAAGGGAGGCTTCATCCTCTCTACCACCTGGAGCAGCATCTTGGCGGAGTGAACGGACAGCTGGGGGCGTGACTTGCCTTCATTCTTGTGACAGGTAAGTCACGCCCTCATGGAACATCAGCTGATAAAGACGGGTCACAAGACACCATCATCTGACAATCTGAAGAAGGCGAAAGACTTTCGTATTGTGACATCCTCAAGGCCTAAACACTCATCCGAGCAAATATAAGGTAGATTTTGTCAACCTGCCCGGAGAAAAACATCAACGAAAATAATTTGTATTTGTTTTAACCAGATGGTGGCGCTACCACTGCGATCAAAAATAAGTTGGCAGCCGTCTTCAGGGCCTGAATATCCTCAAATGTGAAAAATTTCGAGAAGATGGATCATCTGAATCATTTTGCAGGAACTTTTGTTGCCACGGAGAATAATCAGTCTCTGCGGCACCGTAATAGCCACGCCCTTCGAAGGAAAGTCACAAAAATAGGGATAGAGTAAGATCAATGTCTTGAGTCTTTTCTAGCCAATTTTCAATCGGATTCGTTAAAAGGGCACCGTGCAGTACGTCAAAATGTAAAAAATGATATTGATTGGCGCAAGGTGTATAACTGAATATAAACATATAGATGTCTTCAGGTACCGACTCTTTATGTACATGTGAAGTTTTGGATTTTTAGCAGCATGTGCAGGAGAGTTATTAAGCATTTTGTCC
The DNA here is from genome assembly GCF_059441095.1 of Idiotropiscis lumnitzeri. NCBI lineage: Eukaryota > Metazoa > Chordata > Actinopteri > Syngnathiformes > Syngnathidae > Idiotropiscis > Idiotropiscis lumnitzeri. The sequence goes on along the minus strand of NC_142402.1, from coordinate 520,075 downwards.
ATTGCGGCGAAGGAAATCTTAAGTGAAAACTTTGAAGCCCCGCCCCCGTCATATAGTATTTCGGAAACAAAAATTTTTAGCCCCAGTGTTTGTCCCAGGTCTTAAGATGCTACAGACAGAATTTTAAGGCAATCAGATGAAGCCTTTAGGATCAGGGTGCAAAAGAATGACCCCTGTAAACATGCAAAAAAGGGCAAAAGTCGGACTTTCAAAAATTCATAACTCACTTCCTGTTCATATTAGACGTTAAAATATCAAATTTTTCGCCATGCCCGATGAGACTGCCAAGTTTGGTGAGTTTTTGTGCATGTTTCGGGGTCAAAAATGCGATCGAACAATCGGAAAAATAATAATAATAATAATTTCTACAAAAACAATAGGGACTTCGCAGCGGTCGCTGCTCAGGCCCTAATAATATTATTAATAATAATAATAAAAGTAATAATATTTTCTACAAAAACAATAGGGACCTCGCAGCCGTCGCAGCTCGGGCCCTAATAACAATTTCTAGAAAAACAACAGGGACCTCGCCGCGGTCGCTGCTCGGGCCCCAATAATAATTTCTACACAAAGTCCACTGTGGTGACCCGCCCCCTTTTAAGTAAATTCAAAATGGCCGACTTCCTGTAAAACCTAGCTCATTGCTCCAAGAGACTTTTTTGTAGGTCTTGGTCTTATACATACAGTGAACCCTCGCTACTTCGCGGTTCACCTTTCGCGGGTTCAGTGCTTCGCGGGTCTAAAAAATATTCGGGGGCATTGTAGTTTCGCCGAGCGGCACGACGGGGCGCTGGAGCGGTTAGACGGCCGGCGTGCGCCGAAGAAGAGCGTGGGCGAAGAGGAGAGTGGACGAAGAAGAGCACGTTCCCCCGGACACGATCGGTGGCGACGTTTCGCGCGGTTCGGACCGTACCAGAGCTCCGGCCGGCGTGCGTGGCAGTTAAGCCGTAGAGGAGCACCTTCCCCGGGCACGGGCGGTGCCAATCGGCCCCTAAGTTTAACCGAATGGAAGCTCCGGAGGAGGAGGGCATGCTCGCGTCACAGGAAGCCGAAGAGGAGCACCTTCCCCGGGCACGGGCGGTGCCAAGCGGCCCCTAAGTTTAACCGAATGGAAGCTCCGGGGGAGGAGGGCGGGCGTGTGTCACAGTTAAGCCGAATTGGAGCACCTCTTCCGCCCGGGCACGAGCGGAGCGCGAGGCTGTCAGTTATGAATGAATAAATGAATAAATAAATAAAAAATGCCACCTTTCATTTCACATGGCACACCGGACGGCGTACCAGCAGGAAAAAGTCGGAGTAATTAAATAAATACAAAAAGAATGGCTTGGGAATAAAAAAATAATACGTTTTAATAATAATTTGTGCGCCGCTACCAAGCAATAACAAAGCAAACACAGTCAAGAGAGAATTACCAGTTGCCAGGATGGCAGAGCGGTCTAAGGCGTTGTGTTCAGGTCGCAGTAACCCCAGGAGGCGTGGGTTCGAATCCCGCCTCAGACAGAGCCCATTGAAAGTACCAAGCAATAACAAAGCAAACACAGTCAAGAGAGCATTACCAGTTGCCAGGATGGCAGTGCGTTCTAAGGCGTTGCGTTCAGGTCGCAGTCTCCCCAGGAGGCGTGGGTTCGAATCCCGCCTCTGACAGAGCCCATTGAAAGTACCAAGCAAGAACAAAGCAAACACAGTCAAGAGAGCATTACCAGTTGCCAGGATGGCAGAGCGGTCTAAGGCGTTGCGTTCAGGTCGCAGTCTCCCCAGGAGGCGTGGGTTCGAATCCCGCCTCTGACAGAGCCCATTGAACTTACCAAGCAAGAAAAAAGCAAACACAGTCAAGAGAGCATTACCAGCTGCCAGGATGGCAGAGCGGTCTAAGGCGTTGCGTTTCCAGGTCGCAGTCTCCCCAGGAGGCGTGGGTTCGAATCCCGCCTCTGACAGAGCCCATTGAAAGTACCAAGCAAGAACAAAGCAAACACAGTCAAGAGAGCATTACCAGTTGCCAGGATGGCAGAGCGGTCTAAGGCGTTGCGTTCATGTCGCAGTGTCCCCAGGAGGCGTGTGTGCCGGAGCTTAGAGGACTGTATGTGTTTCACCTTAGGGGTGTTGCGGATGCCTTTACTACTTACTTGAATCTACCAAATTACTCAAACCGAATTAACTCAATCCAACTGTGGTGTAGAGAGAGCAAGAGGAAACCAGATTCAACACTTAACACAATTTATTACAACCAAATAATTGAACAATCTTCACTTTATATGACCAAATATAGCAACATAAATTTAGTTGGGCGCCCAAATTAATATTACTAAATGTTCTGGCCAACGTTGCCGCGGTTACTGATATTGAGGAGGAGAAACTGCTCCTCCGCTGGCAAGTGAGCGAGTGCACCTGCTTGTCGAATGGTCGGGAGGAGTCCAAATGGCGAGGGTGGGTGGCTGCCGCGATGACGGTGGATCCGGAAGACGCTGCCCAGTCCAGTTAATGCTCACAGTCCACCGCTGTTGACTGCGACACACCGCTAATGGCTTCGGGTGTCCTCTCTTCTCCGTCGTGTGAGCCAGCCTAGCTTGCCAACTCACGCTCGATGTCTCGACCGGCTGCCGTGCTGAGAACGCGCCTTCTCCTCTCGAAGCGTGTTCACGGTCTCCTGATTGCGGTCACACACTCGCCGTGGTCTCGCCGACCAACTCCTCACTTAAACTTTATCCGTGGCGTCTCACTCAACTGCTCCGTATTCGTAAAATGTCTCTCAAAAGTTTAACTCGCCGCGCGCGCAGTAATATTTTGTGCACTGTACACTCTCGCGAGACATACGGAAACTAATGCCTATTTAAACAGGTGAATTAAAGGCAGTAAACGAAATACAGGAAATTATATTAAACAAACATGCCCTCTTAATCCCTTACAAATCGCAGACCCTTCAGTACAGCCGCCCCCTGATTTGCAGCGCAAATCAGCAACTCCTAAATGAGGATCTGCAGTCGAGTTGTCAGTCAGTCAAGTCAGGCGGGTCAGAGTCAGAGTAATGGGGTAGCGGGATGAGACGTGCCACTGGTCTGTGGTAAGTTCTTCCTCCAATGTCTACGACCGCTGAGCGTACTCTCCCGTCGTCGCCTTTCATTACTTTCTTCACCTGTCCGATGAGCCAGCGAGCACGGGGAGTGCCTGATCCACGAGCATGACCGGGGTTCCTGGTTCTAGGTTGCCTCTTTCCTTGAGCCACTTGCGACGGCCTTGCAGTGATGGGAGATACTCCGTAGTGAACCTCTTCCAAAATTGGTCGGCTAAGGCCTGACTATACCTCCATTGTCTCCTGCCGATGATCTCAGTGGAGGCATAGACCGCAAGGGGGAGGGCTGCGTCTCGCCGCCCCATCAGAAGGCTGTTTGGGGTTATGGGGTTGAGATCGGCCACATCGCTGCTGACGTACCCCAGTGGCTTGGAGTTCAGTATTGCTTCGATTTCTACCAGCACAGTGTTGAAGACTTCTGATTTGGGAACCTGAGCTCCGAGCGCAGCGTTGAGTGCAGACTTTACGGACCTAACTTCTCTCTCCCACGCTCCACCAAAGTGGGGTGCATTTGGAGGGTTGTAACAGAAATTGACCTGCTGGCTGGCCAACTCCTTCTTCAACTCCTCACTCATCTGGTTGTAGCTCTTGAGGAGCTCAGCTTCTCCTCCACGGAAATTCGTTCCGTGATCAGACCAGAGGGTATGGGGTCGCCCTCTCCTTCCAGTGAATCGACGAAACGACTGGAGAAAACTGTCTGCTGTCATTTCAGCTAACACCTCGAGATGAACAGCTCTCGTGGTGAGGCATTTGAAAACGATTCCCCATCTTTTAGCAGTTCCTCTCCCAACTTCCGCTCTGACGGAAAATGGCCCGAAACAGTCCATGCCCGTGTTGTAGAAGGGCGCTTCATGGAGGCGGAGGCGGCACGGTGGAAGGTCAGCCATCCGTGGCATGATAGGCTGAGCTCTCAGCTTCTGGCAGCCTGTACATGACCGTTGGTATCGTCGCACAGCCTCCCGGCCACGAAGAATCCAAAACCTCCTCCTGATCTCAGCAAAGAGCCGCTCTGCTCCAGGGTGAAACAGCTTGGTGTCATAGTGGCGGATCACCAGGTGGGTCACTGGATGTTTCGAAGGGAGTAGGATGGGGTGTTTACTGTGCTCTGTGAGGCCCTGAGCCCGTCGCAGACGGCCTCCGACACGTATAACGCCGTCATTGTCTAGCTCAGGGGTCAGTAGTCTCAGCTTACTATCTCGTGGGAGCTCTACTTTGCGTTCGAGGCATGCCATCTCTATCGAGAAAACTTCCCGTTGCACCCTCTGCAGCAACATAATCTCGGCGGCGGCGTAGTCGTCCGCGCTGAGTGGGGTTGCGTCTCCCATGTCTGGGTTCCTATGATGGAAGGTGCGTTCTTGGAGCTCCTCTAAGGTATGGCAGTCTTCAACCTTTGGACCATCGGTTGGAGTGTCTTGGAGTCCGGTGAGACCACAGAAGATGGATTTCTTTAATTCCGCCTCGACCTCTGCGGTATCCGGATTTGGGGAAGGAGGCCACTCGCTTTCTGGCTCTCGGAGGAAATCCGGTCCTCGGTGGAAGATGTTGGGACAGGCCAATTGCTCGAGAGTTGCACCTCTGGTGATGAGAAGATAGAAGATAGAAGATAGAAATCCCTTTATTGTCATTGTACTCAAGTGTGCAACGAGATTAGAGGGCTCCCCTCTCCAGTGCAATACAACAATAATACAGACAAATATATAAATTAGATAAATAAAGAAGACAGTGCAATGGAATTCAGTACTGAATAGGGCATATAGAAACACATCACAATGCTGTTTTGCGAGGTTAGGGTGGTCTCGTGTGTGTGTGAGAGTTCAGTATGGAGATGGCTCTCGGAAAGAAACTGTTTCTCAGTCCATTGGTCCTTGATTTGATGCATCTGTAGCGCCTGCCAGAGGGCAACAGGTCGAACAGGTGTGAATTTGGGTGGGTATTGTCATTGACGATGTTGAGAGCCCTTCTGAGGCACCGGGCGGTGTAGATGTCCGACAGTGGGGGGAGAGGGCAGCCAATAATCCTTTGCGCTGTTTTGACTGTCCTCTGGAGCCTCACTCTGTCCGCCTCAGTGCAGCCGCTGTACCAGGTGGAGACACAGTACGTCAGCAGGCTCTCGATGGACGAGTGGTAGAAGGCCAGCAGCAGCTTCCTGTCCAGGTTGAATTTCCTGAGGACTCTCAGGAAGTGCAGACGTTGGCGGACCTTCTTTACCACTGCTGTGGTGTTGTGACTCCAAGAAAGGTCATCAGAGATCTGTACTCCCAGGAACTTGAACGTGTGGACCCTCTCCACACACACGCCTTCGTCCGCCGGGTTCACATTGGTTCCTACATAACGCCAGCAGCTGGTGCCCACAAGTTCTTGGATCTCAGTCACGCGAGTCCCTACAAAGACTTTGTATTTACATGAGGTCGACTGAATCCAGTGGATGACGGTTGTGGAATCGGACCACATCCAAACCTCATACAGTGGCAGGTGAAGCTCGTCCTTTAGCAATTTTCCCATCTGAGCTCCACTTAGAGCAGCGCAGAGCTCCAGTCTGGGGATTGATTGTTGCCTTTTGGGCGCAACTCTTGAGCGCACGAGAATGAAGGAGACGTGAACTGTACCATCAGGCTCTTCCACGCGCAGATATGCCACGGCACCGTATGCCATCTCGGATGCATCACAGAACACGTGGAGGGAGATCTTGCTGCTGGTCAGACTCACGCTCTGTGGAAAGTAGCTCCTGGTAAACTCAATCCGTTGGAGGGTGGGGAGCTCTTCCGCCCATTCCTTTCACTTTGCCCCAAGCGGTTCAGGTAGGGGGTCATCCCATCCCCTCTTCTCTGTCCAAAGCTCTCTGACCAGAACCTTGGCCCGGGTTGTGTAGGGGTTGATGTGACCTAAGGGGTCATATTGACTTGCCAGTGTACTATAGATTGACCTCATGGTGACGTAGTGACGAGGTTCGATCTTCTTGAGTCGGTAGCACAGGGTGTCGGATTTGAAGCGCCATAGGAGACCCAGCGTCATCTCCTGGGCATTGTCACTGGACTGAGACACCCATGTCTCACTACTGTCGGACTTCGCTTCTTCTGGGAGGTCTCGGATGACCTCAGGGTCATTACTGGCCCACTGGCTGACATCAAAGCCAGCAGTTGCCAGGAAGGTGCGCAGTTCATGCACCAGCTGGCGGGCCTCTTCTGCAGTCTCCACGCTATGGAGGCAGTTATCCACATAAAAGCTGTGGTGGACAACATCTGAGACCCCAGGGGGTGCGGTGCTGCTGTCGACGTGACGCTGCAGGGCATAGGTGGCGCAACATGGGCTACAGGTTGTCCCGAAGGGCAGCACCTCCCATTGATAGATGGACGGTTCTGAGTCGTCCAGGTTTGTTCTCCACAGGAACCTCATGAGTGGTTTGTCTTCGTCGAGCAGACAGACCTGGTGAAACATACGCTTTATGTCACCACTGACTGCGGTCTTGTGCCTTCGGAAGCGCACCATGACGCCAAGGAGAGGAGGGGTTAGAGTAGGGCCGGGCAGGAGGTGGAGATTCAGGTTTTGCTGGCGTACTTGGAAGCTGCAGTTGAAAACCACTCTGTTCTTTCCATTGTGTTCAACATTGTGGTGGGGAAGGTACCAAGACTCAGCACTCCTTTCTGCCTCAGCAGGTTCCAACTTTCTGACCAGTCCTGACTCAATGAGTTTGTGCATCTCCTCAGCATAGGCGGTAGCTGTGTCAGGGTCCCTTTTTAGTCTTCGTTCGGTGCTAAGCAGGCACTGCATTACTATGCTGGGAGGAACCTTGAAGATTGGCATGGGCTCTCTTCTCAAGAGCGGCGTAGCAAATCTAAGGACACCACGCACACAAACACGCTTGGTTTTCGATTGGAGAAGATCCATAGCGCTCTTGTCTTCCTTGGAGCGAGTGCGCATTTTCTCATTCTTGTATGGAGTGACGTCCATCTGCCACAATTTCTGGACGTTCTCCAGCAGTGCCCCGTCTTCATGTCTGGCTCCTATGTAGAGGCAGTGGGTCTGACGGGTCTTCCTATTTTTCAGGCTGATGGGACCCTGGAGTGTCCAACCCAAGGGGGTCTGCAGAGCAACTGGACATCCAGGTGGACCCTTAATGATGTGTTTGGGTAATGTGAGATGCACGTTATCAGAGCCGAGCAGGAGGGTGGGCTTCACCTCTTTTGTAGAGTCAATCCCCAGGTTACAGAGATGAGGGTACCTCTTCATTAGGACCTCCATGGGGTAGCCGTACTGGGAGAGGCACAACTGGGCTGCAGTAAACACGTGACTCACTTTGTAGGCATCCTTCGGTCGTCCGACCGGTGAGATGGTAAGGGCCACACTCTCTCCACTTATGGTTGTGTGCCCTGGTTGGACGGTGAGGAGACCCATCTCCTCTGTTTGGCCCCTGAGTCCTAACGCGATGGCAGCCTCATGCATTAGCAGAGTGCGCTCTGAGCCATCATCAATAATCGCGTAGGTCTCCAGGGTCTTGTCACGGTGTCGAATGACCACTGGCACCATTTTCAACAGCACGCGGGGATTGCAACCCCTGGTGGGGCCCACATAGTAGGTGCGGATCCCTTCTGGTGGCTCACTTTGGGCTTCCACGACGTCAGGGTTAGCTTTGACTTCTCTGATGTTGAGGTCGTGGAGGGCTGTGAGGTGGGTCTTTCCACATCCGGTCCGTCTGCAGGGTCCCTTCAGGGTGCAGTCCTTCGCAAGGTGTTCACGGGCGCACTTCCAGCACCGTTTATTGTCTAATATCCACTGTTTCTTCTCCTCCGTAGTCTTCTCCTTGAATACGGGACAGTTGTCTAGCCAGTGGGTCTCGGTACAGCACTGACACTGGGGAGGAGGTTTCTTCCCTCCTTTCTTTGAGGAGCCACCCTGTTTAGCTTTCAAGGGCTCTTGTTGCACCTTAACTGGGGTTTCAGCGATGGTCGTTAGTACGTGGGTGGATCGTCCCCTTTTGCTTGAGTTTCGGTCAGACTTGTCTCGTCCACTGCACTTCTCACCTTCACGCTTGGGGAGGCGGATGTGCCTCATCTCAGATTTCAGGAAGTCAGAGAACTCTACTAGGTTAGAGAGTGGTTGGTTGGGGTAGAGACGTTCATGTTTCCGCCGGAACCTTTCTTCCCTCTCCTTTGGAATCTTCCTCACAAAGCGTTCAACATTGGAGCCTGCATGTAGTTCTCTATGGCCAGCGGCTCCCTGGAACTTCAGCATGCTCACCAGAGCCTGTATCTTCAGGGAGTATGCGTCCAGGGCCTGGTCATCCTTAATGTCTGCCATTTCTCCCAGCTCATAGTGCTCATCCAATATGTGGTCCCACGGGCGTCCCCAACGCTCGTCTAGAGCCTGAATGGAGGAAGTGTAGGGAGTGGGGGAGTAGGCATTGGCTGTGCAAATGAGCTTCGCTGCTGGTAACTTGCAGTGCATGGACAGCTCAAGGAACTTCTGCTGCTCACTGTGGTTGGCGCCACCCAAGAGGAACTCAAGGCACATTCTCATGTCATGATACTGGCTTCTAGAATCATCTTTAAAGAATGGGATGGCGCTCCCTGGAGGGCGTTGTGGGAGTGGGTCATAACTGAGGGCCACTGGGGGATTGAGCTGGCCAGAGGTCTGATGAGGATCTACTGGTGGTGAGGAGGGGATGGCACCGTGACTTGATGCCTGACACGCTTCTCGCAGGTGAACCAGTCGGCTTTCTAGGTCTTCTGAGTCAACCTGGACCTTTGTTAGGGGTCTGTGAGTCCTCACAGGCAACTCCTCTCTTCTATGCTGGCAGCGCGTGGGTGAGTTATCCCTGCTGGATGCTCTTGACGTTTGCCTGGAGGTAGAAGCAAATTGTAGTTGTGTGGCTGCGAGCCGAGTGTTCTCCAAGGTTTGGGCTGCTGCTCGATCGCGCTCCCTCTCCAATGCTTCCGCAGCTCTCCTTTCTCGATCGAGTGCATCCTGCCTGAATCGCTCCTCTCTTATGAGTGCGTCTGCCCGTTGTTGTTGCAGGAGTTGGGCTAGGAATTCCGAGCCTGTGCTTCGAATACTTGATTTGCTTGAGTGATGGCTGCCACGGCTTCGTTGGGATGAGCAGGAACCTCTGCTGGGGGGCCTACCATTTTTGTGGGTGTCTTGGAAGAACTCGCCTGGTTGGAAGTGACTGAAATCTTCCCCTTTGTGTGGCTTTACACAGTGAGATGGGTTGGATGATTGGCTTTATTCTGAATCGGTGTCTTCTGAGTCACTCTCCTCCCTTTCTTCCTTCCTAGACCTACTTTGGTTGGCAGTATTCAGTGGCAAAGGATCAGTAGAGGTTAATCTGGGGTTACTAGTCTGGCCTGCCATCTTTTGTTGCCCATCCTCTTCAGGTAGCAGGGAAGCGTCAGCTAATTTTGCATTAGTAGTCGTATCTGCCTGCGGTGAGGCTGTAGCACCCTCTACTAACTGGGGTGTGTCTACAGTCAGTGTGGTATTAAAGTCCACTACTGTCTGGTCAGCTGGTGTGTTTAGCACATGCCGATTGCTGTCTGGTGTACTAATGACATAGTCATCTAGTCTCAAGGGCTTTCTACACTCTCTAACAGCACGTGTCTTCACTTCAGCAGGGTAAATAAGACTTTTTGCTGGAGACCTTTCGCTCTCTCTAGATATCCTTAAGTCTGATCGAATCCGGCTCGAAGGGCCAGATTTTGTGCCGGAGCTTAGAGGACTGTATGTGTTTCACCTTAGGGGTGTTGCGGATGCCTTTACTACTTACTTGAATCTACCAAATTACTCAAACCGAATTAACTCAATCCAACTGTGGTGTAGAGAGAGCAAGAGGAAACCAGATTCAACACTTAACACAATTTATTACAACCAAATAATTGAACAATCTTCACTTTATATGACCAAATATAGCAACATAAATTTAGTTGGGCGCCCAAATTAATATTACTAAATGTTCTGGCCAACGTTGCCGCGGTTACTGATATTGAGGAGGAGAAACTGCTCCTCCGCTGGCGAGTGAGCAAGTGCACCTGCTTGTCGAATGGTCGGGAGGAGTCCAAATGGCGAGGGTGGGTGGCTGCCGCGATGACGGTGGATCCGGAAGACGCTGCCCAGTCCAGTTAATGCTCACAGTCCACCGCTGTTGACTGCGACACACCGCTAATGGCTTCGGGTGTCCTCTCTTCTCCGTCGTGTGAGCCAGCCTAGCTTGCCAACTCACGCTCGATGTCTCGACCGGCTGCCGAGCTGAGAACGCGCCTTCTCCTCTCGAAGCGTGTTCACGGTCTCCTGATTGCGGTCACACACTCGCCGTGGTCTCGCCGACCAACTCCTCACTTAAACTTTATCCGTGGCGTCTCAATCAACTGCTCCGTATTCGTAAAATGTCTCTCAAAAGTTTAACTCGCCGCGCGCGCAGTAATATTTTGTGCACTGTACACTCTCGCGAGACATACGGAAACACAATCACAGTAAACTGCCGCAAAACAAACTAGTGCCTATTTAAACAGGTGAATTAAAGGCAGTAAACGAAATACAGGAAATTATATTAAACAAACATGCCCTCTTAATCCCTTACAAATCGCAGACCCTTCAGTACAGCGTGGGTTCGAATCCCGCCTCTGACAGAGCCCATTGAACGTACCAAGCAAGAAAAAAGCAAACACAGTCAAGAGAGCATTACCAGCTGCCAGGATGGCAGAGCGGTCTAAGGCGTTGCGTTCAGGTCGCAGTCTCCCCAGGAGGCGTGGGTTCGAATCCCGCCTCTGACAGAGCCCATTGAACGTACCAAGCAAGAAAAAAGCAAACACAGTCAAGAGAGCATTACCAGCTGCCAGGATGGCAGAGCGGTCTAAGGCGTTGCGTTCAGATCGCAGTCTTCCCAGGAGGCGTGGGTTCGAATCCCGCCTCAGACAGAGCCCATTGAAAGTACCAAGCAAGAACAAAGCAAACAATGTCATGAGAGCATTACCAGGTGCCAGGATGGCAGAGCGGTCTACGGCGTTGCGTTCAGGTCGCAGTCACCCCAGGAGGCGTGGGTTCGAATCCCACCTCAGACAGAGCCCATTGAAAGTACTAGCAAGAACAAAGCAAACACATTCAAGAGAGCATTACCAGTTGCCAGGATGGCACAGCGGTCTAAGGCGTTGCGTTCAGATCGCAGTCTCCCCAGGAGGCGTGGGTTTGAATCCTGCCTCAGACAGTGCCCATTGAAAGTACCAAGCAATAATAAAGCAAACACAGTCAAGAGAGCTTTACCAGTTGCAAGGATGGCAGAGCGGTCTAAGGCGTTGCGTTCAGGTCGCAGTCTCCCCAGGAGGCGTGGGTTCGAATCCCACCTCAGACAGTGCCCATTGAAAGTACCAAGCAAGAACAAAGCAAACACATTCAAGAGAGCATTACCAGGTGCCCGGATGGCAGAGTGGTCAAAGACGCTGCGTTCAGGTCGCAGTCTTCCCAGGAGGCGTGGGTTCGAATCCCGCCTCCGACAGAGCCCATTGAAAGTACCAAGCAAGAACAAAGCTAACACAGTCAAGAGAGAATTACCAGTTGCCAGGATGGCAGAGCGGTCTAAGGCGTTGCCTTCAGGACGCAGTAACCCCAGGAGGCGTGGGTTCGAATCCCACCTCAGACAGAGCCCATTGAAAGTACCAAGCAAGAACAAAGCAAACACAGTGATGAGAGCATTACCAGGTGCCAGGATGGCAGAGCGGTCTAAGGCGTTGCGTTCAGGTCGCAGTCTCCCCAGGACGCAGGGGTTCGAATCCCACCTCAGACAGAGCCCATTGAAAGTACCAAGCAAGAACAAAGCAAACACAGTCATAAGAGCATTACGAGGTGCAAGGATGGCAGAGCGGTCTAAGGCGTTGCGTTCAGGTCACAGTCTCCCCAGGAGGCGAGGGTTCGAATCCCACCTCAGACAGAGCCCATTGAAAGTACCAAGCAAGAACAAAGCAAACAATGTCAAGAGAGCATTACTAGTTGCCAGGATGGCAGAGCGGTCTAAGGCGTTGTGTTCAGGGCGCAGTCTCCCCAGGAGGCGTGGGTTCGAATCCCGCTTCAGACAGAGCCCATTGAAAGTACCAGCAAGAACAAAGCAAACACATTCAAGAGAGCATTACCAGGTGCCCGGATGGCAGAGTGGTCAAAGACGCTGCGTTCAGGTCGCAGTCTCCCCAGGAGGCGTGGGTTCGAATCCCGCCTCCGACAGAGCCCATTGAAAGGACCAAGCAAGAACAAAGCTAACACAGTCAAGAGAGAATTACCAGTTGCCAGGATGGCAGAGCGGTCTAAGGCGTTGCGTTCAGGTCGCAGTCTCCCCAGGAGGCGTGGGTTCGAATCCCACCTCAGACAGAGCCCATTGAAAGTACCAAGCAATAACAAAGCAAACACAGTCAAGAGAGAATTACCAGTTGCCAGGATGGCAGAGCGGTCTAACGCGTTGCGTTGAGGTCGCAGTAACCCCAGGAGGCGTGGGTTCGAATCCCACCTCAGACAGAGCCCATTGAAAGTACCAAGCAAGAACAAAGCAAACACAGTGATGAGAGCATTACCAGGTGCCAGGATGGCAGAGCGGTCTAAGGCGTTGCGTTCAGGTCGCAGTCTCCCCAGGACGCAGGGGTTCGAATCCCACCTCAGACAGAGCCCATTGCAAGAACAAAGCAAACACAGTCATAAGAGCATTACGAGGTGCCAGGATGGCAGAGCGGTCTAAGGCGTTGCGTTCAGGTCGCAGTCTCCCCAGGAGGCGTGGGTTCGAATCCCAGCTCAGACAGAGCCCATTGAAAGTACCAAGCAAGAACAAAGCAAACACAGTAAAGAGAGCATTACCAGTTGCCAGGATGGCAGAGCGGTCTAAGGCGTTGCGTTCAGGTCGCAGTCTCCCCAGGAGACGTGGGTTCGAATCCCACTTCAGACAGAGCCCATTGAAAGTACCAGCAAGAACAAAGCAAACACATTCAAGAGAGCATTACCAGGTGCCAGGATGGCAGAGTGGTCAAAGACGCTGCGTTCAGGTCGCAGTCTCCCCAGGAGGCGTGGGTTCGAATCCCGCCTCAGACAGAGCCCATTGAAAGTACCAAGCAAGAACAAAGCAAACACAGTCAAGAGAGAGTTACCAGTTGCCAGGATGGCAGAGCGGTCTAAGGCGTTGCGTTCAGGTCCCAGTAACCCCAGGAGGCGCGGTTTCAAATCCCACCTCAGACAGAGCCCATTGATAGTACTAAGCAAGAAAAAAGCAAACACAGTCAAGAGAGAATTACCAGTTGCCAGGATGGCAGAGCGGTCTAAGGCGTTGCGTTCAGGTCGCAGTCTCCCCAGGAGGCGTTGGTTCGAATCCCGCCTCAGACAGAGCCCATTGAAAGTGCCAACCAAGAACAAAGCAAACACAGTCAAGAGAGCATTACCAGACGCCAGGATGGCAGAGCGGTCTAAGGCGTTGCGTTCAGGTCGCAGTCTCCCCAGGAGGCGTGGGTTCGAATCCCACCTCAGACGGAGCCCATTGAAAGTTCCAACCAAGAACAAAGCACACACATTCAAGAGAGCATTACCAGATGCCAGGATGGCAGAGCTGTCTAAGGCGTTGCGTTCAGGTCGCAGTCTCCCCAGGAGGCGTGGGTTCGAATCCCGCCTCAGACAGAGCCCATTGAAAGTGCCAACCAAGAACAAAGCAAACACAGTCAAGAGAGCATTACCAGATGCCAGGATGGCAGAGCGGTCTAAGGCGTTGCGTTCAGGTCGCAGTCTCCCCAGGAGGCGTGGGTTCGAATCCCGCCTCAGACAGTGCCCATTGAAAGTACCAAGCAAGAACAAAGCAAACACATTCAAGAGAGCATTACCAGATGCCAGGATGGCAGAGCGGTCTAAGGCGTTGCGTTCAGGTCGCAGTCTCCCCAGGAGGCGTGGGTTCGAATCCCGCCTCAGACAGAGCCCATTGAAAGTACCAAGCAAGAACAAAGCAAACACAGTCAAGAGAGAGGTACCAGTTGCCAGGATGGAAGAGCTGTCTAAGGCGTTGCGTTCAGGTCGCAGTAACCCCAGGAGGCGTGGGTTCGAATCCCACCTCAGACAGAGCCCATTGATAGTACCAAGCAAGAAAAAAGCAAACACAGTCAAGAGAGAATTACCAGTTGCCAGGATGGCAGAGCGGTCTAAGGCATTGCGTTCAGGTCGCAGTCTCCCCAGGAGGCGTGGGTTCGAATCCCACCTCAGACGGAGCCCATTGAAAGTACCAAGCAATAACAAAGCAAACACAGTCAAGAGAGCATTACCAGTTGCGAGGATGGCAGAGCGGTCTAAGGCGTTGCGTTCAGGTCGCAGTCTCCCCAGGAGGCGTGGGTTCGAATCCCACCTCAGACGGAGCCCATTGAAAGTTCCAACCAAGAACAAAGCAAACACATTCAAGAGAGCATTACCAGATGCCAGGATGGCAGAGCGGTCTAAGGCGTTGCGTTCAGGTCGCAGTCTCCCCAGGAGGCGTGGGTTCGAATCCCACCTCAGACGGAGCCCATTGAAAGTTCCAACCAAGAACAAAGCAAACACATTCAAGAGAGCATTACCAGATGCCAGGTTGGCAGAGCGGTCTAAGGCGTTGCGTTCAGGTCGCAGTCTCCCCAGGAGGCGTGGGTTCGAATCCCGCCTCAGACAGAGCCCATTGAAAGTACCAAGCACGAACAAAGCAAACACAGTCAAGAGAGAGGTACCAGTTGCCAGGATGGCAGAGCTGTCTAAGGCGTTGCGTTCAGGTCGCAGTCTCCCCAGGAGGCGTGGGTTCGAATCCCGCCTCAGACAAAGCCCATTGAAAGTACCAAGCAAGAACAAAGCAAACACAGTCAAGAGAGAGGTACCAGTTGCCAGGATGGCAGAGTTGTCTAAGGCGTTGCGTTCAGGTCGCAGTAACCCCAGGAGGCGTGGGTTCGAATCCCACCTCAGACAGAGCCCATTGA
The DNA here is from genome assembly GCF_059441095.1 of Idiotropiscis lumnitzeri. Taxonomy (NCBI): domain Eukaryota; kingdom Metazoa; phylum Chordata; class Actinopteri; order Syngnathiformes; family Syngnathidae; genus Idiotropiscis; species Idiotropiscis lumnitzeri. Next base: position 505,072 of record NC_142402.1, on the reverse strand, counting down.
TAGTACCAAGCAAGAAAAAAGCAAACACAATCAAGAGAGAATTACCAGTTGCCAGGATGGCAGAGCGGTTTAAGGCGTTGCGTTCAGGTCGCAGTCTCCCCTAAGGCGTTGCGTTCAGGTCGCAGTCTCCCCAGGAGGCGTGGGTTCGAATCCCGCCTCAGACAGAGCCCATTGAAAGTACCAAGCAAGAACAAAGCAAACACAGTCAAGAGAGAGTTACCAGTTGCCAGGATGGCAGAGCGGTCTAAGGCGTTGCGTTCAGGTCCCAGTAACCCCAGGAGGCGCGGTTTCAAATCCCACCTCAGACAGAGCCCATTGATAGTACTAAGCAAGAAAAAAGCAAACACAGTCAAGAGAGAATTACGAGTTGCCAGGATGGCAGAGCGGTCTAAGGCGTTGCGTTCAGGTCGCAGTCTCCCCAGGAGGCGTTGGTTCGAATCCCGCCTCAGACAGAGCCCATTGAATGTACCAGCAAGAACAAAGCAAACACATTCAAGAGAGCATTACCAGGTGCCAGGATGGCAGAGTGGTCAAAGACGCTGCGTTCAGGTCGCAGTCTCCCCAGGAGGCGTGGGTTCGAATCCCGCCTCAGACAGAGCCCATTGAAAGTACCAAGCAAGAACAAAGCAAACACAGTCAAGAGAGAGTTACCAGTTGCCAGGATGGCAGAGCGGTCTAAGGCGTTGCGTTCAGGTCCCAGTAACCCCAGGAGGCGCGGTTTCAAATCCCACCTCAGACAGAGCCCATTGATAGTACTAAGCAAGAAAAAAGCAAACACAGTCAAGAGAGAATTACCAGTTGCCAGGATGGCAGAGCGGTCTAAGGCGTTGCGTTCAGGTCGCAGTCTCCCCAGGAGGCGTTGGTTCGAATCCCGCCTCAGACAGAGCCCATTGAAAGTGCCAACCAAGAACAAAGCAAACACAGTCAAGAGAGCATTACCAGACGCCAGGATGGCAGAGCGGTCTAAGGCGTTGCGTTCAGGTCGCAGTCTCCCCAGGAGGCGTGGGTTCGAATCCCACCTCAGACGGAGCCCATTGAAAGTTCCAACCAAGAACAAAGCACACACATTCAAGAGAGCATTACCAGATGCCAGGATGGCAGAGCTGTCTAAGGCGTTGCGTTCAGGTCGCAGTCTCCCCAGGAGGCGTGGGTTCGAATCCCGCCTCAGACAGAGCCCATTGAAAGTGCCAACCAAGAACAAAGCAAACACAGTCAAGAGAGCATTACCAGATGCCAGGATGGCAGAGCGGTCTAAGGCGTTGCGTTCAGGTCGCAGTCTCCCCAGGAGGCGTGGGTTCGAATCCCGCCTCAGACAGTGCCCATTGAAAGTACCAAGCAAGAACAAAGCAAACACATTCAAGAGAGCATTACCAGATGCCAGGATGGCAGAGCGGTCTAAGGCGTTGCGTTCAGGTCGCAGTCTCCCCAGGAGGCGTGGGTTCGAATCCCGCCTCAGACAGAGCCCATTGAAAGTACCAAGCAAGAACAAAGCAAACACAGTCAAGAGAGAGGTACCAGTTGCCAGGATGGAAGAGCTGTCTAAGGCGTTGCGTTCAGGTCGCAGTAACCCCAGGAGGCGTGGGTTCGAATCCCACCTCAGACAGAGCCCATTGATAGTACCAAGCAAGAAAAAAGCAAACACAGTCAAGAGAGAATTACCAGTTGCCAGGATGGCAGAGCGGTCTAAGGCATTGCGTTCAGGTCGCAGTCTCCCCAGGAGGCGTGGGTTCGAATCCCACCTCAGACGGAGCCCATTGAAAGTACCAAGCAATAACAAAGCAAACACAGTCAAGAGAGCATTACCAGTTGCGAGGATGGCAGAGCGGTCTAAGGCGTTGCGTTCAGGTCGCAGTCTCCCCAGGAGGCGTGGGTTCGAATCCCACCTCAGACGGAGCCCATTGAAAGTTCCAACCAAGAACAAAGCAAACACATTCAAGAGAGCATTACCAGATGCCAGGATGGCAGAGCGGTCTAAGGCGTTGCGTTCAGGTCGCAGTCTCCCCAGGAGGCGTGGGTTCGAATCCCACCTCAGACGGAGCCCATTGAAAGTTCCAACCAAGAACAAAGCAAACACATTCAAGAGAGCATTACCAGATGCCAGGTTGGCAGAGCGGTCTAAGACGCTGCGTTCAGGTCGCAGTCTCCCCAGGAGGCGTGGGTTCGAATCCCGCCTCAGACAGAGCCCATTGAAAGTACCAAGCAAGAACAAAGCAAACACAGTCAAGAGAGAGTTACCAGTTGCCAGGATGGCAGAGCGGTCTAAGGCGTTGCGTTCAGGTCCCAGTAACCCCAGGAGGCGCGGTTTCAAATCCCACCTCAGACAGAGCCCATTGATAGTACTAAGCAAGAAAAAAGCAAACACAGTCAAGAGAGAATTACCAGTTGCCAGGATGGCAGAGCGGTCTAAGGCGTTGCGTTCAGGTCGCAGTCTCCCCAGGAGGCGTTGGTTCGAATCCCGCCTCAGACAGAGCCCATTGAAAGTGCCAACCAAGAACAAAGCAAACACAGTCAAGAGAGCATTACCAGACGCCAGGATGGCAGAGCGGTCTAAGGCGTTGCGTTCAGGTCGCAGTCTCCCCAGGAGGCGTGGGTTCGAATCCCACCTCAGACGGAGCCCATTGAAAGTTCCAACCAAGAACAAAGCACACACATTCAAGAGAGCATTACCAGATGCCAGGATGGCAGAGCTGTCTAAGGCGTTGCGTTCAGGTCGCAGTCTCCCCAGGAGGCGTGGGTTCGAATCCCGCCTCAGACAGAGCCCATTGAAAGTGCCAACCAAGAACAAAGCAAACACAGTCAAGAGAGCATTACCAGATGCCAGGATGGCAGAGCGGTCTAAGGCGTTGCGTTCAGGTCGCAGTCTCCCCAGGAGGCGTGGGTTCGAATCCCGCCTCAGACAGTGCCCATTGAAAGTACCAAGCAAGAACAAAGCAAACACATTCAAGAGAGCATTACCAGATGCCAGGATGGCAGAGCGGTCTAAGGCGTTGCGTTCAGGTCGCAGTCTCCCCAGGAGGCGTGGGTTCGAATCCCGCCTCAGACAGAGCCCATTGAAAGTACCAAGCAAGAACAAAGCAAACACAGTCAAGAGAGAGGTACCAGTTGCCAGGATGGAAGAGCTGTCTAAGGCGTTGCGTTCAGGTCGCAGTAACCCCAGGAGGCGTGGGTTCGAATCCCACCTCAGACAGAGCCCATTGATAGTACCAAGCAAGAAAAAAGCAAACACAGTCAAGAGAGAATTACCAGTTGCCAGGATGGCAGAGCGGTCTAAGGCATTGCGTTCAGGTCGCAGTCTCCCCAGGAGGCGTGGGTTCGAATCCCACCTCAGACGGAGCCCATTGAAAGTACCAAGCAATAACAAAGCAAACACAGTCAAGAGAGCATTACCAGTTGCGAGGATGGCAGAGCGGTCTAAGGCGTTGCGTTCAGGTCGCAGTCTCCCCAGGAGGCGTGGGTTCGAATCCCACCTCAGACGGAGCCCATTGAAAGTTCCAACCAAGAACAAAGCAAACACATTCAAGAGAGCATTACCAGATGCCAGGATGGCAGAGCGGTCTAAGGCGTTGCGTTCAGGTCGCAGTCTCCCCAGGAGGCGTGGGTTCGAATCCCACCTCAGACGGAGCCCATTGAAAGTTCCAACCAAGAACAAAGCAAACACATTCAAGAGAGCATTACCAGATGCCAGGTTGGCAGAGCGGTCTAAGGCGTTGCGTTCAGGTCGCAGTCTCCCCAGGAGGCGTGGGTTCGAATCCCGCCTCAGACAGAGCCCATTGAAAGTACCAAGCAAGAACAAAGCAAACACAGTCAAGAGAGAGGTACCAGTTGCCAGGATGGCAGAGCTGTCTAAGGCGTTGCGTTCAGGTCGCAGTCTCCCCAGGAGGCGTGGGTTCGAATCCCGCCTCAGACAAAGCCCATTGAAAGTACCAAGCAAGAACAAAGCAAACACAGTCAAGAGAGAGGTACCAGTTGCCAGGATGGCAGAGTTGTCTAAGGCGTTGCGTTCAGGTCGCAGTAACCCCAGGAGGCGTGGGTTCGAATCCCACCTCAGACAGAGCCCATTGATAGTACCAAGCAAGAAAAAAGCAAACACAATCAAGAGAGAATTACCAGTTGCCAGGATGGCAGAGCGGTTTAAGGCGTTGCGTTCAGGTCGCAGTCTCCCCTAAGGCGTTGCGTTCAGGTCGCAGTCTCCCCAGGAGGCGTGGGTTCGAATCCCGCCTCAGACAGAGCCCATTGAAAGTACCAAGCAAGAACAAAGCAAACACAGTCAAGAGAGAGTTACCAGTTGCCAGGATGGCAGAGCGGTCTAAGGCGTTGCGTTCAGGTCCCAGTAACCCCAGGAGGCGCGGTTTCAAATCCCACCTCAGACAGAGCCCATTGATAGTACTAAGCAAGAAAAAAGCAAACACAGTCAAGAGAGAATTACCAGTTGCCAGGATGGCAGAGCGGTCTAAGGCGTTGCGTTCAGGTCGCAGTCTCCCCAGGAGGCGTTGGTTCGAATCCCGCCTCAGACAGAGCCCATTGAAAGTGCCAACCAAGGACAAAGCAAACACAGTCAAGAGAGCATTACCAGACGCCAGGATGGCAGAGCGGTCTAAGGCGTTGCGTTCAGGTCGCAGTCTCCCCAGGAGTCGTGGGTTCGAATCCCACCTCAGACGGAGCCCATTGAAAGTTCCAACCAAGAACAAAGCACACACATTCAAGAGAGCATTACCAGATGCCAGGATGGCAGAGCTGTCTAAGGCGTTGCGTTCAGGTCACAGTCTCCCCAGGAGGCGTGGGTTCGAATCCCGCCTCAGACAGAGCCCATTGAAAGTGCCAACCAAGAACAAAGCAAACACAGTCAAGAGAGCATTACTAGATGCCAGGATGGCAGAGCGGTCTAAGGCGTTGCGTTCAGGTCGCAGTCTCCCCAGGAGGCGTGGGTTCGAATCCCGCCTCAGACAGTGCCCATTGAAAGTACCAAGCAAGAACAAAGCAAACACATTCAAGAGAGCATTACCAGATGCCAGGATGGCAGAGCGGTCTAAGGCGTTGCGTTCAGGTCGCAGTCTCCCCAGGAGGCGTGGGTTCGAATCCCGCCTCAGACAGAGCCCATTGAAAGTACCAAGCAAGAAAAAAGCAAACACAGTCAAGAGAGCATTACCAGCTGCCAGGATGGCAGAGCGGTCTAAGGCGTTGCGTTCAGGTCGCAGTCTCCCCAGGAGGCGTGGGATTGATTGTTGCCTTTTGGGCGCAACTCTTGAGCGCACGAGAATGAAGGAGACGTGAACTGTACCATCAGGCTCTTCCACGCGCAGATATGCCACGGCACCGTATGCCATCTCGGATGCATCACAGAACACGTGGAGGGAGATCTTGCTGCTGGTCAGACTCACGCTCTGTGGAAAGTAGCTCCTGGTAAACTCAATCCGTTGGAGGGTGGGGAGCTCTTCCGCCCATTCCTTTCACTTTGCCCCAAGCGGTTCAGGTAGGGGGTCATCCCATCCCCTCTTCTCTGTCCAAAGCTCTCTGACCAGAACCTTGGCCCGGGTTGTGTAGGGGTTGATGTGACCTAAGGGGTCATATTGACTTGCCAGTGTACTATAGATTGACCTCATGGTGACGTAGTGACGAGGTTCGATCTTCTTGAGTCGGTAGCACAGGGTGTCGGATTTGAAGCGCCATAGGAGACCCAGCGTCATCTCCTGGGCATTGTCACTGGACTGAGACACCCATGTCTCACTACTGTCGGACTTCGCTTCTTCTGGGAGGTCTCGGATGACCTCAGGGTCATTACTGGCCCACTGGCTGACATCAAAGCCAGCAGTTGCCAGGAAGGTGCGCAGTTCATGCACCAGCTGGCGGGCCTCTTCTGCAGTCTCCACGCTATGGAGGCAGTTATCCACATAAAAGCTGTGGTGGACAACATCTGAGACCCCAGGGGGTGCGGTGCTGCTGTCGACGTGACGCTGCAGGGCATAGGTGGCGCAACATGGGCTACAGGTTGTCCCGAAGGGCAGCACCTCCCATTGATAGATGGACGGTTCTGAGTCGTCCAGGTTTGTTCTCCACAGGAACCTCATGAGTGGTTTGTCTTCGTCGAGCAGACAGACCTGGTGAAACATACGCTTTATGTCACCACTGACTGCGGTCTTGTGCCTTCGGAAGCGCACCATGACGCCAAGGAGAGGAGGGGTTAGAGTAGGGCCGGGCAGGAGGTGGAGATTCAGGTTTTGCTGGCGTACTTGGAAGCTGCAGTTGAAAACCACTCTGTTCTTTCCATTGTGTTCAACATTGTGGTGGGGAAGGTACCAAGACTCAGCACTCCTTTCTGCCTCAGCAGGTTCCAACTTTCTGACCAGTCCTGACTCAATGAGTTTGTGCATCTCCTCAGCATAGGCGGTAGCTGTGTCAGGGTCCCTTTTTAGTCTTCGTTCGGTGCTAAGCAGGCACGGCATTACTATGCTGGGAGGAACCTTGAAGATTGGCATGGGCTCTCTTCTCAAGAGCGGCGTAGCAAATCTAAGGACACCACGCACACAAACACGCTTGGTTTTCGATTGGAGAAGATCCATAGCGCTCTTGTCTTCCTTGGAGCGAGTGCGCATTTTCTCATTCTTGTATGGAGTGACGTCCATCTGCCACAATTTCTGGACGTTCTCCAGCAGTGCCCCGTCTTCATGTCTGGCTCCTATGTAGAGGCAGTGGGTCTGACGGGTCTTCCTATTTTTCAGGCTGATGGGACCCTGGAGTGTCCAACCCAAGGGGGTCTGCAGAGCAACTGGACATCCAGGTGGACCCTTAATGATGTGTTTGGGTAATGTGAGATGCACGTTATCAGAGCCGAGCAGGAGGGTGGGCTTCACCTCTTTTGTAGAGTCAATCCCCAGGTTACAGAGATGAGGGTACCTCTTCATTAGGACCTCCATGGGGTAGCCGTACTGGGAGAGGCACAACTGGGCTGCAGTAAACACGTGACTCACTTTGTAGGCATCCTTCGGTCGTCCGACCGGTGAGATGGTAAGGGCCACACTCTCTCCACTTATGGTTGTGTGCCCTGGTTGGACGGTGAGGAGACCCATCTCCTCTGTTTGGCCCCTGAGTCCTAACGCGATGGCAGCCTCATGCATTAGCAGAGTGCGCTCTGAGCCATCATCAATAATCGCGTAGGTCTCCAGGGTCTTGTCACGGTGTCGAATGACCACTGGCACCATTTTCAACAGCACGCGGGGATTGCAACCCCTGGTGGGGCCCACATAGTAGGTGCGGATCCCTTCTGGTGGCTCACTTTGGGCTTCCACGACGTCAGGGTTAGCTTTGACTTCTCTGATGTTGAGGTCGTGGAGGGCTGTGAGGTGGGTCTTTCCACATCCGGTCCGTCTGCAGGGTCCCTTCAGGGTGCAGTCCTTCGCAAGGTGTTCACGGGCGCACTTCCAGCACCGTTTATTGTCTAATATCCACTGTTTCTTCTCCTCCGTAGTCTTCTCCTTGAATACGGGACAGTTGTCTAGCCAGTGGGTCTCGGTACAGCACTGACACTGGGGAGGAGGTTTCTTCCCTCCTTTCTTTGAGGAGCCACCCTGTTTAGCTTTCAAGGGCTCTTGTTGCACCTTAACTGGGGTTTCAGCGATGGTCGTTAGTACGTGGGTGGATCGTCCCCTTTTGCTTGAGTTTCGGTCAGACTTGTCTCGTCCACTGCACTTCTCACCTTCACGCTTGGGGAGGCGGATGTGCCTCATCTCAGATTTCAGGAAGTCAGAGAACTCTACTAGGTTAGAGAGTGGTTGGTTGGGGTAGAGACGTTCATGTTTCCGCCGGAACCTTTCTTCCCTCTCCTTTGGAATCTTCCTCACAAAGCGTTCAACATTGGAGCCTGCATGTAGTTCTCTATGGCCAGCGGCTCCCTGGAACTTCAGCATGCTCACCAGAGCCTGTATCTTCAGGGAGTATGCGTCCAGGGCCTGGTCATCCTTAATGTCTGCCATTTCTCCCAGCTCATAGTGCTCATCCAATATGTGGTCCCACGGGCGTCCCCAACGCTCGTCTAGAGCCTGAATGGAGGAAGTGTAGGGAGTGGGGGAGTAGGCATTGGCTGTGCAAATGAGCTTCGCTGCTGGTAACTTGCAGTGCATGGACAGCTCAAGGAACTTCTGCTGCTCACTGTGGTTGGCGCCACCCAAGAGGAACTCAAGGCACATTCTCATGTCATGATACTGGCTTCTAGAATCATCTTTAAAGAATGGGATGGCGCTCCCTGGAGGGCGTTGTGGGAGTGGGTCATAACTGAGGGCCACTGGGGGATTGAGCTGGCCAGAGGTCTGATGAGGATCTACTGGTGGTGAGGAGGGGATGGCACCGTGACTTGATGCCTGACACGCTTCTCGCAGGTGAACCAGTCGGCTTTCTAGGTCTTCTGAGTCAACCTGGACCTTTGTTAGGGGTCTGTGAGTCCTCACAGGCAACTCCTCTCTTCTATGCTGGCAGCGCGTGGGTGAGTTATCCCTGCTGGATGCTCTTGACGTTTGCCTGGAGGTAGAAGCAAATTGTAGTTGTGTGGCTGCGAGCCGAGTGTTCTCCAAGGTTTGGGCTGCTGCTCGATCGCGCTCCCTCTCCAATGCTTCCGCAGCTCTCCTTTCTCGATCGAGTGCATCCTGCCTGAATCGCTCCTCTCTTATGAGTGCGTCTGCCCGTTGTTGTTGCAGGAGTTGGGCTAGGAATTCCGAGCCTGTGCTTCGAATACTTGATTTGCTTGAGTGATGGCTGCCACGGCTTCGTTGGGATGAGCAGGAACCTCTGCTGGGGGGCCTACCATTTTTGTGGGTGTCTTGGAAGAACTCGCCTGGTTGGAAGTGACTGAAATCTTCCCCTTTGTGTGGCTTTACACAGTGAGATGGGTTGGATGATTGGCTTTATTCTGAATCGGTGTCTTCTGAGTCACTCTCCTCCCTTTCTTCCTTCCTAGACCTACTTTGGTTGGCAGTATTCAGTGGCAAAGGATCAGTAGAGGTTAATCTGGGGTTACTAGTCTGGCCTGCCATCTTTTGTTGCCCATCCTCTTCAGGTAGCAGGGAAGCGTCAGCTAATTTTGCATTAGTAGTCGTATCTGCCTGCGGTGAGGCTGTAGCACCCTCTACTAACTGGGGTGTGTCTACAGTCAGTGTGGTATTAAAGTCCACTACTGTCTGGTCAGCTGGTGTGTTTAGCACATGCCGATTGCTGTCTGGTGTACTAATGACATAGTCATCTAGTCTCAAGGGCTTTCTACACTCTCTAACAGCACGTGTCTTCACTTCAGCAGGGTAAATAAGACTTTTTGCTGGAGACCTTTCGCTCTCTCTAGATATCCTTAAGTCTGATCGAATCCGGCTCGAAGGGCCAGATTTTGTGCCGGAGCTTAGAGGACTGTATGTGTTTCACCTTAGGGGTGTTGCGGATGCCTTTACTACTTACTTGAATCTACCAAATTACTCAAACCGAATTAACTCAATCCAACTGTGGTGTAGAGAGAGCAAGAGGAAACCAGATTCAACACTTAACACAATTTATTACAACCAAATAATTGAACAATCTTCACTTTATATGACCAAATATAGCAACATAAATTTAGTTGGGCGCCCAAATTAATATTACTAAATGTTCTGGCCAACGTTGCCGCGGTTACTGATATTGAGGAGGAGAAACTGCTCCTCCGCTGGCGAGTGAGCAAGTGCACCTGCTTGTCGAATGGTCGGGAGGAGTCCAAATGGCGAGGGTGGGTGGCTGCCGCGATGACGGTGGATCCGGAAGACGCTGCCCAGTCCAGTTAATGCTCACAGTCCACCGCTGTTGACTGCGACACACCGCTAATGGCTTCGGGTGTCCTCTCTTCTCCGTCGTGTGAGCCAGCCTAGCTTGCCAACTCACGCTCGATGTCTCGACCGGCTGCCGAGCTGAGAACGCGCCTTCTCCTCTCGAAGCGTGTTCACGGTCTCCTGATTGCGGTCACACACTCGCCGTGGTCTCGCCGACCAACTCCTCACTTAAACTTTATCCGTGGCGTCTCAATCAACTGCTCCGTATTCGTAAAATGTCTCTCAAAAGTTTAACTCGCCGCGCGCGCAGTAATATTTTGTGCACTGTACACTCTCGCGAGACATACGGAAACACAATCACAGTAAACTGCCGCAAAACAAACTAGTGCCTATTTAAACAGGTGAATTAAAGGCAGTAAACGAAATACAGGAAATTATATTAAACAAACATGCCCTCTTAATCCCTTACAAATCGCAGACCCTTCAGTACAGCGTGGGTTCGAATCCCGCCTCTGACAGAGCCCATTGAACGTACCAAGCAAGAAAAAAGCAAACACAGTCAAGAGAGCATTACCAGCTGCCAGGATGGCAGAGCGGTCTAAGGCGTTGCGTTCAGGTCGCAGTCTCCCCAGGAGGCGTGGGTTCGAATCCCGCCTCTGACAGAGCCCATTGAACGTACCAAGCAAGAAAAAAGCAAACACAGTCAAGAGAGCATTACCAGCTGCCAGGATGGCAGAGCGGTCTAAGGCGTTGCGTTCAGATCGCAGTCTTCCCAGGAGGCGTGGGTTCGAATCCCGCCTCAGACAGAGCCCATTGAAAGTACCAAGCAAGAACAAAGCAAACAATGTCATGAGAGCATTACCAGGTGCCAGGATGGCAGAGCGGTCTACGGCGTTGCGTTCAGGTCGCAGTCACCCCAGGAGGCGTGGGTTCGAATCCCACCTCAGACAGAGCCCATTGAAAGTACTAGCAAGAACAAAGCAAACACATTCAAGAGAGCATTACCAGTTGCCAGGATGGCACAGCGGTCTAAGGCGTTGCGTTCAGATCGCAGTCTCCCCAGGAGGCGTGGGTTTGAATCCTGCCTCAGACAGTGCCCATTGAAAGTACCAAGCAATAATAAAGCAAACACAGTCAAGAGAGCTTTACCAGTTGCAAGGATGGCAGAGCGGTCTAAGGCGTTGCGTTCAGGTCGCAGTCTCCCCAGGAGGCGTGGGTTCGAATCCCACCTCAGACAGTGCCCATTGAAAGTACCAGCAAGAACAAAGCAAACACATTCAAGAGAGCATTACCAGGTGCCCGGATGGCAGAGTGGTCAAAGACGCTGCGTTCAGGTCGCAGTCTTCCCAGGAGGCGTGGGTTCGAATCCCGCCTCCGACAGAGCCCATTGAAAGTACCAAGCAAGAACAAAGCTAACACAGTCAAGAGAGAATTACCAGTTGCCAGGATGGCAGAGCGGTCTAAGGCGTTGCGTTCAGGACGCAGTAACCCCAGGAGGCGTGGGTTCGAATCCCACCTCAGACAGAGCCCATTGAAAGTACCAAGCAAGAACAAAGCAAACACAGTGATGAGAGCATTACCAGGTGCCAGGATGGCAGAGCGGTCTAAGGCGTTGCGTTCAGGTCGCAGTCTCCCCAGGACGCAGGGGTTCGAATCCCACCTCAGACAGAGCCCATTGAAAGTACCAAGCAAGAACAAAGCAAACACAGTCATAAGAGCATTACGAGGTGCCAGGATGGCAGAGCGGTCTAAGGCGTTGCGTTCAGGTCACAGTCTCCCCAGGAGGCGAGGGTTCGAATCCCACCTCAGACAGAGCCCATTGAAAGTACCAAGCAAGAACAAAGCAAACAATGTCAAGAGAGCATTACTAGTTGCCAGGATGGCAGAGCGGTCTAAGGCGTTGTGTTCAGGGCGCAGTCTCCCCAGGAGGCGTGGGTTCGAATCCCGCTTCAGACAGAGCCCATTGAAAGTACCAGCAAGAACAAAGCAAACACATTCAAGAGAGCATTACCAGGTGCCCGGATGGCAGAGTGGTCAAAGACGCTGCGTTCAGGTCGCAGTCTCCCCAGGAGGCGTGGGTTCGAATCCCGCCTCCGACAGAGCCCATTGAAAGTACCAAGCAAGAACAAAGCTAACACAGTCAAGAGAGAATTACCAGTTGCCAGGATGGCAGAGCGGTCTAAGGCGTTGCGTTCAGGTCGCAGTCTCCCCAGGAGGCGTGGGTTCGAATCCCACCTCAGACAGAGCCCATTGAAAGTACCAAGCAATAACAAAGCAAACACAGTCAAGAGAGAATTACCAGTTGCCAGGATGGCAGAGCGGTCTAACGCGTTGCGTTGAGGTCGCAGTAACCCCAGGAGGCGTGGGTTCGAATCCCACCTCAGACAGAGCCCATTGAAAGTACCAAGCAAGAACAAAGCAAACACAGTGATGAGAGCATTACCAGGTGCCAGGATGGCAGAGCGGTCTAAGGCGTTGCGTTCAGGTCGCAGTCTCCCCAGGACGCAGGGGTTCGAATCCCACCTCAGACAGAGCCCATTGCAAGAACAAAGCAAACACAGTCATAAGAGCATTACGAGGTGCCAGGATGGCAGAGCGGTCTAAGGCGTTGCGTTCAGGTCGCAGTCTCCCCAGGAGGCGTGGGTTCGAATCCCAGCTCAGACAGAGCCCATTGAAAGTACCAAGCAAGAACAAAGCAAACACAGTAAAGAGAGCATTACCAGTTGCCAGGATGGCAGAGCGGTCTAAGGCGTTGCGTTCAGGTCGCAGTCTCCCCAGGAGACGTGGGTTCGAATCCCACTTCAGACAGAGCCCATTGAAAGTACCAGCAAGAACAAAGCAAACACATTCAAGAGAGCATTACCAGGTGCCAGGATGGCAGAGTGGTCAAAGACGCTGCGTTCAGGTCGCAGTCTCCCCAGGAGGCGTGGGTTCGAATCCCGCCTCAGACAGAGCCCATTGAAAGTACCAAGCAAGAACAAAGCAAACACAGTCAAGAGAGAGTTACCAGTTGCCAGGATGGCAGAGCGGTCTAAGGCGTTGCGTTCAGGTCCCAGTAACCCCAGGAGGCGCGGTTTCAAATCCCACCTCAGACAGAGCCCATTGATAGTACTAAGCAAGAAAAAAGCAAACACAGTCAAGAGAGAATTACCAGTTGCCAGGATGGCAGAGCGGTCTAAGGCGTTGCGTTCAGGTCGCAGTCTCCCCAGGAGGCGTTGGTTCGAATCCCGCCTCAGACAGAGCCCATTGAAAGTGCCAACCAAGAACAAAGCAAACACAGTCAAGAGAGCATTACCAGACGCCAGGATGGCAGAGCGGTCTAAGGCGTTGCGTTCAGGTCGCAGTCTCCCCAGGAGGCGTGGGTTCGAATCCCACCTCAGACGGAGCCCATTGAAAGTTCCAACCAAGAACAAAGCACACACATTCAAGAGAGCATTACCAGATGCCAGGATGGCAGAGCTGTCTAAGGCGTTGCGTTCAGGTCGCAGTCTCCCCAGGAGGCGTGGGTTCGAATCCCGCCTCAGACAGAGCCCATTGAAAGTGCCAACCAAGAACAAAGCAAACACAGTCAAGAGAGCATTACCAGATGCCAGGATGGCAGAGCGGTCTAAGGCGTTGCGTTCAGGTCGCAGTCTCCCCAGGAGGCGTGGGTTCGAATCCCGCCTCAGACAGTGCCCATTGAAAGTACCAAGCAAGAACAAAGCAAACACATTCAAGAGAGCATTACCAGATGCCAGGATGGCAGAGCGGTCTAAGGCGTTGCGTTCAGGTCGCAGTCTCCCCAGGAGGCGTGGGTTCGAATCCCGCCTCAGACAGAGCCCATTGAAAGTACCAAGCAAGAACAAAGCAAACACAGTCAAGAGAGAGGTACCAGTTGCCAGGATGGAAGAGCTGTCTAAGGCGTTGCGTTCAGGTCGCAGTAACCCCAGGAGGCGTGGGTTCGAATCCCACCTCAGACAGAGCCCATTGATAGTACCAAGCAAGAAAAAAGCAAACACAGTCAAGAGAGAATTACCAGTTGCCAGGATGGCAGAGCGGTCTAAGGCATTGCGTTCAGGTCGCAGTCTCCCCAGGAGGCGTGGGTTCGAATCCCACCTCAGACGGAGCCCATTGAAAGTACCAAGCAATAACAAAGCAAACACAGTCAAGAGAGCATTACCAGTTGCGAGGATGGCAGAGCGGTCTAAGGCGTTGCGTTCAGGTCGCAGTCTCCCCAGGAGGCGTGGGTTCGAATCCCACCTCAGACGGAGCCCATTGAAAGTTCCAACCAAGAACAAAGCAAACACATTCAAGAGAGCATTACCAGATGCCAGGATGGCAGAGCGGTCTAAGGCGTTGCGTTCAGGTCGCAGTCTCCCCAGGAGGCGTGGGTTCGAATCCCACCTCAGACGGAGCCCATTGAAAGTTCCAACCAAGAACAAAGCAAACACATTCAAGAGAGCATTACCAGATGCCAGGTTGGCAGAGCGGTCTAAGGCGTTGCGTTCAGGTCGCAGTCTCCCCAGGAGGCGTGGGTTCGAATCCCGCCTCAGACAGAGCCCATTGAAAGTACCAAGCACGAACAAAGCAAACACAGTCAAGAGAGAGGTACCAGTTGCCAGGATGGCAGAGCTGTCTAAGGCGTTGCGTTCAGGTCGCAGTCTCCCCAGGAGGCGTGGGTTCGAATCCCGCCTCAGACAAAGCCCATTGAAAGTACCAAGCAAGAACAAAGCAAACACAGTCAAGAGAGAGGTACCAGTTGCCAGGATGGCAGAGTTGTCTAAGGCGTTGCGTTCAGGTCGCAGTAACCCCAGGAGGCGTGGGTTCGAATCCCACCTCAGACAGAGCCCATTGATAGTACCAAGCAAGAAAAAAGCAAACACAATCAAGAGAGAATTACCAGTTGCCAGGATGGCAGAGCGGTTTAAGGCGTTGCGTTCAGGTCGCAGTCTCCCCTAAGGCGTTGCGTTCAGGTCGCAGTCTCCCCAGGAGGCGTGGGTTCGAATCCCGCCTCAGACAGAGCCCATTGAAAGTACCAAGCAAGAACAAAGCAAACACAGTCAAGAGAGAGTTACCAGTTGCCAGGATGGCAGAGCGGTCTAAGGCGTTGCGTTCAGGTCCCAGTAACCCCAGGAGGCGCGGTTTCAAATCCCACCTCAGACAGAGCCCATTGATAGTACTAAGCAAGAAAAAAGCAAACACAGTCAAGAGAGAATTACGAGTTGCCAGGATGGCAGAGCGGTCTAAGGCGTTGCGTTCAGGTCGCAGTCTCCCCAGGAGGCGTTGGTTCGAATCCCGCCTCAGACAGAGCCCATTGAAAGTACCAGCAAGAACAAAGCAAACACATTCAAGAGAGCATTACCAGGTGCCAGGATGGCAGAGTGGTCAAAGACGCTGCGTTCAGGTCGCAGTCTCCCCAGGAGGCGTGGGTTCGAATCCCGCCTCAGACAGAGCCCATTGAAAGTACCAAGCAAGAACAAAGCAAACACAGTCAAGAGAGAGTTACTAGTTGCCAGGATGGCAGAGCGGTCTAAGGCGTTGCGTTCAGGTCCCAGTAACCCCAGGAGGCGCGGTTTCAAATCCCACCTCAGACAGAGCCCATTGATAGTACTAAGCAAGAAAAAAGCAAACACAGTCAAGAGAGAATTACCAGTTGCCAGGATGGCAGAGCGGTCTAAGGCGTTGCGTTCAGGTCGCAGTCTCCCCAGGAGGCGTTGGTTCGAATCCCGCCTCAGACAGAGCCCATTGAAAGTGCCAACCAAGAACAAAGCAAACACAGTCAAGAGAGCATTACCAGACGCCAGGATGGCAGAGCGGTCTAAGGCGTTGCGTTCAGGTCGCAGTCTCCCCAGGAGGCGTGGGTTCGAATCCCACCTCAGACGGAGCCCATTGAAAGTTCCAACCAAGAACAAAGCACACACATTCAAGAGAGCATTACCAGATGCCAGGATGGCAGAGCTGTCTAAGGCGTTGCGTTCAGGTCGCAGTCTCCCCAGGAGGCGTGGGTTCGAATCCCGCCTCAGACAGAGCCCATTGAAAGTGCCAACCAAGAACAAAGCAAACACAGTCAAGAGAGCATTACCAGATGCCAGGATGGCAGAGCGGTCTAAGGCGTTGCGTTCAGGTCGCAGTCTCCCCAGGAGGCGTGGGTTCGAATCCCGCCTCAGACAGTGCCCATTGAAAGTACCAAGCAAGAACAAAGCAAACACATTCAAGAGAGCATTACCAGATGCCAGGATGGCAGAGCGGTCTAAGGCGTTGCGTTCAGGTCGCAGTCTCCCCAGGAGGCGTGGGTTCGAATCCCGCCTCAGACAGAGCCCATTGAAAGTACCAAGCAAGAACAAAGCAAACACAGTCAAGAGAGAGGTACCAGTTGCCAGGATGGAAGAGCTGTCTAAGGCGTTGCGTTCAGGTCGCAGTAACCCCAGGAGGCGTGGGTTCGAATCCCACCTCAGACAGAGCCCATTGATAGTACCAAGCAAGAAAAAAGCAAACACAGTCAAGAGAGAATTACCAGTTGCCAGGATGGCAGAGCGGTCTAAGGCATTGCGTTCAGGTCGCAGTCTCCCCAGGAGGCGTGGGTTCGAATCCCACCTCAGACGGAGCCCATTGAAAGTACCAAGCAATAACAAAGCAAACACAGTCAAGAGAGCATTACCAGTTGCGAGGATGGCAGAGCGGTCTAAGGCGTTGCGTTCAGGTCGCAGTCTCCCCAGGAGGCGTGGGTTCGAATCCCACCTCAGACGGAGCCCATTGAAAGTTCCAACCAAGAACAAAGCAAACACATTCAAGAGAGCATTACCAGATGCCAGGATGGCAGAGCGGTCTAAGGCGTTGCGTTCAGGTCGCAGTCTCCCCAGGAGGCGTGGGTTCGAATCCCACCTCAGACGGAGCCCATTGAAAGTTCCAACCAAGAACAAAGCAAACACATTCAAGAGAGCATTACCAGATGCCAGGTTGGCAGAGCGGTCTAAGGCGTTGCGTTCAGGTCGCAGTCTCCCCAGGAGGCGTGGGTTCGAATCCCGCCTCAGACAGAGCCCATTGAAAGTACCAAGCAAGAACAAAGCAAACACAGTCAAGAGAGAGGTACCAGTTGCCAGGATGGCAGAGCTGTCTAAGGCGTTGCGTTCAGGTCGCAGTCTCCCCAGGAGGCGTGGGTTCGAATCCCGCCTCAGACAAAGCCCATTGAAAGTACCAAGCAAGAACAAAGCAAACACAGTCAAGAGAGAGGTACCAGTTGCCAGGATGGCAGAGTTGTCTAAGGCGTTGCGTTCAGGTCGCAGTAACCCCAGGAGGCGTGGGTTCGAATCCCACCTCAGACAGAGCCCATTGATAGTACCAAGCAAGAAAAAAGCAAACACAATCAAGAGAGAATTACCAGTTGCCAGGATGGCAGAGCGGTTTAAGGCGTTGCGTTCAGGTCGCAGTCTCCCCTAAGGCGTTGCGTTCAGGTCGCAGTCTCCCCAGGAGGCGTGGGTTCGAATCCCGCCTCAGACAGAGCCCATTGAAAGTACCAAGCAAGAACAAAGCAAACACAGTCAAGAGAGAGTTACCAGTTGCCAGGATGGCAGAGCGGTCTAAGGCGTTGCGTTCAGGTCCCAGTAACCCCAGGAGGCGCGGTTTCAAATCCCACCTCAGACAGAGCCCATTGATAGTACTAAGCAAGAAAAAAGCAAACACAGTCAAGAGAGAATTACCAGTTGCCAGGATGGCAGAGCGGTCTAAGGCGTTGCGTTCAGGTCGCAGTCTCCCCAGGAGGCGTTGGTTCGAATCCCGCCTCAGACAGAGCCCATTGAAAGTGCCAACCAAGGACAAAGCAAACACAGTCAAGAGAGCATTACCAGACGCCAGGATGGCAGAGCGGTCTAAGGCGTTGCGTTCAGGTCGCAGTCTCCCCAGGAGTCGTGGGTTCGAATCCCACCTCAGACGGAGCCCATTGAAAGTTCCAACCAAGAACAAAGCACACACATTCAAGAGAGCATTACCAGATGCCAGGATGGCAGAGCTGTCTAAGGCGTTGCGTTCAGGTCACAGTCTCCCCAGGAGGCGTGGGTTCGAATCCCGCCTCAGACAGAGCCCATTGAAAGTGCCAACCAAGAACAAAGCAAACACAGTCAAGAGAGCATTACTAGATGCCAGGATGGCAGAGCGGTCTAAGGCGTTGCGTTCAGGTCGCAGTCTCCCCAGGAGGCGTGGGTTCGAATCCCGCCTCAGACAGTGCCCATTGAAAGTACCAAGCAAGAACAAAGCAAACACATTCAAGAGAGCATTACCAGATGCCAGGATGGCAGAGCGGTCTAAGGCGTTGCGTTCAGGTCGCAGTCTCCCCAGGAGGCGTGGGTTCGAATCCCGCCTCAGACAGAGCCCATTGAAAGTACCAAGCAAGAACAAAGCAAACACAGTCAAGAGAGAGGTACCAGTTGCCAGGATGGAAGAGCTGTCTAAGGCGTTGCGTTCAGGTCGCAGTAACCCCAGGAGGCGTGGGTTCGAATCCCACCTCAGACAGAGCCCATTGATAGTACCAAGCAAGAAAAAAGCAAACACAGTCAAGAGAGAATTACCAGTTGCCAGGATGGCAGAGCGGTCTAAGGCATTGCGTTCAGGTCGCAGTCTCCCCAGGAGGCGTGGGTTCGAATCCCACCTCAGACGGAGCCCATTGAAAGTACCAAGCAATAACAAAGCAAACACAGTCAAGAGAGCATTACCAGTTGCGAGGATGGCAGAGCGGTCTAAGGCGTTGCGTTCAGGTCGCAGTCTCCCCAGGAGGCGTGGGTTCGAATCCCACCTCAGACGGAGCCCATTGAAAGTTCCAACCAAGAACAAAGCAAACACATTCAAGAGAGCATTACCAGATGCCAGGATGGCAGAGCGGTCTAAGGCGTTGCGTTCAGGTCGCAGTCTCCCCAGGAGGCGTGGGTTCGAATCCCACCTCAGACGGAGCCCATTGAAAGTTCCAACCAAGAACAAAGCAAACACATTCAAGAGAGCATTACCAGATGCCAGGATGGCAGAGCGGTCTAAGGCGTTGCGTTCAGGTCGCAGTCTCCCCAGGAGGCGTGGGTTCGAATCCCGCCTCAGACAGAGCCCATTGAAAGTACCAAGCAAGAACAAAGCAAACACAGTCAAGAGAGAGGTACCAGTTGCCAGGATGGCAGAGCTGTCTAAGGCGTTGCGTTCAGGTCGCAGTCTCCCCAGGAGGCGTGGGTTCGAATCCCGCCTCAGACAAAGCCCATTGAAAGTACCAAGCAAGAACAAAGCAAACACAGTCAAGAGAGAGGTACCAGTTGCCAGGATGGCAGAGTTGTCTAAGGCGTTGCGTTCAGGTCGCAGTAACCCCAGGAGGCGTGGTTTCGAATCCCACCTCAGACAGAGCCCATTGATAGTACCAAGCAAGAAAAAAGCAAACACAATCAAGAGAGAATTACCAGTTGCCAGGATGGCAGAGCGGTTTAAGGCGTTGCGTTCAGGTCGCAGTCTCCCCTAAGGCGTTGCGTTCAGGTCGCAGTCTCCCCAGGAGGCGTGGGTTCGAATCCCGCCTCAGACAGAGCCCATTGAAAGTACCAAGCAAGAACAAAGCAAACACAGTCAAGAGAGAGTTACCAGTTGCCAAGATGGCAGAGCGGTCTAAGGCGTTGCGTTCAGGTCCCAGTAACCCCAGGAGGCGCGGTTTCAAATCCCACCTCAGACAGAGCCCATTGATAGTACTAAGCAAGAAAAAAGCAAACACAGTCAAGAGAGAATTACCAGTTGCCAGGATGGCAGAGCGGTCTAAGGCGTTGCGTTCAGCTCGCAGTCTCCCCAGGAGGCGTTGGTTCGAATCCCGCCTCAGACAGAGCCCATTGAAAGTGCCAACAAAGAACAAAGCAAACACAGTCAAGAGAGCATTACCAGACGCCAGGATGGCAGAGCGGTCTAAGGCGTTGCGTTCAGGTCGCAGTCTCCCCAGGAGGCGTGGGTTCGAATCCCACCTCAGACGGAGCCCATTGAAAGTTCCAACCAAGAACAAAGCACACACATTCAAGAGAGCATTACCAGATGCCAGGATGGCAGAGCTGTCTAAGGCGTTGCGTTCAGGTCGCAGTCTCCCCAGGAGGCGTGGGTTCGAATCCCGCCTCAGACAGAGCCTATTGAAAGTGCCAACCAAGAACAAAGCAAACACAGTCAAGAGAGCATTACCAGATGCCAGGATGGCAGAGCGGTCTAAGGCGTTGCGTTCAGGTCGCAGTCTCCCCAGGAGGCGTGGGTTCGAATCCCGCCTCAGACAGTGCCCATTGAAAGTACCAAGCAAGAACAAAGCAAACACATTCAAGAGAGAGGTACCAGTTGCCAGGATGGAAGAGCTGTCTAAGGCATTGCGTTCAGGTCGCAGTAACCCCAGGAGGCGTGGGTTCGAATCCCACCTCAGACAGAGCCCATTGAAAGTACCAAGCAAGAACAAAGCAAATACAGTCAAGAGAGCATTACCAGTTGCGAGGATGGCAGAGCGGTCTAAGGCGTTGCGTTCAGGTCGCAGTCTCCCCAGGAGGCGTGGGTTCGAATCCCACCTCAGACGGAGCCCATTGAAAGTTCCAACCAAGAACAAAGCAAACACATTCAAGAGAGCATTACCAGATGCCAGGATGGCAGAGCGGTCTAAGGCGTTGCGTTCAGGTCGCAGTCTCCCCAGGAGGCGTGGGTTCGAATCCCACCTCAGACGGAGCCCATTGAAAGTTCCAACCAAGAACAAAGCAAACACATTCAAGAGAGCATTACCAGATGCCAGGATGGCAGAGCGGTCTAAGGCGTTGCGTTCAGGTCGCAGTCTCCCCAGGAGGCGTGGGTTCGAATCCCGCCTCAGACAGAGCCCATTGAAAGTACCAAGCAAGAACAAAGCAAACACAGTCAAGAGAGAGGTACCAGTTGCCAGGATGGCAGAGCTGTCTAAGGCGTTGCGTTCAGGTCGCAGTCTCCCCAGGAGGCGTGGGTTCGAATCCCGCCTCAGACAAAGCCCATTGAAAGTACCAAGCAAGAACAAAGCAAACACAGTCAAGAGAGAGGTACCAGTTGCCAGGATGGCAGAGTTGTCTAAGGCGTTGCGTTCAGGTCGCAGTAACCCCAGGAGGCGTGGGTTCGAATCCCACCTCAGACAGAGCCCATTGATAGTACCAAGCAAGAAAAAAGCAAACACAATCAAGAGTGAATTACCAGTTTCCAGGATGGCAGAGCGGTTTAAGGCGTTGCGTTCAGGTCGCAGTCTCCCCTAAGGCGTTGCGTTCAGGTCGCAGTCTCCCCAGGAGGCGTGGGTTCGAATCCCGCCTCAGACAGTGCCCATTGAAAGTACCAAGCAAGAACAAATCAAACACATTCAAGAGAGCTTTACCAGATGCCAGGATGGCAGAGCGGTCTAAGGCGTTGCGTTCAGGTCGCAGTCTCCCCAGGAGGCGTGGGTTCGATACCCGCCTCAGACAGAGCCCATTGAAAGTACCAAGCAAGAACAAAGCAAACACAGTCAAGAGAGAGGTACCAGTTGCCAGGATGGCAGAGCTGTCTAAGGCGTTGCGTTCAGGTCGCAGTCTCCCCAGGAGGCGTGGGTTCGAATCCCGCCTCAGACAGAGCCCATTGAAAGTACCAAGCAAGAACAAAGTAAACACAGTCAAGAGAGAGGTACCAGTTGCCAGGATGGCAGTTGTCTAAGGCGTTGCGTTCAGGTCGCAGTAACCCCAGGAGGCGTGGGTTCGAATCCCACCTCAGACAGAGCCCATTGATAGTACCAAGCAAGAAAAAAGCAAACACAGTCAAGAGAGAATTACCAGTTGCCAGGATGGCAGAGCGGTCTAAGGCATTGCGTTCAGGTCGCAGTCTCCCCAGGAGGCGTGGGTTCGAATCCCACCTCAGACGGAGCCCATTGAAAGTACCAAGCAATAACAAAGCAAACACAGTCAAGAGAGCATTACCAGTTGCGAGGATGGCAGAGCGGTCTAAGGCGTTGCGTTCAGGTCGCAGTCTCCCCAGGAGGCGTGGGTTCGAATCCCACCTCAGACGGAGCCCATTGAAAGTTCCAACCAAGAACAAAGCAAACACATTCAAGAGAGCATTACCAGATGCCAGGATGGCAGAGCGGTCTAAGGCGTTGCGTTCAGGTCGCAGTCTCCCCAGGAGGCGTGGGTTCGAATCCCACCTCAGACGGAGCCCATTGAAAGTTCCAACCAAGAACAAAGCAAACACATTCAAGAGAGCATTACCAGATGCCAGGTTGGCAGAGCGGTCTAAGGCGTTGCGTTCAGGTCGCAGTCTCCCCAGGAGGCGTGGGTTCGAATCCCGCCTCAGACAGAGCCCATTGATAGTACCAAGCAAGAAAAAAGCAAACACAGTCAAGAGAGAATTACCAGTTGCCAGGATGGCAGAGCGGTCTAAGGCATTGCGTTCAGGTCGCAGTCTCCCCAGGAGGCGTGGGTTCGAATCCCACCTCAGACGGAGCCCATTGAAAGTACCAAGCAATAACAAAGCAAACACAGTCAAGAGAGCATTACCAGTTGCGAGGATGGCAGAGCGGTCTAAGGCGTTGCGTTCAGGTCGCAGTCTCCCCAGGAGGCGTGGGTTCGAATCCCACCTCAGACGGAGCCCATTGAAAGTTCCAACCAAGAACAAAGCAAACACATTCAAGAGAGCATTACCAGATGCCAGGATGGCAGAGCGGTCTAAGGCGTTGCGTTCAGGTCGCAGTCTCCCCAGGAGGCGTGGGTTCGAATCCCACCTCAGACGGAGCCCATTGAAAGTTCCAACCAAGAACAAAGCAAACACATTCAAGAGAGCATTACCAGATGCCAGGATGGCAGAGCGGTCTAAGGCGTTGCGTTCAGGTCGCAGTCTCCCCAGGAGGCGTGGGTTCGAATCCCGCCTCAGACAGAGCCCATTGAAAGTACCAAGCAAGAACAAAGCAAACACAGTCAAGAGAGAGGTACCAGTTGCCAGGATGGCAGAGCTGTCTAAGGCGTTGCGTTCAGGTCGCAGTCTCCCCAGGAGGCGTGGGTTCGAATCCCGCCTCAGACAAAGCCCATTGAAAGTACCAAGCAAGAACAAAGCAAACACAGTCAAGAGAGAGGTACCAGTTGCCAGGATGGCAGAGTTGTCTAAGGCGTTGCGTTCAGGTCGCAGTAACCCCAGGAGGCGTGGTTTCGAATCCCACCTCAGACAGAGCCCATTGATAGTACCAAGCAAGAAAAAAGCAAACACAATCAAGAGAGAATTACCAGTTGCCAGGATGGCAGAGCGGTTTAAGGCGTTGCGTTCAGGTCGCAGTCTCCCCTAAGGCGTTGCGTTCAGGTCGCAGTCTCCCCAGGAGGCGTGGGTTCGAATCCCGCCTCAGACAGAGCCCATTGAAAGTACCAAGCAAGAACAAAGCAAACACAGTCAAGAGAGAGTTACCAGTTGCCAAGATGGCAGAGCGGTCTAAGGCGTTGCGTTCAGGTCCCAGTAACCCCAGGAGGCGCGGTTTCAAATCCCACCTCAGACAGAGCCCATTGATAGTACTAAGCAAGAAAAAAGCAAACACAGTCAAGAGAGAATTACCAGTTGCCAGGATGGCAGAGCGGTCTAAGGCGTTGCGTTCAGCTCGCAGTCTCCCCAGGAGGCGTTGGTTCGAATCCCGCCTCAGACAGAGCCCATTGAAAGTGCCAACAAAGAACAAAGCAAACACAGTCAAGAGAGCATTACCAGACGCCAGGATGGCAGAGCGGTCTAAGGCGTTGCGTTCAGGTCGCAGTCTCCCCAGGAGGCGTGGGTTCGAATCCCACCTCAGACGGAGCCCATTGAAAGTTCCAACCAAGAACAAAGCACACACATTCAAGAGAGCATTACCAGATGCCAGGATGGCAGAGCTGTCTAAGGCGTTGCGTTCAGGTCGCAGTCTCCCCAGGAGGCGTGGGTTCGAATCCCGCCTCAGACAGAGCCTATTGAAAGTGCCAACCAAGAACAAAGCAAACACAGTCAAGAGAGCATTACCAGATGCCAGGATGGCAGAGCGGTCTAAGGCGTTGCGTTCAGGTCGCAGTCTCCCCAGGAGGCGTGGGTTCGAATCCCGCCTCAGACAGTGCCCATTGAAAGTACCAAGCAAGAACAAAGCAAACACATTCAAGAGAGAGGTACCAGTTGCCAGGATGGAAGAGCTGTCTAAGGCATTGCGTTCAGGTCGCAGTAACCCCAGGAGGCGTGGGTTCGAATCCCACCTCAGACAGAGCCCATTGAAAGTACCAAGCAAGAACAAAGCAAATACAGTCAAGAGAGCATTACCAGTTGCGAGGATGGCAGAGCGGTCTAAGGCGTTGCGTTCAGGTCGCAGTCTCCCCAGGAGGCGTGGGTTCGAATCCCACCTCAGACGGAGCCCATTGAAAGTTCCAACCAAGAACAAAGCAAACACATTCAAGAGAGCATTACCAGATGCCAGGATGGCAGAGCGGTCTAAGGCGTTGCGTTCAGGTCGCAGTCTCCCCAGGAGGCGTGGGTTCGAATCCCACCTCAGACGGAGCCCATTGAAAGTTCCAACCAAGAACAAAGCAAACACATTCAAGAGAGCATTACCAGATGCCAGGATGGCAGAGCGGTCTAAGGCGTTGCGTTCAGGTCGCAGTCTCCCCAGGAGGCGTGGGTTCGAATCCCGCCTCAGACAGAGCCCATTGAAAGTACCAAGCAAGAACAAAGCAAACACAGTCAAGAGAGAGGTACCAGTTGCCAGGATGGCAGAGCTGTCTAAGGCGTTGCGTTCAGGTCGCAGTCTCCCCAGGAGGCGTGGGTTCGAATCCCGCCTCAGACAAAGCCCATTGAAAGTACCAAGCAAGAACAAAGCAAACACAGTCAAGAGAGAGGTACCAGTTGCCAGGATGGCAGAGTTGTCTAAGGCGTTGCGTTCAGGTCGCAGTAACCCCAGGAGGCGTGGGTTCGAATCCCACCTCAGACAGAGCCCATTGATAGTACCAAGCAAGAAAAAAGCAAACACAATCAAGAGTGAATTACCAGTTTCCAGGATGGCAGAGCGGTTTAAGGCGTTGCGTTCAGGTCGCAGTCTCCCCTAAGGCGTTGCGTTCAGGTCGCAGTCTCCCCAGGAGGCGTGGGTTCGAATCCCGCCTCAGACAGTGCCCATTGAAAGTACCAAGCAAGAACAAATCAAACACATTCAAGAGAGCTTTACCAGATGCCAGGATGGCAGAGCGGTCTAAGGCGTTGCGTTCAGGTCGCAGTCTCCCCAGGAGGCGTGGGTTCGATACCCGCCTCAGACAGAGCCCATTGAAAGTACCAAGCAAGAACAAAGCAAACACAGTCAAGAGAGAGGTACCAGTTGCCAGGATGGCAGAGCTGTCTAAGGCGTTGCGTTCAGGTCGCAGTCTCCCCAGGAGGCGTGGGTTCGAATCCCGCCTCAGACAGAGCCCATTGAAAGTACCAAGCAAGAACAAAGTAAACACAGTCAAGAGAGAGGTACCAGTTGCCAGGATGGCAGTTGTCTAAGGCGTTGCGTTCAGGTCGCAGTAACCCCAGGAGGCGTGGGTTCGAATCCCACCTCAGACAGAGCCCATTGATAGTACCAAGCAAGAAAAAAGCAAACACAGTCAAGAGAGAATTACCAGTTGCCAGGATGGCAGAGCGGTCTAAGGCATTGCGTTCAGGTCGCAGTCTCCCCAGGAGGCGTGGGTTCGAATCCCACCTCAGACGGAGCCCATTGAAAGTACCAAGCAATAACAAAGCAAACACAGTCAAGAGAGCATTACCAGTTGCGAGGATGGCAGAGCGGTCTAAGGCGTTGCGTTCAGGTCGCAGTCTCCCCAGGAGGCGTGGGTTCGAATCCCACCTCAGACGGAGCCCATTGAAAGTTCCAACCAAGAACAAAGCAAACACATTCAAGAGAGCATTACCAGATGCCAGGATGGCAGAGCGGTCTAAGGCGTTGCGTTCAGGTCGCAGTCTCCCCAGGAGGCGTGGGTTCGAATCCCACCTCAGACGGAGCCCATTGAAAGTTCCAACCAAGAACAAAGCAAACACATTCAAGAGAGCATTACCAGATGCCAGGTTGGCAGAGCGGTCTAAGGCGTTGCGTTCAGGTCGCAGTCTCCCCAGGAGGCGTGGGTTCGAATCCCGCCTCAGACAGAGCCCATTGAAAGTACCAAGCACGAACAAAGCAAACACAGTCAAGAGAGAGGTACCAGTTGCCAGGATGGCAGAGCTGTCTAAGGCGTTGCGTTCAGGTCGCAGTCTCCCCAGGAGGCGTGGGTTCGAATCCCGCCTCAGACAAAGCCCATTGAAAGTACCAAGCAAGAACAAAGCAAACACAGTCAAGAGAGAGGTACCAGTTGCCAGGATGGCAGAGTTGTCTAAGGCGTTGCGTTCAGGTCGCAGTAACCCCAGGAGGCGTGGGTTCGAATCCCACCTCAGACAGAGCCCATTGATAGTACCAAGCAAGAAAAAAGCAAACACAATCAAGAGAGAATTACCAGTTGCCAGGATGGCAGAGCGGTTTAAGGCGTTGCGTTCAGGTCGCAGTCTCCCCTAAGGCGTTGCGTTCAGGTCGCAGTCTCCCCAGGAGGCGTGGGTTCGAATCCCGCCTCAGACAGAGCCCATTGAAAGTACCAAGCAAGAACAAAGCAAACACAGTCAAGAGAGAGTTACCAGTTGCCAGGATGGCAGAGCGGTCTAAGGCGTTGCGTTCAGGTCCCAGTAACCCCAGGAGGCGCGGTTTCAAATCCCACCTCAGACAGAGCCCATTGATAGTACTAAGCAAGAAAAAAGCAAACACAGTCAAGAGAGAATTACGAGTTGCCAGGATGGCAGAGCGGTCTAAGGCGTTGCGTTCAGGTCGCAGTCTCCCCAGGAGGCGTTGGTTCGAATCCCGCCTCAGACAGAGCCCATTGAAAGTACCAGCAAGAACAAAGCAAACACATTCAAGAGAGCATTACCAGGTGCCAGGATGGCAGAGTGGTCAAAGACGCTGCGTTCAGGTCGCAGTCTCCCCAGGAGGCGTGGGTTCGAATCCCGCCTCAGACAGAGCCCATTGAAAGTACCATGCAAGAACAAAGCAAACACAGTCAAGAGAGAGTTACCAGTTGCCAGGATGGCAGAGCGGTCTAAGGCGTTGCGTTCAGGTCCCAGTAACCCCAGGAGGCGCGGTTTCAAATCCCACCTCAGACAGAGCCCATTGATAGTACTAAGCAAGAAAAAAGCAAACACAGTCAAGAGAGAATTACCAGTTGCCAGGATGGCAGAGCGGTCTAAGGCGTTGCGTTCAGGTCGCAGTCTCCCCAGGAGGCGTTGGTTCGAATCCCGCCTCAGACAGAGCCCATTGAAAGTGCCAACCAAGAACAAAGCAAACACAGTCAAGAGAGCATTACCAGACGCCAGGATGGCAGAGCGGTCTAAGGCGTTGCGTTCAGGTCGCAGTCTCCCCAGGAGGCGTGGGTTCGAATCCCACCTCAGACGGAGCCCATTGAAAGTTCCAACCAAGAACAAAGCACACACATTCAAGAGAGCATTACCAGATGCCAGGATGGCAGAGCTGTCTAAGGCGTTGCGTTCAGGTCGCAGTCTCCCCAGGAGGCGTGGGTTCGAATCCCGCCTCAGACAGAGCCCATTGAAAGTGCCAACCAAGAACAAAGCAAACACAGTCAAGAGAGCATTACCAGATGCCAGGATGGCAGAGCGGTCTAAGGCGTTGCGTTCAGGTCGCAGTCTCCCCAGGAGGCGTGGGTTCGAATCCCGCCTCAGACAGTGCCCATTGAAAGTACCAAGCAAGAACAAAGCAAACACATTCAAGAGAGCATTACCAGATGCCAGGATGGCAGAGCGGTCTAAGGCGTTGCGTTCAGGTCGCAGTCTCCCCAGGAGGCGTGGGTTCGAATCCCGCCTCAGACAGAGCCCATTGAAAGTACCAAGCAAGAACAAAGCAAACACAGTCAAGAGAGAGGTACCAGTTGCCAGGATGGAAGAGCTGTCTAAGGCGTTGCGTTCAGGTCGCAGTAACCCCAGGAGGCGTGGGTTCGAATCCCACCTCAGACAGAGCCCATTGATAGTACCAAGCAAGAAAAAAGCAAACACAGTCAAGAGAGAATTACCAGTTGCCAGGATGGCAGAGCGGTCTAAGGCATTGCGTTCAGGTCGCAGTCTCCCCAGGAGGCGTGGGTTCGAATCCCACCTCAGACGGAGCCCATTGAAAGTACCAAGCAATAACAAAGCAAACACAGTCAAGAGAGCATTACCAGTTGCGAGGATGGCAGAGCGGTCTAAGGCGTTGCGTTCAGGTCGCAGTCTCCCCAGGAGGCGTGGGTTCGAATCCCACCTCAGACGGAGCCCATTGAAAGTTCCAACCAAGAACAAAGCAAACACATTCAAGAGAGCATTACCAGATGCCAGGATGGCAGAGCGGTCTAAGGCGTTGCGTTCAGGTCGCAGTCTCCCCAGGAGGCGTGGGTTCGAATCCCACCTCAGACGGAGCCCATTGAAAGTTCCAACCAAGAACAAAGCAAACACATTCAAGAGAGCATTACCAGATGCCAGGTTGGCAGAGCGGTCTAAGGCGTTGCGTTCAGGTCGCAGTCTCCCCAGGAGGCGTGGGTTCGAATCCCGCCTCAGACAGAGCCCATTGAAAGTACCAAGCACGAACAAAGCAAACACAGTCAAGAGAGAGGTACCAGTTGCCAGGATGGCAGAGCTGTCTAAGGCGTTGCGTTCAGGTCGCAGTCTCCCCAGGAGGCGTGGGTTCGAATCCCGCCTCAGACAAAGCCCATTGAAAGTACCAAGCAAGAACAAAGCAAACACAGTCAAGAGAGAGGTACCAGTTGCCAGGATGGCAGAGTTGTCTAAGGCGTTGCGTTCAGGTCGCAGTAACCCCAGGAGGCGTGGGTTCGAATCCCACCTCAGACAGAGCCCATTGATAGTACCAAGCAAGAAAAAAGCAAACACAATCAAGAGAGAATTACCAGTTGCCAGGATGGCAGAGCGGTTTAAGGCGTTGCGTTCAGGTCGCAGTCTCCCCTAAGGCGTTGCGTTCAGGTCGCAGTCTCCCCAGGAGGCGTGGGTTCGAATCCCGCCTCAGACAGAGCCCATTGAAAGTACCAAGCAAGAACAAAGCAAACACAGTCAAGAGAGAGTTACCAGTTGCCAGGATGGCAGAGCGGTCTAAGGCGTTGCGTTCAGGTCCCAGTAACCCCAGGAGGCGCGGTTTCAAATCCCACCTCAGACAGAGCCCATTGATAGTACTAAGCAAGAAAAAAGCAAACACAGTCAAGAGAGAATTACGAGTTGCCAGGATGGCAGAGCGGTCTAAGGCGTTGCGTTCAGGTCGCAGTCTCCCCAGGAGGCGTTGGTTCGAATCCCGCCTCAGACAGAGCCCATTGAAAGTACCAGCAAGAACAAAGCAAACACATTCAAGAGAGCATTACCAGGTGCCAGGATGGCAGAGTGGTCAAAGACGCTGCGTTCAGGTCGCAGTCTCCCCAGGAGGCGTGGGTTCGAATCCCGCCTCAGACAGAGCCCATTGAAAGTACCAAGCAAGAACAAAGCAAACACAGTCAAGAGAGAGTTACCAGTTGCCAGGATGGCAGAGCGGTCTAAGGCGTTGCGTTCAGGTCCCAGTAACCCCAGGAGGCGCGGTTTCAAATCCCACCTCAGACAGAGCCCATTGATAGTACTAAGCAAGAAAAAAGCAAACACAGTCAAGAGAGAATTACCAGTTGCCAGGATGGCAGAGCGGTCTAAGGCGTTGCGTTCAGGTCGCAGTCTCCCCAGGAGGCGTTGGTTCGAATCCCGCCTCAGACAGAGCCCATTGAAAGTGCCAACCAAGAACAAAGCAAACACAGTCAAGAGAGCATTACCAGACGCCAGGATGGCAGAGCGGTCTAAGGCGTTGCGTTCAGGTCGCAGTCTCCCCAGGAGGCGTGGGTTCGAATCCCACCTCAGACGGAGCCCATTGAAAGTTCCAACCAAGAACAAAGCACACACATTCAAGAGAGCATTACCAGATGCCAGGATGGCAGAGCTGTCTAAGGCGTTGCGTTCAGGTCGCAGTCTCCCCAGGAGGCGTGGGTTCGAATCCCGCCTCAGACAGAGCCCATTGAAAGTGCCAACCAAGAACAAAGCAAACACAGTCAAGAGAGCATTACCAGATGCCAGGATGGCAGAGCGGTCTAAGGCGTTGCGTTCAGGTCGCAGTCTCCCCAGGAGGCGTGGGTTCGAATCCCGCCTCAGACAGTGCCCATTGAAAGTACCAAGCAAGAACAAAGCAAACACATTCAAGAGAGCATTACCAGATGCCAGGATGGCAGAGCGGTCTAAGGCGTTGCGTTCAGGTCGCAGTCTCCCCAGGAGGCGTGGGTTCGAATCCCGCCTCAGACAGAGCCCATTGAAAGTACCAAGCAAGAACAAAGCAAACACAGTCAAGAGAGAGGTACCAGTTGCCAGGATGGAAGAGCTGTCTAAGGCGTTGCGTTCAGGTCGCAGTAACCCCAGGAGGCGTGGGTTCGAATCCCACCTCAGACAGAGCCCATTGATAGTACCAAGCAAGAAAAAAGCAAACACAGTCAAGAGAGAATTACCAGTTGCCAGGATGGCAGAGCGGTCTAAGGCATTGCGTTCAGGTCGCAGTCTCCCCAGGAGGCGTGGGTTCGAATCCCACCTCAGACGGAGCCCATTGAAAGTACCAAGCAATAACAAAGCAAACACAGTCAAGAGAGCATTACCAGTTGCGAGGATGGCAGAGCGGTCTAAGGCGTTGCGTTCAGGTCGCAGTCTCCCCAGGAGGCGTGGGTTCGAATCCCACCTCAGACGGAGCCCATTGAAAGTTCCAACCAAGAACAAAGCAAACACATTCAAGAGAGCATTACCAGATGCCAGGATGGCAGAGCGGTCTAAGGCGTTGCGTTCAGGTCGCAGTCTCCCCAGGAGGCGTGGGTTCGAATCCCACCTCAGACGGAGCCCATTGAAAGTTCCAACCAAGAACAAAGCAAACACATTCAAGAGAGCATTACCAGATGCCAGGTTGGCAGAGCGGTCTAAGGCGTTGCGTTCAGGTCGCAGTCTCCCCAGGAGGCGTGGGTTCGAATCCCGCCTCAGACAGAGCCCATTGAAAGTACCAAGCAAGAACAAAGCAAACACAGTCAAGAGAGAGGTACCAGTTGCCAGGATGGCAGAGCTGTCTAAGGCGTTGCGTTCAGGTCGCAGTCTCCCCAGGAGGCGTGGGTTCGAATCCCGCCTCAGACAAAGCCCATTGAAAGTACCAAGCAAGAACAAAGCAAACACAGTCAAGAGAGAGGTACCAGTTGCCAGGATGGCAGAGTTGTCTAAGGCGTTGCGTTCAGGTCGCAGTAACCCCAGGAGGCGTGGGTTCGAATCCCACCTCAGACAGAGCCCATTGATAGTACCAAGCAAGAAAAAAGCAAACACAATCAAGAGAGAATTACCAGTTGCCAGGATGGCAGAGCGGTTTAAGGCGTTGCGTTCAGGTCGCAGTCTCCCCTAAGGCGTTGCGTTCAGGTCGCAGTCTCCCCAGGAGGCGTGGGTTCGAATCCCGCCTCAGACAGAGCCCATTGAAAGTACCAAGCAAGAACAAAGCAAACACAGTCAAGAGAGAGTTACCAGTTGCCAGGATGGCAGAGCGGTCTAAGGCGTTGCGTTCAGGTCCCAGTAACCCCAGGAGGCGCGGTTTCAAATCCCACCTCAGACAGAGCCCATTGATAGTACTAAGCAAGAAAAAAGCAAACACAGTCAAGAGAGAATTACCAGTTGCCAGGATGGCAGAGCGGTCTAAGGCGTTGCGTTCAGGTCGCAGTCTCCCCAGGAGGCGTTGGTTCGAATCCCGCCTCAGACAGAGCCCATTGAAAGTGCCAACCAAGGACAAAGCAAACACAGTCAAGAGAGCATTACCAGATGCCAGGATGGCAGAGCGGTCTAAGGCGTTGCGTTCAGGTCGCAGTCTCCCCAGGAGGCGTGGGTTCGAATCCCGCCTCAGACAGTGCCCATTGAAAGTACCAAGCAAGAACAAAGCAAACACATTCAAGAGAGCATTACCAGATGCCAGGATGGCAGAGCGGTCTAAGGCGTTGCGTTCAGGTCGCAGTCTCCCCAGGAGGCGTGGGTTCGAATCCCGCCTCAGACAGAGCCCATTGAAAGTACCAAGCAAGAACAAAGCAAACACAGTCAAGAGAGAGGTACCAGTTGCCAGGATGGAAGAGCTGTCTAAGGCGTTGCGTTCAGGTCGCAGTAACCCCAGGAGGCGTGGGTTCGAATCCCACCTCAGACAGAGCCCATTGATAGTACCAAGCAAGAAAAAAGCAAACACAGTCAAGAGAGAATTACCAGTTGCCAGGATGGCAGAGCGGTCTAAGGCATTGCGTTCAGGTCGCAGTCTCCCCAGGAGGCGTGGGTTCGAATCCCACCTCAGACGGAGCCCATTGAAAGTACCAAGCAATAACAAAGCAAACACAGTCAAGAGAGCATTACCAGTTGCGAGGATGGCAGAGCGGTCTAAGGCGTTGCGTTCAGGTCGCAGTCTCCCCAGGAGGCGTGGGTTCGAATCCCACCTCAGACGGAGCCCATTGAAAGTTCCAACCAAGAACAAAGCAAACACATTCAAGAGAGCATTACCAGATGCCAGGATGGCAGAGCGGTCTAAGGCGTTGCGTTCAGGTCGCAGTCTCCCCAGGAGGCGTGGGTTCGAATCCCACCTCAGACGGAGCCCATTGAAAGTTCCAACCAAGAACAAAGCAAACACATTCAAGAGAGCATTACCAGATGCCAGGTTGGCAGAGCGGTCTAAGGCGTTGCGTTCAGGTCGCAGTCTCCCCAGGAGGCGTGGGTTCGAATCCCGCCTCAGACAGAGCCCATTGAAAGTACCAAGCAAGAACAAAGCAAACACAGTCAAGAGAGAGGTACCAGTTGCCAGGATGGCAGAGCTGTCTAAGGCGTTGCGTTCAGGTCGCAGTCTCCCCAGGAGGCGTGGGTTCGAATCCCGCCTCAGACAAAGCCCATTGAAAGTACCAAGCAAGAACAAAGCAAACACAGTCAAGAGAGAGGTACCAGTTGCCAGGATGGCAGAGTTGTCTAAGGCGTTGCGTTCAGGTCGCAGTAACCCCAGGAGGCGTGGGTTCGAATCCCACCTCAGACAGAGCCCATTGATAGTACCAAGCAAGAAAAAAGCAAACACAATCAAGAGAGAATTACCAGTTGCCAGGATGGCAGAGCGGTTTAAGGCGTTGCGTTCAGGTCGCAGTCTCCCCTAAGGCGTTGCGTTCAGGTCGCAGTCTCCCCAGGAGGCGTGGGTTCGAATCCCGCCTCAGACAGAGCCCATTGAAAGTACCAAGCAAGAACAAAGCAAACACAGTCAAGAGAGAGTTACCAGTTGCCAGGATGGCAGAGCGGTCTAAGGCGTTGCGTTCAGGTCCCAGTAACCCCAGGAGGCGCGGTTTCAAATCCCACCTCAGACAGAGCCCATTGATAGTACTAAGCAAGAAAAAAGCAAACACAGTCAAGAGAGAATTACCAGTTGCCAGGATGGCAGAGCGGTCTAAGGCGTTGCGTTCAGGTCGCAGTCTCCCCAGGAGGCGTTGGTTCGAATCCCGCCTCAGACAGAGCCCATTGAAAGTGCCAACCAAGGACAAAGCAAACACAGTCAAGAGAGCATTACCAGACGCCAGGATGGCAGAGCGGTCTAAGGCGTTGCGTTCAGGTCGCAGTCTCCCCAGGAGTCGTGGGTTCGAATCCCACCTCAGACGGAGCCCATTGAAAGTTCCAACCAAGAACAAAGCACACACATTCAAGAGAGCATTACCAGATGCCAGGATGGCAGAGCTGTCTAAGGCGTTGCGTTCAGGTCACAGTCTCCCCAGGAGGCGTGGGTTCGAATCCCGCCTCAGACAGAGCCCATTGAAAGTGCCAACCAAGAACAAAGCAAACACAGTCAAGAGAGCATTACTAGATGCCAGGATGGCAGAGCGGTCTAAGGCGTTGCGTTCAGGTCGCAGTCTCCCCAGGAGGCGTGGGTTCGAATCCCGCCTCAGACAGTGCCCATTGAAAGTACCAAGCAAGAACAAAGCAAACACATTCAAGAGAGCATTACCAGATGCCAGGATGGCAGAGCGGTCTAAGGCGTTGCGTTCAGGTCGCAGTCTCCCCAGGAAGCGTGGGTTCGAATCCCGCCTCAGACAGAGCCCATTGAAAGTACCAAGCAAGAACAAAGCAAACACAGTCAAGAGAGAGGTACCAGTTGCCAGGATGGAAGAGCTGTCTAAGGTGTTGCGTTCAGGTCGCAGTAACCCCAGGAGGCGTGGGTTCGAATCCCACCTCAGACAGAGCCCATTGATAGTACCAAGCAAGAAAAAAGCAAACACAGTCAAGAGAGAATTACCAGTTGCCAGGATGGCAGAGCGGTCTAAGGCATTGCGTTCAGGTCGCAGTCTCCCCAGGAGGCGTGGGTTCGAATCCCACCTCAGACGGAGCCCATTGAAAGTACCAAGCAATAACAAAGCAAACACAGTCAAGAGAGCATTACCAGTTGCGAGGATGGCAGAGCGGTCTAAGGCGTTGCGTTCAGGTCGCAGTCTCCCCAGGAGGCGTGGGTTCGAATCCCACCTCAGACGGAGCCCATTGAAAGTTCCAACCAAGAACAAAGCAAACACATTCAAGAGAGCATTACCAGATGCCAGGATGGCAGAGCGGTCTAAGGCGTTGCGTTCAGGTCGCAGTCTCCCCAGGAGGCGTGGGTTCGAATCCCACCTCAGACGGAGCCCATTGAAAGTTCCAACCAAGAACAAAGCAAACACATTCAAGAGAGCATTACCAGATGCCAGGATGGCAGAGCGGTCTAAGGCGTTGCGTTCAGGTCGCAGTCTCCCCAGGAGGCGTGGGTTCGAATCCCGCCTCAGACAGAGCCCATTGAAAGTACCAAGCAAGAACAAAGCAAACACAGTCAAGAGAGAGGTACCAGTTGCCAGGATGGCAGAGCTGTCTAAGGCGTTGCGTTCAGGTCGCAGTCTCCCCAGGAGGCGTGGGTTCGAATCCCGCCTCAGACAAAGCCCATTGAAAGTACCAAGCAAGAACAAAGCAAACACAGTCAAGAGAGAGGTACCAGTTGCCAGGATGGCAGAGTTGTCTAAGGCGTTGCGTTCAGGTCGCAGTAACCCCAGGAGGCGTGGTTTCGAATCCCACCTCAGACAGAGCCCATTGATAGTACCAAGCAAGAAAAAAGCAAACACAATCAAGAGAGAATTACCAGTTGCCAGGATGGCAGAGCGGTTTAAGGCGTTGCATTCAGGTCGCAGTCTCCCCTAAGGCGTTGCGTTCAGGTCGCAGTCTCCCCAGGAGGCGTGGGTTCGAATCCCGCCTCAGACAGAGCCCATTGAAAGTACCAAGCAAGAACAAAGCAAACACAGTCAAGAGAGAGTTACCAGTTGCCAAGATGGCAGAGCGGTCTAAGGCGTTGCGTTCAGGTCCCAGTAACCCCAGGAGGCGCGGTTTCAAATCCCACCTCAGACAGAGCCCATTGATAGTACTAAGCAAGAAAAAAGCAAACACAGTCAAGAGAGAATTACCAGTTGCCAGGATGGCAGAGCGGTCTAAGGCGTTGCGTTCAGCTCGCAGTCTCCCCAGGAGGCGTTGGTTCGAATCCCGCCTCAGACAGAGCCCATTGAAAGTGCCAACAAAGAACAAAGCAAACACAGTCAAGAGAGCATTACCAGACGCCAGGATGGCAGAGCGGTCTAAGGCGTTGCGTTCAGGTCGCAGTCTCCCCAGGAGGCGTGGGTTCGAATCCCACCTCAGACGGAGCCCATTGAAAGTTCCAACCAAGAACAAAGCACACACATTCAAGAGATCATTACCAGATGCCAGGATGGCAGAGCTGTCTAAGGCGTTGCGTTCAGGTCGCAGTCTCCCCAGGAGGCGTGGGTTCGAATCCCGCCTCAGACAGAGCCTATTGAAAGTGCCAACCAAGAACAAAGCAAACACAGTCAAGAGAGCATTACCAGATGCCAGGATGGCAGAGCGGTCTAAGGCGTTGCGTTCAGGTCGCAGTCTCCCCAGGAGGCGTGGGTTCGAATCCCGCCTCAGACAGTGCCCATTGAAAGTACCAAGCAAGAACAAAGCAAACACATTCAAGAGAGAGGTACCAGTTGCCAGGATGGAAGAGCTGTCTAAGGCATTGCGTTCAGGTCGCAGTAACCCCAGGAGGCGTGGGTTCGAATCCCACCTCAGACAGAGCCCATTGAAAGTACCAAGCAAGAACAAAGCAAATACAGTCAAGAGAGCATTACCAGTTGCGAGGATGGCAGAGCGGTCTAAGGCGTTGCGTTCAGGTCGCAGTCTCCCCAGGAGGCGTGGGTTCGAATCCCACCTCAGACGGAGCCCATTGAAAGTTCCAACCAAGAACAAAGCAAACACATTCAAGAGAGCATTACCAGATGCCAGGATGGCAGAGCGGTCTAAGGCGTTGCGTTCAGGTCGCAGTCTCCCCAGGAGGCGTGGGTTCGAATCCCACCTCAGACGGAGCCCATTGAAAGTTCCAACCAAGAACAAAGCAAACACATTCAAGAGAGCATTACCAGATGCCAGGATGGCAGAGCGGTCTAAGGCGTTGCGTTCAGGTCGCAGTCTCCCCAGGAGGCGTGGGTTCGAATCCCGCCTCAGACAGAGCCCATTGAAAGTACCAAGCAAGAACAAAGCAAACACAGTCAAGAGAGAGGTACCAGTTGCCAGGATGGCAGAGCTGTCTAAGGCGTTGCGTTCAGGTCGCAGTCTCCCCAGGAGGCGTGGGTTCGAATCCCGCCTCAGACAAAGCCCATTGAAAGTACCAAGCAAGAACAAAGCAAACACAGTCAAGAGAGAGGTACCAGTTGCCAGGATGGCAGAGTTGTCTAAGGCGTTGCGTTCAGGTCGCAGTAACCCCAGGAGGCGTGGGTTCGAATCCCACCTCAGACAGAGCCCATTGATAGTACCAAGCAAGAAAAAAGCAAACACAATCAAGAGAGAATTACCAGTTTCCAGGATGGCAGAGCGGTTTAAGGCGTTGCGTTCAGGTCGCAGTCTCCCCTAAGGCGTTGCGTTCAGGTCGCAGTCTCCCCAGGAGGCGTGGGTTCGAATCCCGCCTCAGACAGTGCCCATTGAAAGTACCAAGCAAGAACAAATCAAACACATTCAAGAGAGCTTTACCAGATGCCAGGATGGCAGAGCGGTCTAAGGCGTTGCGTTCAGGTCGCAGTCTCCCCAGGAGGCGTGGGTTCGATACCCGCCTCAGACAGAGCCCATTGAAAGTACCAAGCAAGAACAAAGCAAACACAGTCAAGAGAGAGGTACCAGTTGCCAGGATGGCAGATCTGTCTAAGGCGTTGCGTTCAGGTCGCAGTCTCCCCAGGAGGCGTGGGTTCGAATCCCGCCTCAGACAGAGCCCATTGAAAGTACCAAGCAAGAACAAAGTAAACACAGTCAAGAGAGAGGTACCAGTTGCCAGGATGGCAGTTGTCTAAGGCGTTGCGTTCAGGTCGCAGTAACCCCAGGAGGCGTGGGTTCGAATCCCACCTCAGACAGAGCCCATTGATAGTACCAAGCAAGAAAAAAGCAAACACAGTCAAGAGAGAATTACCAGTTGCCAGGATGGCAGAGCGGTTTAAGGCGTTGCGTTCAGGTCGCAGTCTCCCCAGGAGGCGTGGGTTCGAATCCCGCCTCAGACAGAGCCCATTGAACGTACCAAGCAAGAAAAAAGCAAACACAGTCAAGAGAGCATTACCAGCTGCCAGGATGGCAGAGCGGTCTAAGGCGTTGCGTTCAGATCGCAGTCTTCCCAGGAGGCGTGGGTTCGAATCCCGCCTCAGAAAGAGTCCATTGAAAGTACCAAGCAAGAACAAAGCAAACACAGTCATGAGAGCATTACCAGGTGCCAGGATGGCAGAGCGGTCTACGGCGTTGCGTTCAGGTCGCAGTCACCCCAGGAGGCGTGGGTTCGAATCCCACCTCAGACAGAGCCCATTGAAAGTACCAGCAAGAACAAAGCAAACACATTCAAGAGAGCATTACCAGTTGCCAGGATGGCACAGCGGTCTAAGGCGTTGCGTTCAGATCGCAGTCTCCCCAGGTGGCGTGGGTTTGAATCCCGCCTCAGACAGAGCCCATTGAACGTACCAAGCAAGAAAAAAGCAAACACAGTCAAGAGAGCATTACCAGCTGACAGGATGGCAGAGCGGTCTAAGGCGTTGCGTTCAGATCGCAGTCTCCCCTGGAGGCGTGGGTTTGAATCCCGCCTCAGACAGTGCCCATTGAAAGTACCAAGCAATAAAAAAGCAAACACAGTCAAGAGAGCATTACCAGTTGCCAGGATGGCAGAGCGGTCTAAGGCGTTGCGTTCAGGTCGCAGTGTCCCCAGGAGGCGTGGGTTCGAATCCCACCTCAGACAGTGCCCATTGAAAGTACCAAGCAAGAACAAAGCAAACAATGTCAAGATATCATTACCAGTTGCCAGGATGGCAGAGCGGTCTAAGGCGTTGTGTTCAGGGCGCAGTCTCCCCAGGAGGCGTGGGTTCGAATCCCGCTTCAGACAGAGCCCATTGAAAGTACCAGCAGGAACAAAGCAAACACATTCAAGAGAGCATTACCAGGTGCCCGGATGGCAGAGTGGTCAAAGACGCTGCGTTCAGGTCGCAGTCTCCCCAGGAGGCCTGGGTTCGAATCCCGCCTCCGACAGTGCCCATTGAAAATACCAAGCAAGAACAAAGCTAACACAGTCAAGAGAGAGTTACCAGTTGCCAGGATGGCAGAGCGGTCTAAGGCGTTGCGTTCAGGTCGCAGTCTCCCCAGGAGGCGTGGGTTCGAATCCCACCTCAGACGGAGCCCATTGAAAGTTCCAACCAAGAACAAAGCAAACACATTCAAGAGAGCATTACCAGATGCCAGGATGGCAGAGCGGTCTAAGGCGTTGCGTTCAGGTCGCAGTCTCCCCAGGAGGCGTGGGTTCGAATCCCACCTCAGACGGAGCCCATTGAAAGTTCCAACCAAGAACAAAGCAAACACATTCAAGAGAGCATTACCAGATGCCAGGATGGCAGAGCGGTCTAAGGCGTTGCGTTCAGGTCGCAGTCTCCCCAGGAGGCGTGGGTTCGAATCCCGCCTCAGACAGAGCCCATTGAAAGTACCAAGCAAGAACAAAGCAAACACAGTCAAGAGAGAGGTACCAGTTGCCAGGATGGCAGAGCTGTCTAAGGCGTTGCGTTCAGGTCGCAGTCTCCCCAGGAGGCGTGGGTTCGAATCCCGCCTCAGACAAAGCCCATTGAAAGTACCAAGCAAGAACAAAGCAAACACAGTCAAGAGAGAGGTACCAGTTGCCAGGATGGCAGAGTTGTCTAAGGCGTTGCGTTCAGGTCGCAGTAACCCCAGGAGGCGTGGTTTCGAATCCCAACTCAGACAGAGCCCATTGATAGTACCAAGCAAGAAAAAAGCAAACACAATCAAGAGAGAATTACCAGTTGCCAGGATGGCAGAGCGGTTTAAGGCGTTGCGTTCAGGTCGCAGTCTCCCCTAAGGCGTTGCGTTCAGGTCGCAGTCTCCCCAGGAGGCGTGGGTTCGAATCCCGCCTCAGACAGAGCCCATTGAAAGTACCAAGCAAGAACAAAGCAAACACAGTCAAGAGAGAGTTACCAGTTGCCAAGATGGCAGAGCGGTCTAAGGCGTTGCGTTCAGGTCCCAGTAACCCCAGGAGGCGCGGTTTCAAATCCCACCTCAGACAGAGCCCATTGATAGTACTAAGCAAGAAAAAAGCAAACACAGTCAAGAGAGAATTACCAGTTGCCAGGATGGCAGAGCGGTCTAAGGCGTTGCGTTCAGCTCGCAGTCTCCCCAGGAGGCGTTGGTTCGAATCCCGCCTCAGACAGAGCCCATTGAAAGTGCCAACAAAGAACAAAGCAAACACAGTCAAGAGAGCATTACCAGACGCCAGGATGGCAGAGCGGTCTAAGGCGTTGCGTTCAGGTCGCAGTCTCCCCAGGAGGCGTGGGTTCGAATCCCACCTCAGACGGAGCCCATTGAAAGTTCCAACCAAGAACAAAGCACACACATTCAAGAGAGCATTACCAGATGCCAGGATGGCAGAGCTGTCTAAGGCGTTGCGTTCAGGTCGCAGTCTCCCCAGGAGGCGTGGGTTCGAATCCCGCCTCAGACAGAGCCTATTGAAAGTGCCAACCAAGAACAAAGCAAACACAGTCAAGAGAGCATTACCAGATGCCAGGATGGCAGAGCGGTCTAAGGCGTTGCGTTCAGGTCGCAGTCTCCCCAGGAGGCGTGGGTTCGAATCCCGCCTCAGACAGTGCCCATTGAAAGTACCAAGCAAGAACAAAGCAAACACATTCAAGAGAGAGGTACCAGTTGCCAGGATGGAAGAGCTGTCTAAGGCGTTGCGTTCAGGTCGCAGTAACCCCAGGAGGCGTGGGTTCGAATCCCACCTCAGACAGAGCCCATTGAAAGTACCAAGCAAGAACAAAGCAAATACAGTCAAGAGAGCATTACCAGTTGCGAGGATGGCAGAGCGGTCTAAGGCGTTGCGTTCAGGTCGCAGTCTCCCCAGGAGGCGTGGGTTCGAATCCCACCTCAGACGGAGCCCATTGAAAGTTCCAACCAAGAACAAAGCAAACACATTCAAGAGAGCATTACCAGATGCCAGGATGGCAGAGCGGTCTAAGGCGTTGCGTTCAGGTCGCAGTCTCCCCAGGAGGCGTGGGTTCGAATCCCACCTCAGACGGAGCCCATTGAAAGTTCCAACCAAGAACAAAGCAAACACATTCAAGAGAGCATTACCAGATGCCAGGATGGCAGAGCGGTCTAAGGCGTTGCGTTCAGGTCGCAGTCTCCCCAGGAGGCGTGGGTTCGAATCCCGCCTCAGACAGAGCCCATTGAAAGTACCAAGCAAGAACAAAGCAAACACAGTCAAGAGAGAGGTACCAGTTGCCAGGATGGCAGAGCTGTCTAAGGCGTTGCGTTCAGGTCGCAGTCTCCCCAGGAGGCGTGGGTTCGAATCCCGCCTCAGACAAAGCCCATTGAAAGTACCAAGCAAGAACAAAGCAAACACAGTCAAGAGAGAGGTACCAGTTGCCAGGATGGCAGAGTTGTCTAAGGCGTTGCGTTCAGGTCGCAGTAACCCCAGGAGGCGTGGGTTCGAATCCCACCTCAGACAGAGCCCATTGATAGTACCAAGCAAGAAAAAAGCAAACACAATCAAGAGAGAATTACCAGTTTCCAGGATGGCAGAGCGGTTTAAGGCGTTGCGTTCAGGTCGCAGTCTCCCCTAAGGCGTTGCGTTCAGGTCGCAATCTCCCCAGGAGGCGTGGGTTCGAATCCCGCCTCAGACAGTGCCCATTGAAAGTACCAAGCAAGAACAAATCAAACACATTCAAGAGAGCTTTACCAGATGCCAGGATGGCAGAGCGGTCTAAGGCGTTGCGTTCAGGTCGCAGTCTCCCCAGGAGGCGTGGGTTCGATACCCGCCTCAGACAGAGCCCATTGAAAGTACCAAGCAAGAACAAAGCAAACACAGTCAAGAGAGAGGTACCAGTTGCCAGGATGGCAGAGCTGTCTAAGGCGTTGCGTTCAGGTCGCAGTCTCCCCAGGAGGCGTGGGTTCGAATCCCGCCTCAGACAGAGCCCATTGAAAGTACCAAGCAAGAACAAAGTAAACACAGTCAAGAGAGAGGTACCAGTTGCCAGGATGGCAGTTGTCTAAGGCGTTGCGTTCAGGTCGCAGTAACCCCAGGAGGCGTGGGTTCGAATCCCACCTCAGACAGAGCCCATTGATAGTACCAAGCAAGAAAAAAGCAAACACAGTCAAGAGAGAATTACCAGTTGCCAGGATGGCAGAGCGGTTTAAGGCGTTGCGTTCAGGTCGCAGTCTCCCCAGGAGGCGTGGGTTCGAATCCCGCCTCAGACAGAGCCCATTGAACGTACCAAGCAAGAAAAAAGCAAACACAGTCAAGAGAGCATTACCAGCTGCCAGGATGGCAGAGCGGTCTAAGGCGTTGCGTTCAGATCGCAGTCTTCCCAGGAGGCGTGGGTTCGAATCCCGCCTCAGAAAGAGTCCATTGAAAGTACCAAGCAAGAACAAAGCAAACACAGTCATGAGAGCATTACCAGGTGCCAGGATGGCAGAGCGGTCTACGGCGTTGCGTTCAGGTCGCAGTCACCCCAGGAGGCGTGGGTTCGAATCCCACCTCAGACAGAGCCCATTGAAAGTACCAGCAAGAACAAAGCAAACACATTCAAGAGAGCATTACCAGTTGCCAGGATGGCACAGCGGTCTAAGGCGTTGCGTTCAGATCGCAGTCTCCCCAGGTGGCGTGGGTTTGAATCCCGCCTCAGACAGAGCCCATTGAACGTACCAAGCAAGAAAAAAGCAAACACAGTCAAGAGAGCATTACCAGCTGACAGGATGGCAGAGCGGTCTAAGGCGTTGCGTTCAGATCGCAGTCTCCCCAGGAGGCGTGGGTTTGAATCCCGCCTCAGACAGTGCCCATTGAAAGTACCAAGCAATAAAAAAGCAAACACAGTCAAGCGAGCATTACCAGTTGCCAGGATGGCAGAGCGGTCTAAGGCGTTGCGTTCAGGTCGCAGTGTCCCCAGGAGGCGTGGGTTCGAATCCCACCTCAGACAGTGCCCATTGAAAGTACCAAGCAAGAACAAAGCAAACAATGTCAAGATATCATTACCAGTTGCCAGGATGGCAGAGCGGTCTAAGGCGTTGTGTTCAGGGCGCAGTCTCCCCAGGAGGCGTGGGTTCGAATCCCGCTTCAGACAGAGCCCATTGAAAGTACCAGCAGGAACAAAGCAAACACATTCAAGAGAGCATTACCAGGTGCCCGGATGGCAGAGTGGTCAAAGACGCTGCGTTCAGGTCGCAGTCTCCCCAGGAGGCGTGGGTTCGAATCCCGCCTCCGACAGAGCCCATTGAAAATACCAAGCAAGAACAAAGCTAACACAGTCAAGAGAGAGTTACCAGTTGCCAGGATGGCAGAGCGGTCTAAGGCGTTGCGTTCAGGTCGCAGTAACCCCAGGAGGCGTGGGTTCGAATCCCACCTCAAACAGAGCCCATTGAAAGTACCAAGCAAGAACAAAGCAAACACAGTGATGAGAGCATTACCAGGTGCCAGGATGGCAGAGCGGTCTAAGGCGTTGCGTTCAGGTCGCAGTCTCCCCAGGACGCAGGGGTTCGAATCCCACCTCAGACAGAGCCCATTGAAAGTACCAAGCAACAACAAAGCAAACACATTCATAAGAGCATTACGAGGTGCCAGGATGGCAGAGCGGTCTAAGGCGTTGCGTTCAGGTCACAGTCTCCCCAGGAGGCGTGGGTTCGAATCCCACCTCAGACAGAGCCCATTGAAAGTACCAAGCAAGAACAAAGCAAACA
Source organism: Idiotropiscis lumnitzeri (assembly GCF_059441095.1). NCBI lineage: Eukaryota > Metazoa > Chordata > Actinopteri > Syngnathiformes > Syngnathidae > Idiotropiscis > Idiotropiscis lumnitzeri. The sequence continues at coordinate 461,939 of NC_142402.1, read as the reverse complement.
ATGTCAAGAGAGCATTACCAGTTGCCAGGATGGCAGAGCGGTCTAAGGCTTTGTGTTCAGGGCGCAGTCTCCCCAGGAGGCGTGGGTTCGAATCCCGCTTCAGACAGAGCCCATTGAAAGTACCAGCAAGAACAAAGCAAACACATTCAAGAGAGCATTACCAGGTGCCCGGATGGCAGAGTGGTCAAAGACGCTGCGTTCAGGTCGCAGTCTCCCCAGGAGGCGTGGGTTCGAATCCCGCCTCCGACAGAGCCCATTGAAAGTACCAAGCAAGAACAAAGCAAACACAGTGATGAGAGCATTACCAGGTGCCAGCATGGCAGAGCGGTCTAAGGCGTTGCGTTCAGGTCGCAGTCTCCCCAGGAGGCGTGGGTTCGAATCCCGCTTCAGACAGAGCCCATTGAAAGTACCAGCAAGAACAAAGCAAACACATTCAAGAGAGCATCACCAGGTGCCCGGATGGCAGAGTGGTCAAAGACGCTGCGTTCAGGTCGCAGTCTCCCCAGGAGGCATGGGTTCGAATCCCGCCTCCGACAGAGCCCATTGAAAGTACCAAGCAAGAACAAAGCTAACACAGTCAAGAGAGAATTACCAGTTGCCAGGATGGCAGAGCGGTCTAAGGCGTTGCGTAGAGGTCGCAGTAACCCCAGGAGGCGTGGGTTCGAATCCCACCTCAGACAGAGCCCATTGAAAGTACCAAGCAAGAAAAAAACAAACACAGTGATGAGAGCATTACCAGGTGCCAGGATGGCAGAGCGGTCTAAGGCGTTGCGTTCAGGTCGCAGTCTCCCCAGGAGGCGTGGGTTCGAATCCCACCTCAGACGGAGCCCTTTGAAAGTTCCAACCAAGAACAAAGCAAACACATTCAAGAGAGCATTACCAGATGCCAGGATGGCAGAGCGGTCTAAGGCGTTGCGTTCAGGTCGCAGTCTCCCCAGGAGGCGTGGGTTCGAATCCCGCCTCAGACAGAGCCCATTGAAAGTACCAAGCAAGAACAAAGCAAACACAGTCAAGAGAGAGGTACCAGTTGCCAGGATGGCAGAGCTGTCTAAGGCGTTGCGTTCAGGTCGCAGTCTCCCCAGGAGGCGTGGGTTCGAATCCCGCCTCAGACAAAGCCCATTGAAAGTACCAAGCAAGAACAAAGCAAACACAGTCAAGAGAGAGGTACCAGTTGCCAGGATGGCAGAGTTGTCTAAGGCGTTGCGTTCAGGTCGCAGTAACCCCAGGAGGCGTGGGTTCGAATCCCACCTCAGACAGAGCCCATTGATAGTACCAAGCAAGAAAAAAGCAAACACAATCAAGAGAGAATTACCAGTTGCCAGGATGGCAGAGCGGTCTAAGGCGCTGCGTTCAGGTCGCAGTCTCCCCAGGAGGCGTGGGTTCAAATCCCGCAGCAGACAGAGCTCATTGAAAGTACCAAGCAAGAAGAAAGCAAACACAGTCAAGAGAGCATTACCAGATGCCAGCATAGCGGAGCGGTCTAAGGCGTTGCGTTCAGGTCGCAGTCTCCCCAGGAGGCGTGGGTTCGAATCCCACCTCAGACAGAGCTCATTGAAAGTACCAAGCAAGAACAAAGGAAACTCAGTCAAGAAAGCATTACCAGTTGCCAGGATGGCGGAGCGGTCTAAGGCGTTGCGTTCAGGTCGCAGTGTCCCCAGGAGGCGTGGGTTCGAATCCCACCTCAGACAGTGCCCATTGAAAGTACCAAGCAATAACAAAGCAAACACAGTCAAGAGAGCATTACCAGTTGCCAGGATGGCAGAGCGGTCTACGGCGTTGCGTTCAGGTCGCAGTCTCCCCAGGAGGCGTGGGTTCGATACCCGCCTCCGACAGAGCCCATTGAAAGTACCAAGCAAGAACAAAGCTAACACAGTCAAGAGAGAATTACCAGTTGCCAGGATGGCAGAGCGGTCTAAGGCGTTGCGTAGAGGTCGCAGTAACCCCAGGAGGCGTGGGTTCGAATCCCACCTCAGACAGAGCCCATTGAAAGTACCAAGCAAGAACAAAGCAAACACATTCAAGAGAGCATTACCAGTTGCCAGGATGGCAGAGCGGTCTAAGGCGTTGCGTTCAGGTCGCAGTCTCCCCTGGTGGCGTGGGTTCGAATCCCGCCTCAGACAGAGCCCATTGAAAGTACCAAGCAAGAACAAAGCAAACACAGTCAAGAAAGCATTACCAGTTGCCAGGATGGCGGAGCGGTCTAAGGCGTTGCGTTCAGGTCGCAGTCTCCCCAGGAGGCGTGGGTTCGAATCCCACCTCAGACAGAGCCCATTGAAAGTACCAAGCAAGAACAAAAGAAACACAGTCAAGAAAGCATTACCAGTTGCCAGGATGGCGGAGCGGTCTAAGGCGTTGCGTTCAGGTCGCAGTCTCCCCAGGAGGCGTGGGTTTGAATCCCACCTCAGACAGAGCCCATTGAAAGTACCAAGCAAGAACAAAGCAAACACAGTCAAGAGAGCATTACCAGATGATAAGATGGCAGAGCGGTCTAAGGCGTTGCGTTCAGGTCGCAGTGTCCCCAGGAGGCGTGGGTTCGAATCCCACCTCAGACAGAGCCCATTGAAAGTACCAAGCAAGAACAAAGCAAACACAGTCAAGAGAGCATTACCAGTTGCCAGGATGGCGGAGCGGTCTAAGGTGTTGCGTTCAGGTCGCAGTCTCCCCTGGAGGCGTGGGTTCGAATCCCACCTCAGACAGAGCCCATTAAAAGTACCAAGCAAGAACAAAGCAAACACATTCAAGAGAGCATTACCAGTTGCCAGGATGGCAGAGCGGTCTAAGGCGCTGCGTTCAGGTCGCAGTCTCCCCAGGAGGCGTGGGTTCAAATCCCGCAGCAGACAGAGCTCATTGAAAGTACCAAGCAAGAAGAAAGCAAAGACAGTCAAGAGAGCATTACCAGCTGCAAGGATGGCGGAGCGGTCGAAGGCGTTGCGTTCAGGTCGCAGTCTCCCCAGGAGGCGTGGGTTTGAATCCCACCTCAGACAGAGCCCATTGAAAGTACCTAGCAATAACAAAGCAAACACGGTCAAGAGAGCATTACCAGTTGCCAGGATGGCGGAGCGGTCTAAGGCGTTGCGTTCAGGTCGCAGTCTCCACAGGAGGCGTGGGTTCGAATCCCACCTCAGACAGAGCCGATTGAAAGTACCAAGCAAGAACAAAGGAAACACAGTAAAGAGAGCATTACCAGTTGCCAGGATGGCGGAGCGGTCTAAGTCGTTGCGTTCAGGTCGCAGTCTCCCCAGGAGGTGTGGGTTCGAATCCCGCCTCAGACAGAGCCCATTGAAAGTACCAAGCAATAACAAAGCAAACACAGTCAAGCGAGCATTACCAGCTGCCAGGATGGCGGAGCGGTCTAAGGCGTTGCGTTCAGGTCGCAGTCTCCACAGGAGGCGTGGGTTCGAATCCCACCTCAGACAGAGCCCATTGAAAGTACCAAGCAATAACCAAGGAAACACGGTCAAGAGAGCATTACCAGTTGCCAGGATGGCGGAGCGGTCTAAGTCGTTGCGTTCAGGTCGCAGTCTCCCCAGGAGGTGTGGGTTCGAATCCCGCCTCAGACAGAGCCCATTGAAAGTACCAAGCAATAACAAAGCAAACACAGTCAAGCGAGCATTACCAGCTGCCAGGATGGCGGAGCGGTCTAAGGCGTTGCGTTCAGGTCGCAGTCTCCACAGGAGGCGTGGGTTCGAATCCCACCTCAGACAGAGCCCATTGAAAGTACCAAGCAATAACCAAGGAAACACGGTCAAGAGAGCATTACCAGTTGCCAGGATGGCGGAGCGGTCTAAGGCGTTGCGTTCAGGTCACAGTCTCCCCAGGAGGCGTGGGTTCGAATCCCACCTCAGACAGAGCCCATTGAAAGTACCAAGCAAGAACAAAGCAAACACAGTAAAGAGAGCATTACCAGGTGCCAGGATGGCGGAGCGGTCTAAGGCGTTGCGTTCAGGTCGCAGTCTCCCCAGGAGGCGTGGGTTCGAATCCCACCTCAGACAGAGCCCATTGAAAGTACCAAGCAAGAACAAAGGAAACACAGTCAAGAAAGCATTACCAGTTGCCAGGATGGCGGAGCGGTCTAAGGCGTTGCGTTCAGGTCGCAGTCTCCCCAGGAGGCGTGGGTTCGAATCCCACCTCAGAAAGAGCCCATTGAAAGTACCAAGCAAGAACAAAGCAAACACAGTCAAGAGAGCATTACCAGATGATAAGATGGCAGAGCGGTCTAAGGCGTTGCGTTCAGGTCGCAGTCTCACCAGGAGGCGTGGGTTCAAATCCCACCTCAGACAGTGACCATTGAAAGTACCAAGCAAGAACGAAGCAAACACAGTCAAGAGAGCATTACAGGATGCCAGCATAGCGGAGCGGTCTAAGGTGTTGTGTTCAGGTCGCAGTCTCCCCAGGAGGCGTGGGTTCGAATCCCACCTCAGACAGAGCCCATTGAAAGTACCAAGCAATGACAAAGGAAACACGGTCAAGAGAGCATTACCAGTTGCCAGGATGGCGGAGCGGTCTAAGGCGTTGCGTTCAGGTGACAGTCTCCCCAGGAGGCGTGGGTTCGAATCCCACCTCAGACAGAGCCCATTGAAAGTACCAAGCAAGAACAAAGCAAACACAGTAAAGAGAGCATTACCAGGTGCCAGGATGGCGGAGCGGTCTAAGGCGTTGCGTTCAGGTGACAGTCTCCCCAGGAGGCGTGGGTTCGAATCCCACCTCAGACAGAGCCCATTGAAAGTACCAAGCAAGAACAAAGCAAACACAGTAAAGAGAGCATTACCAGGTGCCAGGATGGCGGAGCGGTCTAAGGCGTTGCGTTCAGGTCGCAGTCTCCCCTGGAGGCGTGGGTTCGAATCCCACCTCAGACAGAGCCCATTGAAAGTACCTAGCAATAACAAAGCAAACACAGTAAAGAGAGCATTACCAGTTGCCAGGATGGCAGAGCGGTCTAAGGCGTTGCGTTCAGGTCGCAGTCTCCCCTGGTGGCGTGGGTTCGAATCCCGCCTCCGACAGAGCCCATTGAAAGTACCAAGCAAGAACAAAGCAAACACAGTCAAGAGAGCATTACCAGTTGCCAGGATGGCAGAGCGGTCTAAGGCGCTGCGTTCAGGTCGCAGTCTCCCCAGGAGGCGTGGGTTCGAATCCCGCCTCAGACAGAGCCCATTGAAAGTACCAAGCAAGAACAAAGTAAACACAGTCAAGAGAGCATTACCAGTTGCCAGGATGGCGGAGCGGTATAAGGCGTTGCGTTCAGGTCGCAGTCTACCCAGGAGGCGTGGGTTCGAATCCCGCCTCAGACAGAGCCCATTGAAAGTACCAAGCAAGAACAAAGCAAACACAGTCAAGAGAGCATTACCAGTTGCCAGGATGGCAGAGCGGTCTAAGGCGCTGCGTTCAGGTCGCAGTCTTCCCAGGAGGCGTGGGTTTGAATGCCGCAGCAGACAGAGCCCATTGAAAGTAACAAGCAAGAAGAAAGCAAACACAGTCAAGAGAGCATTACCAGCTGCAAGGATGGCAGAGCGGTCTTAGGCGTTGCGTTCAGGTCGCAGTCTCCCAAGGAGGCGTGGGTTCGAATCCCGCCTCAGACAGAGCCCATTGAAAGTACCAAGCAAGAACAAAGCAAACACAGTCAAGAGAGCATTACCAGATGATAAGATGGCAGAGCGGTCTAAGGCGTTGCGTTCAGGTCGCAGTCTCCCCAGGAGGCGTGGGTTCAAATCCCACCTCAGACAGTGCCCATTGAAAGTACCAAGCAAGAACAAAGCAAACACAGTCAAGAGAGCATTACCAGATGCAAGCATAGCGGAGCGGTCTAATGCGTTGCGTTCAGGTCGCAGTCTCCACAGGAGGCGTGGGTTCGAATCCCACCTCAGACAGAGCCCATTGAAAGTACCAAGCAATAACCAAGGAAACACGGTCAAGAGAGCATTACCAGTTGCCAGGATGGCGGAGCGGTCTAAGGCGTTGCGTTCAGGTCACAGTCTCCCCAGGAGGCGTGGGTTCGAATCCCACCTCAGACAGAGCCCATTGAAAGTACCAAGCAAGAACAAAGCAAACACAGTAAAGAGAGCATTACCAGGTGCCAGGATGGCGGAGCGGTCTAAGGCGTTGCGTTCAGGTCGCAGTCTCCCCAGGAGGCGTGGGTTCGAATCCCACCTCAGACAGAGCCCATTGAAAGTACCAAGCAAGAACAAAGGAAACACAGTCAAGAAAGCATTACCAGTTGCCAGGATGGCGGAGCGGTCTAAGGCGTTGCGTTCAGGTCGCAGTCTCCCCAGGAGGCGTGGGTTCGAATCCCACCTCAGACAGAGCCCATTGAAAGTACCAAGCAAGAACAAAGCAAACACAGTCAAGAGAGCATTACCAGATGATAAGATGGCAGAGCGGTCTAAGGCGTTGCGTTCAGGTCGCAGTCTCCCCAGGAGGCGTGGGTTCAAATCCCACCTCAGACAGTGACCATTGAAAGTACCAAGCAAGAACAAAGCAAACACAGTCAAGAGAGCATTACCAGATGCCAGCATAGCGGAGCGGTCTAAGGTGTTGCGTTCAGGTCGCAGTCTCCCCAGGAGGCGTGGGTTCGAATCCCACCTCAGACAGAGCCCATTGAAAGTACCAAGCAATGACAAAGGAAACACGGTCAAGAGAGCATTACCAGTTGCCAGGATGGCGGAGCGGTCTAAGGCGTTGCGTTCAGGTGACAGTCTCCCCAGGAGGCGTGGGTTCGAATCCCACCTCAGACAGAGCCCATTGAAAGTACCAAGCAAGAACAAAGCAAACACAGTAAAGAGAGCATTACCAGGTGCCAGGATGGCGGAGCGGTCTAAGGCGTTGCGTTCAGGTGACAGTCTCCCCAGGAGGCGTGGGTTCGAATCCCACCTCAGACAGAGCCCATTGAAAGTACCAAGCAAGAACAAAGCAAACACAGTAAAGAGAGCATTACCAGGTGCCAGGATGGCGGAGCGGTCTAAGGCGTTGCGTTCAGGTCGCAGTCTCCCCTGGAGGCGTGGGTTCGAATCCCACCTCAGACAGAGCCCATTGAAAGTACCTAGCAATAACAAAGCAAACACGGTCAAGAGAGCATTACCAGTTGCCAGGATGGCGGAGCGGTCTAAGGCGTTGCGTTCAGGTGACAGTCTCCCCAGGAGGCGTGGGTTCGAATCCCACCTCAGACAGAGCCCATTGAAAGTACCAAGCAAGAACAAAGCAAACACAGTAAAGAGAGCATTACCAGGTGCCAGGATGGCGGAGCGGTCTAAGGCGTTGCGTTCAGGTCGCAGTCTCCCCTGGAGGCGTGGGTTCGAATCCCACCTCAGACAGAGCCCATTGAAAGTACCTAGCAATAACAAAGCAAACACGGTCAAGAGAGCATTACCAGTTGCCAGGATGGCGGAGCGGTCTAAGGCGTTGCGTTCAGGTCGCAGTCTCCCCAGGAGGCGTGGGTTCGAATCCCACCTCAGACAGAGCCCATTGAAAGTACCAAGCAATAACCAAGGAAACACGGTCAAGAGAGCATTACCAGTTGCCAGGATGGCAGAGCGGTCTAAGGCGTTGCGGTCAGGTCACAGTCTCCCCAGGAGGCGTGGGTTCGAATCCCACCTCAGACAGAGCCCATTGAAAGTACCAAGCAAGAACAAAGGAAACACAGTCAAGAAAGCATTACCAGTTGCCAGGATGGCGGAGCGGTCTAAGGCGTTGCGTTCAGGTCGCAGTCTCCCCAGGAGGCGTGGGTTCGAATCCCACCTCAGACAGAGCCCATTGAAAGTACCAAGCAAGAACAAAAGAAACACAGTCAAGAAAGCATTACCAGTTGCCAGGATGGCGGAGCGGTCTAAGGCGTTGCGTTCAGGTCGCAGTCTCCCCAGGAGGCGTGGGTTTGAATCCCACCTCAGACAGAGCCCATTGGAAGTACCAAGCAAGAACAAAGCAAACACAGTCAAGAGAGCATTACCAGATGATAAGATGGCAGAGCGGTCTAAGGCGTTGCGTTCAGGTCGCAGTGTCCCCAGGAGGCGTGGGTTCGAATCCCACCTCAGACAGAGCCCATTGAAAGTACCAAGCAAGAACAAAGCAAACACAGTCAAGAGAGCATTACCAGTTGCCAGGATGGCGGAGCGGTCTAAGGTGTTGCGTTCAGGTCGCAGTCTCCCCAGGAGGCGTGGGTTCGAATCCCACCTCAGACAGAGCCCATTAAAAGTACCAAGCAAGAACAAAGCAAACACATTCAAGAGAGCATTACCAGTTGCCAGGATGGCAGAGCGGTCTAAGGCGCTGCGTTCAGGTCGCAGTCTGCCCAGGAGGCGTGGGTTCAAATCCCGCAGCAGACAGAGCTCATTCAAAGTACCAAGCAAGAAGAAAGCAAAGACAGTCAAGAGAGCATTACCAGCTGCAAGGATGGCGGAGCGGTCGAAGGCGTTGCGTTCAGGTCGCAGTCTCCCCAGGAGGCGTGGGTTTGAATCCCACCTCAGACAGAGCCCATTGAAAGTACCTAGCAATAACAAAGCAAACACGGTCAAGAGAGCATTACCAGTTGCCAGGATGGCGGAGCGGTCTAAGGCGTTGCGTTCAGGTCGCAGTCTCCACAGGAGGCGTGGGTTCGAATCCCACCTCAGACAAAGCCGATTGAAAGTACCAAGCAAGAACAAAGGAAACACAGTAAAGAGAGCATTACCAGTTGCCAGGATGGCGGAGCGGTCTAAGTCGTTGCGTTCAGGTCGCAGTCTCCCCAGGAGGTGTGGGTTCGAATCCCGCCTCAGACAGAGCCCATTGAAAGTACCAAGCAATAACAAAGCAAACACAGTCAAGCGAGCATTACCAGTTGCCAGGATGGCGGAGCGGTCTAAGGCGTTGCGTTCAGGTCGCAGTCTCCCCTGGAGGCGTGGGTTCGAATCCCACCTCAGACAGAGCCCGTTGAAAGTACCAAGCAAGAACAAAGCAAACACAGTCAAGAGAGCATTACCAGCTGCCAGGATGGCAGAGCGGTCTAAGGCGTTGCGTTCAGGTCGCAGTCACCCCTGGAGGCGTGGGTTCGAATCCCGCCTCAGACAGAGCCCATTGAAAGTACCAAGCAAGAAGAAAGCAAACACAGTCAAGAGAGCATTACCAGTTGCCAGGATGGCAGAGCGGTCTAAGGCGTTGCGTTCAGGTCGCAGTCTCCCCTGGTGGCGTGGGTTCGAATCCCGCCTCAGACAGAGCCCATTGAAAGTACCAAGCAAGAACAAAGCAAACACAGTCAAGAGAGCATTACCAGTTGCCAGGATGGCAGAGCGGTCTAAGGCGCTGCGTTCAGGTCGCAGTCTCCCCAGGAGGCGTGGGTTCGAATCCCACCTCAGACAGAGCCCATTGAAAGTACCAAGCAAGAAGAAAGCAAAGACAGTCAAGAGAGCATTACCAGCTGCAAGGATGGCGGAGCGGTCGAAGGCGTTGCGTTCATTGTCGCAGTCTCCCTAGGAGGCGTGGGTTCGAATCCCACCTCAGACAGAGCCCATTGAAAGTACCAAGCAATGACAAAGGAAACACGTTCAAGAGAGCATTACCAGTTGCCAGGATGGCGGAGCGGTCTAAGGCGTTGCGTTCAGGTCGCAGTCTCCCCAGGAGGCGTGGGTTCGAATCCCACCTCAGACAGAGCCCATTGAAAGTACCAAGCAAGAACAAAGCAAACACAGTCAAGAGAGCATTACCAGATGATAAGATGGCAGAGCGGTCTAAGGCGTTGCGTTCAGGTCGCAGTCTCCCCAGGAGGCGTGGGTTCAAATCCCACCTCAGACAGTGACCATTGAAAGTACCAAGCAAGAACAAAGCAAACACAGTCAAGAGAGCATTACCAGATGCCAGCATAGCGGAGCGGTCTAAGGTGTTGCGTTCAGGTCGCAGTCACCCCTGGAGGCGTGGGTTCGAATCCCGCCTCAGACAGAGCCCATTGAAAGTACCAAGCAAGAAGAAAGCAAACACAGTCAAGAGAGCATTACCAGTTGCCAGGATGGCAGAGCGGTCTAAGGCGTTGCGTTCAGGTCGCAGTGTCCCCAGGAGGCGTGGGTTCGAATCCCACCTCAGACAGAGCCCATTGAAAGTACCAAGCAAGAACAAAGCAAACACATTCAAGAGAGCATTACCAGTTGCCAGGATGGCAGAGCGGTCTAAGGCGCTGCGTTCAGGTCGCAGTCTCCCCAGGAGGCGTGGGTTCAAATCCCGCAGCAGACAGAGCTCATTGAAAGTACCAAGCAAGAAGAAAGCAAAGACAGTCAAGAGAGCATTACCAGCTGCAAGGATGGCGGAGCGGTCGAAGGCGTTGCGTTCAGGTCGCAGTCTCCCCAGGAGGCGTGGGTTTGAATCCCACCTCAGACAGAGCCCATTGAAAGTACCTAGCAATAACAAAGCAAACACGGTCAAGAGAGCATTACCAGTTGCCAGGATGGCGGAGCGGTCTAAGGCGTTGCGTTCAGGTCGCAGTCTCCACAGGAGGCGTGGGTTCGAATCCCACCTCAGACAGAGCCGATTGAAAGTACCAAGCAAGAACAAAGGAAACACAGTAAAGAGAGCATTACCAGTTGCCAGGATGGCGGAGCGGTCTAAGTCGTTGCGTTCAGGTCGCAGTCTCCCCAGGAGGTGTGGGTTCGAATCCCGCCTCAGACAGAGCCCATTGAAAGTACCAAGCAATAACAAAGCAAACACAGTCAAGCGAGCATTACCAGCTGCCAGGATGGCGGAGCGGTCTAAGGCGTTGCGTTCAGGTCGCAGTCTCCCCTGGAGGCGTGGGTTCGAATCCCACCTCAGACAGAGCCCGTTGAAAGTACCAAGCAAGAACAAAGCAAACACAGTCAAGAGAGCATTACCAGCTGCCAGGATGGCAGAGCGGTCTAAGGCGTTGCGTTCAGGTCGCAGTCACCCCTGGAGGCGTGGGTTCGAATCCCGCCTCAGACAGAGCCCATTGAAAGTACCAAGCAAGAAGAAAGCAAACACAGTCAAGAGAGCATTACCAGTTGCCAGGATGGCAGAGCGGTCTAAGGCGTTGCGTTCAGGTCGCAGTCTCCCCTGGTGGCGTGGGTTCGAATCCCGCCTCAGACAGAGCCCATTGAAAGTACCAAGCAAGAACAAAGCAAACACAGTCAAGAGAGCATTACCAGTTGCCAGGATGGCAGAGCGGTCTAAGGCGCTGCGTTCAGGTCGCAGTCTCCCCAGGAGGCGTGGGTTCGAATCCCACCTCAGACAGAGCCCATTGAAAGTACCAAGCAAGAAGAAAGCAAAGACAGTCAAGAGAGCATTACCAGCTGCAAGGATGGCGGAGCGGTCGAAGGCGTTGCGTTCATTGTCGCAGTCTACCCAGGAGGCGTGGGTTCGAATCCCACCTCAGACAGAGCCCATTGAAAGTACAAAGCAATGACAAAGGAAACACGGTCAAGAGAGCATTACCAGTTGCCAGGATGGCGGAGCGGTCTAAGGCGTTGCGTTCAGGTCGCAGTCTCCCCAGGAGGCGTGGGTTCGAATCCCACCTCAGACAGAGCCCATTGAAAGTACCAAGCAAGAACAAAGCAAACACAGTCAAGAGAGCATTACCAGATGATAAGATGGCAGAGCGGTCTAAGGCGTTGCGTTCAGGTCGCAGTCTCCCCAGGAGGCGTGGGTTCAAATCCCACCTCAGACAGTGACCATTGAAAGTACCAAGCAAGAACAAAGCAAACACAGTCAAGAGAGCATTACCAGATGCCAGCATAGCGGAGCGGTCTAAGGTGTTGCGTTCAGGTCGCAGTCACCCCTGGAGGCGTGGGTTCGAATCCCGCCTCAGACAGAGCCCATTGAAAGTACCAAGCAAGAAGAAAGCAAACACAGTCAAGAGAGCATTACCAGTTGCCAGGATGGCAGAGCGGTCTAAGGCGTTGCGTTCAGGTCGCAGTCTCCCCTGGTGGCGTGGGTTCGAATCCCGCCTCAGACAGAGCCCATTGAAAGTACCAAGCAAGTACAAAGCAAACACAGTCAAGAGAGCATTACCAGTTGCCAGGATGGCAGAGCGGTCTAAGGCGCTGCGTTCAGGTCGCAGTCTCCCCAGGAGGCGTGGGTTCGTATCCCGCCTCAGACAGAGCCCATTGAAAGTACCAAGCAAGAACAAAGTAAACACAGTCAAGAGAGCATTACCAGTTGCCAGGATGGCGGAGCGGTATAAGGCGTTGCGTTCAGGTCGCAGTCTCCCCAGGAGGCGTGGGTTCGAATCCCGCCTCAGACAGAGCCCATTGAAAGTACCAAGCAAGAACAAAGCAAACACAGTCAAGAGAGCATTACCAGTTGCCAGGATGGCAGAGCGGTCTAAGGCGCTGCGTTCAGGTCGCAGTCTTCCCAGGAGGCGTGGGTTTGAATGCCGCAGCAGACAGAGCCCATTGAAAGTAACAAGCAAGAAGAAAGCAAACACAGTCAAGAGAGCATTACCAGCTGCAAGGATGGCAGAGCAGTCTTAGGCGTTGCGTTCAGGTCGCAGTCTCCCCAGGAGGCGTGGGTTCGAATCCCGCCTCAGACAGAGCCCATTGAAAGTACCAAGCAAGAACAAAGCAAACACAGTCAAGAGAGCATTACCAGATGATAAGATGGCAGAGCGGTCTAAGGCGTTGCGTTCAGGTCGCAGTCTCCCCAGGAGGCGTGGGTTCAAATCCCACCTCAGACAGTGCCCATTGAAAGTACCAAGCAAGAACAAAGCAAACACAGTCAAGAGAGCATTACCAGTTGCAAGCATAGCGGAGCGGTCTAATGCGTTGCGTTCAGGTCGCAGTCTCCACAGGAGGCGTGGGTTCGAATCCCACCTCAGACAGAGCCCATTGAAAGTACCAAGCAAGAACCAAGGAAACACGGTCAAGAGAGCATTACCAGTTGCCAGGATGGCAGAGCGGTCTAAGGCGTTGCGTTCAGGTCGCAGTCTCCCCTGGTGGCGTGGGTTCGAATCCCGCCTCAGACAGAGCCCATTGAAAGTACCAAGCAAGAACAAAGCAAACACAGTCAAGAGAGCATTACCAGTTGCCAGGATGGCAGAGCGGTCTAAGGCGCTGCGTTCAGGTCGCAGTCTCCCCAGGAGGCGTGGGTTCGTATCCCGCCTCAGACAGAGCCCATTGAAAGTACCAAGCAAGAACAAAGTAAACACAGTCAAGAGATAATTACCAGTTGCCAGGATGGCGGAGCGGTATAAGGCGTTGCGTTCAGGTCGCAGTCTCCCCAGGAGGCGTGGGTTCGAATCCCGCCTCAGACAGAGCCCATTGAAAGTACCAAGCAAGAACAAAGCAAACACAGTCAAGAGAGCATTACCAGTTGCCAGGATGGCAGAGCGGTCTAAGGCGCTGCGTTCAGGTCGCAGTCTTCCCAGGAGGCGTGGGTTTGAATGCCGCAGCAGACAGAGCCCATTGAAAGTAACAAGCAAGAAGAAAGCAAACACAGTCAAGAGAGCATTACCAGCTGCAAGGATGGCAGAGCGGTCTAAGGCGTTGCGTTCAGGTCGCAGTCTCCCCAGGAGGCGTGGGTTCGAATCCCACCTCAGACAGAGCCCATTGAAAGTACCAAGCAAGAACAAAGCAAACACAGTCAAGAGAGCATTACCAGATGATAAGATGGCAGAGCGGTCTAAGGCGTTGCGTTCAGGTCGCAGTCTCCCCAGGAGGCGTGGGTTCAAATCCCACCTCAGACAGTGACCATTGAAAGTACCAAGCAAGAACAAAGCAAACACAGTCAAGAGAGCATTACCAGATGCCAGCATAGCGGAGCGGTCTAAGGTGTTGCGTTCAGGTCGCAGTCTCCCCAGGAGGCGTGGGTTCGAATCCCACCTCAGACAGAGCCCATTGAAAGTACCAAGCAAGAACAAAGCAAACACATTCAAGAGAGCATTACCAGTTGCCAGGATTGCAGAGCGGTCTAAGGCGCTGCGTTCAGGTCGCCGTCTCCCCAGCAGGCATGGGTTCAAATCCCGCAGCAGACAGAGCCCAATGAAAGTACCAAGCAAGAAGAAAGCAAAGACAGTCAAGAGAGCATTACCAGCTGCAAGGATGGCGGAGCGGTCGAAGGCGTTGCGTTCAGGTCGCAGTCTCCCCAGGAGGCGTGGGTTCGAATCCCACCTCAGACAGAGCCCATTGAAAGTACCAAGCAATGACAAAGGAAACACGGTCAAGAGAGCATTACCAGTTGCCAGGATGGCGGAGCGGTCTAAGGCGTTGCGTTCAGGTGACAGTCTCCCCAGGAGGCGTGGGTTCGAATCCCACCTCAGACAGAGCCCATTGAAAGTACCAAGCAAGAACAAAGCAAACACAGTAAAGAGAGCATTACCAGGTGCCAGGATGGCGGAGCGGTCTCAGGCGTTGCGTTCAGGTGACAGTCTCCCCAGGAGGCGTGGGTTCGAATCCCACCTCAGACAGAGCCCATTGAAAGTACCAAGCAAGAACAAAGCAAACACAGTAAAGAGAGCATTACCAGGTGCCAGGATGGCGGAGCGGTCTAAGGCGTTGCGTTCAGGTGACAGTCTCCCCAGGAGGCGTGGGTTCGAATCCCACCTCAGAGAGAGCTCATTGAAAGTACCAAGCAAGAACAAAGCAAACACAGTAAAGAGAGCATTACCAGGTGCCAGGATGGCGGAGCGGTCTAAGGCGTTGCGTTCAGGTCGCAGTCTCCCCTGGAGGCGTGGGTTCGAATCCCACCTCAGACAGAGCCCATTGAAAGTACCTAGCAATAACAAAGCAAACACGGTCAAGAGAGCATTACCAGTTGCCAGGATGGCGGAGCGGTCTAAGGCGTTGCGTTCAGGTCGCAGTCTCCCCAGGAGGCGTGGGTTCGAATCCCACCTCAGACAGAGCCCATTGAAAGTACCAAGCAATAACCAAGGAAACACGGTCAAGAGAGCATTACCAGTTGCCAGGATGGCAGAGCGGTCTAAGGCGTTGCGGTCAGGTCACAGTCTCCCCAGGAGGCGTGGGTTCGAATCCCACCTCAGACAGAGCCCATTGAAAGTACCAAGCAAGAACAAAGGAAACACAGTCAAGAAAGCATTACCAGTTGCCAGGATGGCGGAGCGGTCTAAGGCGTTGCGTTCAGGTCGCAGTCTCCCCAGGAGGCGTGGGTTCGAATCCCACCTCAGACAGAGCCCATTGAAAGTACCAAGCAAGAACAAAAGAAACACAGTCAAGAAAGCATTACCAGTTGCCAGGATGGCGGAGCGGTCTAAGGCGTTGCGTTCAGGTCGCAGTCTCCCCAGGAGGCGTGGGTTTGAATCCCACCTCAGACAGAGCCCATTGATAGTACCAAGCAAGAACAAAGCAAACACAGTCAAGAGAGCATTACCAGATGATAAGATGGCAGAGCGGTCTAAGGCGTTGCGTTCAGGTCGCAGTGTCCCCAGGAGGCGTGGGTTCGAATCCCACCTCAGACAGAGCCCATTGAAAGTACCAAGCAAGAACAAAGCAAACACAGTCAAGAGAGCATTACCAGTTGCCAGGATGGCGGAGCGGTCTAAGGTGTTGCGTTCAGGTCGCAGTCTCCCCAGGAGGCGTGGGTTCGAATCCCACCTCAGACAGAGCCCATTAAAAGTACCAAGCAAGAACAAAGCAAACACATTCAAGAGAGCATTACCAGTTGCCAGGATGGCAGAGCGGTCTAAGGCGCTGCGTTCAGGTCGCAGTCTGCCCAGGAGGCGTGGGTTCAAATCCCGCAGCAGACAGAGCTCATTCAAAGTACCAAGCAAGAAGAAAGCAAAGACAGTCAAGAGAGCATTACCAGCTGCAAGGATGGCGGAGCGGTCGAAGGCGTTGCGTTCAGGTCGCAGTCTCCCCAGGAGGCGTGGGTTTGAATCCCACCTCAGACAGAGCCCATTGAAAGTACCTAGCAATAACAAAGCAAACACGGTCAAGAGAGCATTACCAGTTGCCAGGATGGCGGAGCGGTCTAAGGCGTTGCGTTCAGGTCGCAGTCTCCACAGGAGGCGTGGGTTCGAATCCCACCTCAGACAGAGCCGATTGAAAGTACCAAGCAAGAACAAAGGAAACACAGTAAAGAGAGCATTACCAGTTGCCAGGATGGCGGAGCGGTCTAAGTCGTTGCGTTCAGGTCGCAGTCTCCCCAGGAGGTGTGGGTTCGAATCCCGCCTCAGACAGAGCCCATTGAAAGTACCTAGCAATAACAAAGCAAACACGGTCAAGAGAGCATTACCAGTTGCCAGGATGGCGGAGCGGTCTAAGGCGTTGCGTTCAGGTCGCAGTCTCCCCTGGAGGCGTGGGTTCGAATCCCACCTCAGACAGAGCCCGTTGAAAGTACCAAGCAAGAACAAAGCAAACACAGTCAAGAGAGCATTACCAGCTGCCAGGATGGCAGAGCGGTCTAAGGCGTTGCGTTCAGGTCGCAGTCACCCCTGGAGGCGTGGGTTCGAATCCCGCCTCAGACAGAGCCCATTGAAAGTACCAAGCAAGAAGAAAGCAAACACAGTCAAGAGAGCATTACCAGTTGCCAGGATGGCAGAGCGGTCTAAGGCGTTGCGTTCAGGTCGCAGTCTCCCCTGGTGGCGTGGGTTCGAATCCCGCCTCAGACAGAGCCCATTGAAAGTACCAAGCAAGAACAAAGCAAACACAGTCAAGAGAGCATTACCAGTTGCCAGGATGGCAGAGCGGTCTAAGGCGCTGCGTTCAGGTCGCAGTCTCCCCAGGAGGCGTGGGTTCGAATCCCACCTCAGACAGAGCCCATTGAAAGTACCAAGCAAGAAGAAAGCAAAGACAGTCAAGAGAGCATTACCAGCTGCAAGGATGGCGGAGCGGTCGAAGGCGTTGCGTTCATTGTCGCAGTCTCCCCAGGAGGCGTGGGTTCGAATCCCACCTCAGACAGAGCCCATTGAAAGTACCAAGCAAGAACAAAGCAAACACAGTCAAGAGAGCATTACCAGCTGCCAGGATGGCAGAGCGGTCTAAGGCGTTGCGTTCAGGTCGCAGTCACCCCTGGAGGCGTGGGTTCGAATCCCGCCTCAGACAGAGCCCATTGAAAGTACCAAGCAAGAAGAAAGCAAAGAAAGTCAAGAGAGCATTACCAGCTGCAAGGATGGCGGAGCGGTCTAAGGCGTTGCGTTCAGGTCGCAGTCTCCCCAGGAGGCGTGGGTTCGAATCCCACCTCAGACAGAGCCCATTGAAAGTACCAAGCAAGAACAAAGCAAACACATTCAAGAGAGCATTACCATTTGCCAGGATGGCAGAGCGGTCTAAGGCGCTGCGTTCAGGTCGCAGTCTCCCCAGGAGGCGTGGGTTCAAATCCCGCAGCAGACAGAGCTCATTGAAAGTACCAAGCAAGTACCAGGAGGCGTGGGTTCGAATCCCACCTCAGACAGAGCCGATTGAAAGTACCAAGCAAGAACAAAGGAAACACAGTAAAGAGAGCATTACCAGTTGCCAGGATGGCGGAGCGGTCTAAGTCGTTGCGTTCAGGTCGCAGTCTCCCCAGGAGGTGTGGGTTCGAATCCCGCCTCAGACAGAGCCCATTGAAAGTACCAAGCAATAACAAAGCAAACACAGTCAAGCGAGCATTACCAGCTGCCAGGATGGCGGAGCGGTCTAAGGCGTTGCGTTCAGGTCGCAGTCTCCCCTGGAGGCGTGGGTTCGAATCCCACCTCAGACAGAGCCCGTTGAAAGTACCAAGCAAGAACAAAGCAAACACAGTCAAGAGAGCATTACCAGCTGCCAGGATGGCAGAGCGGTCTAAGGCGTTGCGTTCAGGTCGCAGTCACCCCTGGAGGCGTGGGTTCGAATCCCGCCTCAGACAGAGCCCATTGAAAGTACCAAGCAAGAAGAAAGCAAACACAGTCAAGAGAGCATTACCAGTTGCCAGGATGGCGGAGCGGTATAAGGCGTTGCGTTCAGGTCGCAGTCTCCCCAGGAGGCGTGGGTTCGAATCCCGCCTCAGACAGAGCCCATTGAAAGTACCAAGCAAGAACAAAGCAAACACAGTCAAGAGAGCATTACCAGTTGCCAGGATGGCAGAGCGGTCTAAGGCGCTGCGTTCAGGTCGCAGTCTTCCCAGGAGGCGTGGGTTTGAATGCCGCAGCAGACAGAGCCCATTGAAAGTAACAAGCAAGAAGAAAGCAAACACAGTCAAGAGAGCATTACCAGCTGCAAGGATGGCAGAGCGGTCTTAGGCGTTGCGTTCAGGTCGCAGTCTCCCCAGGAGGCGTGGGTTCGAATCCCGCCTCAGACAGAGCCCATTGAAAGTACCAAGCAAGAACAAAGCAAACACAGTCAAGAGAGCATTACCAGATGATAAGATGGCAGAGCGGTCTAAGGCGTTGCGTTCAGGTCGCAGTCTCCCCAGGAGGCGTGGGTTCAAATCCCACCTCAGACAGTGCCCATTGAAAGTACCAAGCAAGAACAAAGCAAACACAGTCAAGAGAGCATTACCAGTTGCAAGCATAGCGGAGCGGTCTAATGCGTTGCGTTCAGGTCGCAGTCTCCACAGGAGGCGTGGGTTCGAATCCCACCTCAGACAGAGCCCATTGAAAGTACCAAGCAAGAACCAAGGAAACACGGTCAAGAGAGCATTACCAGTTGCCAGGATGGCAGAGCGGTCTAAGGCGTTGCGTTCAGGTCGCAGTCTCCCCTGGTGGCGTGGGTTCGAATCCCGCCTCAGACAGAGCCCATTGAAAGTACCAAGCAAGAACAAAGCAAACACAGTCAAGAGAGCATTACCAGTTGCCAGGATGGCAGAGCGGTCTAAGGCGCTGCGTTCAGGTCGCAGTCTCCCCAGGAGGCGTGGGTTCGTATCCCGCCTCAGACAGAGCCCATTGAAAGTACCAAGCAAGAACAAAGTAAACACAGTCAAGAGATAATTACCAGTTGCCAGGATGGCGGAGCGGTATAAGGCGTTGCGTTCAGGTCGCAGTCTCCCCAGGAGGCGTGGGTTCGAATCCCGCCTCAGACAGAGCCCATTGAAAGTACCTAGCAATAACAAAGCAAACACGGTCAAGAGAGCATTACCAGTTGCCAGGATGGCGGAGCGGTCTAAGGCGTTGCGTTCAGGTCGCAGTCTCCACAGGAGGCGTGGGTTCGAATCCCACCTCAGACAGAGCCGATTGAAAGTACCAAGCAAGAACAAAGGAAACACAGTAAAGAGAGCATTACCAGTTGCCAGGATGGCGGAGCGGTCTAAGTCGTTGCGTTCAGGTCGCAGTCTCCCCAGGAGGTGTGGGTTCGAATCCCGCCTCAGACAGAGCCCATTGAAAGTACCTAGCAATAACAAAGCAAACACGGTCAAGAGAGCATTACCAGTTGCCAGGATGGCGGAGCGGTCTAAGGCGTTGCGTTCAGGTCGCAGTCTCCCCTGGAGGCGTGGGTTCGAATCCCACCTCAGACAGAGCCCGTTGAAAGTACCAAGCAAGAACAAAGCAAACACAGTCAAGAGAGCATTACCAGCTGCCAGGATGGCAGAGCGGTCTAAGGCGTTGCGTTCAGGTCGCAGTCACCCCTGGAGGCGTGGGTTCGAATCCCGCCTCAGACAGAGCCCATTGAAAGTACCAAGCAAGAAGAAAGCAAACACAGTCAAGAGAGCATTACCAGTTGCCAGGATGGCAGAGCGGTCTAAGGCGTTGCGTTCAGGTCGCAGTCTCCCCTGGTGGCGTGGGTTCGAATCCCGCCTCAGACAGAGCCCATTGAAAGTACCAAGCAAGAACAAAGCAAACACAGTCAAGAGAGCATTACCAGTTGCCAGGATGGCAGAGCGGTCTAAGGCGCTGCGTTCAGGTCGCAGTCTCCCCAGGAGGCGTGGGTTCGAATCCCACCTCAGACAGAGCCCATTGAAAGTACCAAGCAAGAAGAAAGCAAAGACAGTCAAGAGAGCATTACCAGCTGCAAGGATGGCGGAGCGGTCGAAGGCGTTGCGTTCATTGTCGCAGTCTCCCCAGGAGGCGTGGGTTCGAATCCCACCTCAGACAGAGCCCATTGAAAGTACCAAGCAAGAACAAAGCAAACACAGTCAAGAGAGCATTACCAGCTGCCAGGATGGCAGAGCGGTCTAAGGCGTTGCGTTCAGGTCGCAGTCACCCCTGGAGGCGTGGGTTCGAATCCCGCCTCAGACAGAGCCCATTGAAAGTACCAAGCAAGAAGAAAGCAAAGACAGTCAAGAGAGCATTACCAGCTGCAAGGATGGCGGAGCGGTCTAAGGCGTTGCGTTCAGGTCGCAGTCTCCCCAGGAGGCGTGGGTTCGAATCCCACCTCAGACAGAGCCCATTGAAAGTACCAAGCAAGAACAAAGCAAACACATTCAAGAGAGCATTACCAGTTGCCAGGATGGCAGAGCGGTCTAAGGCGCTGCGTTCAGGTCGCAGTCTCCCCAGGAGGCGTGGGTTCAAATCCCGCAGCAGACAGAGCTCATTGAAAGTACCAAGCAAGTACCAGGAGGCGTGGGTTCGAATCCCACCTCAGACAGAGCCGATTGAAAGTACCAAGCAAGAACAAAGGAAACACAGTAAAGAGAGCATTACCAGTTGCCAGGATGGCGGAGCGGTCTAAGTCGTTGCGTTCAGGTCGCAGTCTCCCCAGGAGGTGTGGGTTCGAATCCCGCCTCAGACAGAGCCCATTGAAAGTACCAAGCAATAACAAAGCAAACACAGTCAAGCGAGCATTACCAGCTGCCAGGATGGCGGAGCGGTCTAAGGCGTTGCGTTCAGGTCGCAGTCTCCCCTGGAGGCGTGGGTTCGAATCCCACCTCAGACAGAGCCCGTTGAAAGTACCAAGCAAGAACAAAGCAAACACAGTCAAGAGAGCATTACCAGCTGCCAGGATGGCAGAGCGGTCTAAGGCGTTGCGTTCAGGTCGCAGTCACCCCTGGAGGCGTGGGTTCGAATCCCGCCTCAGACAGAGCCCATTGAAAGTACCAAGCAAGAAGAAAGCAAACACAGTCAAGAGAGCATTACCAGTTGCCAGGATGGCAGAGCGGTCTAAGGCGTTGCGTTCAGGTCGCAGTCTCCCCTGGTGGCGTGGGTTCGAATCCCGCCTCAGACAGAGCCCATTGAAAGTACCAAGCAAGAACAAAGCAAACACAGTCAAGAGAGCATTACCAGTTGCCAGGATGGCAGAGCGGTCTAAGGCGCTGCGTTCAGGTCGCAGTCTCCCCAGGAGGCGTGGGTTCGAATCCCACCTCAGACAGAGCCCATTGAAAGTACCAAGCAAGAAGAAAGCAAAGACAGTCAAGAGAGCATTACCAGCTGCAAGGATGGCGGAGCGGTCGAAGGCGTTGCGTTCATTGTCGCAGTCTACCCAGGAGGCGTGGGTTCGAATCCCACCTCAGACAGAGCCCATTGAAAGTACAAAGCAATGACAAAGGAAACACGGTCAAGAGAGCATTACCAGTTGCCAGGATGGCGGAGCGGTCTAAGGCGTTGCGTTCAGGTCGCAGTCTCCCCAGGAGGCGTGGGTTCGAATCCCACCTCAGACAGAGCCCATTGAAAGTACCAAGCAAGAACAAAGCAAACACAGTCAAGAGAGCATTACCAGATGATAAGATGGCAGAGCGGTCTAAGGCGTTGCGTTCAGGTCGCAGTCTCCCCAGGAGGCGTGGGTTCAAATCCCACCTCAGACAGTGACCATTGAAAGTACCAAGCAAGAACAAAGCAAACACAGTCAAGAGAGCATTACCAGATGCCAGCATAGCGGAGCGGTCTAAGGTGTTGCGTTCAGGTCGCAGTCACCCCTGGAGGCGTGGGTTCGAATCCCGCCTCAGACAGAGCCCATTGAAAGTACCAAGCAAGAAGAAAGCAAACACAGTCAAGAGAGCATTACCAGTTGCCAGGATGGCAGAGCGGTCTAAGGCGTTGCGTTCAGGTCGCAGTCTCCCCTGGTGGCGTGGGTTCGAATCCCGCCTCAGACAGAGCCCATTGAAAGTACCAAGCAAGTACAAAGCAAACACAGTCAAGAGAGCATTACCAGTTGCCAGGATGGCAGAGCGGTCTAAGGCGCTGCGTTCAGGTCGCAGTCTCCCCAGGAGGCGTGGGTTCGTATCCCGCCTCAGACAGAGCCCATTGAAAGTACCAAGCAAGAACAAAGTAAACACAGTCAAGAGAGCATTACCAGTTGCCAGGATGGCGGAGCGGTATAAGGCGTTGCGTTCAGGTCGCAGTCTCCCCAGGAGGCGTGGGTTCGAATCCCGCCTCAGACAGAGCCCATTGAAAGTACCAAGCAAGAACAAAGCAAACACAGTCAAGAGAGCATTACCAGTTGCCAGGATGGCAGAGCGGTCTAAGGCGCTGCGTTCAGGTCGCAGTCTTCCCAGGAGGCGTGGGTTTGAATGCCGCAGCAGACAGAGCCCATTGAAAGTAACAAGCAAGAAGAAAGCAAACACAGTCAAGAGAGCATTACCAGCTGCAAGGATGGCAGAGCGGTCTTAGGCGTTGCGTTCAGGTCGCAGTCTCCCCAGGAGGCGTGGGTTCGAATCCCGCCTCAGACAGAGCCCATTGAAAGTACCAAGCAAGAACAAAGCAAACACAGTCAAGAGAGCATTACCAGATGATAAGATGGCAGAGCGGTCTAAGGCGTTGCGTTCAGGTCGCAGTCTCCCCAGGAGGCGTGGGTTCAAATCCCACCTCAGACAGTGCCCATTGAAAGTACCAAGCAAGAACAAAGCAAACACAGTCAAGAGAGCATTACCAGTTGCAAGCATAGCGGAGCGGTCTAATGCGTTGCGTTCAGGTCGCAGTCTCCACAGGAGGCGTGGGTTCGAATCCCACCTCAGACAGAGCCCATTGAAAGTACCAAGCAAGAACCAAGGAAACACGGTCAAGAGAGCATTACCAGTTGCCAGGATGGCAGAGCGGTCTAAGGCGTTGCGTTCAGGTCGCAGTCTCCCCTGGTGGCGTGGGTTCGAATCCCGCCTCAGACAGAGCCCATTGAAAGTACCAAGCAAGAACAAAGCAAACACAGTCAAGAGAGCATTACCAGTTGCCAGGATGGCAGAGCGGTCTAAGGCGCTGCGTTCAGGTCGCAGTCTCCCCAGGAGGCGTGGGTTCGTATCCCGCCTCAGACAGAGCCCATTGAAAGTACCAAGCAAGAACAAAGTAAACACAGTCAAGAGATAATTACCAGTTGCCAGGATGGCGGAGCGGTATAAGGCGTTGCGTTCAGGTCGCAGTCTCCCCAGGAGGCGTGGGTTCGAATCCCGCCTCAGACAGAGCCCATTGAAAGTACCAAGCAAGAACAAAGCAAACACAGTCAAGAGAGCATTACCAGTTGCCAGGATGGCAGAGCGGTCTAAGGCGCTGCGTTCAGGTCGCAGTCTTCCCAGGAGGCGTGGGTTTGAATGCCGCAGCAGACAGAGCCCATTGAAAGTAACAAGCAAGAAGAAAGCAAACACAGTCAAGAGAGCATTACCAGCTGCAAGGATGGCAGAGCGGTCTAAGGCGTTGCGTTCAGGTCGCAGTCTCCCCAGGAGGCGTGGGTTCGAATCCCACCTCAGACAGAGCCCATTGAAAGTACCAAGCAAGAACAAAGCAAACACAGTCAAGAGAGCATTACCAGATGATAAGATGGCAGAGCGGTCTAAGGCGTTGCGTTCAGGTCGCAGTCTCCCCAGGAGGCGTGGGTTCAAATCCCACCTCAGACAGTGACCATTGAAAGTACCAAGCAAGAACAAAGCAAACACAGTCAAGAGAGCATTACCAGATGCCAGCATAGCGGAGCGGTCTAAGGTGTTGCGTTCAGGTCGCAGTCTCCCCAGGAGGCGTGGGTTCGAATCCCACCTCAGACAGAGCCCATTGAAAGTACCAAGCAAGAACAAAGCAAACACATTCAAGAGAGCATTACCAGTTGCCAGGATTGCAGAGCGGTCTAAGGCGCTGCGTTCAGGTCGCCGTCTCCCCAGCAGGCATGGGTTCAAATCCCGCAGCAGACAGAGCCCAATGAAAGTACCAAGCAAGAAGAAAGCAAAGACAGTCAAGAGAGCATTACCAGCTGCAAGGATGGCGGAGCGGTCGAAGGCGTTGCGTTCAGGTCGCAGTCTCCCCAGGAGGCGTGGGTTCGAATCCCACCTCAGACAGAGCCCATTGAAAGTACCAAGCAATGACAAAGGAAACACGGTCAAGAGAGCATTACCAGTTGCCAGGATGGCGGAGCGGTCTAAGGCGTTGCGTTCAGGTGACAGTCTCCCCAGGAGGCGTGGGTTCGAATCCCACCTCAGACAGAGCCCATTGAAAGTACCAAGCAAGAACAAAGCAAACACAGTAAAGAGAGCATTACCAGGTGCCAGGATGGCGGAGCGGTCTCAGGCGTTGCGTTCAGGTGACAGTCTCCCCAGGAGGCGTGGGTTCGAATCCCACCTCAGACAGAGCCCATTGAAAGTACCAAGCAAGAACAAAGCAAACACAGTAAAGAGAGCATTACCAGGTGCCAGGATGGCGGAGCGGTCTAAGGCGTTGCGTTCAGGTGACAGTCTCCCCAGGAGGCGTGGGTTCGAATCCCACCTCAGACAGAGCTCATTGAAAGTACCAAGCAAGAACAAAGCAAACACAGTAAAGAGAGCATTACCAGGTGCCAGGATGGCGGAGCGGTCTAAGGCGTTGCGTTCAGGTCGCAGTCTCCCCTGGAGGCGTGGGTTCGAATCCCACCTCAGACAGAGCCCATTGAAAGTACCTAGCAATAACAAAGCAAACACGGTCAAGAGAGCATTACCAGTTGCCAGGATGGCGGAGCGGTCTAAGGCGTTGCGTTCAGGTCGCAGTCTCCCCAGGAGGCGTGGGTTCGAATCCCACCTCAGACAGAGCCCATTGAAAGTACCAAGCAATAACCAAGGAAACACGGTCAAGAGAGCATTACCAGTTGCCAGGATGGCAGAGCGGTCTAAGGCGTTGCGGTCAGGTCACAGTCTCCCCAGGAGGCGTGGGTTCGAATCCCACCTCAGACAGAGCCCATTGAAAGTACCAAGCAAGAACAAAGGAAACACAGTCAAGAAAGCATTACCAGTTGCCAGGATGGCGGAGCGGTCTAAGGCGTTGCGTTCAGGTCGCAGTCTCCCCAGGAGGCGTGGGTTCGAATCCCACCTCAGACAGAGCCCATTGAAAGTACCAAGCAAGAACAAAAGAAACACAGTCAAGAAAGCATTACCAGTTGCCAGGATGGCGGAGCGGTCTAAGGCGTTGCGTTCAGGTCGCAGTCTCCCCAGGAGGCGTGGGTTTGAATCCCACCTCAGACAGAGCCCATTGATAGTACCAAGCAAGAACAAAGCAAACACAGTCAAGAGAGCATTACCAGATGATAAGATGGCAGAGCGGTCTAAGGCGTTGCGTTCAGGTCGCAGTGTCCCCAGGAGGCGTGGGTTCGAATCCCACCTCAGACAGAGCCCATTGAAAGTACCAAGCAAGAACAAAGCAAACACAGTCAAGAGAGCATTACCAGTTGCCAGGATGGCGGAGCGGTCTAAGGTGTTGCGTTCAGGTCGCAGTCTCCCCAGGAGGCGTGGGTTCGAATCCCACCTCAGACAGAGCCCATTAAAAGTACCAAGCAAGAACAAAGCAAACACATTCAAGAGAGCATTACCAGTTGCCAGGATGGCAGAGCGGTCTAAGGCGCTGCGTTCAGGTCGCAGTCTGCCCAGGAGGCGTGGGTTCAAATCCCGTTGCAGACAGAGCTCATTCAAAGTACCAAGCAAGAAGAAAGCAAAGACAGTCAAGAGAGCATTACCAGCTGCAAGGATGGCGGAGCGGTCGAAGGCGTTGCGTTCAGGTCGCAGTCTCCCCAGGAGGCGTGGGTTTGAATCCCACCTCAGACAGAGCCCATTGAAAGTACCTAGCAATAACAAAGCAAACACGGTCAAGAGAGCATTACCAGTTGCCAGGATGCCGGAGCGGTCTAAGGCGTTGCGTTCAGGTCGCAGTCTCCACAGGAGGCGTGGGTTCGAATCCCACCTCAGACAGAGCCGATTGAAAGTACCAAGCAAGAACAAAGGAAACACAGTAAAGAGAGCATTACCAGTTGCCAGGATGGCGGAGCGGTCTAAGTCGTTGCGTTCAGGTCGCAGTCTCCCCAGGAGGTGTGGGTTCGAATCCCGCCTCAGACAGAGCCCATTGAAAGTACCAAGCAATAACAAAGCAAACACAGTCAAGCGAGCATTACCAGTTGCCAGGATGGCGGAGCGGTCTAAGGCGTTGCGTTCAGGTCGCAGTCTCCCCTGGAGGCGTGGGTTCGAATCCCACCTCAGACAGAGCCCGTTGAAAGTACCAAGCAAGAACAAAGCAAACACAGTCAAGAGAGCATTACCAGCTGCCAGGATGGCAGAGCGGTCTAAGGCGTTGCGTTCAGGTCGCAGTCACCCCTGGAGGCGTGGGTTCGAATCCCACCTCAGACAGAGCCCATTGAAAGTACCAAGCAAGAAGAAAGCAAACACAGTCAAGAGAGCATTACCAGTTGCCAGGATGGCAGAGCGGTCTAAGGCGTTGCGTTCAGGTCGCAGTCTCCCCTGGTGGCGTGGGTTCGAATCCCGCCTCAGACAGAGCCCATTGAAAGTACCAAGCAAGAACAAAGCAAACACAGTCAAGAGAGCATTACCAGTTGCCAGGATGGCAGAGCGGTCTAAGGCGCTGCGTTCAGGTCGCAGTCTCCCCAGGAGGCGTGGGTTCGAATCCCACCTCAGACAGAGCCCATTGAAAGTACCAAGCAAGAAGAAAGCAAAGACAGTCAAGAGAGCATTACCAGCTGCAAGGATGGCGGAGCGGTCGAAGGCGTTGCGTTCATTGTCGCAGTCTCCCCAGGAGGCGTGGGTTCGAATCCCACCTCAGACAGAGCCCATTGAAAGTACCAAGCAATGACAAAGGAAACACGTTCAAGAGAGCATTACCAGTTGCCAGGATGGCGGAGCGGTCTAAGGCGTTGCGTTCAGGTCGCAGTCTCCCCAGGAGGCGTGGGTTCGAATCCCACCTCAGACAGAGCCCATTGAAAGTACCAAGCAAGAACAAAGCAAACACAGTCAAGAGAGCATTACCAGATGATAAGATGGCAGAGCGGTCTAAGGCGTTGCGTTCAGGTCGCAGTCTCCCCAGGAGGCGTGGGTTCAAATCCCACCTCAGACAGTGACCATTGAAAGTACCAAGCAAGAACAAAGCAAACACAGTCAAGAGAGCATTACCAGATGCCAGCATAGCGGAGCGGTCTAAGGTGTTGCGTTCAGGTCGCAGTCTCCCCAGGAGGCGTGGGTTCGAATCCCACCTCAGACAGAGCCCATTGAAAGTACCAAGCAAGAACAAAGCAAACACAGTCAAGAGAGCATTACCAGATGATAAGATGGCAGAGCGGTCTAAGGCGTTGCGTTCAGGTCGCAGTCTCCCCAGGAGGCGTGGGTTCAAATCCCACCTCAGACAGTGACCATTGAAAGTACCAAGCAAGAACAAAGCAAACACAGTCAAGAGAGCATTACCAGATGCCAGCATAGCGGAGCGGTCTAAGGTGTTACGTTCAGGTCGCAGTCTCCCCAGGAGGCGTGGGTTCGAATCCCACCTCAGACAGAGCCCATTGAAAGTACCAAGCAAGAACAAAGCAAACACATTCAAGAGAGCATTACCAGTTGCCAGGATTGCAGAGCGGTCTAAGGCGCTGCGTTCAGGTCGCCGTCTCCCCAGCAGGCATGGGTTCAAATCCCGCAGCAGACAGAGCCCAATGAAAGTACCAAGCAAGAAGAAAGCAAAGACAGTCAAGAGAGCATTACCAGCTGC
Organism: Idiotropiscis lumnitzeri; assembly: GCF_059441095.1. Taxonomy (NCBI): domain Eukaryota; kingdom Metazoa; phylum Chordata; class Actinopteri; order Syngnathiformes; family Syngnathidae; genus Idiotropiscis; species Idiotropiscis lumnitzeri. Next base: position 434,284 of record NC_142402.1, on the reverse strand, counting down.
AAGGATGGCGGAGCGGTCGAAGGCGTTGCGTTCAGGTCGCAGTCTCCCCAGGAGGCGTGGGTTCGAATCCCACCTCAGACAGAGCCCATTGAAAGTACCAAGCAATGACAAAGGAAACACGGTCAAGAGAGCATTACCAGTTGCCAGGATGGCGGAGCGGTCTAAGGCGTTGCGTTCAGGTGACAGTCTCCCCAGGAGGCGTGGGTTCGAATCCCACCTCAGACAGAGCCCATTGAAAGTACCAAGCAAGAACAAAGCAAACACAGTAAAGAGAGCATTACCAGGTGCCAGGATGGCGGAGCGGTCTCAGGCGTTGCGTTCAGGTGACAGTCTCCCCAGGAGGCGTGGGTTCGAATCCCACCTCAGACAGAGCCCATTGAAAGTACCAAGCAAGAACAAAGCAAACACAGTAAAGAGAGCATTACCAGGTGCCAGGATGGCGGAGCGGTCTAAGGCGTTGCGTTCAGGTGACAGTCTCCCCAGGAGGCGTGGGTTCGAATCCCACCTCAGACAGAGCTCATTGAAAGTACCAAGCAAGAACAAAGCAAACACAGTAAAGAGAGCATTACCAGGTGCCAGGATGGCGGAGCGGTCTAAGGCGTTGCGTTCAGGTCGCAGTCTCCCCTGGAGGCGTGGGTTCGAATCCCACCTCAGACAGAGCCCATTGAAAGTACCTAGCAATAACAAAGCAAACACGGTCAAGAGAGCATTACCAGTTGCCAGGATGGCGGAGCGGTCTAAGGCGTTGCGTTCAGGTCGCAGTCTCCCCAGGAGGCGTGGGTTCGAATCCCACCTCAGACAGAGCCCATTGAAAGTACCAAGCAATAACCAAGGAAACACGGTCAAGAGAGCATTACCAGTTGCCAGGATGGCAGAGCGGTCTAAGGCGTTGCGGTCAGGTCACAGTCTCCCCAGGAGGCGTGGGTTCGAATCCCACCTCAGACAGAGCCCATTGAAAGTACCAAGCAAGAACAAAGGAAACACAGTCAAGAAAGCATTACCAGTTGCCAGGATGGCGGAGCGGTCTAAGGCGTTGCGTTCAGGTCGCAGTCTCCCCAGGAGGCGTGGGTTCGAATCCCACCTCAGACAGAGCCCATTGAAAGTACCAAGCAAGAACAAAAGAAACACAGTCAAGAAAGCATTACCAGTTGCCAGGATGGCGGAGCGGTCTAAGGCGTTGCGTTCAGGTCGCAGTCTCCCCAGGAGGCGTGGGTTTGAATCCCACCTCAGACAGAGCCCATTGATAGTACCAAGCAAGAACAAAGCAAACACAGTCAAGAGAGCATTACCAGATGATAAGATGGCAGAGCGGTCTAAGGCGTTGCGTTCAGGTCGCAGTGTCCCCAGGAGGCGTGGGTTCGAATCCCACCTCAGACAGAGCCCATTGAAAGTACCAAGCAAGAACAAAGCAAACACAGTCAAGAGAGCATTACCAGTTGCCAGGATGGCGGAGCGGTCTAAGGTGTTGCGTTCAGGTCGCAGTCTCCCCAGGAGGCGTGGGTTCGAATCCCACCTCAGACAGAGCCCATTAAAAGTACCAAGCAAGAACAAAGCAAACACATTCAAGAGAGCATTACCAGTTGCCAGGATGGCAGAGCGGTCTAAGGCGCTGCGTTCAGGTCGCAGTCTGCCCAGGAGGCGTGGGTTCAAATCCCGCAGCAGACAGAGCTCATTCAAAGTACCAAGCAAGAAGAAAGCAAAGACAGTCAAGAGAGCATTACCAGCTGCAAGGATGGCGGAGCGGTCGAAGGCGTTGCGTTCAGGTCGCAGTCTCCCCAGGAGGCGTGGGTTTGAATCCCACCTCAGACAGAGCCCATTGAAAGTACCTAGCAATAACAAAGCAAACACGGTCAAGAGAGCATTACCAGTTGCCAGGATGGCGGAGCGGTCTAAGGCGTTGCGTTCAGGTCGCAGTCTCCACAGGAGGCGTGGGTTCGAATCCCACCTCAGACAGAGCCGATTGAAAGTACCAAGCAAGAACAAAGGAAACACAGTAAAGAGAGCATTACCAGTTGCCAGGATGGCGGAGCGGTCTAAGTCGTTGCGTTCAGGTCGCAGTCTCCCCAGGAGGTGTGGGTTCGAATCCCGCCTCAGACAGAGCCCATTGAAAGTACCAAGCAATAACAAAGCAAACACAGTCAAGCGAGCATTACCAGTTGCCAGGATGGCGGAGCGGTCTAAGGCGTTGCGTTCAGGTCGCAGTCTCCCCTGGAGGCGTGGGTTCGAATCCCACCTCAGACAGAGCCCGTTGAAAGTACCAAGCAAGAACAAAGCAAACACAGTCAAGAGAGCATTACCAGCTGCCAGGATGGCAGAGCGGTCTAAGGCGTTGCGTTCAGGTCGCAGTCACCCCTGGAGGCGTGGGTTCGAATCCCGCCTCAGACAGAGCCCATTGAAAGTACCAAGCAAGAAGAAAGCAAACACAGTCAAGAGAGCATTACCAGTTGCCAGGATGGCAGAGCGGTCTAAGGCGTTGCGTTCAGGTCGCAGTCTCCCCTGGTGGCGTGGGTTCGAATCCCGCCTCAGACAGAGCCCATTGAAAGTACCAAGCAAGAACAAAGCAAACACAGTCAAGAGAGCATTACCAGTTGCCAGGATGGCAGAGCGGTCTAAGGCGCTGCGTTCAGGTCGCAGTCTCCCCAGGAGGCGTGGGTTCGAATCCCACCTCAGACAGAGCCCATTGAAAGTACCAAGCAAGAAGAAAGCAAAGACAGTCAAGAGAGCATTACCAGCTGCAAGGATGGCGGAGCGGTCGAAGGCGTTGCGTTCATTGTCGCAGTCTCCCCAGGAGGCGTGGGTTCGAATCCCACCTCAGACAGAGCCCATTGAAAGTACCAAGCAATGACAAAGGAAACACGTTCAAGAGAGCATTACCAGTTGCCAGGATGGCGGAGCGGTCTAAGGCGTTGCGTTCAGGTCGCAGTCTCCCCAGGAGGCGTGGGTTCGAATCCCACCTCAGACAGAGCCCATTGAAAGTACCAAGCAAGAACAAAGCAAACACAGTCAAGAGAGCATTACCAGATGATAAGATGGCAGAGCGGTCTAAGGCGTTGCGTTCAGGTCGCAGTCTCCCCAGGAGGCGTGGGTTCAAATCCCACCTCAGACAGTGACCATTGAAAGTACCAAGCAAGAACAAAGCAAACACAGTCAAGAGAGCATTACCAGATGCCAGCATAGCGGAGCGGTCTAAGGTGTTGCGTTCAGGTCGCAGTCACCCCTGGAGGCGTGGGTTCGAATCCCGCCTCAGACAGAGCCCATTGAAAGTACCAAGCAAGAAGAAAGCAAACACAGTCAAGAGAGCATTACCAGTTGCCAGGATGGCAGAGCGGTCTAAGGCGTTGCGTTCAGGTCGCAGTGTCCCCAGGAGGCGTGGGTTCGAATCCCACCTCAGACAGAGCCCATTGAAAGTACCAAGCAAGAACAAAGCAAACACATTCAAGAGAGCATTACCAGTTGCCAGGATGGCAGAGCGGTCTAAGGCGCTGCGTTCAGGTCGCAGTCTCCCCAGGAGGCGTGGGTTCAAATCCCGCAGCAGACAGAGCTCATTGAAAGTACCAAGCAAGAAGAAAGCAAAGACAGTCAAGAGAGCATTACCAGCTGCAAGGATGGCGGAGCGGTCGAAGGCGTTGCGTTCAGGTCGCAGTCTCCCCAGGAGGCGTGGGTTTGAATCCCACCTCAGACAGAGCCCATTGAAAGTACCTAGCAATAACAAAGCAAACACGGTCAAGAGAGCATTACCAGTTGCCAGGATGGCGGAGCGGTCTCAGGCGTTGCGTTCAGGTCGCAGTCTCCACAGGAGGCGTGGGTTCGAATCCCACCTCAGACAGAGCCGATTGAAAGTACCAAGCAAGAACAAAGGAAACACAGTAAAGAGAGCATTACCAGTTGCCAGGATGGCGGAGCGGTCTAAGTCGTTGCGTTCAGGTCGCAGTCTCCCCAGGAGGTGTGGGTTCGAATCCCGCCTCAGACAGAGCCCATTGAAAGTACCAAGCAATAACAAAGCAAACACAGTCAAGCGAGCATTACCAGCTGCCAGGATGGCGGAGCGGTCTAAGGCGTTGCGTTCAGGTCGCAGTCTCCCCTGGAGGCGTGGGTTCGAATCCCACCTCAGACAGAGCCCGTTGAAAGTACCAAGCAAGATTAAAGCAAACACAGTCAAGAGAGCATTACCAGCTGCCAGGATGGCAGAGCGGTCTAAGGCGTTGCGTTCAGGTCGCAGTCACCCCTGGAGGCGTGGGTTCGAATCCCGCCTCAGACAGAGCCCATTGAAAGTACCAAGCAAGAAGAAAGCAAACACAGTCAAGAGAGCATTACCAGTTGCCAGGATGGCAGAGCGGTCTAAGGCGTTGCGTTCAGGTCGCAGTCTCCCCTGGTGGCGTGGGTTCGAATCCCGCCTCAGACAGAGCCCATTGAAAGTACCAAGCAAGAACAAAGCAAACACAGTCAAGAGAGCATTACCAGTTGCCAGGATGGCAGAGCGGTCTAAGGCGCTGCGTTCAGGTCGCAGTCTCCCCAGGAGGCGTGGGTTCGAATCCCACCTCAGACAGAGCCCATTGAAAGTACCAAGCAAGAAGAAAGCAAAGACAGTCAAGAGAGCATTACCAGCTGCAAGGATGGCGGAGCGGTCGAAGGCGTTGCGTTCATTGTCGCAGTCTCCCCAGGAGGCGTGGGTTCGAATCCCACCTCAGACAGAGCCCATTGAAAGTACAAAGCAATGACAAAGGAAACACGGTCAAGAGAGCATTACCAGTTGCCAGGATGGCGGAGCGGTCTAAGGCGTTGCGTTCAGGTCGCAGTCTCCCCAGGAGGCGTGGGTTCGAATCCCACCTCAGACAGAGCCCATTGAAAGTACCAAGCAAGAACAAAGCAAACACAGTCAAGAGAGCATTACCAGATGATAAGATGGCAGAGCGGTCTAAGGCGTTGCGTTCAGGTCGCAGTCTCCCCAGGAGGCGTGGGTTCAAATCCCACCTCAGACAGTGACCATTGAAAGTACCAAGCAAGAACAAAGCAAACACAGTCAAGAGAGCATTACCAGATGCCAGCATAGCGGAGCGGTCTAAGGTGTTGCGTTCAGGTCGCAGTCACCCCTGGAGGCGTGGGTTCGAATCCCGCCTCAGACAGAGCCCATTGAAAGTACCAAGCAAGAAGAAAGCAAACACAGTCAAGAGAGCATTACCAGTTGCCAGGATGGCAGAGCGGTCTAAGGCGTTGCGTTCAGGTCGCAGTCTCCCCTGGTGGCGTGGGTTCGAATCCCGCCTCAGACAGAGCCCATTGAAAGTACCAAGCAAGTACAAAGCAAACACAGTCAAGAGAGCATTACCAGTTGCCAGGATGGCAGAGCGGTCTAAGGCGCTGCGTTCAGGTCGCAGTCTCCCCAGGAGGCGTGGGTTCGTATCCCGCCTCAGACAGAGCCCATTGAAAGTACCAAGCAAGAACAAAGTAAACACAGTCAAGAGAGCATTACCAGTTGCCAGGATGGCGGAGCGGTATAAGGCGTTGCGTTCAGGTCGCAGTCTCCCCAGGAGGCGTGGGTTCGAATCCCGCCTCAGACAGAGCCCATTGAAAGTACCAAGCAAGAACAAAGCAAACACAGTCAAGAGAGCATTACCAGTTGCCAGGATGGCAGAGCGGTCTAAGGCGCTGCGTTCAGGTCGCAGTCTTCCCAGGAGGCGTGGGTTTGAATGCCGCAGCAGACAGAGCCCATTGAAAGTAACAAGCAAGAAGAAAGCAAACACAGTCAAGAGAGCATTACCAGCTGCAAGGATGGCAGAGCGGTCTTAGGCGTTGCGTTCAGGTCGCAGTCTCCCCAGGAGGCGTGGGTTCGAATCCCGCCTCAGACAGAGCCCATTGAAAGTACCAAGCAAGAACAAAGCAAACACAGTCAAGAGAGCATTACCAGATGATAAGATGGCAGAGCGGTCTAAGGCGTTGCGTTCAGGTCGCAGTCTCCCCAGGAGGCGTGGGTTCAAATCCCACCTCAGACAGTGCCCATTGAAAGTACCAAGCAAGAACAAAGCAAACACAGTCAAGAGAGCATTACCAGTTGCAAGCATAGCGGAGCGGTCTAATGCGTTGCGTTCAGGTCGCAGTCTCCACAGGAGGCGTGGGTTCGAATCCCACCTCAGACAGAGCCCATTGAAAGTACCAAGCAAGAACCAAGGAAACACGGTCAAGAGAGCATTACCAGTTGCCAGGATGGCAGAGCGGTCTAAGGCGTTGCGTTCAGGTCGCAGTCTCCCCTGGTGGCGTGGGTTCGAATCCCGCCTCAGACAGAGCCCATTGAAAGTACCAAGCAAGAACAAAGCAAACACAGTCAAGAGAGCATTACCAGTTGCCAGGATGGCAGAGCGGTCTAAGGCGCTGCGTTCAGGTCGCAGTCTCCCCAGGAGGCGTGGGTTCGTATCCCGCCTCAGACAGAGCCCATTGAAAGTACTAAGCAAGAACAAAGTAAACACAGTCAAGAGATAATTACCAGTTGCCAGGATGGCGGAGCGGTATAAGGCGTTGCGTTCAGGTCGCAGTCTCCCCAGGAGGCGTGGGTTCGAATCCCGCCTCAGACAGAGCCCATTGAAAGTACCAAGCAAGAACAAAGCAAACACAGTCAAGAGAGCATTACCAGTTGCCAGGATGGCAGAGCGGTCTAAGGCGCTGCGTTCAGGTCGCAGTCTTCCCAGGAGGCGTGGGTTTGAATGCCGCAGCAGACAGAGCCCATTGAAAGTAACAAGCAAGAAGAAAGCAAACACAGTCAAGAGAGCATTACCAGCTGCAAGGATGGCAGAGCGGTCTAAGGCGTTGCGTTCAGGTCGCAGTCTCCCCAGGAGGCGTGGGTTCGAATCCCACCTCAGACAGAGCCCATTGAAAGTACCAAGCAAGAACAAAGCAAACACAGTCAAGAGACCATTACCAGATGATAAGATGGCAGAGCGGTCTAAGGCGTTGCGTTCAGGTCGCAGTCTCCCCAGGAGGCGTGGGTTCAAATCCCACCTCAGACAGTGACCATTGAAAGTACCAAGCAAGAACAAAGCAAACACAGTCAAGAGAGCATTACCAGATGCCAGCATAGCGGAGCGGTCTAAGGTGTTGCGTTCAGGTCGCAGTCTCCCCAGGAGGCGTGGGTTCGAATCCCACCTCAGACAGAGCCCATTGAAAGTACCAAGCAAGAACAAAGCAAACACATTCAAGAGAGCATTACCAGTTGCCAGGATTGCAGAGCGGTCTAAGGCGCTGCGTTCAGGTCGCCGTCTCCCCAGCAGGCGTGGGTTCAAATCCCGCAGCAGACAGAGCCCAATGAAAGTACCAAGCAAGAAGAAAGCAAAGACAGTCAAGAGAGCATTACCAGCTGCAAGGATGGCGGAGCGGTCGAAGGCGTTGCGTTCAGGTCGCAGTCTCCCCAGGAGGCGTGGGTTCGAATCCCACCTCAGACAGAGCCCATTGAAAGTACCAAGCAATGACAAAGGAAACACGGTCAAGAGAGCATTACCAGTTGCCAGGATGGCGGAGCGGTCTAAGGCGTTGCGTTCAGGTGACAGTCTCCCCAGGAGGCGTGGGTTCGAATCCCACCTCAGACAGAGCCCATTGAAAGTACCAAGCAAGAACAAAGCAAACACAGTAAAGAGAGCATTACCAGGTGCCAGGATGGCGGAGCGGTCTCAGGCGTTGCGTTCAGGTGACAGTCTCCCCAGGAGGCGTGGGTTCGAATCCCACCTCAGACAGAGCCCATTGAAAGTACCAAGCAAGAACAAAGCAAACACAGTAAAGAGAGCATTACCAGGTGCCAGGATGGCGGAGCGGTCTAAGGCGTTGCGTTCAGGTCGCAGTCTCCCCTGGAGGCGTGGGTTCGAATCCCACCTCAGACAGAGCCCATTGAAAGTACCAAGCAAGAACAAAGGAAACACAGTCAAGAAAGCATTACCAGTTGCCAAGATGGCAGAGCGGTCTAAGGCGTTGCGTTCAGGTCGCAGTCTCGCCAGGAGGCGTGGGTTGGAATCTCACCTCAGACAGAGCCCATTGAAAGTACCAAGCAAGAACAAAAGAAACACAGTCAAGAAAGCATTACCAGTTGCCAGGATGGCGGAGCGGTCTAAGGCGTTGCGTTCAGGTCGCAGTCTCCCCAGGAGGCGTGGGTTTGAATCCCACCTCAGACAGAGCCCATTGAAAGTACCAAGCAAGAACAAAGCAAACACAGTCAAGAGAGCATTACCAGATGATAAGATGGCAGAGCGGTCTAAGGCGTTGCGTTCAGGTCGCAGTGTCCCCAGGAGGCGTGGGTTCGAATCCCACCTCAGACAGAGCCCATTGAAAGTACCAAGCAAGAACAAAGCAAACACAGTCAAGAGAGCATTACCAGTTGCCAGGATGGCGGAACGGTCTAAGGTGTTGCGTTCAGGTCGCAGTCTCCCCAGGAGGCGTGGGTTCGAATCCCACCTCAGACAGAGCCCATTGAAAGTACCAAGCAAGAACAAAGCAAACACATTCAAGAGAGCATTACCAGTTGCCAGGATGGCAGAGCGGTCCAAGGCGCTGCGTTCAGGTCGCAGTCTCCCCAGGAGGCGTGGGTTCAAATCCCGCAGCAGACAGAGCTCATTGAAAGTACCAAGCAAGAAGAAAGCAAAGACAGTCAAGAGAGCATTACCAGCTGCAAGGATGGCGGAGCGGTCGAAGGCGTTGCGTTCAGGTCGCAGTCTCCCCAGGAGGCGTGGGTTTGAATCCCACCTCAGACAGAGCCCATTGAAAGTACCTAGCAATAACAAAGCAAACACGGTCAAGAGAGCATTACCAGTTGCCAGGATGGCGGAGCGGTCTAAGGCGTTGCGTTCAGGTCGCAGTGTCCCCAGGAGGCGTGGGTTCGAATCCCACCTCAGACAGAGCCCATTGAAAGTACCAAGCAAGAACAAAGCAAACACAGTCAAGAGAGCATTACCAGTTGCCAGGATGGCGGAGCGGTCTAAGGTGTTGCGTTCAGGTCGCAGTCTCCCCAGGAGGCGTGGGTTCGAATCCCACCTCAGACAGAGCCCATTGAAAGTACCAAGCAAGAACAAAGCAAACACATTCAAGAGAGCATTACCAGTTGCCAGGATGGCAGAGCGGTCTAAGGCGCTGCTTTCAGGTCGCAGTCTCCCCAGGAGGCGTGGGTTCAAATCCCGCAGCAGACAGAGCTCATTGAAAGTACCAAGCAAGAAGAAAGCAAAGACAGTCAAGAGAGCATTACCAGCTGCAAGGATGGCGGAGCGGTCGAAGGCGTTGCGTTCAGGTCGCAGTCTCCCCAGGAGGCGTGGGTTTGAATCCCACCTCAGACAGAGCCCATTGAAAGTACCTAGCAATAACAAAGCAAACACGGTCAAGAGAGCATTACCAGTTGCCAGGATGGCGGAGCGGTCTAAGGCGTTGCGTTCAGGTCGCAGTCTCCACAGGAGGCGTGGGTTCGAATCCCACCTCAGACAGAGCCGATTGAAAGTACCAAGCAAGAACAAAGGAAACACAGTAAAGAGAGCATTACCAGTTGCCAGGATGGCGGAGCGGTCTAAGTCGTTGCGTTCAGGTCGCAGTCTCCCCAGGAGGTGTGGGTTCGAATCCCGCCTCAGACAGAGCCCATTGAAAGTACCAAGCAATAACAAAGCAAACACAGTCAAGAGAGCATTACCAGCTGCCAGGATGGCGGAGCGGTCTAAGGCGTTGCGTTCAGGTCGCAGTCTCCCCTGGAGGCGTGGGTTCGAATCCCACCTCAGACAGAGCCCGTTGAAAGTACCAAGCAAGAACAAAGCAAACACAGTCAAGAGAGCATTACCAGCTGCCAGGATGGCAGAGCGGTCTAAGGCGTTGCGTTCAGGTCGCAGTCACCCCTGGAGGCGTGGGTTCGAATCCCGCCTCAGACAGAGCCCATTGAAAGTACCAAGCAAGAAGAAAGCAAACACAGTCAAGAGAGCATTACCAGTTGCCAGGATGGCAGAGCGGTCTAAGGCGTTGCGTTCAGGTCGCAGTCTCCCCTGGTGGCGTGGGTTCGAATCCCGCCTCAGACAGAGCCCATTGAAAGAACCAAGCAAGAACAAAGCAAACACAGTCAAGAGAGCATTACCAGTTGCCAGGATGGCAGAGCGGTCTAAGGCGCTGCGATCAGGTTGCAGTCTCCCCAGGAGGCGTGGGTTCGAATCCCACCTCAGACAGAGCCCATTGAAAGTACCAAGCAAGAACAAAGCAAACACAGTCAAGAGAGCATTACCAGATGATAAGATGGCAGAGCGGTCTAAGGCGTTGCGTTCAGGTCGCAGTCTCCCCAGGAGGCGTGGGTTCAAATCCCACCTCAGACAGTGACCATTGAAAGTACCAAGCAAGAACAAAGCAAACACAGTCAAGAGAGCATTACCAGATGCCAGCATAGCGGAGCGGTCTCAGGCGTTGCGTTCAGGTCGCAGTGTCCCCAGGAGGCGTGGGTTCGAATCCCACCTCAGACAGTGCCCATTGAAAGTACCAAGCAAGAACAAAGCAAACACAGTCAAGAGAGCATTACCAGTTGCCAGGATGGCGGAGCGGTCTAAGGTATTGCGTTCAGGTCGCAGTCTCCCCAGGAGGCGTGGGTTCGAATCCCACCTCAGACAGAGCCCATTGAAAGTACCAAGCAAGAACAAAGCAAACACATTCAAGAGAGCATTACCAGTTGCCAGGATGGCAGAGCGGTCTAAGGCGCTGCGTTCAGGTCGCAGTCTCCCCAGGAGGCGTGGGTTCAAATCCCGCAGCATACAGAGCCCAATGAAAGTACCAAGCAAGAAGAAAGCAAAGACAGTCAAGAGAGCATTACCAGCTGCAAGGATGGCGGAGCGGTCGAAGGCGTTGCGTTCATTGTCGCAGTCTCCCCAGGAGGCGTGGGTTCGAATCCCACCTCAGACAGAGCCCATTGAAAGTACCAAGCAATGACAAAGGAAACACGGTCAAGAGAGCATTACCAGTTGCCAGGATGGCGGAGCGGTCTAAGGCGTTGCGTTCAGGTCGCAGTCTCCACAGGAGGCGTGGGTTCGAATCCCACCTCAGACAGAGCCGATTGAAAGTACCAAGCAAGAACAAAGGAAACACAGTAAAGAGAGCATTACCAGTTGCCAGGATGGCGGAGCGGTCTAAGGTATTGCGTTCAGGTCGCAGTCTCCCCAGGAGGCGTGGGTTCGAATCCCACCTCAGACAGAGCCCATTGAAAGTACCAAGCAAGAACAAAGCAAACACATTCAAGAGAGCATTACCAGTTGCCAGGATGGCAGAGCGGTCTAAGGCGCTGCGTTCAGGTCGCAGTCTCCCCAGGAGGCGTGGGTTCAAATCCCGCAGCATACAGAGCCCAATGAAAGTACCAAGCAAGAAGAAAGCAAAGACAGTCAAGAGAGCATTACCAGCTGCAAGGATGGCGGAGCGGTCGAAGGCGTTGCATTCAGGTCGCAGTCTCCCCAGGAGGCGTGGGTTTGAATCCCACCTCAGACAGAGCCCATTGAAAGTACCTAGCAATAACAAAGCAAACACGGTCAAGAGAGCATTACCAGTTGCCAGGATGGCGGAGCGGTCTAAGGCGTTGCGTTCAGGTCGCAGTCTCCACAGGAGGCGTGGGTTCGAATCCCACCTCAGACAGAGCCGATTGAAAGTACCAAGCAAGAACAAAGGAAACACAGTAAAGAGAGCATTACCAGTTGCCAGGATGGCGGAGCGGTCTAAGGCGTTGCGTTCAGGTCGCAGTCTCCACAGGAGGCGTGGGTTCGAATCCCACCTCAGACAGAGCCGATTGAAAGTACCAAGCAAGAACAAAGCAAACACAGTCAAGAGAGCATTACCAGATGATAAGATGGCAGAGCGGTCTAAGGCGTTGCGTTCAGTTCGCAGTCTCCCCAGGAGGCGTGGGTTCGAATCCCACCTCAGACAGAGCCCATTGAAAGTACCAAGCAAGAACAAAGCAAACACAGTCAAGAGAGCATTACCAGATGATAAGATGGCAGAGCGGTCTAAGGCGTTGCGTTCAGGTCGCAGTCTCCCCAGGAGGCGTGGGTTCAAATCCCACCTCAGACAGTGCCCATTGAAAGTACCAAGCAAGAACAAAGCAAACACTGTCAAGAGAGCATTACCAGTTGCAAGCATAGCGGAGCGGTCTAAGGCGTTGCGTTCAGGTCGCAGTCTCCACAGGAGGCGTGGGTTCGAATCCCACCTCAGACAGAGCCCATTGAAAGTACCAAGCAATAACCAAGGAAACACGGTCAAGAGAGCATTACCAGTTGCCAGGATGGCGGAGCGGTCTAAGGCGTTGCGTTCAGGTCACAGTCTCCCCAGGAGGCGTGGGTTCGAATCCCACCTCAGACAGAGCCCATTGAAAGTACCAAGCAATAACCAAGGAAACACGGTCAAGAGAGCATTACCAGTTGCCAGGATGGCGGAGCGGTCTAAGGCGCTGCGTTCAGGTCGCAGTCTCCCCAGGAGGCGTGGGTTCGAATCCCGCCTCAGACAGAGCCCATTGAAAGTACCAAGCAAGTACAAAGCAAACACAGTCAAGAGAGCATTACCAGTTGCCAGGATGGCGGAGCGGTATAAGGCGTTGCGTTCAGGTCGCAGTCTCCCCAGGAGGCGTGGGTTCGAATCCCGCCTCAGACAGAGCCCATTGAAAGTACCAAGCAAGAACAAAGCAAACACAGTCAAGAGAGCATTACCAGTTGCCAGGATGGCAGAGCGGTCTAAGGCGCTGCGTTCAGGTCGCAGTCTTCCCAGGAGGCGTGGGTTTGAATGCCGCAGCAGACAGAGCCCATTGAAAGTAACAAGCAAGAAGAAAGCAAACACAGTCAAGAGATCATTACCAGCTGCAAGGATGGCAGAGCGGTCTTAGGCGTTGCGTTCAGGTCGCAGTCCCCCCAGGAGGCGTGGGTTCGAATCCCGCCTCAGACAGAGCCCATTGAAAGTACCAAGCAAGAACAAAGCAAACACAGTCAAGAGAGCATTACCAGATGATAAGATGGCAGAGCGGTCTAAGGCGTTGCGTTCAGGTCGCAGTCTCCCCAGGAGGCGTGGGTTCAAATCCCACCTCAGACAGTGCCCATTGAAAGTACCAAGCAAGAACAAAGCAAACACAGTCAAGAGAGCATTACCAGTTGCAAGCATAGCGGAGCGGTCTAATGCGTTGCGTTCAGGTCGCAGTCTCCACAGGAGGCGTGGGTTCGAATCCCACCTCAGACAGAGCCCATTGAAAGTACCAAGCAAGAACCAAGGAAACACGGTCAAGAGAGCATTACCAGTTGCCAGGATGGCAGAGCGGTCTAAGGCGTTGCGTTCAGGTCGCAGTCTCCCCTGGTGGCGTGGGTTCGAATCCCGCCTCAGACAGAGCCCATTGAAAGTACCAAGCAAGAACAAAGCAAACACAGTCAAGAGAGCATTACCAGTTGCCAGGATGGCAGAGCGGTCTAAGGCGCTGCGTTCAGGTCGCAGTCTCCCCAGGGGGCGTGGGTTCGTATCCCGCCTCAGACAGAGCCCATTGAAAGTACCAAGCAAGAACAAAGTAAACACAGTCAAGAGATAATTACCAGTTGCCAGGATGGCGGAGCGGTATAAGGCGTTGCGTTCAGGTCGCAGTCTCCCCAGGAGGCGTGGGTTCGAATCCCGCCTCAGACAGAGCCCATTGAAAGTACCAAGCAAGAACAAAGCAAACACAGTCAAGAGAGCATTACCAGTTGCCAGGATGGCAGAGCGGTCTAAGGCGCTGCGTTCAGGTCGCAGTCTTCCCAGGAGGCGTGGGTTTGAATGCCGCAGCAGACAGAGCCCATTGAAAGTAACAAGCAAGAAGAAAGCAAACACAGTCAAGAGAGCATTACCAGCTGCAAGGATGGCAGAGCGGTCTAAGGCGTTGCGTTCAGGTCGCAGTCTCCCCAGGAGGCGTGGGTTCGAATCCCACCTCAGACAGTGCCCATTGAAAGTACCAAGCAAGAACAAAGCAAACACAGTCAAGAGAGCATTACCAGTTGCCAGGATGGCGGAGCGGTCTAAGGTATTGCGTTCAGGTCGCAGTCTCCCCAGGAGGCGTGGGTTCGTATCCCGCCTCAGACAGAGCCCATTGAAAGTACCAAGCAAGAACAAAGTAAACACAGTCAAGAGAGCATTACCAGTTGCCAGGATGGCAGAGCGGTCTAAGGCGCTGCGTTCAGGTCGCAGTCTTCCCAGGAGGCGTGGGTTTGAATGCCGCAGCAGACAGAGCCCATTGAAAGTAACAAGCAAGAAGAAAGCAAACACAGTCAAGAGAGCATTACCAGCTGCAAGGATGGCAGAGCGGTCTTAGGCGTTGCGTTCAGGTCGCAGTCTCCCCAGGAGGCGTGGGTTCGAATCCCGCCTCAGACAGAGCCCATTGAAAGTACCAAGCAAGAACAAAGCAAACACAGTCAAGAGAGCATTACCAGATGATAAGATGGCAGAGCGGTCTAAGGCGTTGCGTTCAGGTCGCAGTCTCCCCAGGAGGCGTGGGTTCAAATCCCACCTCAGACAGTGCCCATTGAAAGTACCAAGCAAGAACAAAGCAAACACAGTCAAGAGAGCATTACCAGTTGCAAGCATAGCGGAGCGGTCTAATGCGTTGCGTTCAGGTCGCAGTCTCCACAGGAGGCGTGGGTTCGAATCCCACCTCAGACAGAGCCCATTGAAAGTACCAAGCAAGAACCAAGGAAACACGGTCAAGAGAGCATTACCAGTTGCCAGGATGGCAGAGCGGTCTAAGGCGTTGCGTTCAGGTCGCAGTCTCCCCTGGTGGCGTGGGTTCGAATCCCGCCTCAGACAGAGCCCATTGAAAGTACCAAGCAAGAACAAAGCAAACACAGTCAAGAGAGCATTACCAGTTGCCAGGATGGCAGAGCGGTCTAAGGCGCTGCGTTCAGGTCGCAGTCTCCCCAGGAGGCGTGGGTTCGTATCCCGCCTCAGACAGAGCCCATTGAAAGTACCAAGCAAGAACAAAGTAAACACAGTCAAGAGATAATTACCAGTTGCCAGGATGGCGGAGCGGTATAAGGCGTTGCGTTCAGGTCGCAGTCTCCCCAGGAGGCGTGGGTTCGAATCCCGCCTCAGACAGAGCCCATTGAAAGTACCAAGCAAGAACAAAGCAAACACAGTCAAGAGAGCATTACCAGTTGCCAGGATGGCAGAGCGGTCTAAGGCGCTGCGTTCAGGTCGCAGTCTTCCCAGGAGGCGTGGGTTTGAATGCCGCAGCAGACAGAGCCCATTGAAAGTAACAAGCAAGAAGAAAGCAAACACAGTCAAGAGAGCATTACCAGCTGCAAGGATGGCAGAGCGGTCTAAGGCGTTGCGTTCAGGTCGCAGTCTCCCCAGGAGGCGTGGGTTCGAATCCCACCTCAGACAGAGCCCATTGAAAGTACCAAGCAAGAACAAAGCAAACACAGTCAAGAGACCATTACCAGATGATAAGATGGCAGAGCGGTCTAAGGCGTTGCGTTCAGGTCGCATTCTCCCCAGGAGGCGTGGGTTCAAATCCCACCTCAGACAGTGACCATTGAAAGTACCAAGCAAGAACAAAGCAAACACAGTCAAGAGAGCATTACCAGATGCCAGCATAGCGGAGCGGTCTAAGGTGTTGCGTTCAGGTCGCAGTCTCCCCAGGAGGCGTGGGTTCGAATCCCACCTCAGACAGAGCCCATTGAAAGTACCAAGCAAGAACAAAGCAAACACATTCAAGAGAGCATTACCAGTTGCCAGGATTGCAGAGCGGTCTAAGGCGCTGCGTTCAGGTCGCCGTCTCCCCAGCAGGCGTGGGTTCAAATCCCGCAGCAGACAGAGCCCAATGAAAGTACCAAGCAAGAAGAAAGCAAAGACAGTCAAGAGAGCATTACCAGCTGCAAGGATGGCGGAGCGGTCGAAGGCGTTGCGTTCAGGTCGCAGTCTCCCCAGGAGGCGTGGGTTCGAATCCCACCTCAGACAGAGCCCATTGAAAGTACCAAGCAATGACAAAGGAAACACGGTCAAGAGAGCATTACCAGTTGCCAGGATGGCGGAGCGGTCTAAGGCGTTGCGTTCAGGTGACAGTCTCCCCAGGAGGCGTGGGTTCGAATCCCACCTCAGACAGAGCCCATTGAAAGTACCAAGCAAGAACAAAGCAAACACAGTAAAGAGAGCATTACCAGGTGCCAGGATGGCGGAGCGGTCTCAGGCGTTGCGTTCAGGTGACAGTCTCCCAAGGAGGCGTGGGTTCGAATCCCACCTCAGACAGAGCCCATTGAAAGTACCAAGCAAGAACAAAGCAAACACAGTAAAGAGAGCATTACCAGGTGCCAGGATGGCGGAGCGGTCTAAGGCGTTGCGTTCAGGTCGCAGTCTCCCCTGGAGGCGTGGGTTCGAATCCCACCTCAGACAGAGCCCATTGAAAGTACCAAGCAAGAACAAAGGAAACACAGTCAAGAAAGCATTACCAGTTGCCAAGATGGCAGAGCGGTCTAAGGCGTTGCGTTCAGGTCGCAGTCTCGCCAGGAGGCGTGGGTTCGAATCCCACCTCAGACAGAGCCCATTGAAAGTACCAAGCAAGAACAAAAGAAACACAGTCAAGAAAGCATTACCAGTTGCCAGGATGGCGGAGCGGTCTAAGGCGTTGCGTTCAGGTCGCAGTCTCCCCAGGAGGCGTGGGTTTGAATCCCACCTCTGACAGAGCCCATTGAAAGTACCAAGCAAGAACAAAGCAAACACAGTCAAGAGAGCATTACCAGATGATAAGATGGCAGAGCGGTCTAAGGCGTTGCGTTCAGGTCGCAGTGTCCCCAGGAGGCGTGGGTTCGAATCCCACCTCAGACAGAGCCCATTGAAAGTACCAAGCAAGAACAAAGCAAACACAGTCAAGAGAGCATTACCAGTTGCCAGGATGGCGGAGCGGTCTAAGGTGTTGCGTTCAGGTCGCAGTCTCCCCAGGAGGCGTGGGTTCGAATCCCACCTCAGACAGAGCCCATTGAAAGTACCAAGCAAGAACAAAGCAAACACATTCAAGAGAGCATTACCAGTTGCCAGGATGGCAGAGCGGTCTAAGGCGCTGCGTTCAGGTCGCAGTCTCCCCAGGAGGCGTGGGTTCAAATCCCGCAGCAGACAGAGCTCATTGAAAGTACCAAGCAAGAAGAAAGCAAAGACAGTCAAGAGAGCATTACCAGCTGCAAGGATGGCGGAGCGGTCGAAGGCGTTGCGTTCAGGTCGCAGTCTCCCCAGGAGGCGTGGGTTTGAATCCCACCTCAGACAGAGCCCATTGAAAGTACCTAGCAATAA
Organism: Idiotropiscis lumnitzeri; assembly: GCF_059441095.1. Lineage (NCBI taxonomy): Eukaryota > Metazoa > Chordata > Actinopteri > Syngnathiformes > Syngnathidae > Idiotropiscis > Idiotropiscis lumnitzeri. The sequence goes on along the minus strand of NC_142402.1, from coordinate 417,037 downwards.
CAAAGCAAACACGGTCAAGAGAGCATTACCAGTTGCCAGGATGGCGGAGCGGTCTAAGGCGTTGCGTTCAGGTCGCAGTCTCCACAGGAGGCGTGGGTTCGAATCCCACCTCAGACAGAGCCGATTGAAAGTACCAAGCAAGAACAAAGGAAACACAGTAAAGAGAGCATTACCAGTTGCCAGGATGGCGGAGCGGTCTAAGTCGTTGCGTTCAGGTCGCAGTCTCCCCAGGAGGTGTGGGTTCGAATCCCGCCTCAGACAGAGCCCATTGAAAGTACCAAGCAATAACAAAGCAAACACAGTCAAGAGAGCATTACCAGCTGCCAGGATGGCGGAGCGGTCTAAGGCGTTGCGTTCAGGTCGCAGTCTCCCCTGGAGGCGTGGGTTCGAATCCCACCTCAGACAGAGCCCGTTGAAAGTACCAAGCAAGAACAAAGCAAACACAGTCAAGAGAGCACTACCAGCTGCCAGGATGGCAGAGCGGTCTAAGGCGTTGCGTTCAGGTCGCAGTCACCCCTGGAGGCGTGGGTTCGAATCCCGCCTCAGACAGAGCCCATTGAAAGTACCAAGCAAGAAGAAAGCAAACACAGTCAAGAGAGCATTACCAGTTGCCAGGATGGCAGAGCGGTCTAAGGCGTTGCGTTCAGGTCGCAGTCTCCCCTGGTGGCGTGGGTTCGAATCCCGCCTCAGACAGAGCCCATTGAAAGAACCAAGCAAGAACAAAGCAAACACAGTCAAGAGAGCATTACCAGTTGCCAGGATGGCAGAGCGGTCTAAGGCGCTGCGTTCAGGTCGCAGTCTCCCCAGGAGGCGTGGGTTCGAATCCCACCTCAGACAGAGCCCATTGAAAGTACCAAGCAAGAACAAAGCAAACACAGTCAAGAGAGCATTACCAGATGATAAGATGGCAGAGCGGTCTAAGGCGTTGCGTTCAGGTCGCAGTCTCCCCAGGAGGCGTGGGTTCAAATCCCACCTCAGACAGTGACCATTGAAAGTACCAAGCAAGAACAAAGCAAACACAGTCAAGAGAGCATTACCAGATGCCAGCATAGCGGAGCGGTCTAAGGCGTTGCGTTCAGGTCGCAGTCTCCCCAGGAGGCGTGGGTTCAAATCCCACCTCAGACAGTGGCCATTGAAAGTACCAAGCAAGAACAAAGCAAACACAGTCAAGAGAGCATTACCAGATGCCAGCATAGCGGAGCGGTCTAAGGTGTTGCGTTCAGGTCGCAGTCACCCCTGGAGGCGTGGGTTCGAATCCCGCCTCAGACAGAGCCCATTGAAAGTACCAAGCAAGAAGAAAGCAAACACAGTCAAGAGAGCATTACCAGTTGCCAGGATGGCAGAGCGGTCTAAGGCGTTGCGTTCAGGTCGCAGTCTCCCCTGGTGGCGTGGGTTCGAATCCCGCCTCAGACAGAGCCCATTGAAAGTACCAAGCAAGAACAAAGCAAACACAGTCAAGAGAGCATTACCAGTTGCCAGGATGGCAGAGCGGTCTAAGGCGCTGCGTTCAGGTCGCAGTCTCCCCAGGAGGCGTGGGTTCGTATCCCGCCTCAGACAGAGCCCATTGAAAGTACCAAGCAAGAAAAAAGTAAACACAGTCAAGAGAGCATTACCAGTTGCCAGGATGGCGGAGCGGTATAAGGCGTTGCGTTCAGGTCGCAGTCTCCCCAGGAGGCGTGGGTTCGAATCCCGCCTCAGACAGAGCCCATTGAAAGTACCAAGCAAGAACAAAGCAAACACAGTCAAGAGAGCATTACCAGATGATAAGATGGCAGAGCGGTCTAAGGCGTTGCGTTCAGGTCGCAGTCTCCCCAGGAGGCGTGGGTTCGAATCCCACCTCAGACAGAGCCCATTGAAAGTACCAAGCAAGAACAAAGCAAACACATTCAAGAGAGCATTACCAGTTGCCAGGATTGCAGAGCGGTCTAAGGCGCTGCGTTCAGGTCGCCGTCTCCCCAGCAGGCGTGGGTTCAAATCCCGCAGCAGACAGAGCCCAATGAAAGTACCAAGCAAGAAGAAAGAAAAGACAGTCAAGAGAGCATTACCAGCTGCAAGGATGGCGGAGCGGTCGAAGGCGTTGCGTTCAGGTCGCAGTCTCCCCAGGAGGCGTGGGTTCGAATCCCACCTCAGACAGAGCCCATTGAAAGTACCAAGCAATGACAAAGGAAACACGGTCAAGAGAGCATTACCAGTTGCCAGGATGGCGGAGCGGTCTAAGGCGTTGCGTTCAGGTGACAGTCTCCCCAGGAGGCGTGGGTTCGAATCCCACCTCAGACAGAGCCCATTGAAAGTACCAAGCAAGAACAAAGCAAACACAGTAAAGAGAGCATTACCAGGTGCCAGGATGGCGGAGCGGTCTAAGGCGTTGCGTTCAGGTGACAGTCTCCCCAGGAGGCGTGGGTTCGAATCCCACCTCAGACAGAGCCCATTGAAAGTACCAAGCAAGAACAAAGCAAACACAGTAAAGAGAGCATTACCAGGTGCCAGGATGGCGGAGCGGTCTAAGGCGTTGCGTTCAGGTCGCAGTCTCCCCTGGAGGCGTGGGTTCGAATCCCACCTCAGACAGAGCCCATTGAAATTACCAAGCAAGAACAAAGGAAACACAGTCAAGAAAGCATTACCAGTTGCCAGGATGGCAGAGCGGTCTAAGGCGTTGCGTTCAGGTCGCAGTCTCCCCAGGAGGCGTGGGTTCAAATCCCACCTCAGACAGAGCCCATTGAAAGTACCAAGCAAGAACAAAAGAAACACAGTCAAGAAAGCATTACCAGTTGCCAGGATGGCGGAGCGGTCTAAGGCGTTGCGTTCAGGTCGCAGTCTCCCCAGGAGGCGTGGGTTTGAATCCCACCTCAGACAGAGCCCATTGAAAGTACCAAGCAAGAACAAAGCAAACACAGTCAAGAGAGCATTACCAGATGCCAGCATAGCGGAGCGGTCTAAGGTGTTGCGTTCAGGTCGCAGTCACCCCTGGAGGCGTGGGTTCGAATCCCGCCTCAGACAGAGCCCATTGAAAGTACCAAGCAAGAAGAAAGCAAACACAGTCAAGAGAGCATTACCAGTTGCCAGGATGGCAGAGCGGTCTAAGGCGTTGCGTTCAGGTCGCAGTCTCCCCTGGTGGCGTGGGTTCGAATCCCGCCTCAGACAGAGCCCATTGAAAGTACCAAGCAAGAACAAAGCAAACACAGTCAAGAGAGCATTACCAGTTGCCAGGATGGCAGAGCGGTCTAAGGCGCTGCGTTCAGGTCGCAGTCTCCCCAGGAGGCGTGGGTTCGTATCCCGCCTCAGACAGAGCCCATTGAAAGTACCAAGCAAGAAAAAAGTAAACACAGTCAAGAGAGCATTACCAGTTGCCAGGATGGCGGAGCGGTATAAGGCGTTGCGTTCAGGTCGCAGTCTCCCCAGGAGGCGTGGGTTCGAATCCCGCCTCAGACAGAGCCCATTGAAAGTACCAAGCAAGAACAAAGCAAACACAGTCAAGAGAGCATTACCAGATGATAAGATGGCAGAGCGGTCTAAGGCGTTGCGTTCAGGTCGCAGTCTCCCCAGGAGGCGTGGGTTCGAATCCCACCTCAGACAGAGCCCATTGAAAGTACCAAGCAAGAACAAAGCAAACACATTCAAGAGAGCATTACCAGTTGCCAGGATTGCAGAGCGGTCTAAGGCGCTGCGTTCAGGTCGCCGTCTCCCCAGCAGGCGTGGGTTCAAATCCCGCAGCAGACAGAGCCCAATGAAAGTACCAAGCAAGAAGAAAGAAAAGACAGTCAAGAGAGCATTACCAGCTGCAAGGATGGCGGAGCGGTCGAAGGCGTTGCGTTCAGGTCGCAGTCTCCCCAGGAGGCGTGGGTTCGAATCCCACCTCAGACAGAGCCCATTGAAAGTACCAAGCAATGACAAAGGAAACACGGTCAAGAGAGCATTACCAGTTGCCAGGATGGCAGAGCGGTCTAAGGCGTTGCGTTCAGGTGACAGTCTCCCCAGGAGGCGTGGGTTCGAATCCCACCTCAGACAGAGCCCATTGAAAGTACCAAGCAAGAACAAAGCAAACACAGTAAAGAGAGCATTACCAGGTGCCAGGATGGCGGAGCGGTCTAAGGCGTTGCGTTCAGGTGACAGTCTCCCCAGGAGGCGTGGGTTCGAATCCCACCTCAGACAGAGCCCATTGAAAGTACCAAGCAAGAACAAAGCAAACACAGTAAAGAGAGCATTACCAGGTGCCAGGATGGCGGAGCGGTCTAAGGCGTTGCGTTCAGGTCGCAGTCTCCCCTGGAGGCGTGGGTTCGAATCCCACCTCAGACAGAGCCCATTGAAATTACCAAGCAAGAACAAAGGAAACACAGTCAAGAAAGCATTACCAGTTGCCAGGATGGCAGAGCGGTCTAAGGCGTTGCGTTCAGGTCGCAGTCTCCCCAGGAGGCGTGGGTTCAAATCCCACCTCAGACAGAGCCCATTGAAAGTACCAAGCAAGAACAAAAGAAACACAGTCAAGAAAGCATTACCAGTTGCCAGGATGGCGGAGCGGTCTAAGGCGTTGCGTTCAGGTCGCAGTCTCCCCAGGAGGCGTGGGTTTGAATCCCACCTCAGACAGAGCCCATTGAAAGTACCAAGCAAGAACAAAGCAAACACAGTCAAGAGAGCATTACCAGATGATAAGATGGCAGAGCGGTCTAAGGCGTTGCGTTCAGGTCGCAGTGTCCCCAGGAGGCGTGGGTTCGAATCCCACCTCAGACAGAGCCCATTGAAAGTACCAAGCAAGAACAAAGCAAACACAGTCAAGAGAGCATTACCAGTTGCCAGGATGGCGGAGCGGTCTAAGGTGTTGCGTTCAGGTCGCAGTCTCCCCAGGAGGCGTGGGTTCGAATCCCACCTCAGACAGAGCCCATTGAAAGTACCAAGCAAGAACAAAGCAAACACATTCAAGAGAGCATTACCAGCTGCCAGGATGGCAGAGCGGTCTAAGGCGCTGCTTTCAGGTCGCAGTCTCCCCAGGAGGCGTGGGTTCAAATCCCGCAGCAGACAGAGCTCATTGAAAGTACCAAGCAAGAAGAAAGCAAAGACAGTCAAGAGAGCATTACCAGCTGCAAGGATGGCGGAGCGGTCGAAGGCGTTGCGTTCAGGTCGCAGTCTCCCCAGGAGGCGTGGGTTTGAATCCCACCTCAGACAGAGCCCATTGAAAGTACCTAGCAATAACAAAGCAAACACGGTCAAGAGAGCATTACCAGTTGCCAGGATGGCGGAGCGGTCTAAGGCGTTGCGTTCAGGTCGCAGTCTCCACAGGAGGCGTGGGTTCGAATCCCACCTCAGACAGAGCCGATTGAAAGTACCAAGCAAGAACAAAGGAAACACAGTAAAGAGAGCATTACCAGTTGCCAGGATGGCGGAGCGGTCTAAGTCGTTGCGTTCAGGTCGCAGTCTCCCCAGGAGGTGTGGGTTCGAATCCCGCCTCAGACAGAGCCCATTGAAAGTACCAAGCAATAACAAAGCAAACACAGTCAAGAGAGCATTACCAGCTGCCAGGATGGCGGAGCGGTCTAAGGCGTTGCGTTCAGGTCGCAGTCTCCCCTGGAGGCGTGGGTTCGAATCCCACCTCAGACAGAGCCCGTTGAAAGTACCAAGCAAGAACAAAGCAAACACAGTCAAGAGAGCATTACCAGCTGCCAGGATGGCAGAGCGGTCTAAGGCGTTGCGTTCAGGTCGCAGTCACCCCTGGAGGCGTGGGTTCGAATCCCGCCTCAGACAGAGCCCATTGAAAGTACCAAGCAAGAAGAAAGCAAACACAGTCAAGAGAGCATTACCAGTTGCCAGGATGGCAGAGCGGTCTAAGGCGTTGCGTTCAGGTCGCAGTCTCCCCTGGTGGCGTGGGTTCGAATCCCGCCTCAGACAGAGCCCATTGAAAGAACCAAGCAAGAACAAAGCAAACACAGTCAAGAGAGCATTACCAGTTGCCAGGATGGCAGAGCGGTCTAAGGCGCTGCGTTCAGGTTGCAGTCTCCCCAGGAGGCGTGGGTTCGAATCCCACCTCAGACAGAGCCCATTGAAAGTACCAAGCAAGAACAAAGCAAACACAGTCAAGAGAGCATTACCAGATGATAAGATGGCAGAGCGGTCTAAGGCGTTGCGTTCAGGTCGCAGTCTCCCCAGGAGGCGTGGGTTCAAATCCCACCTCAGACAGTGACCATTGAAAGTACCAAGCAAGAACAAAGCAAACACAGTCAAGAGAGCATTACCAGATGCCAGCATAGCGGAGCGGTCTCAGGCGTTGCGTTCAGGTCGCAGTGTCCCCAGGAGGCGTGGGTTCGAATCCCACCTCAGACAGTGCCCATTGAAAGTACCAAGCAAGAACAAAGCAAACACATTCAAGAGAGCATTACCAGTTGCCAGGATGGCAGAGCGGTCTAAGGCGCTGCGTTCAGGTCGCAGTCTCCCCAGGAGGCGTGGGTTCAAATCCCGCAGCATACAGAGCCCAATGAAAGTACCAAGCAAGAAGAAAGCAAAGACAGTCAAGAGAGCATTACCAGCTGCAAGGATGGCGGAGCGGTCGAAGGCGTTGCGTTCATTGTCGCAGTCTCCCCAGGAGGCGTGGGTTCGAATCCCACCTCAGACAGAGCCCATTGAAAGTACCAAGCAATGACAAAGGAAACACGGTCAAGAGAGCATTACCAGTTGCCAGGATGGCGGAGCGGTCAAAGGCGTTGCGTTCAGGTCGCAGTCTCCCCAGGAGGCGTGGGTTCGAATCCCACCTCAGACAGAGCCCATTGAAAGTACCAAGCAAGAACAAAGCAAACACAGTCAAGAGAGCATTACCAGATGATAAGATGGCAGAGCGGTCTAAGGCGTTGCGTTCAGTTCGCAGTCTCCCCAGGAGGCGTGGGTTCGAATCCCACCTCAGACAGAGCCCATTGAAAGTACCAAGCAAGAACAAAGCAAACACAGTCAAGAGATCATTACCAGATGATAAGATGGCAGAGCGGTCTAAGGCGTTGCGTTCAGGTCGCAGTCTCCCCAGGAGGCGTGGGTTCAAATCCCACCTCAGACAGTGCCCATTGAAAGTACCAAGCAAGAACAAAGCAAACACTGTCAAGAGAGCATTACCAGTTGCAAGCATAGCGGAGCGGTCTAAGGCGTTGCGTTCAGGTCGCAGTCTCCACAGGAGGCGTGGGTTCGAATCCCACCTCAGACAGAGCCCATTGAAAGTACCAAGCAATAACCAAGGAAACACGGTCAAGAGAGCATTACCAGTTGCCAGGATGGCGGAGCGGTCTAAGGCGTTGCGTTCAGGTCACAGTCTCCCCAGGAGGCGTGGGTTCGAATCCCACCTCAGACAGAGCCCATTGAAAGTACCAAGCAATAACCAAGGAAACACGGTCAAGAGAGCATTACCAGTTGCCAGGATGGCGGAGCGGTCTAAGGCGTTGCGGTCAGGTCACAGTACCCCAGGAGGCGTGGGTTCGAATCCCACCTCAGACAGAGCCCATTGAAAGTACCAAGCAAGAACAAAGCAAACACAGTAAAGAGAGCATTACCAGGTGCCAGGATGGCGGAGCGGTCTAAGGCGTTGCGTTCAGGTCGCAGTCTCCCCAGGAGGCGTGGGTTCGAATCCCACCTCAGACAGAGCCCATTGAAAGTACCAAGCAAGAACAAAGGAAACACAGTCAAGAAAGCATGACCAGTTGCCAGGATGGCGGAGCGGTCTAAGGCGTTGCGTTCAGGTCGCAGTCTCCCCAGGAGGCGTGGGTTCGAATCCCACCTCAGACAGAGCCCATTGAAAGTACCAAGAAATAACCAAGGAAACACGGTCAAGAGACCATTACCAGTTGCCAGGATGGCGGAGCGGTCTAAGGCGTTGCGTTCAGGTCACAGTCTCCCCAGGAGGCGTGGGTTCGAATCCCACCTCAGACAGAGCCCATTGAAAGTACCAAGCAAGAACAAAGCAAACACAGTAAAGAGAGCATTACCAGGTGCCAGGATGGCGGAGCGGTCTAAGGCGTTGCGTTCAGGTCGCAGTCTCCCCAGGAGGCGTGGGTTCGAATCCCACCTCAGACAGAGCCCATTGAAAGTACCAAGCAAGAACAAAGGAAACACAGTCAAGAAAGCATTACCAGTTGCCAGGATGGCGGAGCGGTCTAAGGCGTTGCGTTCAGGTCGCAGTCTCCCCAGGAGGCGTGGGTTCGAATCCCACCTCAGACAGAGCCCATTGAAAGTACCAAGCAAGAACAAAGCAAACACAGTCAAGAGAGCATTACCAGATGATAAGATGGCAGAGCGGTCTAAGGCGTTGCGTTCAGGTCGCAGTCTCCCCAGGAGGCGTGGGTTCAAATCCCACCTCAGACAGTGACCATTGAAAGTACCAAGCAAGAACAAAGCAAACACAGTCAAGAGAGCATTACCAGATGCCAGCATAGCGGAGCGGTCTAAGGTGTTGCGTTCAGGTCGCAGTCTCCCCAGGAGGCGTGGGTTCGAATCCCACCTCAGACAGAGCCCATTGAAAGTACCAAGCAATGACAAAGGAAACACGGTCAAGAGAGCATTACCAGTTGCCAGGATGGCGGAGCGGTCTAAGGCGTTGCGTTCAGGTGACAGTCTCCCAAGGAGGCGTGGGTTCGAATCCCACCTCAGACAGAGCCCATTGAAAGTACCAAGCAAGAACAAAGCAAACACAGTAAAGAGAGCATTACCAGGTGCCAGGATGGCGGAGCGGTCTAAGGCGTTGCGTTCAGGTGACAGTCTCCCCAGGAGGCGTGGGTTCGAATCCCACCTCAGACAGAGCCCATTGAAAGTACCAAGCAAGAACAAAGCAAACACAGTAAAGAGAGCATTACCAGGTGCCAGGATGGCGGAGCGGTCTAAGGCGTTGCGTTCAGGTCGCAGTCTCCCCTGGAGGCGTGGGTTCGAATCCCACCTCAGACAGAGCCCATTGAAAGTACCTAGCAATAACAAAGCAAACACGGTCAAGGGAGCATTACCAGTTGCCAGGATGGCGGAGCGGTCTAAGGCGTTGCGTTCAGGTCGCAGTCTCCCCAGGAGGCGTGGGTTCGAATCCCACCTCAGACAGAGCCCATTGAAAGTACCAAGCAAGAACAAAGCAAACACAGTCAAGAGAGCATTACCAGATGCCAGCATAGCGGAGCGGTCTAAGGTGTTGCGTTCAGGTCGCAGTCTCCCCAGGAGGCGTGGGTTCGAATCCCACCTCAGACAGAGCCCATTGAAAGTACCAAGCAATGACAAAGGAAACACGGTCAAGAGAGCATTACCAGTTGCCAGGATGGCGGAGCGGTCTAAGGCGTTGCGTTCAGGTGACAGTCTCCCAAGGAGGCGTGGGTTCGAATCCCACCTCAGACAGAGCCCATTGAAAGTACCAAGCAAGAACAAAGCAAACACAGTAAAGAGAGCATTACCAGGTGCCAGGATGGCGGAGCGGTCTAAGGCGTTGCGTTCAGGTGACAGTCTCCCCAGGAGGCGTGGGTTCGAATCCCACCTCAGACAGAGCCCATTGAAAGTACCAAGCAAGAACAAAGCAAACACAGTAAAGAGAGCATTACCAGGTGCCAGGATGGCGGAGCGGTCTAAGGCGTTGCGTTCAGGTCGCAGTCTCCCCTGGAGGCGTGGGTTCGAATCCCACCTCAGACAGAGCCCATTGAAAGTACCTAGCAATAACAAAGCAAACACGGTCAAGGGAGCATTACCAGTTGCCAGGATGGCGGAGCGGTCTAAGGCGTTGCGTTCAGGTCGCAGTCTCCCCAGGAGGCGTGGGTTCGAATCCCACCTCAGACAGAGCCCATTGAAAGTACCAAGCAATAACCAAGGAAACACGGTCAAGAGAGCATTACCAGTTGCCAGGATGGCAGAGCGGTCTAAGGCGTTGCGGTCAGGTCACAGTCTCCCCAGGAGGCGTGGGTTCGAATCCCACCTCAGACAGAGCCCATTGAAAGTACCAAGCAATAACCAAGGAAACACGGTCAAGAGAGCATTACCAGTTGCCAGGATGGCAGAGCGGTCTAAGGCGTTGCGTTCAGGTCGCAGTCTCCCCAGGAGGCTTGGGTTCGAATCCCACCTCAGACAGAGCCCATTGAAAGTACCAAGCAATAACCAAGGAAACACGGTCAAGAGAGCATTACCAGTTGCCAGGATGGCGGAGCGGTCTAAGGCGTTGCGGTCAGGTCACAGTACCCCAGGAGGCGTGGGTTCGAATCCCACCTCAGACAGAGCCCATTGAAAGTACCAAGCAAGAACAAAGCAAACACAGTCAAGAGAGCATTACCAGTTGCCAGGATGGCGGAGCGGTCTAAGGTGTTGCGTTCAGGTCGCAGTCTCCCCAGGAGGCGTGGGTTCGAATCCCACCTCAGACAGAGCCCATTGAAAGTACCAAGCAAGAACAAAGCAAACACATTCAAGAGAGCATTACCAGTTGCCAGGATGGCAGAGCGGTCTAAGGCGCTGCGTTCAGGTCGCAGTCTCCCCAGGAGGCGTGGGTTCAAATCCCGCAGCATACAGAGCCCAATGAAAGTACCAAGCAAGAAGAAAGCAAAGACAGTCAAGAGAGCATTACCAGCTGCAAGGATGGCGGAGCGGTCGAAGGCGTTGCGTTCATTGTCGCAGTCTCCCCAGGAGGCGTGGGTTCGAATCCCACCTCAGACAGAGCCCATTGAAAGTACCAAGCAATGACAAAGGAAACACGGTCAAGAGAGCATTACCAGTTGCCAGGATGGCGGAGCGGTCTAAGGCGTTGAGTTCAGGTCGCAGTCTCCCCAGGAGGCGTGGGTTCGAATCCCACCTCAGACAGAGCCCATTGAAAGTACCAAGCAAGAACAAAGCAAACACAGTCAAGAGAGCATTACCAGATGATAAGATGGCAGAGCGGTCTAAGGCGTTGCGTTCAGTTCGCAGTCTCCCCAGGAGGCGTGGGTTCGAATCCCACCTCAGACAGAGCCCATTGAAAGTACCAAGCAAGAACAAAGCAAACACAGTCAAGAGAGCATTACCAGATGATAAGATGGCAGAGCGGTCTAAGGCGTTGCGTTCAGGTCGCAGTCTCCCCAGGAGGCGTGGGTTCAAATCCCACCTCAGACAGTGCCCATTGAAAGTACCAAGCAAGAACAAAGCAAACACAGTCAAGAGAGCATTACCAGTTGCAAGCATAGCGGAGCGGTCTAAGGCGTTGCGTTCAGGTCGCAGTCTCCACAGGAGGCGTGGGTTCGAATCCCACCTCAGACAGAGCCCATTGAAAGTACCAAGCAATAACCAAGGAAACACGGTCAAGAGAGCATTACCAGTTGCCAGGATGGCGGAGCGGTCTAAGGCGTTGCGTTCAGGTCACAGTCTCCCCAGGAGGCGTGGGTTCGAATCCCACCTCAGACAGAGCCCATTGAAAGTACCAAGCAATAACCAAGGAAACACGGTCAAGAGAGCATTACCAGTTGCCAGGATGGCGGAGCGGTCTAAGGCGTTGCGGTCAGGTCACAGTACCCCCAGGAGGCGTGGGTTCGAATCCCACCTCAGACAGAGCCCATTGAAAGTACCAAGCAAGAACAAAGCAAACACAGTAAAGAGAGCATTACCAGGTGCCAGGATGGCGGAGCGGTCTAAGGCGTTGCGTTCAGGTCGCAGTCTCCCCAGGAGGCGTGGGTTCGAATCCCACCTCAGACAGAGCCCATTGAAAGTACCAAGCAAGAACAAAGGAAACACAGTCAAGAAAGCATTACCAGTTGCCAGGATGGCGGAGCGGTCTAAGGCGTTGCGTTCAGGTCGCAGTCTCCCCAGGAGGCGTGGGTTCGAATCCCACCTCAGACAGATCCCATTGAAAGTACCAAGCAAGAACAAAGCAAACACAGTCAAGAGAGCATTACCAGATGATAAGATGGCAGAGCGGTCTAAGGCGTTGCGTTCAGGTCGCAGTCTCCCCAGGAGGCGTGGGTTCAAATCCCACCTCAGACAGTGACCATTGAAAGTACCAAGCTAGAACAAAGCAAACACAGTCAAGAGAGCATTACCAGATGCCAGCATAGCGGAGCGGTCTAAGGTGTTGCGTTCAGGTCGCAGTCGCCCCTGGAGGCGTGGTTTCGAATCCCGCCTCAGACAGAGCCCATTGAAAGTACCAAGCAAGAAGAAAGCAAACACAGTCAAGAGAGCATTACCAGTTGCCAGGATGGCAGAGCGGTCTAAGGCGTTGCGTTCAGGTCGCAGTCTCCCCTGGTGGCGTGGGTTCGAATCCCGCCTCAGACAGAGCCCATTGAAAGTACCAAGCAAGAACAAAGCAAACACAGTCAAGAGAGCATTACCAGTTGCCAGGATGGCAGAGCGGTCTAAGGCGCTGCGTTCAGGTCGCAGTCTCCCCAGGAGGCGTGGGTTCGAATCCCGCCTCAGACAGAGCCCATTGAAAGTACCAAGCAAGAACAAAGTAAACACAGTCAAGAGAGCATTACCAGTTGCCAGGATGGCGGAGCGGTATAAGGCGTTGCGTTCAGGTCGCAGTCTCCCCAGGAGGCGTGGATTCGAATCCCGCCTCAGACAGAGCCCATTGAAAGTACCAAGCAAGAACAAAGCAAACACAGTCAAGAGAGCATTACCAGTTGCCAGGATGGCAGAGCGGTCTAAGGCGCTGCGTTCAGGTCGCAGTCTTCCCAGGAGGCGTGGGTTTGAATGCCGCAGCAGACAGAGCCCATTGAAAGTAACAAGCAAGAAGAAAGCAAACACAGTCAAGAGAGCATTACCAGCTGCAAGGATGGCAGAGCGGTCTTAGGCGTTGCGTTCAGGTCGCAGTCTCCCCAGGAGGCGTGGGTTCGAATCCCGCCTCAGACAGAGCCCATTGAAAGTACCAAGCAAGAACAAAGCAAACACAGTCAAGAGAGCATTACCAGATGATAAGATGGCAGAGCGGTCTAAGGCGTTGCGTTCAGGTCGCAGTCTCCCCAGGAGGCGTGGGTTCAAATCCCACCTCAGACAGTGCCCATTGAAAGTACCAAGCAAGAACAAAGCAAACACAGTCAAGAGAGCATTACCAGTTGCAAGCATAGCGGAGCGGTCTAATGCGTTGCGTTCAGGTCGCAGTCTCCACAGGAGGCGTGGGTTCGAATCCCACCTCAGACAGAGCCCATTGAAAGTACCAAGCAATAACCAAGGAAACACGGTCAAGAGAGCATTACCAGTTGCCAGGATGGCGGAGCGGTCTAAGGCGTTGCGTTCAGGTCACAGTCTCCCCAGGAGGCGTGGGTTCGAATCCCACCTCAGACAGAGCCCATTGAAAGTACCAAGCAAGAACAAAGCAAACACAGTAAAGAGAGCATTACCAGGTGCCAGGATGGCGGAGCGGTCTAAGGCGTTGCGTTCAGGTCGCAGTCTCCCCAGGAGGCGTGGGTTCGAATCCCACCTCAGACAGAGCCCATTGAAAGTACCAAGCAAGAACAAAGGAAACACAGTCAAGAAAGCATTACCAGTTGCCAGGATGGCGGAGCGGTCTAAGGCGTTGCGTTCAGGTCGCAGTCTCCCCAGGAGGCGTGGGTTCGAATCCCACCTCAGACAGAGCCCATTGAAAGTACCAAGCAAGAACAAAGCAAACACAGTCAAGAGAGCATTACCAGATGATAAGATGGCAGAGCGGTCTAAGGCGTTGCGTTCAGGTCGCAGTCTCCCCAGGAGGCGTGGGTTCAAATCCCACCTCAGACAGTGACCATTGAAAGTACCAAGCAAGAACAAAGCAAACACAGTCAAGAGAGCATTACCAGATGCCAGCATAGCGGAGCGGTCTAAGGTGTTGCGTTCAGGTCGCAGTCTCCCCAGGAGGCGTGGGTTCGAATCCCACCTCAGACAGAGCCCATTGAAAGTACCAAGCAATGACAAAGGAAACACGGTCAAGAGAGCATTACCAGTTGCCAGGATGGCGGAGCGGTCTAAGGCGTTGCGTTCAGGTGACAGTCTCCCCAGGAGGCGTGGGTTCGAATCCCACCTCAGACAGAGCCCATTGAAAGTACCAAGCAAGAACAAAGCAAACACAGTAAAGAGAGCATTACCAGGTGCCAGGATGGCGGAGCGGTCTAAGGCGTTGCGTTCAGGTGACAGTCTCCCCAGGAGGCGTGGGTTCGAATCCCACCTCAGACAGAGCCCATTGAAAGTACCAAGCAAGAACAAAGCAAACACAGTAAAGAGAGCATTACCAGGTGCCAGGATGGCGGAGCGGTCTAAGGCGTTGCGTTCAGGTCGCAGTCTCCCCTGGAGGCGTGGGTTCGAATCCCACCTCAGACAGAGCCCATTGAAAGTACCTAGCAATAACAAAGCAAACACGGTCAAGAGAGCATTACCAGTTGCCAGGATGGCGGAGCGGTCTAAGGCGTTGCGTTCAGGTCGCAGTGTCCCCAGGAGGCGTGGGTTCGAATCCCACCTCAGACAGTGCCCATTGAAAGTACCAAGCAAGAACAAAGCAAACACAGTCAAGAGAGCATTACCAGTTGCCAGGATGGCGGAGCGGTCTAAGGTGTTGCGTTCAGGTCGCAGTCTCCCCAGGAGGCGTGGGTTCGAATCCCACCTCAGACAGAGCCCATTGAAAGTACCAAGCAAGAACAAAGCAAACACATTCAAGAGAGCATTACCAGTTGCCAGGATGGCAGAGCGGTCTAAGGCGCTGCGTTCAGGTCGCAGTCTCCCCAGGAGGCGTGGGTTCAAATCCCGCAGCATACAGAGCCCAATGAAAGTACCAAGCAAGAAGAAAGCAAAGACAGTCAAGAGAGCATTACCAGCTGCAAGGATGGCGGAGCGGTCGAAGGCGTTGCGTTCATTGTCGCAGTCTCCCCAGGAGGCGTGGGTTCGAATCCCACCTCAGACAGAGCCCATTGAAAGTACCAAGCAATGACAAAGGAAACACGGTCAAGAGAGCATTACCAGTTGCCAGGATGGCGGAGCGGTCTAAGGCGTTGAGTTCAGGTCGCAGTCTCCCCAGGAGGCGTGGGTTCGAATCCCACCTCAGACAGAGCCCATTGAAAGTACCAAGCAAGAACAAAGCAAACACAGTCAAGAGAGCATTACCAGATGATAAGATGGCAGAGCGGTCTAAGGCGTTGCGTTCAGTTCGCAGTCTCCCCAGGAGGCGTGGGTTCGAATCCCACCTCAGACAGAGCCCATTGAAAGTACCAAGCAAGAACAAAGCAAACACAGTCAAGAGAGCATTACCAGATGATAAGATGGCAGAGCGGTCTAAGGCGTTGCGTTCAGGTCGCAGTCTCCCCAGGAGGCGTGGGTTCAAATCCCACCTCAGACAGTGCCCATTGAAAGTACCAAGCAAGAACAAAGCAAACACAGTCAAGAGAGCATTACCTGTTGCAAGCATAGCGGAGCGGTCTAAGGCGTTGCGTTCAGGTCGCAGTCTCCACAGGAGGCGTGGGTTCGAATCCCACCTCAGACAGAGCCCATTGAAAGTACCAAGCAAGAACAAAGCAAACACAGTAAAGAGAGCATTACCAGGTGCCAGGATGGCGGAGCGGTCTAAGGCGTTGCGTTCAGGTCGCAGTCTCCCCAGGAGGCGTGGGTTCGAATCCCACCTCAGACAGAGCCCATTGAAAGTACCAAGCAAGAACAAAGCAAACACAGTAAAGAGAGCATTACCAGGTGCCAGGATGGCGGAGCGGTCTAAGGCGTTGCGTTCAGGTCGCAGTCTCCCCTGGAGGCGTGGGTTCGAATCCCACCTCAGACAGAGCCCATTGAAAGTACCTAGCAATAACAAAGCAAACACGGTCAATAGAGCATTACCAGTTGCCAGGATGGCGGAGCGGTCTAAGGCGTTGCGTTCAGGTCGCAGTGTCCCCAGGAGGCGTGGGTTCAAATCCCACCTCAGACAGTGACCATTGAAAGTACCAAGCAAGAACAAAGCAAACACAGTCAAGAGAGCATTACCAGATGCCAGCATAGCGGAGCGGTCTAAGGTGTTGCGTTCAGGTCGCAGTCTCCCCAGGAGGCGTGGGTTCGAATCCCACCTCAGACAGAGCCCATTGAAAGTACCAAGCAAGAACAAAGGAAACACAGTCAAGAAAGCATTACCAGTTGCCAGGATGGCGGAGCGGTCTAAGGCGTTGCGTTCAGGTCGCAGTCTCCCCAGGAGGCGTGGGTTCGAATCCCACCTCAGACAGAGCCCATTGAAAGTACCAAGCAAGAACAAAGCAAACACAGTAAAGAGAGCATTACCAGGTGCCAGGATGGCGGAGCGGTCTAAGGCGTTGCGTTCAGGTCGCAGTCTCCCCAGGAGGCGTGGGTTCGAATCCCACCTCAGACAGAGCCCATTGAAAGTACCAAGCAAGAACAAAGGAAACACAGTCAAGAAAGCATTACCAGTTGCCAGGATGGCGGAGCGGTCTAAGGCGTTGCGTTCAGGTCGCAGTCTCCCCAGGAGGCGTGGGTTCGAATCCCACCTCAGACAGAGCCCATTGAAAGTACCAAGCAAGAACAAAGCAAACACAGTCAAGAGAGCATTACCAGATGATAAGATGGCAGAGCGGTCTAAGGCGTTGCGTTCAGGTCGCAGTCTCCCCAGGAGGCGTGGGTTCAAATCCCACCTCAGACAGTGACCATTGAAAGTACCAAGCAAGAACAAAGCAAACACAGTCAAGAGAGCATTACCAGATGCCAGCATAGCGGAGCGGTCTAAGGTGTTGCGTTCAGGTCGCAGTCTCCCCAGGAGGCGTGGGTTCGAATCCCACCTCAGACAGAGCCCATTGAAAGTACCAAGCAATGACAAAGGAAACACGGTCAAGAGAGCATTACCAGTTGCCAGGATGGCGGAGCGGTCTAAGGCGTTGCGTTCAGGTGACAGTCTCCCCAGGAGGCGTGGGTTCGAATCCCACCTCAGACAGAGCCCATTGAAAGTACCAAGCAAGAACAAAGCAAACACAGTAAAGAGAGCATTACCAGGTGCCAGGATGGCGGAGCGGTCTAAGGCGTTGCGTTCAGGTGACAGTCTCCCCAGGAGGCGTGGGTTCGAATCCCACCTCAGACAGAGCCCATTGAAAGTACCAAGCAAGAACAAAGCAAACACAGTAAAGAGAGCATTACCAGGTGCCAGGATGGCGGAGCGGTCTAAGGCGTTGCGTTCAGGTCGCAGTCTCCCCTGGAGGCGTGGGTTCGAATCCCACCTCAGACAGAGCCCATTGAAAGTACCTAGCAATAACAAAGCAAACACGGTCAAGAGAGCATTACCAGTTGCCAGGATGGCGGAGCGGTCTAAGGCGTTGCGTTCAGGTCGCAGTGTCCCCAGGAGGCGTGGGTTCGAATCCCACCTCAGACAGTGCCCATTGAAAGTACCAAGCAAGAACAAAGCAAACACAGTCAAGAGAGCATTACCAGTTGCCAGGATGGCGGAGCGGTCTAAGGTGTTGCGTTCAGGTCGCAGTCTCCCCAGGAGGCGTGGGTTCGAATCCCACCTCAGACAGAGCCCATTGAAAGTACCAAGCAAGAACAAAGCAAACACATTCAAGAGAGCATTACCAGTTGCCAGGATGGCAGAGCGGTCTAAGGCGCTGCGTTCAGGTCGCAGTCTCCCCAGGAGGCGTGGGTTCAAATCCCGCAGCATACAGAGCCCAATGAAAGTACCAAGCAAGAAGAAAGCAAAGACAGTCAAGAGAGCATTACCAGCTGCAAGGATGGCGGAGCGGTCGAAGGCGTTGCGTTCATTGTCGCAGTCTCCCCAGGAGGCGTGGGTTCGAATCCCACCTCAGACAGAGCCCATTGAAAGTACCAAGCAATGACAAAGGAAACACGGTCAAGAGAGCATTACCAGTTGCCAGGATGGCGGAGCGGTCTAAGGCGTTGAGTTCAGGTCGCAGTCTCCCCAGGAGGCGTGGGTTCGAATCCCACCTCAGACAGAGCCCATTGAAAGTACCAAGCAAGAACAAAGCAAACACAGTCAAGAGAGCATTACCAGATGATAAGATGGCAGAGCGGTCTAAGGCGTTGCGTTCAGTTCGCAGTCTCCCCAGGAGGCGTGGGTTCGAATCCCACCTCAGACAGAGCCCATTGAAAGTACCAAGCAAGAACAAAGCAAACACAGTCAAGAGAGCATTACCAGATGATAAGATGGCAGAGCGGTCTAAGGCGTTGCGTTCAGGTCGCAGTCTCCCCAGGAGGCGTGGGTTCAAATCCCACCTCAGACAGTGCCCATTGAAAGTACCAAGCAAGAACAAAGCAAACACAGTCAAGAGAGCATTACCTGTTGCAAGCATAGCGGAGCGGTCTAAGGCGTTGCGTTCAGGTCGCAGTCTCCACAGGAGGCGTGGGTTCGAATCCCACCTCAGACAGAGCCCATTGAAAGTACCAAGCAATAACCAAGGAAACACGGTCAAGAGAGCATTACCAGTTGCCAGGATGGCGGAGCGGTCTAAGGCGTTGCGTTCAGGTCACAGTCTCCCCAGGAGGCGTGGGTTCGAATCCCACCTCAGACAGAGCCCATTGAAAGTACCAAGCAATAACCAAGGAAACACGGTCAAGAGAGCATTACCAGTTGCCAGGATGGCGGAGCGGTCTAAGGCGTTGCGGTCAGGTCACAGTACCCCAGGAGGCGTGGGTTCGAATCCCACCTCAGACAGAGCCCATTGAAAGTACCAAGCAAGAACAAAGCAAACACAGTAAAGAGAGCATTACCAGGTGCCAGGATGGCGGAGCGGTCTAAGGCGTTGCGTTCAGGTCGCAGTCTCCCCAGGAGGCGTGGGTTCGAATCCCACCTCAGACAGAGCCCATTGAAAGTACCAAGCAAGAACAAAGGAAACACAGTCAAGAAAGCATTACCAGTTGCCAGGATGGCGGAGCGGTCTAAGGCGTTGCGTTCAGGTCGCAGTCTCCCCAGGAGGCGTGGGTTCGAATCCCACCTCAGACAGAGCCCATTGAAAGTACCAAGCAAGAACAAAGCAAACACAGTCAAGAGAGCATTACCAGATGATAAGATGGCAGAGCGGTCTAAGGCGTTGCGTTCAGGTCGCAGTCTCCCCAGGAGGCGTGGGTTCAAATCCCACCTCAGACAGAGCCCATTGAAAGTACCAAGCAAGAACAAAGCAAACACAGTCAAGAGAGCATTACCAGATGATAAGATGGCAGAGCGGTCTAAGGCGTTGCGTTCAGGTCGCAGTCTCCCCAGGAGGCGTGGGTTCAAATCCCACCTCAGACAGTGACCATTGAAAGTACCAAGCTAGAACAAAGCAAACACAGTCAAGAGAGCATTACCAGATGCCAGCATAGCGGAGCGGTCTAAGGTGTTGCGTTCAGGTCGCAGTCACCCCTGGAGGCGTGGGTTCGAATCCCGCCTCAGACAGAGCCCATTGAAAGTAACAAGCAAGAAGAAAGCAAACACAGTCAAGAGAGCATTACCAGCTGCAAGGATGGCAGAGCGGTCTTAGGCGTTGCGTTCAGGTCGCAGTCTCCCCAGGAGGCGTGGGTTCGAATCCCGCCTCAGACAGAGCCCATTGAAAGTACCAAGCAAGAACAAAGCAAACACAGTCAAGAGAGCATTACCAGATGATAAGATGGCAGAGCGGTCTAAGGCGTTGCGTTCAGGTCGCAGTCTCCCCAGGAGGCGTGGGTTCAAATCCCACCTCAGACAGTGCCCATTGAAAGTACCAAGCAAGAACAAAGCAAACACAGTCAAGAGAGCATTACCAGTTGCAAGCATAGCGGAGCGGTCTAATGCGTTGCGTTCAGGTCGCAGTCTCCACAGGAGGCGTGGGTTCGAATCCCACCTCAGACAGAGCCCATTGAAAGTACCAAGCAATAACCAAGGAAACACGGTCAAGAGAGCATTACCAGTTGCCAGGATGGCGGAGCGGTCTAAGGCGTTGCGTTCAGGTCACAGTCTCCCCAGGAGGCGTGGGTTCGAATCCCACCTCAGACAGAGCCCATTGAAAGTACCAAGCAAGAACAAAGCAAACACAGTAAAGAGAGCATTACCAGGTGCCAGGATGGCGGAGCGGTCTAAGGCGTTGCGTTCAGGTCGCAGTCTCCCCAGGAGGCGTGGGTTCGAATCCCACCTCAGACAGAGCCCATTGAAAGTACCAAGCAAGAACAAAGCAAACACAGTAAAGAGAGCATTACCAGGTGCCAGGATGGCGGAGCGGTCTAAGGCGTTGCGTTCAGGTCGCAGTCTCCCCTGGAGGCGTGGGTTCGAATCCCACCTCAGACAGAGCCCATTGAAAGTACCTAGCAATAACAAAGCAAACACGGTCAATAGAGCATTACCAGTTGCCAGGATGGCGGAGCGGTCTAAGGCGTTGCGTTCAGGTCGCAGTGTCCCCAGGAGGCGTGGGTTCAAATCCCACCTCAGACAGTGACCATTGAAAGTACCAAGCAAGAACAAAGCAAACACAGTCAAGAGAGCATTACCAGATGCCAGCATAGCGGAGCGGTCTAAGGTGTTGCGTTCAGGTCGCAGTCTCCCCAGGAGGCGTGGGTTCGAATCCCACCTCAGACAGAGCCCATTGAAAGTACCAAGCAAGAACAAAGGAAACACAGTCAAGAAAGCATTACCAGTTGCCAGGATGGCGGAGCGGTCTAAGGCGTTGCGTTCAGGTCGCAGTCTCCCCAGGAGGCGTGGGTTCGAATCCCACCTCAGACAGAGCCCATTGAAAGTACCAAGCAAGAACAAAGCAAACACAGTCAAGAGAGCATTACCAGATGATAAGATGGCAGAGCGGTCTAAGGCGTTGCGTTCAGGTCGCAGTCTCCCCAGGAGGCGTGGGTTCAAATCCCACCTCAGACAGTGACCATTGAAAGTACCAAGCAAGAACAAAGCAAACACAGTCAAGAGAGCATTACCAGATGCCAGCATAGCGGAGCGGTCTAAGGTGTTGCGTTCAGGTCGCAGTCTCCCCAGGAGGCGTGGATTCGAATCCCACCTCAGACAGAGCCCATTGAAAGTACCAAGCAATGACAAAGGAAACACGCTCAAGAGAGCATTACCAGTTGCCAGGATGGCGGAGCGGTCTAAGGCGTTAAGGCGTTGCGTTCAGGTGACAGTCTCCCCAGGAGGCGTGGGTTCGAATCCCACCTCAGACAGAGCCCATTGAAAGTACCAAGCAAGAACAAAGCAAACACAGTAAAGAGAGCATTACCAGGTGCCAGGATGGCGGAGAGGTCTAAGGCGTTGCGTTCAGGTGACAGTCTCCCCAGGAGGCGTGGGTTCGAATCCCTCCTCAGACAGAGCCCATTGAAAGTACCAAGCAAGAACAAAGCAAACACAGTAAAGAGAGCATTACCAGGTGCCAGGATGGCGGAGCGGTCTAAGGCGTTGCGTTCAGGTCGCAGTCTCCCCTGGAGGCGTGGGTTCGAATCCCACCTCAGACAGAGCCCATTGAAAGTACCTAGCAATAACAAAGAAAACACGGTCAATAGAGCATTACCAGTTGCCAGGATGGCGGAGCGGTCTAAGGCGTTGCGTTCAGGTCGCAGTGTCCCCAGGAGGCGTGGGTTCGAATCCCACCTCAGACAGAGCCCATTGAAAGTACCAAGCAATAACCAAGGAAACACGGTCAAGAGAGCATTACCAGTTGCCAGGATGGCAGAGCGGTCTAAGGCGTTGCGGTCAGGTCACAGTCTCCCCAGGAGGCGTGGGTTCGAATCCCACCTCAGACAGAGCCCATTGAAAGTACCAAGCAAGAACAAAGGAAACACAGTCAAGAAAGCATTACCAGTTGCCAGGATGGCGGAGCGGTCTAAGGCGTTGCGTTCAGGTCGCAGTCTCCCCAGGAGGCGTGGGTTCGAATCCCACCTCAGACAGAGCCCATTGAAAGTACCAAGCAAGAACAAAAGAAACACAGTCAAGAAAGCATTACCAGTTGCCAGGATGGCGGAGCGGTCTAAGGCGTTGCGTTCAGGTCGCAGTCTCCCCAGGAGGCGTGGGTTTGAATCCCACCTCAGACAGAGCCCATTGAAAGTACCAAGCAAGAACAAAGCAAACACAGTCAAGAGAGCATTACCAGATGATAAGATGGCAGAGCGGTCTAAGGCGTTGCGTTCAGGTCGCAGTGTCCCCAGGAGGCGTGGGTTCGAATCCCACCTCAGACAGAGCCCATTGAAAGTACCAAGCAAGAACAAAGCAAACACAGTCAAGAGAGCATTACCAGTTGCCAGGATGGCGGAGCGGTCTAAGGTGTTGCGTTCAGGTCGCAGTCTCCCCAGGAGGCGTGGGTTCGAATCCCACCTCAGACAGAGCCCATTAAAAGTACCAAGCAAGAACAAAGCAAACACATTCAAGAGAGCATTACCAGTTGCCAGGATGGCAGAGCGGTCTAAGGCGCTGCGTTCAGGTCGCAGTCTCCCCAGGAGGCGTGGGTTCAAATCCCGCAGCAGACAGAGCTCATTGAAAGTACCAAGCAAGAAGAAAGCAAAGACAGTCAAGAGAGCATTACCAGCTGCAAGGATGGCGGAGCGGTCGAAGGCGTTGCGTTCAGGTCGCAGTCTCCCCAGGAGGCGTGGGTTTGAATCCCACCTCAGACAGAGCCCATTGAAAGTACCTAGCAATAACAAAGCAAACACGGTCAAGAGAGCATTACCAGTTGCCAGGATGGCGGAGCGGTCTAAGGCGTTGCGTTCAGGTCGCAGTCTCCACAGGAGGCGTGGGTTCGAATCCCACCTCAGACAGAGCCGATTGAAAGTACCAAGCAAGAACAAAGGAAACACAGTAAAGAGAGCATTACCAGTTGCCAGGATGGCAGAGCGGTCTAAGGCGTTGCGTTCAGGTTTCAGTCTCCCCTGGTGGCGTGGGTTCGAATCCCGCCTCAGACAGAGCCCATTGAAAGTACCAAGCAAGAACAAAGCAAACACAGTCAAGAGAGCATTACCAGTTGCCAGGATGGCAGAGCGGTCTAAGGCGCTGCGTTCAGGTCGCAGTCTCCCCAGGAGGCGTGGGTTCGAATCCCGCCTCAGACAGAGCCCATTGAAAGTACCAAGCAAGAACAAAGCAAACACAGTAAAGAGAGCATTACCAGGTGCCAGGATGGCGGAGCGGTCTAAGGCGTTGCGTTCAGGTCGCAGTCTCCCCAGGAGGCGTGGGTTCGAATCCCACCTCAGACAGAGCCCATTGAAAGTACCAAGCAAGAACAAAGGAAACACAGTCAAGAAAGCATTACCAGTTGCCAGGATGGCGGAGCGGTCTAAGGCGTTGCGTTCAGGTCGCAGTCTCCCCAGGAGGCGTGGGTTCGAATCCCACCTCAGACAGAGCCCATTGAAAGTACCAAGCAAGAACAAAGCAAACACAGTCAAGAGAGCATTACCAGATGATAAGATGGCAGAGCGGTCTAAGGCGTTGCGTTCAGGTCGCAGTCTCCCCAGGAGGCGTGGGTTCAAATCCCACCTCAGACAGTGACCATTGAAAGTACCAAGCAAGAACAAAGCAAACACAGTCAAGAGAGCATTACCAGATGCCAGCATAGCGGAGCGGTCTAAGGTGTTGCGTTCAGGTCGCAGTCTCCCCAGGAGGCGTGGGTTCGAATCCCACCTCAGACAGAGCCCATTGAAAGTACCAAGCAATGACAAAGGAAACACGGTCAAGAGAGCATTACCAGTTGCCAGGATGGCGGAGCGGTCTAAGGCGTTGCGTTCAGGTGACAGTCTCCCCAGGAGGCGTGGGTTCGAATCCCACCTCAGACAGAGCCCATTGAAAGTACCAAGCAAGAACAAAGCAAACACAGTAAAGAGAGCATTACCAGGTGCCAGGATGGCGGAGCGGTCTAAGGCGTTGCGTTCAGGTGACAGTCTCCCCAGGAGGCGTGGGTTCGGATCCCAACTCAGACAGAGCCCATTGAAAGTACCAAGCAAGAACAAAGCAAACACAGTAAAGAGAGCATTACCAGGTGCAAGGATGGCGGAGCGGTCTAAGGCATTGCGTTCAGGTCGCAGTCTCCCCTGGAGGCGTGGGTTCGAATCCCACCTCAGACAGAGCCCATTGAAAGTACCTAGCAATAACAAAGCAAACACGGTCAAGAGAGCATTACCAGTTGCCAGGATGGCGGAGCGGTCTAAGGCGTTGCGTTCAGGTCGCAGTCTCCCCAGGAGGCGTGGGTTCGAATCCCACCTCAGACAGAGCCCATTGAAAGTACCAAGCAATAACCAAGGAAACACGGTCAAGAGAGCATTACCAGTTGCCAGGATGGCAGAGCGGTCTAAGGCGTTGCGTTCAGGTCGCAGTCTCCCCAGGAGGCGTGGGTTCGAATCCCACCTCAGACAGAGCCCATTGAAAGTACCAAGCAAGAACAAAAGAAACACAGTCAAGAAAGCATTACCAGTTGCCAGGATGGCGGAGCGGTCTAAGGCGTTGCGTTCAGGTCGCAGTCTCCCCAGGAGGCGTGGGTTTGAATCCCACCTCAGACAGAGCCCATTGAAAGTACCAAGCAAGAACAAAGCAAACACAGTCAAGAGAGCATTACCAGATGATAAGATGGCAGAGCGGTCTAAGGCGTTGCGTTCAGGTCGCAGTGTCCCCAGGAGGCGTGGGTTCGAATCCCACCTCAGACAGAGCCCATTAAAAGTACCAAGCAAGAACAAAGCAAACACATTCAAGAGAGCATTACCAGTTGCCAGGATGGCAGAGCGGTCTAAGGCGCTGCGTTCAGGTCGCAGTCTCCCCAGGAGGCGTGGGTTCAAATCCCGCAGCAGACAGAGCTCATTGAAAGTACCAAGCAAGAACAAAGGAAACACAGTCAAGAAAGCATTACCAGTTGCCAGGATGGCGGAGCGGTCTAAGGCGTTGCGTTCAGGTCGCAGTCTCCCCAGGAGGCGTGGGTTCGAATCCCACCTCAGACAGAGCCCATTGAAAGTACCAAGCAAGAACAAAGGAAACACAGTCAAGAAAGCATTACCAGTTGCCAGGATGGCGGAGCGGTCTAAGGCGTTGCGTTCAGGTCGCAGTCTCCCCAGGAGGCGTGGGTTCGAATCCCACCTCAGACAGAGCCCATTGAAAGTACCAAGCAAGAACAAAGCAAACACAGTCAAGAGAGCATTACCAGATGATAAGATGGCAGAGCGGTCTAAGGCGTTGCGTTCAGGTCGCAGTCTCCCCAGGAGGCGTGGGTTCAAATCCCACCTCAGACAGTGACCATTGAAAGTACCAAGCAAGAACAAAGCAAACACAGTCAAGAGAGCATTACCAGATGCCAGCATAGCGGAGCGGTCTAAGGTGTTGCGTTCAGGTCGCAGTCTCCCCAGGAGGCGTGGGTTCGAATCCCACCTCAGACAGAGCCCATTGAAAGTACCAAGCAATGACAAAGGAAACACGGTCAAGAGAGCATTACCAGTTGCCAGGATGGCGGAGCGGTCTAAGGCGTTGCGTTCAGGTGACAGTCTCCCCAGGAGGCGTGGGTTCGAATCCCACCTCAGACAGAGCCCATTGAAAGTACCAAGCAAGAACAAAGCAAACACAGTAAAGAGAGCATTACCAGGTGCCAGGATGGCGGAGCGGTCTAAGGCGTTGCGTTCAGGTGACAGTCTCCCCAGGAGGCGTGGGTTCGGATCCCAACTCAGACAGAGCCCATTGAAAGTACCAAGCAAGAACAAAGCAAACACAGTCAAGAGAGCATTACCAGATGATAAGATGGCAGAGCGGTCTAAGGCGTTGCGTTCAGGTCGCAGTCTCCCCAGGAGGCGTGGGTTCGAATCCCACCTCAGACAGAGCCCATTAAAAGTACCAAGCAAGAACAAAGCAAACACATTCAAGAGAGCATTACCAGTTGCCAGGATGGCAGAGCGGTCTAAGGCGCTGCGTTCAGGTCGCAGTCTCCCCAGGAGGCGTGGGTTCAAATCCCGCAGCAGACAGAGCTCATTGAAAGTACCAAGCAAGAAGAAAGCAAAGACAGTCAAGAGAGCATTACCAGCTGCAAGGATGGCGGAGCGGTCGAAGGCGTTGCGTTCAGGTCGCAGTCTCCCCAGGAGGCGTGGGTTTGAATCCCACCTCAGACAGAGCCCATTGAAAGTACCTAGCAATAACAAAGCAAACACGGTCAAGAGAGCATTACCAGTTGCCAGGATGGCGGAGCGGTCTAAGGCGTTGCGTTCAGGTCGCAGTCTCCCCAGGAGGCGTGGGTTCAAATCCCACCTCAGACAGAGCCCATTGAAAGTACCAAGCAAGAACAAAGCAAACACATTCAAGAGAGCATTACCAGTTGCCAGGATGGCAGAGCGGTCTAAGGCGCTGCGTTCAGGTCGCAGTCTCCCCAGGAGGCGTGGGTTCAAATCCCGCAGCATACAGAGCCCAATGAAAGTACCAAGCAAGAAGAAAGCAAAGACAGTCAAGAGAGCATTACCAGCTGCAAGGATGGCGGAGCGGTCGAAGGCGTTGCGTTCATTGTCGCAGTCTCCCCAGGAGGCGTGGGTTCGAATCCCACCTCAGACAGAGCCCATTGAAAGTACCAAGCAATGACAAAGGAAACACGGTCAAGAGAGCATTACCAGTTGCCAGGATGGCGGAGCGGTCTAAGGCGTTGAGTTCAGGTCGCAGTCTCCCCAGGAGGCGTGGGTTCGAATCCCACCTCAGACAGAGCCCATTGAAAGTACCAAGCAAGAACAAAGCAAACACAGTCAAGAGAGCATTACCAGATGATAAGATGGCAGAGCGGTCTAAGGCGTTGCGTTCAGTTCGCAGTCTCCCCAGGAGGCGTGGGTTCGAATCCCACCTCAGACAGAGCCCATTGAAAGTACCAAGCAAGAACAAAGCAAACACAGTCAAGAGAGCATTACCAGATGATAAGATGGCAGAGCGGTCTAAGGCGTTGCGTTCAGGTCGCAGTCTCCCCAGGAGGCGTGGGTTCAAATCCCACCTCAGACAGTGCCCATTGAAAGTACCAAGCAAGAACAAAGCAAACACAGTCAAGAGAGCATTACCTGTTGCAAGCATAGCGGAGCGGTCTAAGGCGTTGCGTTCAGGTCGCAGTCTCCACAGGAGGCGTGGGTTCGAATCCCACCTCAGACAGAGCCCATTGAAAGTACCAAGCAATAACCAAGGAAACACGGTCAAGAGAGCATTACCAGTTGCCAGGATGGCGGAGCGGTCTAAGGCGTTGCGTTCAGGTCGCAGTCTCCCCAGGAGGCGTGGGTTCAAATCCCACCTCAGACAGTGCCCATTGAAAGTACCAAGCAAGAACAAAGCAAACACAGTCAAGAGAGCATTACCAGTTGCCAGGATGGCGGAGCGGTCTAAGGCGTTGCGTTCAGGTCACAGTCTCCCCAGGAGGCGTGGGTTCGAATCCCACCTCAGACAGAGCCCATTGAAAGTACCAAGCAATAACCAAGGAAACACGGTCAAGAGAGCATTACCAGTTGCCAGGATGGCGGAGCGGTCTAAGGCGTTGCGGTCAGGTCACAGTACCCCAGGAGGCGTGGGTTCGAATCCCACCTCAGACAGAGCCCATTGAAAGTACCAAGCAAGAACAAAGCAAACACAGTAAAGAGAGCATTACCAGGTGCCAGGATGGCGGAGCGGTCTAAGGCGTTGCGTTCAGGTCGCAGTCTCCCCAGGAGGCGTGGGTTCGAATCCCACCTCAGACAGAGCCCATTGAAAGTACCAAGCAAGAACAAAGGAAACACAGTCAAGAAAGCATTACCAGTTGCCAGGATGGCGGAGCGGTCTAAGGCGTTGCGTTCAGGTCGCAGTCTCCCCAGGAGGCGTGGGTTCGAATCCCACCTCAGACAGAGCCCATTGAAAGTACCAAGCAAGAACAAAGCAAACACAGTCAAGAGAGCATTACCAGATGATAAGATGGCAGAGCGGTCTAAGGCGTTGCGTTCAGGTCGCAGTCTCCCCAGGAGGCGTGGGTTCAAATCCCACCTCAGACAGAGCCCATTGAAAGTACCAAGCAAGAACAAAGGAAACACAGTCAAGAAAGCATTACCAGTTGCCAGGATGGCGGAGCGGTCTAAGGCGTTGCGTTCAGGTCGCAGTCTCCCCAGGAGGCGTGGGTTCGAATCCCACCTCAGACAGAGCCCATTGAAAGTACCAAGCAAGAACAAAGCAAACACAGTCAAGAGAGCATTACCAGATGATAAGATGGCAGAGCGGTCTAAGGCGTTGCGTTCAGGTCGCAGTCTCCCCAGGAGGCGTGGGTTCAAATCCCACCTCAGACAGTGACCATTGAAAGTACCAAGCTAGAACAAAGCAAACACAGTCAAGAGAGCATTACCAGATGCCAGCATAGCGGAGCGGTCTAAGGTGTTGCGTTCAGGTCGCAGTCACCCCTGGAGGCGTGGGTTCGAATCCCGCCTCAGACAGAGCCCATTGAAAGTAACAAGCAAGAAGAAAGCAAACACAGTCAAGAGAGCATTACCAGCTGCAAGGATGGCAGAGCGGTCTTAGGCGTTGCGTTCAGGTCGCAGTCTCCCCAGGAGGCGTGGGTTCGAATCCCGCCTCAGACAGAGCCCATTGAAAGTACCAAGCAAGAACAAAGCAAACACAGTCAAGAGAGCATTACCAGATGATAAGATGGCAGAGCGGTCTAAGGCGTTGCGTTCAGGTCGCAGTCTCCCCAGGAGGCGTGGGTTCAAATCCCACCTCAGACAGTGCCCATTGAAAGTACCAAGCAAGAACAAAGCAAACACAGTCAAGAGAGCATTACCAGTTGCAAGCATAGCGGAGCGGTCTAATGCGTTGCGTTCAGGTCGCAGTCTCCACAGGAGGCGTGGGTTCGAATCCCACCTCAGACAGAGCCCATTGAAAGTACCAAGCAATAACCAAGGAAACACGGTCAAGAGAGCATTACCAGTTGCCAGGATGGCGGAGCGGTCTAAGGCGTTGCGTTCAGGTCACAGTCTCCCCAGGAGGCGTGGGTTCGAATCCCACCTCAGACAGAGCCCATTGAAAGTACCAAGCAAGAACAAAGCAAACACAGTAAAGAGAGCATTACCAGGTGCCAGGATGGCGGAGCGGTCTAAGGCGTTGCGTTCAGGTCGCAGTCTCCCCAGGAGGCGTGGGTTCGAATCCCACCTCAGACAGAGCCCATTGAAAGTACCAAGCAAGAACAAAGCAAACACAGTAAAGAGAGCATTACCAGGTGCCAGGATGGCGGAGCGGTCTAAGGCGTTGCGTTCAGGTCGCAGTCTCCCCTGGAGGCGTGGGTTCGAATCCCACCTCAGACAGAGCCCATTGAAAGTACCTAGCAATAACAAAGCAAACACGGTCAATAGAGCATTACCAGTTGCCAGGATGGCGGAGCGGTCTAAGGCGTTGCGTTCAGGTCGCAGTGTCCCCAGGAGGCGTGGGTTCAAATCCCACCTCAGACAGTGACCATTGAAAGTACCAAGCAAGAACAAAGCAAACACAGTCAAGAGAGCATTACCAGATGCCAGCATAGCGGAGCGGTCTAAGGTGTTGCGTTCAGGTCGCAGTCTCCCCAGGAGGCGTGGGTTCGAATCCCACCTCAGACAGAGCCCATTGAAAGTACCAAGCAAGAACAAAGGAAACACAGTCAAGAAAGCATTACCAGTTGCCAGGATGGCGGAGCGGTCTAAGGCGTTGCGTTCAGGTCGCAGTCTCCCCAGGAGGCGTGGGTTCGAATCCCACCTCAGACAGAGCCCATTGAAAGTACCAAGCAAGAACAAAGCAAACACAGTCAAGAGAGCATTACCAGATGATAAGATGGCAGAGCGGTCTAAGGCGTTGCGTTCAGGTCGCAGTCTCCCCAGGAGGCGTGGGTTCAAATCCCACCTCAGACAGTGACCATTGAAAGTACCAAGCAAGAACAAAGCAAACACAGTCAAGAGAGCATTACCAGATGATAAGATGGCAGAGCGGTCTAAGGCGTTGCGTTCAGGTCGCAGTCTCCCCAGGAGGCGTGGGTTCAAATCCCACCTCAGACAGTGCCCATTGAAAGTACCAAGCAAGAACAAAGCAAACACAGTCAAGAGAGCATTACCAGTTGCAAGCATAGCGGAGCGGTCTAATGCGTTGCGTTCAGGTCGCAGTCTCCACAGGAGGCGTGGGTTCGAATCCCACCTCAGACAGAGCCCATTGAAAGTACCAAGCAATAACCAAGGAAACACGGTCAAGAGAGCATTACCAGTTGCCAGGATGGCGGAGCGGTCTAAGGCGTTGCGTTCAGGTCACAGTCTCCCCAGGAGGCGTGGGTTCGAATCCCACCTCAGACAGAGCCCATTGAAAGTACCAAGCAAGAACAAAGCAAACACAGTAAAGAGAGCATTACCAGGTGCCAGGATGGCGGAGCGGTCTAAGGCGTTGCGTTCAGGTCGCAGTCTCCCCAGGAGGCGTGGGTTCGAATCCCACCTCAGACAGAGCCCATTGAAAGTACCAAGCAAGAACAAAGCAAACACAGTAAAGAGAGCATTACCAGGTGCCAGGATGGCGGAGCGGTCTAAGGCGTTGCGTTCAGGTCGCAGTCTCCCCTGGAGGCGTGGGTTCGAATCCCACCTCAGACAGAGCCCATTGAAAGTACCTAGCAATAACAAAGCAAACACGGTCAATAGAGCATTACCAGTTGCCAGGATGGCGGAGCGGTCTAAGGCGTTGCGTTCAGGTCGCAGTGTCCCCAGGAGGCGTGGGTTCAAATCCCACCTCAGACAGTGACCATTGAAAGTACCAAGCAAGAACAAAGCAAACACAGTCAAGAGAGCATTACCAGATGCCAGCATAGCGGAGCGGTCTAAGGTGTTGCGTTCAGGTCGCAGTCTCCCCAGGAGGCGTGGGTTCGAATCCCACCTCAGACAGAGCCCATTGAAAGTACCAAGCAAGAACAAAGGAAACACAGTCAAGAAAGCATTACCAGTTGCCAGGATGGCGGAGCGGTCTAAGGCGTTGCGTTCAGGTCGCAGTCTCCCCAGGAGGCGTGGGTTCGAATCCCACCTCAGACAGAGCCCATTGAAAGTACCAAGCAAGAACAAAGCAAACACAGTCAAGAGAGCATTACCAGATGATAAGATGGCAGAGCGGTCTAAGGCGTTGCGTTCAGGTCGCAGTCTCCCCAGGAGGCGTGGGTTCAAATCCCACCTCAGACAGTGACCATTGAAAGTACCAAGCAAGAACAAAGCAAACACAGTCAAGAGAGCATTACCAGATGCCAGCATAGCGGAGCGGTCTAAGGTGTTGCGTTCAGGTCGCAGTCTCCCCAGGAGGCGTGGATTCGAATCCCACCTCAGACAGAGCCCATTGAAAGTACCAAGCAATGACAAAGGAAACACGCTCAAGAGAGCATTACCAGTTGCCAGGATGGCGGAGCGGTCTAAGGCGTTAAGGCGTTGCGTTCAGGTGACAGTCTCCCCAGGAGGCGTGGGTTCGAATCCCACCTCAGACAGAGCCCATTGAAAGTACCAAGCAAGAACAAAGCAAACACAGTAAAGAGAGCATTACCAGGTGCCAGGATGGCGGAGAGGTCTAAGGCGTTGCGTTCAGGTGACAGTCTCCCCAGGAGGCGTGGGTTCGAATCCCTCCTCAGACAGAGCCCATTGAAAGTACCAAGCAAGAACAAAGCAAACACAGTAAAGAGAGCATTACCAGGTGCCAGGATGGCGGAGCGGTCTAAGGCGTTGCGTTCAGGTCGCAGTCTCCCCTGGAGGCGTGGGTTCGAATCCCACCTCAGACAGAGCCCATTGAAAGTACCTAGCAATAACAAAGAAAACACGGTCAATAGAGCATTACCAGTTGCCAGGATGGCGGAGCGGTCTAAGGCGTTGCGTTCAGGTCGCAGTGTCCCCAGGAGGCGTGGGTTCGAATCCCACCTCAGACAGAGCCCATTGAAAGTACCAAGCAATAACCAAGGAAACACGGTCAAGAGAGCATTACCAGTTGCCAGGATGGCAGAGCGGTCTAAGGCGTTGCGGTCAGGTCACAGTCTCCCCAGGAGGCGTGGGTTCGAATCCCACCTCAGACAGAGCCCATTGAAAGTACCAAGCAAGAACAAAGGAAACACAGTCAAGAAAGCATTACCAGTTGCCAGGATGGCGGAGCGGTCTAAGGCGTTGCGTTCAGGTCGCAGTCTCCCCAGGAGGCGTGGGTTCGAATCCCACCTCAGACAGAGCCCATTGAAAGTACCAAGCAAGAACAAAAGAAACACAGTCAAGAAAGCATTACCAGTTGCCAGGATGGCGGAGCGGTCTAAGGCGTTGCGTTCAGGTCGCAGTCTCCCCAGGAGGCGTGGGTTTGAATCCCACCTCAGACAGAGCCCATTGAAAGTACCAAGCAAGAACAAAGCAAACACAGTCAAGAGAGCATTACCAGATGATAAGATGGCAGAGCGGTCTAAGGCGTTGCGTTCAGGTCGCAGTGTCCCCAGGAGGCGTGGGTTCGAATCCCACCTCAGACAGAGCCCATTGAAAGTACCAAGCAAGAACAAAGCAAACACAGTCAAGAGAGCATTACCAGTTGCCAGGATGGCGGAGCGGTCTAAGGTGTTGCGTTCAGGTCGCAGTCTCCCCAGGAGGCGTGGGTTCGAATCCCACCTCAGACAGAGCCCATTAAAAGTACCAAGCAAGAACAAAGCAAACACATTCAAGAGAGCATTACCAGTTGCCAGGATGGCAGAGCGGTCTAAGGCGCTGCGTTCAGGTCGCAGTCTCCCCAGGAGGCGTGGGTTCAAATCCCGCAGCAGACAGAGCTCATTGAAAGTACCAAGCAAGAAGAAAGCAAAGACAGTCAAGAGAGCATTACCAGCTGCAAGGATGGCGGAGCGGTCGAAGGCGTTGCGTTCAGGTCGCAGTCTCCCCAGGAGGCGTGGGTTTGAATCCCACCTCAGACAGAGCCCATTGAAAGTACCTAGCAATAACAAAGCAAACACGGTCAAGAGAGCATTACCAGTTGCCAGGATGGCGGAGCGGTCTAAGGCGTTGCGTTCAGGTCGCAGTCTCCACAGGAGGCGTGGGTTCGAATCCCACCTCAGACAGAGCCGATTGAAAGTACCAAGCAAGAACAAAGGAAACACAGTAAAGAGAGCATTACCAGTTGCCAGGATGGCAGAGCGGTCTAAGGCGTTGCGTTCAGGTTTCAGTCTCCCCTGGTGGCGTGGGTTCGAATCCCGCCTCAGACAGAGCCCATTGAAAGTACCAAGCAAGAACAAAGCAAACACAGTCAAGAGAGCATTACCAGTTGCCAGGATGGCAGAGCGGTCTAAGGCGCTGCGTTCAGGTCGCAGTCTCCCCAGGAGGCGTGGGTTCGAATCCCGCCTCAGACAGAGCCCATTGAAAGTACCAAGCAAGAACAAAGCAAACACAGTAAAGAGAGCATTACCAGGTGCCAGGATGGCGGAGCGGTCTAAGGCGTTGCGTTCAGGTCGCAGTCTCCCCAGGAGGCGTGGGTTCGAATCCCACCTCAGACAGAGCCCATTGAAAGTACCAAGCAAGAACAAAGGAAACACAGTCAAGAAAGCATTACCAGTTGCCAGGATGGCGGAGCGGTCTAAGGCGTTGCGTTCAGGTCGCAGTCTCCCCAGGAGGCGTGGGTTCGAATCCCACCTCAGACAGAGCCCATTGAAAGTACCAAGCAAGAACAAAGCAAACACAGTCAAGAGAGCATTACCAGATGATAAGATGGCAGAGCGGTCTAAGGCGTTGCGTTCAGGTCGCAGTCTCCCCAGGAGGCGTGGGTTCAAATCCCACCTCAGACAGTGACCATTGAAAGTACCAAGCAAGAACAAAGCAAACACAGTCAAGAGAGCATTACCAGATGCCAGCATAGCGGAGCGGTCTAAGGTGTTGCGTTCAGGTCGCAGTCTCCCCAGGAGGCGTGGGTTCGAATCCCACCTCAGACAGAGCCCATTGAAAGTACCAAGCAATGACAAAGGAAACACGGTCAAGAGAGCATTACCAGTTGCCAGGATGGCGGAGCGGTCTAAGGCGTTGCGTTCAGGTGACAGTCTCCCCAGGAGGCGTGGGTTCGAATCCCACCTCAGACAGAGCCCATTGAAAGTACCAAGCAAGAACAAAGCAAACACAGTAAAGAGAGCATTACCAGGTGCCAGGATGGCGGAGCGGTCTAAGGCGTTGCGTTCAGGTGACAGTCTCCCCAGGAGGCGTGGGTTCGGATCCCAACTCAGACAGAGCCCATTGAAAGTACCAAGCAAGAACAAAGCAAACACAGTAAAGAGAGCATTACCAGGTGCAAGGATGGCGGAGCGGTCTAAGGCATTGCGTTCAGGTCGCAGTCTCCCCTGGAGGCGTGGGTTCGAATCCCACCTCAGACAGAGCCCATTGAAAGTACCTAGCAATAACAAAGCAAACACGGTCAAGAGAGCATTACCAGTTGCCAGGATGGCGGAGCGGTCTAAGGCGTTGCGTTCAGGTCGCAGTCTCCCCAGGAGGCGTGGGTTCGAATCCCACCTCAGACAGAGCCCATTGAAAGTACCAAGCAATAACCAAGGAAACACGGTCAAGAGAGCATTACCAGTTGCCAGGATGGCAGAGCGGTCTAAGGCGTTGCGTTCAGGTCGCAGTCTCCCCAGGAGGCGTGGGTTCGAATCCCACCTCAGACAGAGCCCATTGAAAGTACCAAGCAAGAACAAAAGAAACACAGTCAAGAAAGCATTACCAGTTGCCAGGATGGCGGAGCGGTCTAAGGCGTTGCGTTCAGGTCGCAGTCTCCCCAGGAGGCGTGGGTTTGAATCCCACCTCAGACAGAGCCCATTGAAAGTACCAAGCAAGAACAAAGCAAACACAGTCAAGAGAGCATTACCAGATGATAAGATGGCAGAGCGGTCTAAGGCGTTGCGTTCAGGTCGCAGTGTCCCCAGGAGGCGTGGGTTCGAATCCCACCTCAGACAGAGCCCATTGAAAGTACCAAGCAAGAACAAAGCAAACACAGTCAAGAGAGCATTACCAGTTGCCAGGATGGCGGAGCGGTCTAAGGTGTTGCGTTCAGGTCGCAGTCTCCCCAGGAGGCGTGGGTTCGAATCCCACCTCAGACAGAGCCCATTAAAAGTACCAAGCAAGAACAAAGCAAACACATTCAAGAGAGCATTACCAGTTGCCAGGATGGCAGAGCGGTCTAAGGCGCTGCGTTCAGGTCGCAGTCTCCCCAGGAGGCGTGGGTTCAAATCCCGCAGCAGACAGAGCTCATTGAAAGTACCAAGCAAGAAGAAAGCAAAGACAGTCAAGAGAGCATTACCAGCTGCAAGGATGGCGGAGCGGTCGAAGGCGTTGCGTTCAGGTCGCAGTCTCCCCAGGAGGCGTGGGTTTGAATCCCACCTCAGACAGAGCCCATTGAAAGTACCTAGCAATAACAAAGCAAACACGGTCAAGAGAGCATTACCAGTTGCCAGGATGGCGGAGCGGTCTAAGGCGTTGCGTTCAGGTCGCAGTCTCCCCAGGAGGCGTGGGTTCAAATCCCACCTCAGACAGAGCCCATTGAAAGTACCAAGCAAGAACAAAGCAAACACATTCAAGAGAGCATTACCAGTTGCCAGGATGGCAGAGCGGTCTAAGGCGCTGCGTTCAGGTCGCAGTCTCCCCAGGAGGCGTGGGTTCAAATCCCGCAGCATACAGAGCCCAATGAAAGTACCAAGCAAGAAGAAAGCAAAGACAGTCAAGAGAGCATTACCAGCTGCAAGGATGGCGGAGCGGTCGAAGGCGTTGCGTTCATTGTCGCAGTCTCCCCAGGAGGCGTGGGTTCGAATCCCACCTCAGACAGAGCCCATTGAAAGTACCAAGCAATGACAAAGGAAACACGGTCAAGAGAGCATTACCAGTTGCCAGGATGGCGGAGCGGTCTAAGGCGTTGAGTTCAGGTCGCAGTCTCCCCAGGAGGCGTGGGTTCGAATCCCACCTCAGACAGAGCCCATTGAAAGTACCAAGCAAGAACAAAGCAAACACAGTCAAGAGAGCATTACCAGATGATAAGATGGCAGAGCGGTCTAAGGCGTTGCGTTCAGTTCGCAGTCTCCCCAGGAGGCGTGGGTTCGAATCCCACCTCAGACAGAGCCCATTGAAAGTACCAAGCAAGAACAAAGCAAACACAGTCAAGAGAGCATTACCAGATGATAAGATGGCAGAGCGGTCTAAGGCGTTGCGTTCAGGTCGCAGTCTCCCCAGGAGGCGTGGGTTCAAATCCCACCTCAGACAGTGCCCATTGAAAGTACCAAGCAAGAACAAAGCAAACACAGTCAAGAGAGCATTACCTGTTGCAAGCATAGCGGAGCGGTCTAAGGCGTTGCGTTCAGGTCGCAGTCTCCACAGGAGGCGTGGGTTCGAATCCCACCTCAGACAGAGCCCATTGAAAGTACCAAGCAATAACCAAGGAAACACGGTCAAGAGAGCATTACCAGTTGCCAGGATGGCGGAGCGGTCTAAGGCGTTGCGTTCAGGTCGCAGTCTCCCCAGGAGGCGTGGGTTCAAATCCCACCTCAGACAGTGCCCATTGAAAGTACCAAGCAAGAACAAAGCAAACACAGTCAAGAGAGCATTACCAGTTGCCAGGATGGCGGAGCGGTCTAAGGCGTTGCGTTCAGGTCACAGTCTCCCCAGGAGGCGTGGGTTCGAATCCCACCTCAGACAGAGCCCATTGAAAGTACCAAGCAATAACCAAGGAAACACGGTCAAGAGAGCATTACCAGTTGCCAGGATGGCGGAGCGGTCTAAGGCGTTGCGGTCAGGTCACAGTACCCCAGGAGGCGTGGGTTCGA
Organism: Idiotropiscis lumnitzeri; assembly: GCF_059441095.1. Lineage (NCBI taxonomy): Eukaryota > Metazoa > Chordata > Actinopteri > Syngnathiformes > Syngnathidae > Idiotropiscis > Idiotropiscis lumnitzeri. Next base: position 380,486 of record NC_142402.1, on the reverse strand, counting down.
ATCCCACCTCAGACAGAGCCCATTGAAAGTACCAAGCAAGAACAAAGCAAACACAGTAAAGAGAGCATTACCAGGTGCCAGGATGGCGGAGCGGTCTAAGGCGTTGCGTTCAGGTCGCAGTCTCCCCAGGAGGCGTGGGTTCGAATCCCACCTCAGACAGAGCCCATTGAAAGTACCAAGCAAGAACAAAGGAAACACAGTCAAGAAAGCATTACCAGTTGCCAGGATGGCGGAGCGGTCTAAGGCGTTGCGTTCAGGTCGCAGTCTCCCCAGGAGGCGTGGGTTCGAATCCCACCTCAGACAGAGCCCATTGAAAGTACCAAGCAAGAACAAAGCAAACACAGTCAAGAGAGCATTACCAGATGATAAGATGGCAGAGCGGTCTAAGGCGTTGCGTTCAGGTCGCAGTCTCCCCAGGAGGCGTGGGTTCAAATCCCACCTCAGACAGAGCCCATTGAAAGTACCAAGCAAGAACAAAGGAAACACAGTCAAGAAAGCATTACCAGTTGCCAGGATGGCGGAGCGGTCTAAGGCGTTGCGTTCAGGTCGCAGTCTCCCCAGGAGGCGTGGGTTCGAATCCCACCTCAGACAGAGCCCATTGAAAGTACCAAGCAAGAACAAAGCAAACACAGTCAAGAGAGCATTACCAGATGATAAGATGGCAGAGCGGTCTAAGGCGTTGCGTTCAGGTCGCAGTCTCCCCAGGAGGCGTGGGTTCAAATCCCACCTCAGACAGTGACCATTGAAAGTACCAAGCTAGAACAAAGCAAACACAGTCAAGAGAGCATTACCAGATGCCAGCATAGCGGAGCGGTCTAAGGTGTTGCGTTCAGGTCGCAGTCACCCCTGGAGGCGTGGGTTCGAATCCCGCCTCAGACAGAGCCCATTGAAAGTAACAAGCAAGAAGAAAGCAAACACAGTCAAGAGAGCATTACCAGCTGCAAGGATGGCAGAGCGGTCTTAGGCGTTGCGTTCAGGTCGCAGTCTCCCCAGGAGGCGTGGGTTCGAATCCCGCCTCAGACAGAGCCCATTGAAAGTACCAAGCAAGAACAAAGCAAACACAGTCAAGAGAGCATTACCAGATGATAAGATGGCAGAGCGGTCTAAGGCGTTGCGTTCAGGTCGCAGTCTCCCCAGGAGGCGTGGGTTCAAATCCCACCTCAGACAGTGCCCATTGAAAGTACCAAGCAAGAACAAAGCAAACACAGTCAAGAGAGCATTACCAGTTGCAAGCATAGCGGAGCGGTCTAATGCGTTGCGTTCAGGTCGCAGTCTCCACAGGAGGCGTGGGTTCGAATCCCACCTCAGACAGAGCCCATTGAAAGTACCAAGCAATAACCAAGGAAACACGGTCAAGAGAGCATTACCAGTTGCCAGGATGGCGGAGCGGTCTAAGGCGTTGCGTTCAGGTCACAGTCTCCCCAGGAGGCGTGGGTTCGAATCCCACCTCAGACAGAGCCCATTGAAAGTACCAAGCAAGAACAAAGCAAACACAGTAAAGAGAGCATTACCAGGTGCCAGGATGGCGGAGCGGTCTAAGGCGTTGCGTTCAGGTCGCAGTCTCCCCAGGAGGCGTGGGTTCGAATCCCACCTCAGACAGAGCCCATTGAAAGTACCAAGCAAGAACAAAGCAAACACAGTAAAGAGAGCATTACCAGGTGCCAGGATGGCGGAGCGGTCTAAGGCGTTGCGTTCAGGTCGCAGTCTCCCCTGGAGGCGTGGGTTCGAATCCCACCTCAGACAGAGCCCATTGAAAGTACCTAGCAATAACAAAGCAAACACGGTCAATAGAGCATTACCAGTTGCCAGGATGGCGGAGCGGTCTAAGGCGTTGCGTTCAGGTCGCAGTGTCCCCAGGAGGCGTGGGTTCAAATCCCACCTCAGACAGTGACCATTGAAAGTACCAAGCAAGAACAAAGCAAACACAGTCAAGAGAGCATTACCAGATGCCAGCATAGCGGAGCGGTCTAAGGTGTTGCGTTCAGGTCGCAGTCTCCCCAGGAGGCGTGGGTTCGAATCCCACCTCAGACAGAGCCCATTGAAAGTACCAAGCAAGAACAAAGGAAACACAGTCAAGAAAGCATTACCAGTTGCCAGGATGGCGGAGCGGTCTAAGGCGTTGCGTTCAGGTCGCAGTCTCCCCAGGAGGCGTGGGTTCGAATCCCACCTCAGACAGAGCCCATTGAAAGTACCAAGCAAGAACAAAGCAAACACAGTCAAGAGAGCATTACCAGATGATAAGATGGCAGAGCGGTCTAAGGCGTTGCGTTCAGGTCGCAGTCTCCCCAGGAGGCGTGGGTTCAAATCCCACCTCAGACAGTGACCATTGAAAGTACCAAGCAAGAACAAAGCAAACACAGTCAAGAGAGCATTACCAGATGCCAGCATAGCGGAGCGGTCTAAGGTGTTGCGTTCAGGTCGCAGTCTCCCCAGGAGGCGTGGATTCGAATCCCACCTCAGACAGAGCCCATTGAAAGTACCAAGCAATGACAAAGGAAACACGCTCAAGAGAGCATTACCAGTTGCCAGGATGGCGGAGCGGTCTAAGGCGTTGCGTTCAGGTGACAGTCTCCCCAGGAGGCGTGGGTTCGAATCCCACCTCAGACAGAGCCCATTGAAAGTACCAAGCAAGAACAAAGCAAACACAGTAAAGAGAGCATTACCAGGTGCCAGGATGGCGGAGAGGTCTAAGGCGTTGCGTTCAGGTGACAGTCTCCCCAGGAGGCGTGGGTTCGAATCCCTCCTCAGACAGAGCCCATTGAAAGTACCAAGCAAGAACAAAGCAAACACAGTAAAGAGAGCATTACCAGGTGCCAGGATGGCGGAGCGGTCTAAGGCGTTGCGTTCAGGTCGCAGTCTCCCCTGGAGGCGTGGGTTCGAATCCCACCTCAGACAGAGCCCATTGAAAGTACCTAGCAATAACAAAGCAAACACGGTCAATAGAGCATTACCAGTTGCCAGGATGGCGGAGCGGTCTAAGGCGTTGCGTTCAGGTCGCAGTGTCCCCAGGAGGCGTGGGTTCGAATCCCACCTCAGACAGAGCCCATTGAAAGTACCAAGCAATAACCAAGGAAACACGGTCAAGAGAGCATTACCAGTTGCCAGGATGGCAGAGCGGTCTAAGGCGTTGCGGTCAGGTCACAGTCTCCCCAGGAGGCGTGGGTTCGAATCCCACCTCAGACAGAGCCCATTGAAAGTACCAAGCAAGAACAAAGGAAACACAGTCAAGAAAGCATTACCAGTTGCCAGGATGGCGGAGCGGTCTAAGGCGTTGCGTTCAGGTCGCAGTCTCCCCAGGAGGCGTGGGTTCGAATCCCACCTCAGACAGAGCCCATTGAAAGTACCAAGCAAGAACAAAAGAAACACAGTCAAGAAAGCATTACCAGTTGCCAGGATGGCGGAGCGGTCTAAGGCGTTGCGTTCAGGTCGCAGTCTCCCCAGGAGGCGTGGGTTTGAATCCCACCTCAGACAGAGCCCATTGAAAGTACCAAGCAATAACAAAGCAAACACAGTCAAGAGAGCATTACCAGATGATAAGATGGCAGAGCGGTCTAAGGCGTTGCGTTCAGGTCGCAGTGTCCCCAGGAGGCGTGGGTTCGAATCCCACCTCAGACAGAGCCCATTGAAAGTACCAAGCAAGAACAAAGCAAACACAGTCAAGAGAGCATTACCAGTTGCCAGGATGGCGGAGCGGTCTAAGGTGTTGCGTTCAGGTCGCAGTCTCCCCAGGAGGCGTGGGTTCGAATCCCACCTCAGACAGAGCCCATTAAAAGTACCAAGCAAGAACAAAGCAAACACATTCAAGAGAGCATTACCAGTTGCCAGGATGGCAGAGCGGTCTAAGGCGCTGCGTTCAGGTCGCAGTCTCCCCAGGAGGCGTGGGTTCAAATCCCGCAGCAGACAGAGCTCATTGAAAGTACCAAGCAAGAAGAAAGCAAAGACAGTCAAGAGAGCATTACCAGCTGCAAGGATGGCGGAGCGGTCGAAGGCGTTGCGTTCAGGTCGCAGTCTCCCCAGGAGGCGTGGGTTCGAATCCCACCTCAGACAGAGCCCATTGAAAGTACCAAGCAAGAACAAAGCAAACACAGTAAAGAGAGCATTACCAGGTGCCAGGATGGCGGAGCGGTCTAAGGCGTTGCGTTCAGGTCGCAGTCTCCCCAGGAGGCGTGGGTTCGAATCCCACCTCAGACAGAGCCCATTGAAAGTACCAAGCAAGAACAAAGCAAACACAGTAAAGAGAGCATTACCAGGTGCCAGGATGGCGGAGCGGTCTAAGGCGTTGCGTTCAGGTCGCAGTCTCCCCTGGAGGCGTGGGTTCGAATCCCACCTCAGACAGAGCCCATTGAAAGTACCTAGCAATAACAAAGCAAACACGGTCAATAGAGCATTACCAGTTGCCAGGATGGCGGAGCGGTCTAAGGCGTTGCGTTCAGGTCGCAGTGTCCCCAGGAGGCGTGGGTTCAAATCCCACCTCAGACAGTGACCATTGAAAGTACCAAGCAAGAACAAAGCAAACACAGTCAAGAGAGCATTACCAGATGCCAGCATAGCGGAGCGGTCTAAGGTGTTGCGTTCAGGTCGCAGTCTCCCCAGGAGGCGTGGGTTCGAATCCCACCTCAGACAGAGCCCATTGAAAGTACCAAGCAAGAACAAAGGAAACACAGTCAAGAAAGCATTACCAGTTGCCAGGATGGCGGAGCGGTCTAAGGCGTTGCGTTCAGGTCGCAGTCTCCCCAGGAGGCGTGGGTTCGAATCCCACCTCAGACAGAGCCCATTGAAAGTACCAAGCAAGAACAAAGCAAACACAGTCAAGAGAGCATTACCAGATGATAAGATGGCAGAGCGGTCTAAGGCGTTGCGTTCAGGTCGCAGTCTCCCCAGGAGGCGTGGGTTCAAATCCCACCTCAGACAGTGACCATTGAAAGTACCAAGCAAGAACAAAGCAAACACAGTCAAGAGAGCATTACCAGATGCCAGCATAGCGGAGCGGTCTAAGGTGTTGCGTTCAGGTCGCAGTCTCCCCAGGAGGCGTGGATTCGAATCCCACCTCAGACAGAGCCCATTGAAAGTACCAAGCAATGACAAAGGAAACACGCTCAAGAGAGCATTACCAGTTGCCAGGATGGCGGAGCGGTCTAAGGCGTTGCGTTCAGGTGACAGTCTCCCCAGGAGGCGTGGGTTCGAATCCCACCTCAGACAGAGCCCATTGAAAGTACCAAGCAAGAACAAAGCAAACACAGTAAAGAGAGCATTACCAGGTGCCAGGATGGCGGAGAGGTCTAAGGCGTTGCGTTCAGGTGACAGTCTCCCCAGGAGGCGTGGGTTCGAATCCCTCCTCAGACAGAGCCCATTGAAAGTACCAAGCAAGAACAAAGCAAACACAGTAAAGAGAGCATTACCAGGTGCCAGGATGGCGGAGCGGTCGAAGGCGTTGCGTTCAGGTCGCAGTCTCCCCTGGAGGCGTGGGTTCGAATCCCACCTCAGACAGAGCCCATTGAAAGTACCTAGCAATAACAAAGCAAACACGGTCAATAGAGCATTACCAGTTGCCAGGATGGCGGAGCGGTCTAAGGCGTTGCGTTCAGGTCGCAGTGTCCCCAGGAGGCGTGGGTTCGAATCCCACCTCAGACAGAGCCCATTGAAAGTACCAAGCAATAACCAAGGAAACACGGTCAAGAGAGCATTACCAGTTGCCAGGATGGCAGAGCGGTCTAAGGCGTTGCGGTCAGGTCACAGTCTCCCCAGGAGGCGTGGGTTCGAATCCCACCTCAGACAGAGCCCATTGAAAGTACCAAGCAAGAACAAAGGAAACACAGTCAAGAAAGCATTACCAGTTGCCAGGATGGCGGAGCGGTCTAAGGCGTTGCGTTCAGGTCGCAGTCTCCCCAGGAGGCGTGGGTTCGAATCCCACCTCAGACAGAGCCCATTGAAAGTACCAAGCAAGAACAAAAGAAACACAGTCAAGAAAGCATTACCAGTTGCCAGGATGGCGGAGCGGTCTAAGGCGTTGCGTTCAGGTCGCAGTCTCCCCAGGAGGCGTGGGTTTGAATCCCACCTCAGACAGAGCCCATTGAAAGTACCAAGCAAGAACAAAGCAAACACAGTCAAGAGAGCATTACCAGATGATAAGATGGCAGAGCGGTCTAAGGCGTTGCGTTCAGGTCGCAGTGTCCCCAGGAGGCGTGGGTTCGAATCCCACCTCAGACAGAGCCCATTGAAAGTACCAAGCAAGAACAAAGCAAACACAGTCAAGAGAGCATTACCAGTTGCCAGGATGGCGGAGCGGTCTAAGGTGTTGCGTTCAGGTCGCAGTCTCCCCAGGAGGCGTGGGTTCGAATCCCACCTCAGACAGAGCCCATTAAAAGTACCAAGCAAGAACAAAGCAAACACATTCAAGAGAGCATTACCAGTTGCCAGGATGGCAGAGCGGTCTAAGGCGCTGCGTTCAGGTCGCAGTCTCCCCAGGAGGCGTGGGTTCAAATCCCGCAGCAGACAGAGCTCATTGAAAGTACCAAGCAAGAAGAAAGCAAAGACAGTCAAGAGAGCATTACCAGCTGCAAGGATGGCGGAGCGGTCGAAGGCGTTGCGTTCAGGTCGCAGTCTCCCCAGGAGGCGTGGGTTTGAATCCCACCTCAGACAGAGCCCATTGAAAGTACCTAGCAATAACAAAGCAAACACGGTCAAGAGAGCATTACCAGTTGCCAGGATGGCGGAGCGGTCTAAGGCGTTGCGTTCAGGTCGCAGTCTCCACAGGAGGCGTGGGTTCGAATCCCACCTCAGACAGAGCCGATTGAAAGTACCAAGCAAGAACAAAGGAAACACAGTAAAGAGAGCATTACCAGTTGCCAGGATGGCAGAGCGGTCTAAGGCGTTGCGTTCAGGTCGCAGTCTCCCCTGGTGGCGTGGGTTCGAATCCCGCCTCAGACAGAGCCCATTGAAAGTACCAAGCAAGAACAAAGCAAACACAGTCAAGAGAGCATTACCAGTTGCCAGGATGGCAGAGCGGTCTAAGGCGCTGCGTTCAGGTCGCAGTCTCCCCAGGAGGCGTGGGTTCGAATCCCGCCTCAGACAGAGCCCATTGAAAGTACCAAGCAAGAACAAAGCAAACACAGTAAAGAGAGCATTACCAGGTGCCAGGATGGCGGAGCGGTCTAAGGCGTTGCGTTCAGGTCGCAGTCTCCCCAGGAGGCGTGGGTTCGAATCCCACCTCAGACAGAGCCCATTGAAAGTACCAAGCAAGAACAAAGGAAACACAGTCAAGAAAGCATTACCAGTTGCCAGGATGGCGGAGCGGTCTAAGGCGTTGCGTTCAGGTCGCAGTCTCCCCAGGAGGCGTGGGTTCGAATCCCACCTCAGACAGAGCCCATTGAAAGTACCAAGCAAGAACAAAGCAAACACAGTCAAGAGAGCATTACCAGATGATAAGATGGCAGAGCGGTCTAAGGCGTTGCGTTCAGGTCGCAGTCTCCCCAGGAGGCGTGGGTTCAAATCCCACCTCAGACAGTGACCATTGAAAGTACCAAGCAAGAACAAAGCAAACACAGTCAAGAGAGCATTACCAGATGCCAGCATAGCGGAGCGGTCTAAGGTGTTGCGTTCAGGTCGCAGTCTCCCCAGGAGGCGTGGGTTCGAATCCCACCTCAGACAGAGCCCATTGAAAGTACCAAGCAATGACAAAGGAAACACGGTCAAGAGAGCATTACCAGTTGCCAGGATGGCGGAGCGGTCTAAGGCGTTGCGTTCAGGTGACAGTCTCCCCAGGAGGCGTGGGTTCGAATCCCACCTCAGACAGAGCCCATTGAAAGTACCAAGCAAGAACAAAGCAAACACAGTAAAGAGAGCATTACCAGGTGCCAGGATGGCGGAGCGGTCTAAGGCGTTGCGTTCAGGTGACAGTCTCCCCAGGAGGCGTGGGTTCGAATCCCAACTCAGACAGAGCCCATTGAAAGTACCAAGCAAGAACAAAGCAAACACAGTAAAGAGAGCATTACCAGGTGCAAGGATGGCGGAGCGGTCTAAGGCGTTGCGTTCAGGTCGCAGTCTCCCCTGGAGGCGTGGGTTCGAATCCCACCTCAGACAGAGCCCATTGAAAGTACCTAGCAATAACAAAGCAAACACGGTCAAGAGAGCATTACCAGTTGCCAGGATGGCGGAGCGGTCTAAGGCGTTGCGTTCAGGTCGCAGTCTCCCCAGGAGGCGTGGGTTCGAATCCCACCTCAGACAGAGCCCATTGAAAGTACCAAGCAATAACCAAGGAAACACGGTCAAGAGAGCATTACCAGTTGCCAGGATGGCAGAGCGGTCTAAGGCGTTGCGTTCAGGTCGCAGTCTCCCCAGGAGGCGTGGGTTCGAATCCCACCTCAGACAGAGCCCATTGAAAGTACCAAGCAAGAACAAAAGAAACACAGTCAAGAAAGCATTACCAGTTGCCAGGATGGCGGAGCGGTCTAAGGCGTTGCGTTCAGGTCGCAGTCTCCCCAGGAGGCGTGGGTTTGAATCCCACCTCAGACAGAGCCCATTGAAAGTACCAAGCAAGAACAAAGCAAACACAGTCAAGAGAGCATTACCAGATGATAAGATGGCAGAGCGGTCTAAGGCGTTGCGTTCAGGTCGCAGTGTCCCCAGGAGGCGTGGGTTCGAATCCCACCTCAGACAGAGCCCATTGAAAGTACCAAGCAAGAACAAAGCAAACACAGTCAAGAGAGCATTACCAGTTGCCAGGATGGCGGAGCGGTCTAAGGTGTTGCGTTCAGGTCGCAGTCTCCCCAGGAGGCGTGGGTTCGAATCCCACCTCAGACAGAGCCCATTAAAAGTACCAAGCAAGAACAAAGCAAACACATTCAAGAGAGCATTACCAGTTGCCAGGATGGCAGAGCGGTCTAAGGCGCTGCGTTCAGGTCGCAGTCTCCCCAGGAGGCGTGGGTTCAAATCCCGCAGCAGACAGAGCTCATTGAAAGTACCAAGCAAGAAGAAAGCAAAGACAGTCAAGAGAGCATTACCAGCTGCAAGGATGGCGGAGCGGTCGAAGGCGTTGCGTTCAGGTCGCAGTCTCCCCAGGAGGCGTGGGTTTGAATCCCACCTCAGACAGAGCCCATTGAAAGTACCTAGCAATAACAAAGCAAACACGGTCAAGAGAGCATTACCAGTTGCCAGGATGGCGGAGCGGTCTAAGGCGTTGCGTTCAGGTCGCAGTCTCCACAGGAGGCGTGGGTTCGAATCCCACCTCAGACAGAGCCGATTGAAAGTACCAAGCAAGAACAAAGGAAACACAGTAAAGAGAGCATTACCAGTTGCCAGGATGGCAGAGCGGTCTAAGGCGTTGCGTTCAGGTCGCAGTCTCTCCTGGTGGCGTGGGTTCGAATCCCGCCTCAGACAGAGCCCATTGAAAGTACCAAGCAAGAACAAAGCAAACACAGTCAAGAGAGCATTACCAGTTGCCAGGATGGCAGAGCGGTCTAAGGCGCTGCGTTCAGGTCGCAGTCTCCCCAGGAGGCGTGGGTTCGAATCCCGCCTCAGACAGAGCCCATTGAAAGTACCAAGCAAGAACAAAGTAAACACAGTCAAGAGAGCATTACCAGTTGCCAGGATGGCGGAGCGGTATAAGGCGTTGCGTTCAGGTCGCAGTCTCCCCAGGAGGCGTGGGTTCGAATCCCGCCTCAGACAGAGCCCATTGAAAGTACCAAGCAAGAACAAAGCAAACACAGTCAAGAGAGCATTACCAGTTGCCAGGATGGCAGAGCGGTCTAAGGCGCTGCGTTCAGGTCGCAGTCTTCCCAGGAGGCGTGGGTTTGAATGCCGCAGCATACAGAGGCCATTGAAAGTAACAAGCAAGAAGAAAGCAAACACAGTCAAGAGAGCATTACCAGCTGCAAGGATGGCAGAGCGGTCTTAGGCGTTGCGTTCAGGTCGCAGTCTCCCCAGGAGGCGTGGGTTCGAATCCCGCCTCAGACAGAGCCCATTGAAAGTACCAAGCAAGAACAAAGCAAACACAGTCAAGAGAGCATTACCAGATGATAAGATGGCAGAGCGGTCTAAGGCGTTGCGTTCAGGTCGCAGTCTCCCCAGGAGGCGTGGGTTCAAATCCCACCTCAGACAGTGCCCATTGAAAGTACCAAGCAAGAACAAAGCAAACACAGTCAAGAGAGCATTACCAGTTGCAAGCATAGCGGAGCGGTCTAATGCGTTGCGTTCAGGTCGCAGTCTCCACAGGAGGCGTGGGTTCGAATCCCACCTCAGACAGAGCCCATTGAAAGTACCAAGCAATAACCAAGGAAACACGGTCAAGAGAGCATTACCAGTTGCCAGGATGGCGGAGCGGTCTAAGGCGTTGCGTTCAGGTCACAGTCTCCCCAGGAGGCGTGGGTTCGAATCCCACCTCAGACAGAGCCCATTGAAAGTACCAAGCAAGAACAAAGCAAACACAGTAAAGAGAGCATTACCAGGTGCCAGGATGGCGGAGCGGTCTAAGGCGTTGCGTTCAGGTCGCAGTCTCCCCAGGAGGCGTGGGTTCGAATCCCACCTCAGACAGAGCCCATTGAAAGTACCAAGCAAGAACAAAGGAAACACAGTCAAGAAAGCATTACCAGTTGCCAGGATGGCGGAGCGGTCTAAGGCGTTGCGTTCAGGTCGCAGTCTCCCCAGGAGGCGTGGGTTCGAATCCCACCTCAGACAGAGCCCATTGAAAGTACCAAGCAAGAACAAAGCAAACACAGTCAAGAGAGCATTACCAGATGATAAGATGGCAGAGCGGTCTAAGGCGTTGCGTTCAGGTCGCAGTCTCCCCAGGAGGCGTGGGTTCAAATCCCGCAGCAGACAGAGCTCATTGAAAGTACCAAGCAAGAAGAAAGCAAAGACAGTCAAGAGAGCATTACCAGGTGCCAGGATGGCGGAGCGGTCGAAGGCGTTGCGTTCAGGTGACAGTCTCCCCAGGAGGCGTGGGTTCGAATCCCACATCAGACAGAGCCCATTGAAAGTACCAAGCAAGAACAAAGCAAACACAGTAAAGAGAGCATTACCAGGTGCCAGGATGGCGGAGCGGTCTAAGGCGTTGCGTTCAGGTGACAGTCTCCCCAGGAGGCGTGGGTTCGAATCCCACCTCAGACAGAGCCCATTGAAAGTACCAAGCAAGAACAAAGCAAACACAGTAAAGAGAGCATTACCAGGTGCCAGGATGGCGGAGCGGTCTAAGGCGTTGCGTTCAGGTCGCAGTCTCCCCAGGAGGCGTGGGTTTGAATCCCACCTCAGACAGAGCCCATTGAAAGTACCAAGCAATGACAAAGGAAACACGGTCAAGAGAGCATTACCAGTTGCCAGGATGGCGGAGCGGTCTAAGGCGTTGCGTTCAGGTGACAGTCTCCCCAGGAGGCGTGGGTTCGAATCCCACCTCAGACAGAGCCCATTGAAAGTACCAAGCAAGAACAAAGCAAACACAGTAAAGAGAGCATTACCAGGTGCCAGGATGGCGGAGCGGTCTAAGGCGTTGCGTTCAGGTGACAGTCTCCCCAGGAGGCGTGGGTTCGAATCCCACCTCAGACAGAGCCCATTGAAAGTACCAAGCAAGAACAAAGCAAACACAGTAAAGAGAGCATTACCAGGTGCCAGGATGGCGGAGCGGTCTAAGGCGTTGCGTTCAGGTCGCAGTCTCCCCTGGAGGCGTGGGTTCGAATCCCACCTCAGACAGAGCCCATTGAAAGTACCTAGCAATAACAAAGCAAACACGGTCAAGAGAGCATTACCAGTTGCCAGGATGGCGGAGCGGTCTAAGGCGTTGCATTCAGGTCGCAGTCTCCCCAGGAGGCGTGGGTTCGAATCCCACCTCAGACAGAGCCCATTGAAAGTACCAAGCAATAACCAAGGAAACACGGTCAAGAGAGCATTACCAGTTGCCAGGATGGCAGAGCGGTCTAAGGCGTTGCGGTCAGGTCACAGTCTCCCCAGGAGGCGTGGGTTCGAATCCCACCTCAGACAGAACCCATTGAAAGTACCAAGCAAGAACAAAGGAAACACAGTCAAGAAAGCATTACCAGTTGCCAGGATGGCGGAGCGGTCTAAGGCGTTGCGTTCAGGTCGCAGTCTCCCCAGGAGGCGTGGGTTCGAATCCCACCTCAGACAGAGCCCATTGAAAGTACCAAGCAAGAACAAAAGAAACACAGTCAAGAAAGCATTACCAGTTGCCAGGATGGCGGAGCGGTCTAAGGCGTTGCGTTCAGGTCGCAGTCTCCCCAGGAGGCGTGGGTTTGAATCCCACCTCAGACAGAGCCCATTGAAAGTACCAAGCAAGAACAAAGCAAACACAGTCAAGAGAGCATTACCAGATGATAAGATGACAGAGCGGTCTAAGGCGTTGCGTTCAGGTCGCAGTGTCCCCAGGAGGCGTGGGTTCGAATCCCACCTCAGACAGAGCCCATTGAAAGTACCAAGCAAGAACAAAGCAAACACAGTCAAGAGAGCATTACCAGTTGCCAGGATGGCGGAGCGGTCTAAGGTGTTGCGTTCAGGTCGCAGTCTCCCCAGGAGGCGTGGGTTCGAATCCCACCTCAGACAGAGCCCATTAAAAGTACCAAGCAAGAACAAAGCAAACACATTCAAGAGAGCATTACCAGTTGCCAGGATGGCAGAGCGGTCTAAGGCGCTGCGTTCAGGTCGCAGTCTCCCCAGGAGGCGTGGGTTCAAATCCCGCAGCAGACAGAGCTCATTGAAAGTACCAAGCAAGAAGAAAGCAAAGACAGTCAAGAGAGCATTACCAGCTGCAAGGATGGCGGAGCGGTCGAAGGCGTTGCGTTCAGGTCGCAGTCTCCCCAGGAGGCGTGGGTTTGAATCCCACCTCAGACAGAGCCCATTGAAAGTACCTAGCAATAACAAAGCAAACACGGTCAAGAGAGCATTACCAGTTGCCAGGATGGCGGAGCGGTCTAAGGCGTTGCGTTCAGGTCGCAGTCTCCACAGGAGGCGTGGGTTCGAATCCCACCTCAGACAGAGCCGATTGAAAGTACCAAGCAAGAACAAAGGAAACACAGTAAAGAGAGCATTACCAGTTGCCAGGATGGCAGAGCGGTCTAAGGCGTTGCGTTCAGGTCGCAGTCTCCCCTGGTGGCGTGGGTTCGAATCCCGCCTCAGACAGAGCCCATTGAAAGTACCAAGCAAGAACAAAGCAAACACAGTCAAGAGAGCATTACCAGTTGCCAGGATGGCAGAGCGGTCTAAGGCGCTGCGTTCAGGTCGCAGTCTCCCCAGGAGGCGTGGGTTCGAATCCCGCCTCAGACAGAGCCCATTGAAAGTACCAAGCAAGAACAAAGTAAACACAGTCAAGAGAGCATTACCAGTTGCCAGGATGGCGGAGCGGTATAAGGCGTTGCGTTCAGGTCGCAGTCTCCCCAGGAGGCGTGGGTTCGAATCCCGCCTCAGACAGAGCCCATTGAAAGTACCAAGCAAGAACAAAGCAAACACAGTCAAGAGAGCATTACCAGTTGCCAGGATGGCAGAGCGGTCTAAGGCGCTGCGTTCAGGTCGCAGTCTTCCCAGGAGGCGTGGGTTTGAATGCCGCAGCATACAGAGGCCATTGAAAGTAACAAGCAAGAAGAAAGCAAACACAGTCAAGAGAGCATTACCAGCTGCAAGGATGGCAGAGCGGTCTTAGGCGTTGCGTTCAGGTCGCAGTCTCCCCAGGAGGCGTGGGTTCGAATCCCGCCTCAGACAGAGCCCATTGAAAGTACCAAGCAAGAACAAAGCAAACACAGTCAAGAGAGCATTACCAGATGATAAGATGGCAGAGCGGTCTAAGGCGTTGCGTTCAGGTCGCAGTCTCCCCAGGAGGCGTGGGTTCAAATCCCACCTCAGACAGTGCCCATTGAAAGTACCAAGCAAGAACAAAGCAAACACAGTCAAGAGAGCATTACCAGTTGCAAGCATAGCGGAGCGGTCTAATGCGTTGCGTTCAGGTCGCAGTCTCCACAGGAGGCGTGGGTTCGAATCCCACCTCAGACAGAGCCCATTGAAAGTACCAAGCAATAACCAAGGAAACACGGTCAAGAGAGCATTACCAGTTGCCAGGATGGCGGAGCGGTCTAAGGCGTTGCGTTCAGGTCACAGTCTCCCCAGGAGGCGTGGGTTCGAATCCCACCTCAGACAGAGCCCATTGAAAGTACCAAGCAAGAACAAAGCAAACACAGTAAAGAGAGCATTACCAGGTGCCAGGATGGCGGAGCGGTCTAAGGCGTTGCGTTCAGGTCGCAGTCTCCCCAGGAGGCGTGGGTTCGAATCCCACCTCAGACAGAGCCCATTGAAAGTACCAAGCAAGAACAAAGGAAACACAGTCAAGAAAGCATTACCAGTTGCCAGGATGGCGGAGCGGTCTAAGGCGTTGCGTTCAGGTCGCAGTCTCCCCAGGAGGCGTGGGTTCGAATCCCACCTCAGACAGAGCCCATTGAAAGTACCAAGCAAGAACAAAGCAAACACAGTCAAGAGAGCATTACCAGATGATAAGATGGCAGAGCGGTCTAAGGCGTTGCGTTCAGGTCGCAGTCTCCCCAGGAGGCGTGGGTTCAAATCCCGCAGCAGACAGAGCTCATTGAAAGTACCAAGCAAGAAGAAAGCAAAGACAGTCAAGAGAGCATTACCAGGTGCCAGGATGGCGGAGCGGTCGAAGGCGTTGCGTTCAGGTGACAGTCTCCCCAGGAGGCGTGGGTTCGAATCCCACATCAGACAGAGCCCATTGAAAGTACCAAGCAAGAACAAAGCAAACACAGTAAAGAGAGCATTACCAGGTGCCAGGATGGCGGAGCGGTCTAAGGCGTTGCGTTCAGGTGACAGTCTCCCCAGGAGGCGTGGGTTCGAATCCCACCTCAGACAGAGCCCATTGAAAGTACCAAGCAAGAACAAAGCAAACACAGTAAAGAGAGCATTACCAGGTGCCAGGATGGCGGAGCGGTCTAAGGCGTTGCGTTCAGGTCGCAGTCTCCCCAGGAGGCGTGGGTTCGAATCCCACCTCAGACAGAGCCCATTGAAAGTACCAAGCAATGACAAAGGAAACACGGTCAAGAGAGCATTACCAGTTGCCAGGATGGCGGAGCGGTCTAAGGCGTTGCGTTCAGGTGACAGTCTCCCCAGGAGGCGTGGGTTCGAATCCCACCTAAGACAGAGCCCATTGAAAGTACCAAGCAAGAACAAAGCAAACACAGTAAAGAGAGCATTACCAGGTGCCAGGATGGCGGAGCGGTCTAAGGCGTTGCGTTCAGGTGACAGTCTCCCCAGGAGGCGTGGGTTCGAATCCCACCTCAGACAGAGCCCATTGAAAGTACCAAGCAAGAACAAAGCAAACACAGTAAAGAGAGCATTACCAGGTGCCAGGATGGCGGAGCGGTCTAAGGCGTTGCGTTCAGGTCGCAGTTTCCCCTGGAGGCGTGGGTTCGAATCCCACCTCAGACAGAGCCCATTGAAAGTACCTAGCAATAACAAAGCAAACACGGTCAAGAGAGCATTACCAGTTGCCAGGATGGCGGAGCGGTCTAAGGCGTTGCATTCAGGTCGCAGTCTCCCCAGGAGGCGTGGGTTCGAATCCCACCTCAGACAGAGCCCATTGAAAGTACCAAGCAATAACCAAGGAAACACGGTCAAGAGAGCATTACCAGTTGCCAGGATGGCAGAGCGGTCTAAGGCGTTGCGGTCAGGTCACAGTCTCCCCAGGAGGCGTGGGTTCGAATCCCACCTCAGACAGAACCCATTGAAAGTACCAAGCAAGAACAAAGGAAACACAGTCAAGAAAGCATTACCAGTTGCCAGGATGGCGGAGCGGTCTAAGGCGTTGCGTTCAGGTCGCAGTCTCCCCAGGAGGCGTGGGTTCGAATCCCACCTCAGACAGAGCCCATTGAAAGTACCAAGCAAGAACAAAAGAAACACAGTCAAGAAAGCATTACCAGTTGCCAGGATGGCGGAGCGGTCTAAGGCGTTGCGTTCAGGTCGCAGTCTCCCCAGGAGGCGTGGGTTTGAATCCCACCTCAGACAGAGCCCATTGAAAGTACCAAGCAAGAACAAAGCAAACACAGTCAAGAGAGCATTACCAGATGATAAGATGGCAGAGCGGTCTAAGGCGTTGCGTTCAGGTCGCAGTGTCCCCAGGAGGCGTGGGTTCGAATCCCACCTCAGACAGAGCCCATTGAAAGTACCAAGCAAGAACAAAGCAAACACAGTCAAGAGAGCATTACCAGTTGCCAGGATGGCGGAGCGGTCTAAGGTGTTGCGTTCAGGTCGCAGTCTCCCCAGGAGGCGTGGGTTCGAATCCCACCTCAGACAGAGCCCATTGAAAGTACCAAGCAAGAACAAAGCAAACACATTCAAGAGAGCATTACCAGTTGCCAGGATGGCAGAGCGGTCTAAGGCGCTGCGTTCAGGTCGCAGTCTCCCCAGGAGGCGTGGGTTCAAATCCCGCAGCAGACAGAGCTCATTGAAAGTACCAAGCAAGAACAAAGGAAACACAGTCAAGAAAGCATTACCAGTTGCCAGGATGGCGGAGCGGTCTAAGGCGTTGCGTTCAGGTCGCAGTCTCCCCAGGAGGCGTGGGTTTGAATCCCACCTCAGACAGAGCCCATTGAAAGTACCTAGCAATAACAAAGCAAACACGGTCAAGAGAGCATTACCAGTTGCCAGGATGGCGGAGCGGTCTAAGGCGTTGCGTTCAGGTCGCAGTCTCCACAGGAGGCGTGGGTTCGAATCCCACCTCAGACAGAGCCGATTGAAAGTACCAAGCAAGAACAAAGGAAACACAGTAAAGAGAGCATTACCAGTTGCCAGGATGGCAGAGCGGTCTAAGGCGTTGCGTTCAGGTCGCAGTCTCCCCTGGTGGCGTGGGTTCGAATCCCGCCTCAGACAGAGCCCATTGAAAGTACCAAGCAAGAACAAAGCAAACACAGTCAAGAGAGCATTACCAGTTGCCAGGATGGCAGAGCGGTCTAAGGCGCTGCGTTCAGGTCGCAGTCTCCCCAGGAGGCGTGGGTTCGAATCCCGCCTCAGACAGAGCCCATTGAAAGTACCAAGCAAGAACAAAGTAAACACAGTCAAGAGAGCATTACCAGTTGCCAGGATGGCGGAGCGGTATAAGGCGTTGCGTTCAGGTCGCAGTCTCCCCAGGAGGCGTGGGTTCGAATCCCGCCTCAGACAGAGCCCATTGAAAGTACCAAGCAAGAACAAAGCAAACACAGTCAAGAGAGCATTACCAGTTGCCAGGATGGCAGAGCGGTCTAAGGCGCTGCGTTCAGGTCGCAGTCTTCCCAGGAGGCGTGGGTTTGAATGCCACCTCAGACAGAGCCGATTGAAAGTACCAAGCAAGAACAAAGGAAACACAGTAAAGAGAGCATTACCAGTTGCCAGGATGGCAGAGCGGTCTAAGGCGTTGCGTTCAGGTCGCAGTCTCCCCTGGTGGCGTGGGTTCGAATCCCGCCTCAGACAGAGCCCATTGAAAGTAACAAGCAAGAAGAAAGCAAACACAGTCAAGAGAGCATTACCAGCTGCAAGGATGGCAGAGCGGTCTTAGGCGTTGCGTTCAGGTCGCAGTCTCCCCAGGAGGCGTGGGTTCGAATCCCGCCTCAGACAGAGCCCATTGAAAGTACCAAGCAAGAACAAAGCAAACACAGTCAAGAGAGCATTACCAGCTGCCAGGATGGCGGAGCGGTCTAAGGCGTTGCGTTCAGGTCGCAGTCTCCCCTGGAGGCGTGGGTTCAAATCCCACCTCAGACAGTGACCATTGAAAGTACCAAGCAAGAACAAAGCAAACACAGTAAAGAGAGCATTACCAGTTGCCAGGATGGCGGAGCGGTCTAAGTCGTTGCGTTCAGGTCGCAGTCTCCCCAGGAGGTGTGGGTTCGAATCCCACCTCAGACAGAGCCCATTGAAAGTACCAAGCAATAACAAAGCAAACACAGTCAAGAGAGCATTACCAGTTGCAAGCATAGCGGAGCGGTCTAATGCGTTGCGTTCAGGTCGCAGTCTCCACAGGAGGCGTAGGTTCGAATCCCACCTCAGACAGAGCCCATTGAAAGTACCAAGCAATAACCAAAGAAACACGGTCAAGAGAGCATTACCAGTTGCCAGGATGGCGGAGCGGTCTAAGGCGTTGCGTTCAGGTCACAGTCTCCCCAGGAGGCGTGGGTTCGAATCCCACCTCAGACAGAGCCCATTGAAAGTACCAAGCAAGAACAAAGCAAACACAGTAAAGAGAGCATTACCAGGTGCCAGGATGGCGGAGCGGTCTAAGGCGTTGCGTTCAGGTCGCAGTCTCCCCTGGAGGCGTGGGTTCGAATCCCACCTCAGACAGAGCCCATTGAAAGTACCTAGCAATAACAAAGCAAACACAGTAAAGAGAGCATTACCAGTTGCCAGGATGGCAGAGCGGTCTAAGGCGTTGCGTTCAGGTCGCAGTCTCCCCTGGTGGCGTGGGTTCGAATCCCGCCTCCGACAGAGCCCATTGAAAGTACCAAGCAAGAACAAAGCAAACACAGTCAAGAGAGCATTACCAGTTGCCAGGATGGCAGAGCGGTCTAAGGCGCTGCGTTCAGGTCGCAGTCTCCCCAGGAGGCGTGGGTTCGAATCCCGCCTCAGACAGAGCCCATTGAAAGTACCAAGCAAGAACAAAGTAAACACAGTCAAGAGAGCATTACCAGTTGCCAGGATGGCGGAGCGGTATAAGGCGTTGCGTTCAGGTCGCAGTCTCCCCAGGAGGCGTGGGTTCGAATCCCGCCTCAGACAGAGCCCATTGAAAGTACCAAGCAAGAACAAAGCAAACACAGTCAAGAGAGCATTACCAGTTGCCAGGATGGCAGAGCGGTCTAAGGCGCTGCGTTCAGGTCGCAGTCTTCCCAGGAGGCGTGGGTTTGAATGCCGCAGCAGACACAGCCCATTGAAAGTAACAAGCAAGAAGAAAGCAAACACAGTCAAGAGAGCATTACCAGCTGCAAGGATGGCAGAGCGGTCTTAGGCGTTGCGTTCAGGTCGCAGTCTCCCCAGGAGGCGTGGGTTCGAATCCCGCCTCAGACAGAGCCCATTGAAAGTACCAAGCAAGAACAAAGCAAACACAGTCAAGAGAGCATTACCAGATGATAAGATGGCAGAGCGGTCTAAGGCGTTGCGTTCAGGTCGCAGTCTCCCCAGGAGGCGTGGGTTCGAATCCCACCTCAGACAGTGCCCATTGAAAGTACCAAGCAAGAACAAAGCAAACACAGTCAAGAGAGCATTACCAGTTGCAAGCATAGCGGAGCGGTCTAATGCGTTGCGTTCAGGTCGCAGTCTCCACAGGAGGCGTGGGTTCGAATCCCACCTCAGACAGAGCCCATTGAAAGTACCAAGCAATAACCAAGGAAACACGGTCAAGAGAGCATTACCAGTTGCCAGGATGGCGGAGCGGTCTAAGGCGTTGCGTTCAGGTCACAGTCTCCCCAGGAGGCGTGGGTTCGAATCCCACCTCAGACAGAGCCCATTGAAAGTACCAAGCAAGAACAAAGCAAACACAGTAAAGAGAGCATTACCAGGTGCCAGGATGGCGGAGCGGTCTAAGGCGTTGCGTTCAGGTCGCAGTCTCCCCAGGAGGCGTGGGTTCGAATCCCACCTCAGACAGAGCCCATTGAAAGTACCAAGCAAGAACAAAGGAAACACAGTCAAGAAAGCATTACCAGTTGCCAGGATGGCGGAGCGGTCTAAGGCGTTGCGTTCAGGTCGCAGTGTCCCCAGGAGGCGTGGGTTCGAATCCCACCTCAGACAGAGCCCATTGAAAGTACCAAGCAAGAACAAAGCAAACACAGTCAAGAGAGCATTACCAGATGATAAGATGGCAGAGCGGTCTAAGGCGTTGCGTTCAGGTCGCAGTCTCCCCAGGAGGCGTGGGTTCAAATCCCACCTCAGACAGTGACCATTGAAAGTACCAAGCAAGAACAAAGCAAACACAGTCAAGAGAGCATTACCAGATGCCAGCATAGCGGAGCGGTCTAAGGTGTTGCGTTCAGGTCGCAGTCTCCCCAGGAGGCGTGGGTTCGAATCCCACCTCAGACAGAGCCCATTGAAAGTACCAAGCAATGACAAAGGAAACACGGTCAAGAGAGCATTACCAGTTGCCAGGATGGCGGAGCGGTCTAAGGCGTTGCGTTCAGGTGACAGTCTCCCCAGGAGGCGTGGGTTCGAATCCCACCTCAGACAGAGCCCATTGAAAGTACCAAGCAAGAACAAAGCAAACACAGTAAAGAGAGCATTACCAGGTGCCAGGATGGCGGAGCGGTCTAAGGCGTTGCGTTCAGGTGACAGTCTCCCCAGGAGGCGTGGGTTCGAATCCCACCTCAGACAGAGCCCATTGAAAGTACCAAGCAAGAACAAAGCAAACACAGTAAAGAGAGCATTACCAGGTGCCAGGATGGCGGAGCGGTCTAAGGCGTTGCGTTCAGGTCGCAGTCTCCCCTGGAGGCGTGGGTTCGAATCCCACCTCAGACAGAGCCCATTGAAAGTACCTAGCAATAACAAAGCAAACACGGTCAAGAGAGCATTACCAGTTGCCAGGATGGCGGAGCGGTCTAAGGCGTTGCGTTCAGGTCGCAGTCTCCCCAGGAAGCGTGGGTTCGAATCCCACCTCAGACAGAGCCCATTGAAAGTACCAAGCAATAACCAAGGAAACACGGTCAAGAGAGCATTACCAGTTGCCAGGATGGCAGAGCGGTCTAAGGCGTTGCGGTCAGGTCACAGTCTCCCCAGGAGGCGTGGGTTCGAATCCCACCTCAGACAGAGCCCATTGAAAGTACCAAGCAAGAACAAAGGAAACACAGTCAAGAAAGCATTACCAGTTGCCAGGATGGCGGAGCGGTCTAAGGCGTTGCGTTCAGGTCGCAGTCTCCCCAGGAGGCGTGGGTTCGAATCCCACCTCAGACAGAGCCCATTGAAAGTACCAAGCAAGAACAAAAGAAACACAGTCAAGAAAGCATTACCAGTTGCCAGGATGGCGGAGCGGTCTAAGGCGTTGCGTTCAGGTCGCAGTCTCCCCAGGAGGCGTGGGTTTGAATCCCACCTCAGACAGAGCCCATTGAAAGTACCAAGCAAGAACAAAGCAAACACAGTCAAGAGAGCATTACCAGATGATAAGATGGCAGAGCGGTCTAAGGCGTTGCGTTCAGGTCGCAGTGTCCCCAGGAGGCGTGGGTTCGAATCCCACCTCAGACAGAGCCCATTGAAAGTACCAAGCAAGAACAAGGCAAACACAGTCAAGAGAGCATTACCAGTTGCCAGGATGGCGGAGCGGTCTAAGGTGTTGCGTTCAGGTCGCAGTCTCCCCAGGAGGCGTGGGTTCGAATCCCACCTCAGACAGAGCCCATTAAAAGTACCAAGCAAGAACAAAGCAAACACATTCAAGAGAGCATTACCAGTTGCCAGGATGGCAGAGCGGTCTAAGGCGCTGCGTTCAGGTCGCAGTCTCCCCAGGAGGCGTGGGTTCAAATCCCGCAGCAGACAGAGCTCATTGAAAGTACCAAGCAAGAAGAAAGCAAAGACAGTCAAGAGAGCATTACCAGCTGCAAGGATGGCGGAGCGGTCGAAGGCGTTGCGTTCAGGTCGCAGTCTCCCCAGGAGGCGTGGGTTTGAATCCCACCTCAGACAGAGCCCATTGAAAGTACCTAGCAATAACAAAGCAAACACGGTCAAGAGAGCATTACCAGTTGCCAGGATGGCGGAGCGATCTAAGGCGTTGCGTTCAGGTCGCAGTCTCCACAGGAGGCGTGGGTTCGAATCCCACCTCAGACAGAGCCGATTGAAAGTACCAAGCAAGAACAAAGGAAACACAGTAAAGAGAGCATTACCAGTTGCCAGGATGGCGGAGCGGTCTAAGTCGTTGCGTTCAGGTCGCAGTCTCCCCAGGAGGTGTGGGTTCGAATCCCGCCTCAGACAGAGCCCATTGAAAGTACCAAGCAATAACAAAGCAAACACAGTCAAGCGAGCATTACCAGCTGCCAGGATGGCGGAGCGGTCTAAGGCGTTGCGTTCAGGTCGCAGTCTCCCCTGGAGGCGTGGTTTCGAATCCCACCTCAGACAGAGCCGATTGAAAGTACCAAGCAAGAACAAAGGAAACACAGTAAAGAGAGCATTACCAGTTGCCAGGATGGCGGAGCAGTCTAAGTCGTTGCGTTCAGGTCGCAGTCTCCCCAGGAGGTGTGGGTTCGAATCCCGCCTCAGACAGAGCCCATTGAAAGTACCAAGCAATAACAAAGCAAACACAGTCAAGAGAGCATTACCAGTTGCAAGCATAGCGGAGCGGTCTAATGCGTTGCGTTCAGGTCGCAGTCTCCACAGGAGGCGTAGGTTCGAATCCCACCTCAGACAGAGCCCATTGAAAGTACCAAGCAATAACCAAAGAAACACGGTCAAGAGAGCATTACCAGTTGCCAGGATGGCGGAGCGGTCTAAGGCGTTGCGTTCAGGTCACAGTCTCCCCAGGAGGCGTGGGTTCGAATCCCACCTCAGACAGAGCCCATTGAAAATACCAAGCAAGAACTAAGCAAACACAGTAAAGAGAGCATTACCAGGTGCCAGGATGGCGGAGCGGTCTAAGGCGTTGCGTTCAGGTCGCAGTCTCCCCAGGAGGCGTGGGTTCGAATCCCACCTCAGACAGAGCCCATTGAAAGTACCAAGCAAGAACAAAGGAAACACAGTCAAGAAAGCATTACCAGTTGCCAGGATGGCGGAGCGGTCGAAGGCGTTGCGTTCAGGTCGCAGTCTCCCCAGGAGGCGTGGGTTCGAATCCCACCTCAGACAGAGCCCATTGAAAGTACCAAGCAAGAACAAAGCAAACACAGTCAAGAGAGCATTACCAGATGATAAGATGGCAGAGCGGTCTAAGGCGTTGCGTTCAGGTCGCAGTCTCCCCAGGAGGCGTGGGTTCAAATCCCACCTCAGACAGTGACCATTGAAAGTACCAAGCAAGAACAAAGCAAACACAGTCAAGAGAGCATTACCAGATGCCAGCATAGCGGAGCGGTCTAAGGTGTTGCGTTCAGGTCGCAGTCTCCCCAGGAGGCGTGGGTTCGAATCCCACCTCAGACAGAGCCCATTGAAAGTACCAAGCAATGACAAAGGAAACACGGTCAAGAGAGCATTACCAGTTGCCAGGATGGCGGAGCGGTCTAAGGCGTTGCGTTCAGGTGACAGTCTCCCCAGGAGGCGTGGGTTCGAATCCCACCTCAGACAGAGCCCATTGAAAGTACCAAGCAAGAACAAAGCAAACACAGTAAAGAGAGCATTACCAGGTGCCAGGATGGCGGAGCGGTCTAAGGCGTTGCGTTCAGGTGACAGTCTCCCCAGGAGGCGTGGGTTCGAATCCCACCTCAGACAGAGCCCATTGAAAGTACCAAGCAAGAACAAAGCAAACACAGTAAAGAGAGCATTACCAGGTGCCAGGATGGCGGAGCGGTCTAAGGCGTTGCGTTCAGGTCGCAGTCTCCCCTGGAGGCGTGGGTTCGAATCCCACCTCAGACAGAGCCCATTGAAAGTACCTAGCAATAACAAAGCAAACACAGTAAAGAGAGCATTACCAGTTGCCAGGATGGCAGAGCGGTCTAAGGCGTTGCGTTCAAGTCGCAGTCTCCCCTGGTGGCGTGGGTTCGAATCCCGCCTCCGACAGAGCCCATTGAAAGTACCAAGCAAGAACAAAGCAAACACAGTCAAGAGAGCATTACCAGTTGCCAGGATGGCAGAGCGGTCTAAGGCGCTGCGTTCAGGTCGCAGTCTCCCCAGGAGGCGTGGGTTCGAATCCCGCCTCAGACAGAGCCCATTGAAAGTACCAAGCAAGAACAAAGTAAACACAGTCAAGAGAGCATTACCAGTTGCCAGGATGGCGGAGCGGTATAAGGCGTTGCGTTCAGGTCGCAGTCTCCCCAGGAGGCGTGGGTTCGAATCCCGCCTCAGACAGAGCCCATTGAAAGTACCAAGCAAGAACAAAGCAAACACAGTCAAGAGAGCATTACCAGTTGCCAGGATGGCAGAGCGGTCTAAGGCGCTGCGTTCAGGTCGCAGTCTTCCCAGGAGGCGTGGGTTTGAATGCCGCAGCAGACAGAGCCCATTGAAAGTAACAAGCAAGAAGAAAGCAAACACAGTCAAGAGAGCATTACCAGCTGCAAGGATGGGAGAGCGGTCTTAGGCGTTGCGTTCAGGTCGCAGTCTCCCCAGGAGGCGTGGGTTCGAATCCCGCCTCAGACAGAGCCCATTGAAAGTACCAAGCAAGAACAAAGCAAACACAGTCAAGAGAGCATTACCAGATGATAAGATGGCAGAGCGGTCTAAGGCGTTGCGTTCAGGTCGCAGTCTCCCCAGGAGGCGTGGGTTCAAATCCCACCTCAGACAGTGCCCATTGAAAGTACCAAGCAAGAACAAAGCAAACACAGTCAAGAGAGCATTACCAGTTGCAAGCATAGCGGAGCGGTCTAATGCGTTGCGTTCAGGTCGCAGTCTCCACAGGAGGCGTGGGTTCGAATCCCACCTCAGACAGAGCCCATTGAAAGTACCAAGCAATAACCAAGGAAACACGGTCAAGAGAGCATTACCAGTTGCCAGGATGGCGGAGCGGTCTAAGGCGTTGCGTTCAGGTCACAGTCTCCCCAGGAGGCGTGGGTTCGAATCCCACCTCAGACAGAGCCCATTGAAAGTACCAAGCAAGAACAAAGCAAACACAGTAAAGAGAGCATTACCAGGTGCCAGGATGGCGGAGCGGTCTAAGGCGTTGCGTTCAGGTCGCAGTCTCCCCAGGAGAAATAGAATAGAAATAGAAAATAGAAATCCCTTTATTGTCATTGTACTCAAGTGTGCAACGAGATTAGAGGGCTCCCCTCTCCAGTGCAATACAACAATAATACAGACAAATATATAAATTAGATAAATAAAGAAGACAGTGCAATGGAATTCAGTACTGAATAGGGCATATAGAAACACATCACAATGCTGTTTTGCGAGGTTAGGGTGGTCTCGTGTGTGTGTGA
This sequence comes from Idiotropiscis lumnitzeri, assembly GCF_059441095.1. Lineage (NCBI taxonomy): Eukaryota > Metazoa > Chordata > Actinopteri > Syngnathiformes > Syngnathidae > Idiotropiscis > Idiotropiscis lumnitzeri. The sequence goes on along the minus strand of NC_142402.1, from coordinate 355,503 downwards.
GAGTTCAGTATGGAGATGGCTCTCGGAAAGAAACTGTTTCTCAGTCTATTGGTCCTTGATTTGATGCATCTGTAGCGCCTGCCAGAGGGCAACAGGTCGAACAGGTGTGAGTTTGGGTGGGTATTGTCATTGACGATGTTGAGAGCCCTTCTGAGGCACCGGGCGGTGTAGATGTCCGACAGTGGGGGGAGAGGGCAGCCAATAATCCTTTGCGCTGTTTTGACTGTCCTCTGGAGCCTCACTCTGTCCGCCTCAGTGCAGCCGCTGTACCAGGTGGAGACACAGTACGTCAGCAGGCTCTCGATGGACGAGTGGTAGAAGGCCAGCAGCAGCTTCCTGTCCAGGTTGAATTTCCTGAGGACTCTCAGGAAGTGCAGACGTTGGCGGACCTTCTTTACCACTGCTGTGGTGTTGTGACTCCAAGAAAGGTCATCGGAGATCTGTACTCCCAGGAACTTGAACGTGTGGACCCTCTCCACACACACGCCTTCGATGCAGAGGGGGGGCGGCAGCGTCTTGTTCCTCCTGAAGTCGACGACAATCTCCTTTGTTTTAGCAGAGTTAAGGTGCAGTCTGTTGTCCTTGCACCAAGTTGTCAGTCTCTTTACCTCCTCTCTGTAGGCTGTCTCGTCACCTTCCGAGATCAGACCGACCACTGTCGTGTCGTCAGCAAACTTGACGATGGTGTTGTTGCCGTGGGCCGGGCTGCAGTCGTAGGTGTAGAGGGCGTACAGGAGAGGGCTCAGCACGCATCCTTGGGGGGAACCGGTGCTCAGCATGAGGGTGGAGGACGTGTAGGGGCCGAGCAACACAGTCTGGGGTCTGTTGGTCAGAAAGTCCTTAATCCAGATGCGTGTGAGGGCAGGGAGGCCGAGAGTGTCCAGTTTGGCGACGAGGATGTCTGGGATGATCGTGTTGAATGCCGAGCTGTAGTCCACAAAGAGCATCCTTGCATAGCTCTGCTGTCGTTCCAGGTGGCCCAGCACAACATGCAGAGCAGTGTCGATGGCGTCCTCAGTGGATCTGTTAGCCCGGTATGCAAACTGGTAGGGGTCCAGAGTGGGAGGAAGGCAGTCCCTGATGTGCTGGAGAACCAGCCTCTCGAAGCACTTCATAATGAGGCGTGGGTTCGAATCCCACCTCAGACAGAGCCCGTTGAAAGTACCAAGCAAGAACAAAGGAAACACAGTCAAGAAAGCATTACCAGTTGCCAGGATGGCGGAGCGGTCTAAGGCGTTGCGTTCAGGTCGCAGTCTCCCCAGGAGGCGTGGGTTCGAATCCCACCTCAGACAGAGCCCATTGAAAGTACCAAGCAAGAACAAAGCAAACACAGTCAAGAGAGCATTACCAGATGATAAGATGGCAGAGCGGTCTAAGGCGTTGCGTTCAGGTCGCAGTCTCCCCAGGAGGCGTGGGTTCAAATCCCACCTCAGACAGTGACCATTGAAAGTACCAAGCAAGATCAAAGCAAACACAGTCAAGAGAGCATTACCAGATGCCAGCATAGCGGAGCGGTCTAAGGTGTTGCGTTCAGGTCGCAGTCTCCCCAGGAGGCGTGGGTTCGAATCCCACCTCAGACAGAGCCCATTGAAAGTACCAAGCAATGACAAAGGAAACACGGTCAAGAGAGCATTACCAGTTGCCAGGATGGCGGAGCGGTCTAAGGCGTTGCGTTAAGGTGACAGTCTCCCCAGGAGGCGTGGGTTCGAATCCCACCTCAGACAGAGCCCATTGAAAGTACCAAGCAAGAACAAAGCAAACACAGTAAAGAGAGCATTACCAGGTGCCAGGATGGCGGAGCGGTCTAAGGCGTTGCGTTCAGGTGACAGTCTCCCCAGGAGGCGTGGGTTCGAATCCCGCCTCAGACAGAGCCCATTGAAAGTACCAAGCAAGAACAAAGCAAACACAGTCAAGAGAGCATTACCAGTTGCCAGGATGGCAGAGCGGTCTAAGGCGCTGCGTTCAGGTCGCAGTCTTCCCAGGAGGCGTGGGTTTGAATGCCGCAGCAGACAGAGCCCATTGAAAGTAACAAGCAAGAAGAAAGCAAACACAGTCAAGAGAGCATTACCAGCTGCAAGGATGGCAGAGCGGTCTTAGGCGTTGCGTTCAGGTCGCAGTCTCCCCAGGAGGCGTGGGTTCGAATCCCGCCTCAGACAGAGCCCATTGAAAGTACCAAGCAAGAACAAAGCAAACACAGTCAAGAGAGCATTACCAGATGATAAGATGGCAGAGCGGTCTAAGGCGTTGCGTTCAGGTCGCAGTCTCCCCAGGAGGCGTGGGTTCGAATCCCACCTCAGACAGTGCCCATTGAAAGTACCAAGCAAGAACAAAGCAAACACAGTCAAGAGAGCATTACCAGTTGCAAGCATAGCGGAGCGGTCTAATGCGTTGCGTTCAGGTCGCAGTCTCCACAGGAGGCGTGGGTTCGAATCCCACCTCAGACAGAGCCCATTGAAAGTACCAAGCAATAACCAAGGAAACACGGTCAAGAGAGCATTACCAGTTGCCAGGATGGCGGAGCGGTCTAAGGCGTTGCGTTCAGGTCACAGTCTCCCCAGGAGGCGTGGGTTCGAATCCCACCTCAGACAGAGCCCATTGAAAGTACCAAGCAAGAACAAAGCAAACACAGTCAAGAAAGCATTACCAGTTGCCAGGATGGCGGAGCGGTCTAAGGCGTTGCGTTCAGGTCGCAGTGTCCCCAGGAGGCGTGGGTTCGAATCCCACCTCAGACAAAGCCCATTGAAAGTACCAAGCAAGAACAAAGCAAACACAGTCAAGAGAGCATTACCAGATGATAAGATGGCAGAGCGGTCTAAGGCGTTGCGTTCAGGTCGCAGTCTCCCCAGGAGGCGTGGGTTCAAATCCCACCTCAGACAGTGACCATTGAAAGTACCAAGCAAGAACAAAGCAAACACAGTCAAGAGAGCATTACCAGATGCCAGCATAGCGGAGCGGTCTAAGGTGTTGCGTTCAGGTCGCAGTCTCCCCAGGAGGCGTGGGTTCGAATGCCACCTCAGACAGAGCCCATTGAAAGTACCAAGCAATGACAAAGGAAACACGGTCAAGAGAGCATTACCAGTTGCCAGGATGGCGGAGCGGTCTAAGGCGTTGCGTTCAGGTGACAGTCTCCCCAGGAGGCGTGGGTTCGAATCCCACCTCAGACAGAGCCCATTGAAAGTACCAAGCAAGAACAAAGCAAACACAGTAAAGAGAGCATTACCAGGTGCCAGGATGGCGGAGCGGTCTAAGGCGTTGCGTTCAGGTGACAGTCTCCCCAGGAGGCGTGGGTTCGAATCCCACCTCAGACAGAGCCCATTGAAAGTACCAAGCAAGAACAAAGCAAACACAGTAAAGAGAGCATTACCAGGTGCCAGGATGGCGGAGCGGTCTAAGGCGTTGCGTTCAGGTCGCAGTCTCCCCTGGAGGCGTGGGTTCGAATCCCAACTCAGACAGAGCCCATTGAAAGTACCTAGCAATAACAAAGCAAACACGGTCAAGAGAGCATTATCAGTTGCCAGGATGGCGGAGCGGTCTAAGGCGTTGCGTTCAGGTCGCAGTCTCCCCAGGAGGCGTGGGTTCGAATCCCACCTCAGACAGAGCCCATTGAAAGTACCAAGCAATAACCAAGGAAACACGGTCAAGAGAGCATTACCAGTTGCCAGGATGGCAGAGCGGTCTAAGGCGTTGCGGTCAGGTCACAGTCTCCCCAGGAGGCGTGGGTTCGAATCCCACCTCAGACAGAGCCCATTGAAAGTACCAAGCAAGAACAAAGGAAACACAGTCAAGAAAGCATTACCAGTTGCCAGGATGGCGGAGCGGTCTAAGGCGTTGCGTTCAGGTCGCAGTCTCCCCAGGAGGCGTGGGTTCGAATCCCACCTCAGACAGAGCCCATTGAAAGTACCAAGCAAGAACAAAAGAAACACAGTCAAGAAAGCATTACCAGTTGCCAGGATGGCGGAGCGGTCTAAGGCGTTGCGTTCAGGTCGCAGTCTCCCCAGGAGGCGTGGGTTTGAATCCCACCTCAGACAGAGCCCATTGAAAGTACCAAGCAAGAACAAAGCAAACACAGTCAAGAGAGCATTACCAGATGATAAGATGGCAGAGCGGTCTAAGGCGTTGCGTTCAGGTCGCAGTGTCCCCAGGAGGCGTGGGTTCGAATCCCACCTCAGACAGAGCCCATTGAAAGTACCAAGCAAGAACAAAGCAAACACAGTCAAGAGAGCATTACCAGTTGCCAGGATGGCGGAGCGGTCTAAGGTGTTGCGTTCAGGTCGCAGTCTCCCCAGGAGGCGTGGGTTCGAATCCCACCTCAGACAGAGCCCATTAAAAGTACCAAGCAAGAACAAAGCAAACACATTCAAGAGAGCATTACCAGTTGCCAGGATGGCAGAGCGGTCTAAGGCGCTGCGTTCAGGTCGCAGTCTCCCCAGGAGGCGTGGGTTCAAATCCCGCAGCAGACAGAGCTCATTGAAAGTACCAAGCAAGAAGAAAGCAAAGACAGTCAAGAGAGCATTACCAGCTGCAAGGATGGCGGAGCGGTCGAAGGCGTTGCGTTCAGGTCGCAGTCTCCCCAGGAGGCGTGGGTTTGAATCCCACCTCAGACAGAGCCCATTGAAAGTACCTAGCAATAACAAAGCAAACACGGTCAAGAGAGCATTACCAGTTGCCAGGATGGCGGAGCGGTCTAAGGCGTTGCGTTCAGGTCGCAGTCTCCACAGGAGGCGTGGGTTCGAATCCCACCTCAGACAGAGCCGATTGAAAGTACCAAGCAAGAACAAAGGAAACACAGTAAAGAGAGCATTACCAGTTGCCAGGATGGCGGAGCGGTCTAAGTCATTGCGTTCAGGTCGCAGTCTCCCCAGGAGGTGTGGGTTCGAATCCCGCCTCAGACAGAGCCCATTGAAAGTACCAAGCAATAACAAAGCAAACACAGTCAAGCGAGCATTACCAGCTGCCAGGATGGCGGAGCGGTCTAAGGCGTTGCGTTCAGGTCGCAGTCTCCCCTGGAGGCGTGGTTTCGAATCCCACCTCAGACAGAGCCGATTGAAAGTACCAAGCAAGAACAAAGGAAACACAGTAAAGAGAGCATTACCAGTTGCCAGGATGGCGGAGCGGTCTAAGTCGTTGCGTTCAGGTCGCAGTCTCCCCAGGAGGTGTGGGTTCGAATCCCGCCTCAGACAGAGCCCATTGAAAGTACCAAGCAATAACAAAGCAAACACAGTCAAGAGAGCATTACCAGTTGCAAGCATAGCGGAGCGGTCTAATGCGTTGCGTTCAGGTCGCAGTCTCCACAGGAGGCGTGGGTTCGAATCCCACCTCAGACAGAGCCCATTGAAAGTACCAAGCAATAACCAAAGAAACACGGTCAAGAGAGCATTACCAGTTGCCAGGATGGCGGAGCGGTCTAAGGCGTTGCGTTCAGGTCGCAGTCTCCCCAGGAGGCGTGGGTTCGTATCCCGCCTCAGACAGAGCCCATTGAAAGTACCAAGCAAGAACAAAGTAAACACAGTCAAGAGAGCATTACCAGTTGCCAGGATGGCAGAGCGGTCTAAGGCGTTGCTTTCAGGTCGCAGTCTCCCCAGGAGGCGTGGGTTCGTATCCCGCCTCAGACAGAGCCCATTGAAAGTACCAAGCAAGAACAAAGTAAACACAGTCAAGAGAGCATTACCAGTTGCCAGGATGGCGGAGCGGTATAAGGCGTTGCGTTCAGGTCGCAGTCTCCCCAGGAGGCGTGGGTTCGAATCCCGCCTCAGACAGAGCCCATTGAAAGTACCAAGCAAGAACAAAGCAAACACAGTCAAGAGAGCATTACCAGTTGCCAGGATGGCAGAGCGGTCTAAGGCGCTGCGTTCAGGTCGCAGTCTTCCCAGGAGGCGTGGGTTTGAATGCCGCAGCAGACAGAGCCCATTGAAAGTAACAAGCAAGAAGAAAGCAAACACAGTCAAGAGAGCATTACCAGCTGCAAGGATGGGAGAGCGGTCTTAGGCGTTGCGTTCAGGTCGCAGTCTCCCCAGGAGGCGTGGGTTCGAATCCCGCCTCAGACAGAGCCCATTGAAAGTACCAAGCAAGAACAAAGCAAACACAGTCAAGAGAGCATTACCAGATGATAAGATGGCAGAGCGGTCTAAGGCGTTGCGTTCAGGTCGCAGTCTCCCCAGGAGGCGTGGGTTCAAATCCCACCTCAGACAGTGCCCATTGAAAGTACCAAGCAAGAACAAAGCAAACACAGTCAAGAGAGCATTACCAGTTGCAAGCATAGCGGCGCGGTCTAATGCGTTGCGTTCAGGTCGCAGTCTCCACAGGAGGCGTGGGTTCGAATCCCACCTCAGACAGAGCCCATTGAAAGTACCAAGCAAGAACAAAGCAAACACAGTCAAGAGAGCATTACCAGATGATAAGATGGCAGAGCGGTCTAAGGCGTTGCGTTCAGGTCGCAGTGTCCCCAGGAGGCGTGGGTTCGAATCCCACCTCAGACAGAGCCCATTGAAAGTACCAAGCAAGAACAAAGCAAACACAGTCAAGAGAGCATTACCAGTTGCCAGGATGGCGGAGCGGTCTAAGGTGTTGCGTTCAGGTCGCAGTCTCCCCAGGAGGCGTGGGTTCGAATCCCACCTCAGACAGAGCCCATTAAAAGTACCAAGCAAGAACAAAGCAAACACAGTCAAGAGAGCATTACCAGTTGCAAGCATAGCGGAGCGGTCTAATGCGTTGCGTTCAGGTCGCAGTCTCCACAGGAGGCGTGGGTTCGAATCCCACCTCAGACAGAGCCCATTGAAAGTACCAAGCAATAACCAAAGAAACACGGTCAAGAGAGCATTACCAGTTGCCAGGATGGCGGAGCGGTCTAAGGCGTTGCGTTCAGGTCGCAGTCTCCCCAGGAGGCGTGGGTTCGTATCCCGCCTCAGACAGAGCCCATTGAAAGTACCAAGCAAGAACAAAGTAAACACAGTCAAGAGAGCATTACCAGTTGCCAGGATGGCAGAGCGGTCTAAGGCGTTGCTTTCAGGTCGCAGTCTCCCCAGGAGGCGTGGGTTCGTATCCCGCCTCAGACAGAGCCCATTGAAAGTACCAAGCAAGAACAAAGTAAACACAGTCAAGAGAGCATTACCAGTTGCCAGGATGGCGGAGCGGTATAAGGCGTTGCGTTCAGGTCGCAGTCTCCCCAGGAGGCGTGGGTTCGAATCCCGCCTCAGACAGAGCCCATTGAAAGTACCAAGCAAGAACAAAGCAAACACAGTCAAGAGAGCATTACCAGTTGCCAGGATGGCAGAGCGGTCTAAGGCGCTGCGTTCAGGTCGCAGTCTTCCCAGGAGGCGTGGGTTTGAATGCCGCAGCAGACAGAGCCCATTGAAAGTAACAAGCAAGAAGAAAGCAAACACAGTCAAGAGAGCATTACCAGCTGCAAGGATGGGAGAGCGGTCTTAGGCGTTGCGTTCAGGTCGCAGTCTCCCCAGGAGGCGTGGGTTCGAATCCCGCCTCAGACAGAGCCCATTGAAAGTACCAAGCAAGAACAAAGCAAACACAGTCAAGAGAGCATTACCAGATGATAAGATGGCAGAGCGGTCTAAGGCGTTGCGTTCAGGTCGCAGTCTCCCCAGGAGGCGTGGGTTCAAATCCCACCTCAGACAGTGCCCATTGAAAGTACCAAGCAAGAACAAAGCAAACACAGTCAAGAGAGCATTACCAGTTGCAAGCATAGCGGCGCGGTCTAATGCGTTGCGTTCAGGTCGCAGTCTCCACAGGAGGCGTGGGTTCGAATCCCACCTCAGACAGAGCCCATTGAAAGTACCAAGCAAGAACAAAGCAAACACAGTCAAGAGAGCATTACCAGATGATAAGATGGCAGAGCGGTCTAAGGCGTTGCGTTCAGGTCGCAGTGTCCCCAGGAGGCGTGGGTTCGAATCCCACCTCAGACAGAGCCCATTGAAAGTACCAAGCAAGAACAAAGCAAACACAGTCAAGAGAGCATTACCAGTTGCCAGGATGGCGGAGCGGTCTAAGGTGTTGCGTTCAGGTCGCAGTCTCCCCAGGAGGCGTGGGTTCGAATCCCACCTCAGACAGAGCCCATTAAAAGTACCAAGCAAGAACAAAGCAAACACATTCAAGAGAGCATTACCAGTTGCCAGGATGGCAGAGCGGTCTAAGGCGCTGCGTTCAGGTCGCAGTCTCCCCAGGAGGCGTGGGTTCAAATCCCGCAGCAGACAGAGCTCATTGAAAGTACCAAGCAAGAAGAAAGCAAAGACAGTCAAGAGAGCATTACCAGCTGCAAGGATGGCGGAGCGGTCGAAGGCGTTGCGTTCAGGTCGCAGTCTCCCCAGGAGGCGTGGGTTTGAATCCCACCTCAGACAGAGCCCATTGAAAGTACCTAGCAATAACAAAGCAAACACGGTCAAGAGAGCATTACCAGTTGCCAGGATGGCGGAGCGGTCTAAGGCGTTGCGTTCAGGTCGCAGTCTCCACAGGAGGCGTGGGTTCGAATCCCACCTCAGACAGAGCCGATTGAAAGTACCAAGCAAGAACAAAGGAAACACAGTAAAGAGAGCATTACCAGTTGCCAGGATGGCGGAGCGGTCTAAGTCGTTGCGTTCAGGTCGCAGTCTCCCCAGGAGGTGTGGGTTCGAATCCCGCCTCAGACAGAGCCCATTGAAAGTACCAAGCAATAACAAAGCAAACACAGTCAAGCGAGCATTACCAGCTGCCAGGATGGCGGAGCGGTCTAAGGCGTTGCGTTCAGGTCGCAGTCTCCCCTGGAGGCGTGGTTTCGAATCCCACCTCAGACAGAGCCGATTGAAAGTACCAAGCAAGAACAAAGGAAACACAGTAAAGAGAGCATTACCAGTTGCCAGGATGGCGGAGCGGTCTAAGTCGTTGCGTTCAGGTCGCAGTCTCCCCAGGAGGTGTGGGTTCGAATCCCGCCTCAGACAGAGCCCATTGAAAGTACCAAGCAATAACAAAGCAAACACAGTCAAGAGAGCATTACCAGTTGCAAGCATAGCGGAGCGGTCTAATGCGTTGCGTTCAGGTCGCAGTCTCCACAGGAGGCGTGGGTTCGAATCCCACCTCAGACAGAGCCCATTGAAAGTACCAAGCAATAACCAAAGAAACACGGTCAAGAGAGCATTACCAGTTGCCAGGATGGCGGAGCGGTCTAAGGCGTTGCGTTCAGGTCACAGTCTCCCCAGGAGGCGTGGGTTCGAATCCCACCTCAGACAGAGCCCATTGAAAGTACCAAGCAAGAACAAAGCAAACACAGTAAAGAGAGCATTACCAGGTGCCAGGATGGCGGAGTGGTCTAAGGCGTTGCGTTCAGGTCGCAGTCTCCCCAGGAGGCGTGGGTTCGAATCCCACCTCAGACAGAGCCCATTGAAAGTACCAAGCAAGAACAAAGGAAACACAGTCAAGAAAGCATTACCAGTTGCCAGGATGGCGGAGCGGTCGAAGGCGTTGCGTTCAGGTCGCAGTCTCCCCAGGAGGCGTGGGTTCGAATCCCACCTCAGACAGAGCCCATTGAAAGTACCAAGCAAGAACAAAGCAAACACAGTCAAGAGAGCATTACCAGATGATAAGATGGCAGAGCGGTCTAAGGCGTTGCGTTCAGGTCGCAGTCTCCCCAGGAGGCGTGGGTTCAAATCCCACCTCAGACAGTGACCATTGAAAGTACCAAGCAAGAACAAAGCAAACACAGTCAAGAGAGCATTACCAGATGCCAGCATAGCGGAGCGGTCTAAGGTGTTGCGTTCAGGTCGCAGTCTCCCCAGGAGGCGTGGGTTCGAATCCCACCTCAGACAGAGCCCATTGAAAGTACCAAGCAATGACAAAGGAAACACGGTCAAGAGAGCATTACCAGTTGCCAGGATGGCGGAGCGGTCTAAGGCGTTGCGTTCAGGTGACAGTCTCCCCAGGAGGCGTGGGTTCGAATCCCACCTCAGACAGAGCCCATTGAAAGTACCAAGCAAGAACAAAGCAAACACAGTAAAGAGAGCATTACCAGGTGCCAGGATGGCGGAGCGGTCTAAGGCGTTGCGTTCAGGTGACAGTCTCCCCAGGAGGCGTGGGTTCGAATCCCACCTCAGACAGAGCCCATTGAAAGTACCAAGCAAGAACAAAGCAAACACAGTAAAGAGAGCATTACCAGGTGCCAGGATGGCGGAGCGGTCTAAGGCGTTGCGTTCAGGTCGCAGTCTCCCCTGGAGGCGTGGGTTCGAATCCCACCTCAGACAGAGCCCATTGAAAGTACCTAGCAATAACAAAGCAAACACAGTAAAGAGAGCACTACCAGTTGCCAGGATGGCAGAGCGGTCTAAGGCGTTGCGTTCAAGTCGCAGTCTCCCCTGGTGGCGTGGGTTCGAATCCCGCCTCCGACAGAGCCCATTGAAAGTACCAAGCAAGAACAAAGCAAACACAGTCAAGAGAGCATTACCAGTTGCCAGGATGGCAGAGCGGTCTAAGGCGCTGCGTTCAGGTCGCAGTCTCCCCAGGAGGCGTGGGTTCGAATCCCGCCTCAGACAGAGCCCATTGAAAGTACCAAGCAAGAACAAAGTAAACACAGTCAAGAGAGCATTACCAGTTGCCAGGATGGCGGAGCGGTATAAGGCGTTGCGTTCAGGTCGCAGTCTCCCCAGGAGGCGTGGGTTCGAATCCCGCCTCAGACAGAGCCCATTGAAAGTACCAAGCAAGAACAAAGCAAACACAGTCAAGAGAGCATTACCAGTTGCCAGGATGGCAGAGCGGTCTAAGGCGCTGCGTTCAGGTCGCAGTCTTCCCAGGAGGCGTGGGTTTGAATGCCGCAGCAGACAGAGCCCATTGAAAGTAACAAGCAAGAAGAAAGCAAACACAGTCAAGAGAGCATTACCAGCTGCAAGGATGGGAGAGCGGTCTTAGGCGTTGCGTTCAGGTCGCAGTCTCCCCAGGAGGCGTGGGTTCGAATCCCGCCTCAGACAGAGCCCATTGAAAGTACCAAGCAAGAACAAAGCAAACACAGTCAAGAGAGCATTACCAGATGATAAGATGGCAGAGCGGTCTAAGGCGTTGCGTTCAGGTCGCAGTCTCCCCAGGAGGCGTGGGTTCAAATCCCACCTCAGACAGTGCCCATTGAAAGTACCAAGCAAGAACAAAGCAAACACAGTCAAGAGAGCATTACCAGTTGCAAGCATAGCGGAGCGGTCTAATGCGTTGCGTTCAGGTCGCAGTCTCCACAGGAGGCGTGGGTTCGAATCCCACCTCAGACAGAGCCCATTGAAAGTACCAAGCAATAACCAAGGAAACACGGTCAAGAGAGCATTACCAGTTGCCAGGATGGCGGAGCGGTCTAAGGCATTGCGTTCAGGTCACAGTCTCCCCAGGAGGCGTGGGTTCGAATCCCACCTCAGACAGAGCCCATTGAAAGTACCAAGCAAGAACAAAGCAAACACAGTAAAGAGAGCATTACCAGGTGCCAGGATGGCGGAGCGGTCTAAGGCGTTGCGTTCAGGTCGCAGTCTCCCCAGGAGGCGTGGGTTCGAATCCCACCTCAGACAGAGCCCATTGAAAGTACCAAGCAAGAACAAAGGAAACACAGTCAAGAAAGCATTACCAGTTGCCAGGATGGCGGAGCGGTCTAAGGCGTTGCGTTCAGGTCGCAGTCTCCCCAGGAGGCGTGGGTTCGAATCCCACCTCAGACAGAGCCCATTGAAAGTACCAAGGAAGAACAAAGCAAACACAGTCAAGAGAGCATTACCAGATGATAAGATGGCAGAGCGGTCTAAGGCGTTGCGTTCAGGTCGCAGTCTCCCCAGGAGGCGTGGGTTCAAATCCCACCTCAGACAGTGACCATTGAAAGTACCAAGCAAGAACAAAGCAAACACAGTCAAGAGAGCATTACCAGATGCCAGCATAGCGGAGCGGTCTAAGGTGTTGCGTTCAGGTCGCAGTCTCCCCAGGAGGCGTGGGTTCGAATCCCACCTCAGACAGAGCCCATTGAAAGTACCAAGCAAGAACAAAGCAAACACAGTAAAGAGAGCATTACCAGGTGCCAGGATGGCGGAGCGGTCTAAGGCGTTGCGTTCATGTGACAGTCTCCCCAGGAGGCGTGGGTTCGAATCCCACCTCAGACAGAGCCCATTGAAAGTACCAAGCAAGAACAAAGCAAACACAGTAAAGAGAGCATTACCAGGTGCCAGGATGGCGGAGCGGTCTAAGGCGTTGCGTTCAGGTCGCAGTCTCCCCTGGAGGCGTGGGTTCGAATCCCACCTCAGACAGAGCCCATTGAAAGTGCCTAGCAATAACAAAGCAAACACGGTCAAGAGAGCATTACCAGTTGCCAGGATGGCGGAGCGGTCTAAGGCGTTGCGTTCAGGTCGCAGTCTCCCCAGGAGGCGTGGGTTCGAATCCCACCTCAGACAGAGCCCATTGAAAGTACCAAGCAATAACCAAGGAAACACGGTCAAGAGAGCATTACCAGTTGCCAGGATGGCAGAGCGGTCTAAGGCGTTGCGGTCAGGTCACAGTCTCCCCAGGAGGCGTGGGTTCGAATCCCACCTCAGACAGAGCCCATTGAAAGTACCAAGCAAGAACAAAGGAAACACAGTCAAGAAAGCATTACCAGTTGCCAGGATGGCGGAGCGGTCTAAGGCGTTGCGTTCAGGTCGCAGTCTCCCCAGGAGGCGTGGGTTCGAATCCCACCTCAGACAGAGCCCATTGAAAGTACCAAGCAAGAACAAAAGAAACACAGTCAAGAAAGCATTACCAGTTGCCAGGATGGCGGAGCGGTTTAAGGCGTTGCGTTCAGGTCGCAGTCTCCCCAGGAGGCGTGGGTTTGAATCCCACCTCAGACAGAGCCCATTGAAAGTACCAAGCAAGAACAAAGCAAACACAGTCAAGAGAGCATTACCAGATGATAAGATGGCAGAGCGGTCTAAGGCGTTGCGTTCAGGTCGCAGTGTCCCCAGGAGGCGTGGGTTCGAATCCCACCTCAGACAGAGCCCATTGAAAGTACCAAGCAAGAACAAAGCAAACACAGTCAAGAGAGCATTACCAGTTGCCAGGATGGCGGAGCGGTCTAAGGTGTTGCGTTCAGGTCGCAGTCTCCCCAGGAGGCGTGGGTTCGAATCCCACCTCAGACAGAGCCCATTAAAAGTACCAAGCAAGAACAAAGCAAACACATTCAAGAGAGCATTACCAGTTGCCAGTATGGCAGAGCGGTCTAAGGCGCTGCGTTCAGGTCGCAGTCTCCCCAGGAGGCGTGGGTTCAAATCCCGCAGCAGACAGAGCTCATTGAAAGTACCAAGCAAGAAGAAAGCAAAGACAGTCAAGAGAGCATTACCAGCTGCAAGGATGGCGGAGCGGTCGAAGGCGTTGCGTTCAGGTCGCAGTCTCCCCAGGAGGCGTGGGTTTGAATCCCACCTCAGACAGAGCCCATTGAAAGTACCTAGCAATAACAAAGCAAACACGGTCAAGAGAGCATTACCAGTTGCCAGGATGGCGGAGCGGTCTAAGGCGTTGCGTTCAGGTCGCAGTCTCCACAGGAGGCGTGGGTTCGAATCCCACCTCAGACAGAGCCGATTGAAAGTACCAAGCAAGAACAAAGGAAACACAGTAAAGAGAGCATTACCAGTTGCCAGGATGGCGGAGCGGTCTAAGTCATTGCGTTCAGGTCGCAGTCTCCCCAGGAGGTGTGGGTTCGAATCCCGCCTCAGACAGAGCCCATTGAAAGTACCAAGCAATAACAAAGCAAACACAGTCAAGCGAGCATTACCAGCTGCCAGGATGGCGGAGCGGTCTAAGGCGTTGCGTTCAGGTCGCAGTCTCCCCTGGAGGCGTGGGTTCGAATCCCACCTCAGACAGAGCCCGTTGAAAGTACCAAGCAAGAACAAAGCAAACACAGTCAAGAGAGCATTACCAGCTGCCAGGATGGCAGAGCGGTCTAAGGCGTTGCGTTCAGGTCGCAGTCACCCCTGGAGGCGTGTGTTCGAATCCCGCCTCAGACAGAGCCCATTGAAAGTACCAAGCAAGAAGAAAGCAAACACAGTCAAGAGAGCATTACCAGTTGCCAGGATGGCAGAGCGGTCTAAGGCGTTGCGTTCAGGTCGCAGTCTCCCCTGGTGGCGTGGGTTCGAATCCCGCCTCAGACAGAGCCCATTGAAAGTACCAAGCAAGAACAAAGCAAACACAGTCAAGAGAGCATTACCAGTTGCCAGGATGGCAGAGCGGTCTAAGGCGCTGCGTTCAGGTCGCAGTCTCCCCAGGAGGCGTGGGTTCGAATCCCACCTCAGACAGAGCCCATTGAAAGTACCAAGCAAGAAGAAAGCAAAGACAGTCAAGAGAGCATTACCAGCTGCAAGGATGGCGGAGCGGTCGAAGGCGTTGCGTTCATTGTCGCAGTCTCCCCAGGAGGCGTGGGTTCGAATCCCACCTCAGACAGAGCCCATTGAAAGTACCAAGCAATGACAAAGGAAACACGGTCAAGAGAGCATTACCAGTTGCCAGGATGGCGGAGCGGTCTAAGGCGTTGCGTTCAGGTCGCAGTCTCCCCAGGAGGCGTGGGTTCGAATCCCACCTCAGACAGAGCCCATTGAAAGTACCAAGCAAGAACAAAGCAAACACAGTCAAGAGAGCATTACCAGATGATAAGATGGCAGAGCGGTCTAAGGCGGTGCGTTCAGGTCGCAGTCTCCCCAGGAGGCGTGGGTTCAAATCCCACCTCAGACAGTGACCATTGAAAGTACCAAGCAAGAACAAAGCAAACACAGTCAAGAGAGCATTACCAGATGCCAGCATAGCGGAGCGGTCTAAGGTGTTGCGTTCAGGTCGCAGTCACCCCTGGAGGCGTGGGTTCGAATCCCGCCTCAGACAGAGCCCATTGAAAGTACCAAGCAAGAAGAAAGCAAACACAGTCAAGAGAGCATTACCAGTTGCCAGGATGGCAGAGCGGTCTAAGGCGTTGCGTTCAGGTCGCAGTCTCCCCTGGTGGCGTGGGTTCGAATCCCGCCTCAGACAGAGCCCATTGAAAGTACCAAGCAAGAACAAAGCAAACACAGTCAAGAGAGCATTACCAGTTGCCAGGATGGCAGAGCGGTCTAAGGCGCTGCGTTCAGGTCGCAGTCTCCCCAGGAGGCGTGGGTTCGTATCCCGCCTCAGACAGAGCCCATTGAAAGTACCAAGCAAGAACAAAGTAAACACAGTCAAGAGAGCATTACCAGTTGCCAGGATGGCGGAGCGGTATAAGGCGTTGCGTTCAGGTTGCAGTCTCCCCAGGAGGCGTGGGTTCGAATCCCGCCTCAGACAGAGCCCATTGAAAGTACCAAGCAAGAACAAAGCAAACACAGTCAAGAGAGCATTACCAGTTGCCAGGATGGCAGAGCGGTCTAAGGCGCTGCGTTCAGGTCGCAGTCTTCCCAGGAGGCGTGGGTTTGAATGCCGCAGCAGACAGAGCCCATTGAAAGTAACAAGCAAGAAGAAAGCAAACACAGTCAAGAGAGCATTACCAGCTGCAAGGATGGCAGAGCGGTCTTAGGCGTTGCGTTCAGGTCGCAGTCTCCCCAGGAGGCGTGGGTTCGAATCCCGCCTCAGACAGAGCCCATTGACAGTACCAAGCAAGAAAAAAGCAAACACAGTCAAGAGAGCATTACCAGATGATAAGATGGCAGAGCGGTCTAAGGCGTTGCGTTCAGGTCGCAGTCTCCCCAGGAGGCGTGGGTTCAAATCCCACCTCAGACAGTGCCCATTGAAAGTACCAAGCAAGAACAAAGCAAACACAGTCAAGAGAGCATTACCAGTTGCAAGCATAGCGGAGCGGTCTAATGCGTTGCGTTCAGGTCGCAGTCTCCACAGGAGGCGTGGGTTCGAATCCCACCTCAGACAGAGCCCATTGAAAGTACCAAGCAATAACCAAGGAAACACGGTCAAGAGAGCATTACCAGTTGCCAGGATGGCAGAGCGGTCTAAGGCGTTGCGTTCAGGTCGCAGTCTCCCCTGGTGGCGTGGGTTCGAATCCCGCCTCAGACAGAGCCCATTGAAAGTACCAAGCAAGAACAAAGCAAACACAGTCAAGAGAGCATTACCAGTTGCCAGGATGGCAGAGCGGTCTAAGGCGCTGCGTTCAGGTCGCAGTCTCCCCAGGAGGCGTGGGTTCAAATCCCACCTCAGACAGTGACCATTGAAAGTACCAAGCAAGAACAAAGCAAACACAGTCAAGAGAGCATTACCAGATGATAAGATGGCAGAGCGGTCTAAGGCGTTGCGTTCAGGTCGCAGTCTCCCCTGGTGGCGTGGGTTCGAATCCCGCCTCAGACAGAGCCCATTGAAAGTACCAAGCAAGAACAAAGCAAACACAGTCAAGAGAGCATTACCAGTTGCCAGGATGGCAGAGCGGTCTAAGGCGCTGCGTTCAGGTCGCAGTCTCCCCAGGAGGCGTGGGTTCGTATCCCGCCTCAGACAGAGCCCATTGAAAGTACCAAGCAAGAACAAAGTAAACACAGTCAAGAGAGCATTACCAGTTGCCAGGATGGCGGAGCGGTATAAGGCGTTGCGTTCAGGTCGCAGTCTCCCCAGGAGGCGTGGGTTCGAATCCCGCCTCAGAGAGAGCCCATTGAAAGTACCAAGCAAGAACAAAGCAAACACAGTCAAGAGAGCATTACCAGTTGCCAGGATGGCAGAGCGGTCTAAGGCGCTGCGTTCAGGTCGCAGTCTTCCCAGGAGGCGTGGGTTTGAATGCCGCAGCAGACAGAGCCCATTGAAAGTAACAAGCAAGAAGAAAGCAAACACAGTCAAGAGAGCATTACCAGCTGCAAGGATGGCAGAGCGGTCTTAGGCGTTGCGTTCAGGTCGCAGTCTCCCCAGGAGGCGTGGGTTCGAATCCCGCCTCAGACAGAGCCCATTGAAAGTACCAAGCAAGAACAAAGCAAACACAGTCAAGAGAGCATTACCAGATGATAAGATGGCAGAGCGGTCTAAGGCGTTGCGTTCAGGTCGCAGTCTCCCCAGGAGGCGTGGGTTCAAATCCCACCTCAGACAGTGCCCATTGAAAGTACCAAGCAAGAACAAAGCAAACACAGTCAAGAGAGCATTACCAGTTGCAAGCATAGCGGAGCGGTCTAATGCGTTGCGTTCAGGTCGCAGTCTCCACAGGAGGCGTGGGTTCGAATCCCACCTCAGACAGAGCCCATTGAAAGTACCAAGCAATAACCAAGGAAACACGGTCAAGAGAGCATTACCAGTTGCCAGGATGGCAGAGCGGTCTAAGGCGTTGCGTTCAGGTCGCAGTCTCCCCTGGTGGCGTGGGTTCGAATCCCGCCTCAGACAGATCCCATTGAAAGTACCAAGCAAGAACAAAGCAAACACAGTCAAGAGAGCATTACCAGTTGCCAGGATGGCAGAGCGGTCTAAGGCGCTGCGTTCAGGTCGCAGTCTCCCCAGGAGGCGTGGGTTCGTATCCCGCCTCAGACAGAGCCCATTGAAAGTACCAAGCAAGAACAAAGTAAACACAGTCAAGAGAGCATTACCAGTTGCCAGGATGGCGGAGCGGTATAAGGCGTTGCGTTCAGGTCGCAGTCTCCCCAGGAGGCGTGGGTTCGAATCCCGCCTCAGAGAGAGCCCATTGAAAGTACCAAGCAAGAACAAAGCAAACACAGTCAAGAGAGCATTACCAGTTGCCAGGATGGCAGAGCGGTCTAAGGCGCTGCGTTCAGGTCGCAGTCTTCCCAGGAGGCGTGGGTTTGAATGCCGCAGCAGACAGAGCCCATTGAAAGTAACAAGCAAGAAGAAAGCAAACACAGTCAAGAGAGCATTACCAGCTGCAAGGATGGCAGAGCGGTCTTAGGCGTTGCGTTCAGGTCGCAGTCTCCCCAGGAGGCGTGGGTTCGAATCCCGCCTCAGACAGAGCCCATTGAAAGTACCAAGCAAGAACAAAGCAAACACAGTCAAGAGAGCATTACCAGATGATAAGATGGCAGAGCGGTCTAAGGCGTTGCGTTCAGGTCGCAGTCTCCCCAGGAGGCGTGGGTTCAAATCCCACCTCAGACAGTGCCCATTGAAAGTACCAAGCAAGAACAAAGCAAACACAGTCAAGAGAGCATTACCAGTTGCAAGCATAGCGGAGCGGTCTAATGCGTTGCGTTCAGGTCGCAGTCTCCACAGGAGGCGTGGGTTCGAATCCCACCTCAGACAGAGCCCATTGAAAGTACCAAGCAATAACCAAGGAAACACGGTCAAGAGAGCATTACCAGTTGCCAGGATGGCAGAGCGGTCTAAGGCGTTGCGTTCAGGTCGCAGTCTCCCCTGGTGGCGTGGGTTCGAATCCCGCCTCAGACAGAGCCCATTGAAAGTACCAAGCAAGAACAAAGCAAACACAGTCAAGAGAGCATTACCAGTTGCCAGGATGGCAGAGCGGTCTAAGGCGCTGCGTTCAGGTCGCAGTCTTCCCAGGAGGCGTGGGTTTGAATGCCGCAGCAGACAGAGCCCATTGAAAGTAACAAGCAAGAAGAAAGCAAACACAGTCAAGAGAGCATTACCAGCTGCAAGGATGGCAGAGCGGTCTTAGGCGTTGCGTTCAGGTCGCAGTCTCCCCAGGAGGCGTGGGTTCGAATCCCGCCTCAGACAGAGCCCATTGAAAGTACCAAGCAAGAACAAAGCAAACACAGTCAAGAGAGCATTACCAGATGATAAGATGGCAGAGCGGTCTAAGGCGTTGCGTTCAGGTCGCAGTCTCCCCAGGAGGCGTGGGTTCAAATCCCACCTCAGACAGTGCCCATTGAAAGTACCAAGCAAGAACAAAGCAAACACAGTCAAGAGAGCATTACCAGTTGCAAGCATAGCGGAGCGGTCTAATGCGTTGCGTTCAGGTCGCAGTCTCCACAGGAGGCGTGGGTTCGAATCCCACCTCAGACAGAGCCCATTGAAAGTACCAAGCAATAACCAAGGAAACACGGTCAAGAGAGCATTACCAGTTGCCAGGATGGCGGAGCGGTCTAAGGCGTTGCGTTCAGGTCACAGTCTCCCCAGGAGGCGTGGGTTCGAATCCCACCTCAGACAGAGCCCATTGAAAGTACCAAGCAAGAACAAAGCAAACACAGTAAAGAGAGCATTACCAGGTGCCAGGATGGCGGAGCGGTCTAAGGCGTTGCGTTCAGGTCGCAGTCTCCCCAGGAGGCGTGGGTTCGAATCCCACCTCAGACAGAGCCCATTGAAAGTACCAAGCAAGAACAAAGGAAACACAGTCAAGAAAGCATTACCAGTTGCCAGGATGGCGGAGCGGTCTAAGGCGTTGCGTTCAGGTCGCAGTCTCCCCAGGAGGCGTGGGTTCGAATCCCACCTCAGACCGAGCCCATTGAAAGTACCAAGCAATAACCAAGGAAACACGGTCAAGAGAGCATTACCAGTTGCCAGGATGGCAGAGCGGTCTAAGGCGTTGCGGTCAGGTCACAGTCTCCCCAGGAGGCGTGGGTTCGAATCCCACCTCAGACAGAGCCCATTGAAAGTACCAAGCAAGAACAAAGGAAACACAGTCAAGAAAGCATTACCAGTTGCCAGGATGGCGGAGCGGTCTAAGGCGTTGCGTTCAGGTCGCAGTCTCCCCAGGAGGCGTGGGTTCGAATCCCACCTCAGACAGAGCCCATTGAAAGTACCAAGCAAGAACAAAAGAAACACAGTCAAGAAAGCATTACCAGTTGCCAGGATGGCGGAGCGGTCTAAGGCGTTGCGTTCAGGTCGCAGTCTCCCCAGGAGGCGTGGGTTTGAATCCCACCTCAGACAGAGCCCATTGAAAGTACCAAGCAAGAACAAAGCAAACACAGTCAAGAGAGCATTACCAGATGATAAGATGGCAGAGCGGTCTAAGGCGTTGCGTTCAGGTCGCAGTCTCCCCAGGAGGCGTGGGTTCAAATCCCACCTCAGACAGTGCCCATTGAAAGTACCAAGCAAGAACAAAGCAAACACAGTCAAGAGAGCATTACCAGTTGCAAGCATAGCGGAGCGGTCTAATGCGTTGCGTTCAGGTCGCAGTCTCCACAGGAGGCGTGGGTTCGAATCCCACCTCAGACAGAGCCCATTGAAAGTACCAAGCAATAACCAAGGAAACACGGTCAAGAGAGCATTACCAGTTGCCAGGATGGCAGAGCGGTCTAAGGCGTTGCGTTCAGGTCGCAGTCTCCCCTGGTGGCGTGGGTTTGAATCCCGCCTCAGACAGAGCCCATTGAAAGTACCAAGCAAGAACAAAGCAAACACAGTCAAGAGAGCATTACCAGTTGCCAGGATGGCAGAGCGGTCTAAGGCGCTGCGTTCAGGTCGCAGTCTCCCCAGGAGGCGTGGGTTCAAATCCCACCTCAGACAGTGACCATTGAAAGTACCAAGCAAGAACAAAGCAAACACAGTCAAGAGAGCATTACCAGATGATAAGATGGCAGAGCGGTCTAAGGCGTTGCGTTCAGGTCGCAGTCTCCCCTGGTGGCGTGGGTTCGAATCCCGCCTCAGACAGAGCCCATTGAAAGTACCAAGCAAGAACAAAGCAAACACAGTCAAGAGAGCATTACCAGTTGCCAGGATGGCAGAGCGGTCTAAGGCGCTGCGTTCAGGTCGCAGTCTCCCCAGGAGGCGTGGGTTCGTATCCCGCCTCAGACAGAGCCCATTGAAAGTACCAAGCAAGAACAAAGTAAACACAGTCAAGAGAGCATTACCAGTTGCCAGGATGGCGGAGCGGTATAAGGCGTTGCGTTCAGGTCGCAGTCTCCCCAGGAGGCGTGGGTTCGAATCCCGCCTCAGAGAGAGCCCATTGAAAGTACCAAGCAAGAACAAAGCAAACACAGTCAAGAGAGCATTACCAGTTGCCAGGATGGCAGAGCGGTCTAAGGCGCTGCGTTCAGGTCGCAGTCTTCCCAGGAGGCGTGGGTTTGAATGCCGCAGCAGACAGAGCCCATTGAAAGTAACAAGCAAGAAGAAAGCAAACACAGTCAAGAGAGCATTACCAGCTGCAAGGATGGCAGAGCGGTCTTAGGCGTTGCGTTCAGGTCGCAGTCTCCCCAGGAGGCGTGGGTTCGAATCCCGCCTCAGACAGAGCCCATTGAAAGTACCAAGCAAGAACAAAGCAAACACAGTCAAGAGAGCATTACCAGATGATAAGATGGCAGAGCGGTCTAAGGCGTTGCGTTCAGGTCGCAGTCTCCCCAGGAGGCGTGGGTTCAAATCCCACCTCAGACAGTGCCCATTGAAAGTACCAAGCAAGAACAAAGCAAACACAGTCAAGAGAGCATTACCAGTTGCAAGCATAGCGGAGCGGTCTAATGCGTTGCGTTCAGGTCGCAGTCTCCACAGGAGGCGTGGGTTCGAATCCCACCTCAGACAGAGCCCATTGAAAGTACCAAGCAATAACCAAGGAAACACGGTCAAGAGAGCATTACCAGTTGCCAGGATGGCAGAGCGGTCTAAGGCGTTGCGTTCAGGTCGCAGTCTCCCCTGGTGGCGTGGGTTCGAATCCCGCCTCAGACAGATCCCATTGAAAGTACCAAGCAAGAACAAAGCAAACACAGTCAAGAGAGCATTACCAGTTGCCAGGATGGCAGAGCGGTCTAAGGCGCTGCGTTCAGGTCGCAGTCTCCCCAGGAGGCGTGGGTTCGTATCCCGCCTCAGACAGAGCCCATTGAAAGTACCAAGCAAGAACAAAGTAAACACAGTCAAGAGAGCATTACCAGTTGCCAGGATGGCGGAGCGGTATAAGGCGTTGCGTTCAGGTCGCAGTCTCCCCAGGAGGCGTGGGTTCGAATCCCGCCTCAGAGAGAGCCCATTGAAAGTACCAAGCAAGAACAAAGCAAACACAGTCAAGAGAGCATTACCAGTTGCCAGGATGGCAGAGCGGTCTAAGGCGCTGCGTTCAGGTCGCAGTCTTCCCAGGAGGCGTGGGTTTGAATGCCGCAGCAGACAGAGCCCATTGAAAGTAACAAGCAAGAAGAAAGCAAACACAGTCAAGAGAGCATTACCAGCTGCAAGGATGGCAGAGCGGTCTTAGGCGTTGCGTTCAGGTCGCAGTCTCCCCAGGAGGCGTGGGTTCGAATCCCGCCTCAGACAGAGCCCATTGAAAGTACCAAGCAAGAACAAAGCAAACACAGTCAAGAGAGCATTACCAGATGATAAGATGGCAGAGCGGTCTAAGGCGTTGCGTTCAGGTCGCAGTCTCCCCAGGAGGCGTGGGTTCAAATCCCACCTCAGACAGTGCCCATTGAAAGTACCAAGCAAGAACAAAGCAAACACAGTCAAGAGAGCATTACCAGTTGCAAGCATAGCGGAGCGGTCTAATGCGTTGCGTTCAGGTCGCAGTCTCCACAGGAGGCGTGGGTTCGAATCCCACCTCAGACAGAGCCCATTGAAAGTACCAAGCAATAACCAAGGAAACACGGTCAAGAGAGCATTACCAGTTGCCAGGATGGCAGAGCGGTCTAAGGCGTTGCGTTCAGGTCGCAGTCTCCCCTGGTGGCGTGGGTTCGAATCCCGCCTCAGACAGAGCCCATTGAAAGTACCAAGCAAGAACAAAGCAAACACAGTCAAGAGAGCATTACCAGTTGCCAGGATGGCAGAGCGGTCTAAGGAGCTGCGTTCAGGTCGCAGTCTCCCCAGGAGGCGTGGGTTCGTATCCCGCCTCAGACAGAGCCCATTGAAAGTACCAAGCAAGAACAAAGTAAACACAGTCAAGAGATCATTACCAGTTGCCAGGATGGCGGAGCGGTATAAGGCGTTGCGTTCAGGTCGCAGTCTCCCCAGGAGGCGTGGGTTCGAATCCCGCCTCAGACAGAGCCCATTGAAAGTACCAAGCAAGAACAAAGCAAACACAGTCAAGAGAGCATTACCAGTTGCCAGGATGGCAGAGCGGTCTAAGGCGCTGCGTTCAGGTCGCAGTCTTCCCAGGAGGCGTGGGTTTGAATGCCGCAGCAGACAGAGCCCATTGAAAGTAACAAGCAAGAAGAAAGCAAACACAGTCAAGAGAGCATTACCAGCTGCAAGGATGGCAGAGCGGTCTTAGGCGTTGCGTTCAGGTCGCAGTCTCCCCAGGAGGCGTGGGTTCGAATCCCGCCTCAGACAGAGCCCATTGAAAGTACCAAGCAAGAACAAAGCAAACACAGTCAAGAGAGCATTACCAGATGATAAGATGGCAGAGCGGTCTAAGGCGTTGCGTTCAGGTCGCAGTCTCCCCAGGAGGCGTGGGTTCAAATCCCACCTCAGACAGTGCCCATTGAAAGTACCAAGCAAGAACAAAGCAAACACAGTCAAGAGAGCATTACCAGTTGCAAGCATAGCGGAGCGGTCTAATGCGTTGCGTTCAGGTCGCAGTCTCCACAGGAGGCGTGGGTTCGAATCCCACCTCAGACAGAGCCCATTGAAAGTACCAAGCAATAACCAAGGAAACACGGTCAAGAGAGCATTACCAGTTGCCAGGATGGCGGAGCGGTCTAAGGCGTTGCGTTCAGGTCACAGTCTCCCCAGGAGGCGTGGGTTCGAATCCCACCTCAGACAGAGCCCATTGAAAGTACCAAGCAAGAACAAAGCAAACACAGTAAAGAGAGCATTACCAGGTGCCAGGATGGCGGAGCGGTCTAAGGCGTTGCGTTCAGGTCGCAGTCTCCCCAGGAGGCGTGGGTTCGAATCCCACCTCAGACAGAGCCCATTGAAAGTACCAAGCAAGAACAAAGGAAACACAGTCAAGAAAGCATTACCAGTTGCCAGGATGGCGGAGCGGTCTAAGGCGTTGCGTTCAGGTCGCAGTCTCCCCAGGAGGCGTGGGTTCGAATCCCACCTCAGACCGAGCCCATTGAAAGTACCAAGCAATAACCAAGGAAACACGGTCAAGAGAGCATTACCAGTTGCCAGGATGGCAGAGCGGTCTAAGGCGTTGCGGTCAGGTCACAGTCTCCCCAGGAGGCGTGGGTTCGAATCCCACCTCAGACAGAGCCCATTGAAAGTACCAAGCAAGAACAAAGGAAACACAGTCAAGAAAGCATTACCAGTTGCCAGGATGGCGGAGCGGTCTAAGGCGTTGCGTTCAGGTCGCAGTCTCCCCAGGAGGCGTGGGTTCGAATCCCACTTCAGACAGAGCCCATTGAAAGTACCAAGCAAGAACAAAAGAAACACAGTCAAGAAAGCATTACCAGTTGCCAGGATGGCGGAGCGGTCTAAGGCGTTGCGTTCAGGTCGCAGTCTCCCCAGGAGGCGTGGGTTTGAATCCCACCTCAGACAGAGCCCATTGAAAGTACCAAGCAAGAACAAAGCAAACACAGTCAAGAGAGCATTACCAGATGATAAGATGGCAGAGCGGTCTAAGGCGTTGCGTTCAGGTCGCAGTGTCCCCAGGAGGCGTGGGTTCAAATCCCACCTCAGACAGAGCCCATTGAAAGTACCAAGCAAGAACAAAGCAAACACAGTCAAGAGAGCATTACCAGTTGCCAGGATGGCGGAGCGGTCTAAGGTGTTGCGTTCAGGTCGCAGTCTCCCCAGGAGGCGTGGGTTCGAATCCCACCTCAGACAGAGCCCATTAAAAGTACCAAGCAAGAACAAAGCAAACACATTCAAGAGAGCATTACCAGTTGCCAGGATGGCAGAGCGGTCTAAGGCGCTGCGTTCAGGTCGCAGTCTCCCCAGGAGGCGTGGGTTCAAATCCCGCAGCAGACAGAGCTCATTGAAAGTACCAAGCAAGAAGAAAGCAAAGACAGTCAAGAGAGCATTACCAGCTGCAAGGATGGCGGAGCGGTCGAAGGCGTTGCGTTCAGGTCGCAGTCTCCCCAGGAGGCGTGGGTTTGAATCCCACCTCAGACAGAGCCCATTGAAAGTACCTAGCAATAACAAAGCAAACACGGTCAAGAGAGCATTACCAGTTGCCAGGATGGCGGAGCGGTCTAAGGCGTTGCGTTCAGGTCGCAGTCTCCACAGGAGGCGTGGGTTCGAATCCCACCTCAGACAGAGCCGATTGAAAGTACCAAGCAAGAACAAAGGAAACACAGTAAAGAGAGCATTACCAGTTGCCAGGATGGCGGAGCGGTCTAAGTCGTTGCGTTCAGGTCGCAGTCTCCCCAGGAGGTGTGGGTTCGAATCCCGCCTCAGACAGAGCCCATTGAAAGTACCAAGCAATAACAAAGCAAACACAGTCAAGCGAGCATTACCAGCTGCCAGGATGGCGGAGCGGTCTAAGGCGTTGCGTTCAGGTCGCAGTCTCCCCTGGAGGCGTGGGTTCGAATCCCACCTCAGACAGAGCCCGTTGAAAGTACCAAGCAAGAACAAAGCAAACACAGTCAAGAGAGCATTACCAGCTGCCAGGATGGCAGAGCGGTCTAAGGCGTTGCGTTCAGGTCGCAGTCACCCCTGGAGGCGTGGGTTCGAATCCCGCCTCAGACAGAGCCCATTGAAAGTACCAAGCAAGAAGAAAGCAAACACAGTCAAGAGAGCATTACCAGTTGCCAGGATGGCAGAGCGGTCTAAGGCGTTGCGTTCAGGTCGCAGTCTCCCCTGGTGGCGTGGGTTCGAATCCCGCCTCAGACAGAGCCCATTGAAAGTACCAAGCAAGAACAAAGCAAACACAGTCAAGAGAGCATTACCAGTTGCCAGGATGGCAGAGCGGTCTAAGGCGCTGCGTTCAGGTCGCAGTCTCCCCAGGAGGCGTGGGTTCGAATCCCACCTCAGACAGAGCCCATTGAAAGTACCAAGCAAGAAGAAAGCAAAGACAGTCAAGAGAGCATTACCAGCTGCAAGGATGGCGGAGCGGTCGAAGGCGTTGCGTTCATTGTCGCAGTCTCCCCAGGAGGCGTGGGTTCGAATCCCACCTCAGACAGAGCCCATTGAAAGTACCAAGCAATGACAAAGGAAACACGGTCAAGAGAGCATTACCAGTTGCCAAGATGGCGGAGCGGTCTAAGGCGTTGCGTTCAGGTCGCAGTCTCCCCAGGAGGCGTGGGTTCGAATCCCACCTCAGACAGAGCCCATTGAAAGTACCAAGCAAGAACAAAGCAAACACAGTCAAGAGAGCATTACCAGATGATAAGATGGCAGAGCGGTCTAAGGCGTTGCGTTCAGGTCGCAGTCTCCCCAGGAGGCGTGGGTTCAAATCCCACCTCAGACAGTGACCATTGAAAGTACCAAGCAAGAACAAAGCAAACACAGTCAAGAGAGCATTACCAGATGCCAGCATAGCGGAGCGGTCTAAGGTGTTGCGTTCAGGTCGCAGTCACCCCTGGAGGCGTGGGTTCGAATCCCGCCTCAGACAGAGCCCATTGAAAGTACCAAGCAAGAAGAAAGCAAACACAGTCAAGAGAGCATTACCAGTTGCCAGGATGGCAGAGCGGTCTAAGGCGTTGCGTTCAGGTCGCAGTCTCCCCTGGTGGCGTGGGTTCGAATCCCGCCTCAGACAGAGCCCATTGAAAGTACCAAGCAAGAACAAAGCAAACACAGTCAAGAGAGCATTACCAGTTGCCAGGATGGCAGAGCGGTCTAAGGCGCTGCGTTCAGGTCGCAGTCTCCCCAGGAGGCGTGGGTTCGTATCCCGCCTCAGACAGAGCCCATTGAAAGTACCAAGCAAGAACAAAGTAAACACAGTCAAGAGAGCATTACCAGTTGCCAGGATGGCGGAGCGGTATAAGGCGTTGCGTTCAGGTCGCAGTCTCCCCAGGAGGCGTGGGTTCGAATCCCGCCTCAGACAGAGCCCATTGAAAGTACCAAGCAAGAACAAAGCAAACACAGTCAAGAGAGCATTACCAGTTGCCAGGATGGCAGAGCGGTCTAAGGCGCTGCGTTCAGGTCGCAGTCTTCCCAGGAGGCGTGGGTTTGAATGCCGCAGCAGACAGAGCCCATTGAAAGTAACAAGCAAGAAGAAAGCAAACACAGTCAAGAGAGCATTACCAGCTGCAAGGATGGCAGAGCGGTCTTAGGCGTTGCGTTCAGGTCACAGTCTCCCCAGGAGGCGTGGGTTCGAATCCCGCCTCAGACAGAGCCCATTGAAAGTACCAAGCAAGAACAAAGCAAACACAGTCAAGAGAGCATTACCAGATGATAAGATGGCAGAGCGGTCTAAGGCGTTGCGTTCAGGTCGCAGTCTCCCCAGGAGGCGTGGGTTCAAATCCCACCTCAGACAGTGCCCATTGAAAGTACCAAGCAAGAACAAAGCAAACACAGTCAAGAGAGCATTACCAGTTGCAAGCATAGCGGAGCGGTCTAATGCGTTGCGTTCAGGTCGCAGTCTCCACAGGAGGCGTGGGTTCGAATCCCACCTCAGACAGAGCCCATTGAAAGTACCAAGCAATAACCAAGGAAACACGGTCAAGAGAGCATTACCAGTTGCCAGGATGGCAGAGCGGTCTAAGGCGTTGCGTTCAGGTCGCAGTCTCCCCTGGTGGCGTGGGTTCGAATCCCGCCTCAGACAGAGCCCATTGAAAGTACCAAGCAAGAACAAAGCAAACACAGTTAAGAGAGCATTACCAGTTGCCAGGATGGCAGAGCGGTCTAAGGCGCTGCGTTCAGGTCGCAGTCTCCCCAGGAGGCGTGGGTTCGTATCCCGCCTCAGACAGAGCCCATTGAAAGTACCAAGCAAGAACAAAGTAAACACAGTCAAGAGATCATTACCAGTTGCCAGGATGGCGGAGCGGTATAAGGCGTTGCGTTCAGGTCGCAGTCTCCCCAGGAGGCGTGGGTTCGAATCCCGCCTCAGACAGAGCCCATTGAAAGTACCAAGCAAGAACAAAGCAAACACAGTCAAGAGAGCATTACCAGTTGCCAGGATGGCAGAGCGGTCTAAGGCGCTGCGTTCAGGTCGCAGTTTTCCCAGGAGGCGTGGGTTTGAATGCCGCAGCAGACAGAGCCCATTGAAAGTAACAAGCAAGAAGAAAGCAAACACAGTCAAGAGAGCATTACCAGCTGCAAGGATGGCAGAGCGGTCTTAGGCGTTGCGTTCAGGTCGCAGTCTCCCCAGGAGGCGTGGGTTCGAATCCCGCCTCAGACAGAGCCCATTGAAAGTACCAAGCAAGAACAAAGCAAACACAGTCAAGAGAGCATTACCAGATGATAAGATGGCAGAGCGGTCTAAGGCGTTGCGTTCAGGTCGCAGTCTCCCCAGGAGGCGTGGGTTCAAATCCCACCTCAGACAGTGCCCATTGAAAGTACCAAGCAAGAACAAAGCAAACACAGTCAAGAGAGCATTACCAGTTGCAAGCATAGCGGAGCGGTCGAATGCGTTGCGTTCAGGTCGCAGTCTCCACAGGAGGCGTGGGTTCGAATCCCACCTCAGACAGAGCCCATTGAAATTACCAAGCAATAACCAAGGAAACACGGTCAAGAGAGCATTACCAGTTGCCAGGATGGCGGAGCGGTCTAAGGCGTTGCGTTCAGGTCACAGTCTCCCCAGGAGGCGTGGGTTCGAATCCCACCTCAGACAGAGCCCATTGAAAGTACCAAGCAAGAACAAAGCAAACACAGTAAAGAGAGCATTACCAGGTGCCAGGATGGCGGAGCGGTCTAAGGCGTTGCGTTCAGGTCGCAGTCTCCCCAGGAGGCGTGGGTTCGAATCCCACCTCAGACAGAGCCCATTGAAAGTACCAAGCAAGAACAAAGGAAACACAGTCAAGAAAGCATTACCAGTTGCCAGGATGGCGGAGCGGTCTAAGGCGTTGCGTTCAGGTCGCAGTCTCCCCAGGAGGCGTGGGTTCGAATCCCACCTCAGACAGAGCCCATTGAAAGTACCAAGCAAGAACAAAGCAAACACAGTCAAGAGAGCATTACCAGATGATAAGATGGCAGAGCGGTCTAAGGCGTTGCGTTCAGGTCGCAGTCTCCCCAGGAGGCGTGGGTTCAAATCCCACCTCAGACAGTGACCATTGAAAGTACCAAGCAAGAACAAAGCAAACACAGTCAAGAGAGCATTACCAGCTGCCAGGATGGCAGAGCGGTCTAAGGCGTTGCGTTCAGGTCGCAGTCACCCCTGGAGGCGTGGGTTCGAATCCCGCCTCAGACAGAGCCCATTGAAAGTACCAAGCAAGAAGAAAGCAAACACATTCAAGAGAGCATTACCAGTTGCCAGGATTGCACAGCGGTCTAAGGCGCTGCGTTCAGGTCGCCGTCTCCCCAGCAGGCGTGGGTTCAAATCCCGCAGCAGACAGTGCCCAATGAAAGTACCAAGCAAGAAGAAAGCAAAGACAGTCAAGAGAGCATTACCAGCTGCAAGGATGGCGGAGCGGTCGAAGGCGTTGCGTTCAGGTCGCAGTCTCCCCAGGAGGCGTGGGTTCGAATCCCACCTCAGACAGAGCCCATTGAAAGTACCAAGCAATGACAAAGGAAACACGGTCAAGAGAGCATTACCAGTTGCCAGGATGGCGGAGCGGTCTAAGGCGTTGCGTTCAGGTGACAGTCTCCCCAGGAGGCGTGGGTTCGAATCCCACCTCAGACAGAGCCCATTGAAAGTACCAAGCAAGAACAAAGCAAACACAGTAAAGAGAGCATTACCAGGTGCCAGGATGGCGGAGCGGTCTAAGGCGTTGCGTTCAGGTGACAGTCTCCCCAGGAGGCGTGGGTTCGAATCCCACCTCAGACAGAGCCCATTGAAAGTACCAAGCAAGAACAAAGCAAACACAGTAAAGAGAGCATTACCAGGTGCCAGGATGGCGGAGCGGTCTAAGGCGTTGCGTTCAGGTCGCAGTCTCCCCTGGAGGCGTGGGTTCGAATCCCACCTCAGACAGAGCCCATTGAAAGTACCAAGCAAGAACAAAGGAAACACAGTCAAGAAAGCATTACCAGTTGCCAAGATGGCAGAGCGGTCTAAGGCGTTGCGTTCAGGTCGCAGTCTCCCCAGGAGGCGTGGGTTCGAATCCCACCTCAGACAGAGCCCATTGAAAGTACCAAGCAAGAACAAAAGAAACACAGTCAAGAAAGCATTACCAGTTGCCAGGATGGCGGAGCGGTCTAAGGCGTTGCGTTCAGGTCGCAGTCTCCCCTGGAGGCGTGGGTTCGAATCCCACCTCAGACAGAGCCCATTGAAAGTACCAAGCAAGAACAAAGGAAACACAGTCAAGAAAGCATTACCAGTTGCCAAGATGGCAGAGCGGTCTAAGGCGTTGCGTTCAGGTCGCAGTCTCCCCAGGAGGCGTGGGTTCGAATCCCACCTCAGACAGAGCCCATTGAAAGTACCAAGCAAGAACAAAAGAAACACAGTCAAGAAAGCATTACCAGTTGCCAGGATGGCGGAGCGGTCTAAGGCGTTGCGTTCAGGTCGCAGTCTCCCCAGGAGGCGTGGGTTTGAATCCCACCTCAGACAGAGCCCATTGAAAGTACCAAGCAAGAACAAAGCAAACACAGTCAAGAGAGCATTACCAGATGATAAGATGGCAGAGAGGTCTAAGGCGTTGCGTTCAGGTCGCAGTGTCCCCAGGAGGCGTGGGTTCGAATCCCACCTCAGACAGAGCCCATTGAAAGTACCAAGCAAGAACAAAGCAAACACAGTCAAGAGAGCATTACCAGTTGCCAGGATGGCGGAGCGGTCTAAGGT
Organism: Idiotropiscis lumnitzeri; assembly: GCF_059441095.1. Taxonomy (NCBI): domain Eukaryota; kingdom Metazoa; phylum Chordata; class Actinopteri; order Syngnathiformes; family Syngnathidae; genus Idiotropiscis; species Idiotropiscis lumnitzeri. Next base: position 325,034 of record NC_142402.1, on the reverse strand, counting down.
GTTGCGTTCAGGTCGCAGTCTCCCCAGGAGGCGTGGGTTCGAATCCCACCTCAGACAGAGCCCATTGAAAGTACCAAGCAAGAACAAAGCAAACACATTCAAGAGAGCATTACCAGTTGCCAGGATGGCAGAGCGGTCTAAGGCGCTGCGTTCAGGTCGCAGTCTCCCCAGGAGGCGTGGGTTCAAATCCCGCAGCAGACAGAGCTCATTGAAAGTACCAAGCAAGAAGAAAGCAAAGACAGTCAAGAGAGCATTACCAGCTGCAAGGATGGCGGAGCGGTCGAAGGCGTTGCGTTCAGGTCGCAGTCTCCCCAGGAGGCGTGGGTTTGAATCCCACCTCAGACAGAGCCCATTGAAAGTACCTAGCAATAACAAAGCAAACACGGTCAAGAGAGCATTACCAGTTGCCAGGATGGCGGAGCGGTCTAAGGCGTTGCGTTCAGGTCGCAGTCTCCACAGGAGGCGTGGGTTCGAATCCCACCTCAGACAGAGCCGATTGAAAGTACCAAGCAAGAACAAAGGAAACACAGTAAAGAGAGCATTACCAGTTGCCAGGATGGCAGAGCGGTCTAAGGCGCTGCGTTCAGGTCGCAGTCTTCCCAGGAGGCGTGGGTTTGAATGCCGCAGCAGACAGAGCCCATTGAAAGTAACAAGCAAGAAGAAAGCAAACACAGTCAAGAGAGCATTACCAGCTGCAAGGATGGCAGAGCGGTCTTAGGCGTTGCGTTCAGGTCGCAGTCTCCCCAGGAGGCGTGGGTTCGAATCCCGCCTCAGACAGAGCCCATTGAAAGTACCAAGCAAGAACAAAGCAAACACAGTCAAGAGAGCATTACCAGATGATAAGATGGCAGAGCGGTCTAAGGCGTTGCGTTCAGGTCGCAGTCTCCCCAGGAGGCGTGGGTTCAAATCCCACCTCAGACAGTGCCCATTGAAAGTACCAAGCAAGAACAAAGCAAACACAGTCAAGAGAGCATTACCAGTTGCAAGCATAGCGGAGCGGTCTAATGCGTTGCGTTCAGGTCGCAGTCTCCACAGGAGGCGTGGGTTCGAATCCCACCTCAGACAGAGCCCATTGAAAGTACCAAGCAATAACCAAGGAAACACGGTCAAGAGAGCATTACCAGTTGCCAGGATGGCGGAGCGGTCTAAGGCGTTGCGTTCAGGTCACAGTCTCCCCAGGAGGCGTGGGTTCGAATCCCACCTCAGACAGAGCCCATTGAAAGTACCAAGCAAGAACAAAGCAAACACAGTAAAGAGAGCATTACCAGGTGCCAGGATGGCGGAGCGGTCTAAGGCGTTGCGTTCAGGTCGCAGTCTCCCCAGGAGGCGTGGGTTCGAATCCCACCTCAGACAGAGCCCATTGAAAGTACCAAGCAAGAACAAAGGAAACACAGTCAAGAAAGCATTACCAGTTGCCAGGATGGCGGAGCGGTCTAAGGCGTTGCGTTCAGGTCGCAGTCTCCCCAGGAGGCGTGGGTTCGAATCCCACCTCAGACAGAGCCCATTGAAAGTACCAAGCAATAACCAAGGAAACACGGTCAAGAGAGCATTACCAGTTGCCAGGATGGCAGAGCGGTCTAAGGCGTTGCGGTCAGGTCACAGTCTCCCCAGGAGGCGTGGGTTCGAATCCCACCTCAGACAGAGCCCATTGAAAGTACCAAGCAAGAACAAAGGAAACACAGTCAAGAAAGCATTACCAGTTGCCAGGATGGCGGAGCGGTCTAAGGCGTTGCGTTCAGGTCGCAGTCTCCCCAGGAGGCGTGGGTTCGAATCCCACCTCAGACAGAGCCCATTGAAAGTACCAAGCAAGAACAAAAGAAACACAGTCAAGAAAGCATTACCAGTTGCCAGGATGGCGGAGCGGTCTAAGGCGTTGCGTTCAGGTCGCAGTCTCCCCAGGAGGCGTGGGTTTGAATCCCACCTCAGACAGAGCCCATTGAAAGTACCAAGCAAGAACAAAGCAAACACAGTCAAGAGAGCATTACCAGATGATAAGATGGCAGAGCGGTCTAAGGCGTTGCGTTCAGGTCGCAGTGTCCCCAGGAGGCGTGGGTTCGAATCCCACCTCAGACAGAGCCCATTGAAAGTACCAAGCAAGAACAAAGCAAACACAGTCAAGAGAGCATTACCAGTTGCCAGGATGGCGGAGCGGTCTAAGGTGTTGCGTTCAGGTCGCAGTCTCCCCAGGAGGCGTGGGTTCGAATCCCACCTCAGACAGAGCCCATTAAAAGTACCAAGCAAGAACAAAGCAAACACATTCAAGAGAGCATTACCAGTTGCCAGGATGGCAGAGCGGTCTAAGGCGCTGCGTTCAGGTCGCAGTCTCCCCAGGAGGCGTGGGTTCAAATCCCGCAGCAGACAGAGCTCATTGAAAGTACCAAGCAAGAAGAAAGCAAAGACAGTCAAGAGAGCATTACCAGCTGCAAGGATGGCGGAGCGGTCGAAGGCGTTGCGTTCAGGTCGCAGTCTCCCCAGGAGGCGTGGGTTTGAATCCCACCTCAGACAGAGCCCATTGAAAGTACCTAGCAATAACAAAGCAAACACGGTCAAGAGAGCATTACCAGTTGCCAGGATGGCGGAGCGGTCTAAGGCGTTGCGTTCAGGTCGCAGTCTCCACAGGAGGCGTGGGTTCGAATCCCACCTCAGACAGAGCCGATTGAAAGTACCAAGCAAGAACAAAGGAAACACAGTAAAGAGAGCATTACCAGTTGCCAGGATGGCGGAGCGGTCTAAGTCGTTGCGTTCAGGTCGCAGTCTCCCCAGGAGGTGTGGGTTCGAATCCCGCCTCAGACAGAGCCCATTGAAAGTACCAAGCAATAACAAAGCAAACACAGTCAAGCGAGCATTACCAGCTGCCAGGATGGCGGAGCGGTCTAAGGCGTTGCGTTCAGGTCGCAGTCTCCCCTGGAGGCGTGGGTTCGAATCCCACCTCAGACAGAGCCCGTTGAAAGTACCAAGCAAGAACAAAGCAAACACAGTCAAGAGAGCATTACCAGCTGCCAGGATGGCAGAGCGGTCTAAGGCGTTGCGTTCAGGTCGCAGTCACCCCTGGAGGCGTGGGTTCGAATCCCGCCTCAGACAGAGCCCATTGAAAGTACCAAGCAAGAAGAAAGCAAACACAGTCAAGAGAGCATTACCAGTTGCCAGGATGGCAGAGCGGTCTAAGGCGTTGCGTTCAGGTCGCAGTCTCCCCTGGTGGCGTGGGTTCGAATCCCGCCTCAGACAGAGCCCATTGAAAGTACCAAGCAAGAACAAAGCAAACACAGTCAAGAGAGCATTACCAGTTGCCAGGATGGCAGAGCGGTCTAAGGCGCTGCGTTCAGGTCGCAGTCTCCCCAGGAGGCGTGGGTTCGAATCCCACCTCAGACAGAGCCCATTGAAAGTACCAAGCAAGAAGAAAGCAAAGACAGTCAAGAGAGCATTACCAGCTGCAAGGATGGCGGAGCGGTCGAAGGCGTTGCGTTCATTGTCGCAGTCTCCCCAGGAGGCGTGGGTTCGAATCCCACCTCAGACAGAGCCCATTGAAAGTACCAAGCAATGACAAAGGAAACACGGTCAAGAGAGCATTACCAGTTGCCAGGATGGCGGAGCGGTCTAAGGCGTTGCGTTCAGGTCGCAGTCTCCCCAGGAGGCGTGGGTTCGAATCCCACCTCAGACAGAGCCCATTGAAAGTACCAAGCAAGAACAAAGCAAACACAGTCAAGAGAGCATTACCAGATGATAAGATGGCAGAGCGGTCTAAGGCGTTGCGTTCAGGTCGCAGTCTCCCCAGGAAGCGTGGGTTCAAATCCCACCTCAGACAGTGACCATTGAAAGTACCAAGCAAGAACAAAGCAAACACAGTCAAGAGAGCATTACCAGATGCCAGCATAGCGGAGCGGTCTAAGGTGTTGCGTTCAGGTCGCAGTCACCCCTGGAGGCGTGGGTTCGAATCCCGCCTCAGACAGAGCCCATTGAAAGTACCAAGCAAGAAGAAAGCAAACACAGTCAAGAGAGCATTACCAGTTGCCAGGATGGCAGAGCGGTCTAAGGCGTTGCGTTCAGGTCGCAGTCTCCCCTGGTGGCGTGGGTTCGAATCCCGCCTCAGACAGAGCCCATTGAAAGTACCAAGCAAGAACAAAGCAAACACAGTCAAGAGAGCATTACCAGTTGCCAGGATGGCAGAGCGGTCTAAGGCGCTGCGTTCAGGTCGCAGTCTCCCCAGGAGGCGTGGGTTCGTATCCCGCCTCAGACAGAGCCCATTGAAAGTACCAAGCAAGAACAAAGTAAACACAGTCAAGAGAGCATTACCAGTTGCCAGGATGGCGGAGCGGTATAAGGCGTTGCGTTCAGGTCGCAGTCTCCCCAGGAGGCGTGGGTTCGAATCCCGCCTCAGACAGAGCCCATTGAAAGTACCAAGCAAGAACAAAGCAAACACAGTCAAGAGAGCATTACCAGTTGCCAGGATGGCAGAGCGGTCTAAGGCGCTGCGTTCAGGTCGCAGTCTTCCCAGGAGGCGTGGGTTTGAATGCCGCAGCAGACAGAGCCCATTGAAAGTAACAAGCAAGAAGAAAGCAAACACAGTCAAGAGAGCATTACCAGCTGCAAGGATGGCAGAGCGGTCTTAGGCGTTGCGTTCAGGTCACAGTCTCCCCAGGAGGCGTGGGTTCGAATCCCGCCTCAGACAGAGCCCATTGAAAGTACCAAGCAAGAACAAAGCAAACACAGTCAAGAGAGCATTACCAGATGATAAGATGGCAGAGCGGTCTAAGGCGTTGCGTTCAGGTCGCAGTCTCCCCAGGAGGCGTGGGTTCAAATCCCACCTCAGACAGTGCCCATTGAAAGTACCAAGCAAGAACAAAGCAAACACAGTCAAGAGAGCATTACCAGTTGCAAGCATAGCGGAGCGGTCTAATGCGTTGCGTTCAGGTCGCAGTCTCCACAGGAGGCGTGGGTTCGAATCCCACCTCAGACAGAGCCCATTGAAAGTACCAAGCAATAACCAAGGAAACACGGTCAAGAGAGCATTACCAGTTGCCAGGATGGCAGAGCGGTCTAAGGCGTTGCGTTCAGGTCGCAGTCTCCCCTGGTGGCGTGGGTTCGAATCCCGCCTCAGACAGAGCCCATTGAAAGTACCAAGCAAGAACAAAGCAAACACAGTTAAGAGAGCATTACCAGTTGCCAGGATGGCAGAGCGGTCTAAGGCGCTGCGTTCAGGTCGCAGTCTCCCCAGGAGGCGTGGGTTCGTATCCCGCCTCAGACAGAGCCCATTGAAAGTACCAAGCAAGAACAAAGTAAACACAGTCAAGAGATCATTACCAGTTGCCAGGATGGCGGAGCGGTATAAGGCGTTGCGTTCAGGTCGCAGTCTCCCCAGGAGGCGTGGGTTCGAATCCCGCCTCAGACAGAGCCCATTGAAAGTACCAAGCAAGAACAAAGCAAACACAGTCAAGAGAGCATTACCAGTTGCCAGGATGGCAGAGCGGTCTAAGGCGCTGCGTTCAGGTCGCAGTCTTCCCAGGAGGCGTGGGTTTGAATGCCGCAGCAGACAGAGCCCATTGAAAGTAACAAGCAAGAAGAAAGCAAACACAGTCAAGAGAGCATTACCAGCTGCAAGGATGGCAGAGCGGTCTTAGGCGTTGCGTTCAGGTCGCAGTCTCCCCAGGAGGCGTGGGTTCGAATCCCGCCTCAGACAGAGCCCATTGAAAGTACCAAGCAAGAACAAAGCAAACACAGTCAAGAGAGCATTACCAGATGATAAGATGGCAGAGCGGTCTAAGGCGTTGCGTTCAGGTCGCAGTCTCCCCAGGAGGCGTGGGTTCAAATCCCACCTCAGACAGTGCCCATTGAAAGTACCAAGCAAGAACAAAGCAAACACAGTCAAGAGAGCATTACCAGTTGCAAGCATAGCGGAGCGGTCGAATGCGTTGCGTTCAGGTCGCAGTCTCCACAGGAGGCGTGGGTTCGAATCCCACCTCAGACAGAGCCCATTGAAAGTACCAAGCAATAACCAAGGAAACACGGTCAAGAGAGCATTACCAGTTGCCAGGATGGCGGAGCGGTCTAAGGCGTTGCGTTCAGGTCACAGTCTCCCCAGGAGGCGTGGGTTCGAATCCCACCTCAGACAGAGCCCATTGAAAGTACCAAGCAAGAACAAAGCAAACACAGTAAAGAGAGCATTACCAGGTGCCAGGATGGCGGAGCGGTCTAAGGCGTTGCGTTCAGGTCGCAGTCTCCCCAGGAGGCGTGGGTTCGAATCCCACCTCAGACAGAGCCCATTGAAAGTACCAAGCAAGAACAAAGGAAACACAGTCAAGAAAGCATTACCAGTTGCCAGGATGGCGGAGCGGTCTAAGGCGTTGCGTTCAGGTCGCAGTCTCCCCAGGAGGCGTGGGTTCGAATCCCACCTCAGACAGAGCCCATTGAAAGTACCAAGCAAGAACAAAGCAAACACAGTCAAGAGAGCATTACCAGATGATAAGATGGCAGAGCGGTCTAAGGCGTTGCGTTCAGGTCGCAGTCTCCCCAGGAGGCGTGGGTTCAAATCCCACCTCAGACAGTGACCATTGAAAGTACCAAGCAAGAACAAAGCAAACACAGTCAAGAGAGCATTACCAGCTGCCAGGATGGCAGAGCGGTCTAAGGCGTTGCGTTCAGGTCGCAGTCACCCCTGGAGGCGTGGGTTCGAATCCCGCCTCAGACAGAGCCCATTGAAAGTACCAAGCAAGAAGAAAGCAAACACATTCAAGAGAGCATTACCAGTTGCCAGGATTGCAGAGCGGTCTAAGGCGCTGCGTTCAGGTCGCCGTCTCCCCAGCAGGCGTGGGTTCAAATCCCGCAGCAGACAGAGCCCAATGAAAGTACCAAGCAAGAAGAAAGCAAAGACAGTCAAGAGAGCATTACCAGCTGCAAGGATGGCGGAGCGGTCGAAGGCGTTGCGTTCAGGTCGCAGTCTCCCCAGGAGGCGTGGGTTCGAATCCCACCTCAGACAGAGCCCATTGAAAGTACCAAGCAATGACAAAGGAAACACGGTCAAGAGAGCATTACCAGTTGCCAGGATGGCGGAGCGGTCTAAGGCGTTGCGTTCAGGTGACAGTCTCCCCAGGAGGCGTGGGTTCGAATCCCACCTCAGACAGAGCCCATTGAAAGTACCAAGCAAGAACAAAGCAAACACAGTAAAGAGAGCATTACCAGGTGCCAGGATGGCGGAGCGGTCTAAGGCGTTGCGTTCAGGTCGCAGTCTCCCCTGGAGGCGTGGGTTCGAATCCCACCTCAGACAGAGCCCATTGAAAGTACCAAGCAAGAACAAAGGAAACACAGTCAAGAAAGCATTACCAGTTGCCAAGATGGCAGAGCGGTCTAAGGCGTTGCGTTCAGGTCGCAGTCTCCCCAGGAGGCGTGGGTTCGAATCCCACCTCAGACAGAGCCCATTGAAAGTACCAAGCAAGAACAAAAGAAACACAGTCAAGAAAGCATTACCAGTTGCCAGGATGGCGGAGCGGTCTAAGGCGTTGCGTTCAGGTGACAGTCTCCCCAGGAGGCGTGGGTTCGAATCCCACCTCAGACAGAGCCCATTGAAAGTACCAAGCAAGAACAAAGCAAACACAGTAAAGAGAGCATTACCAGGTGCCAGGATGGCGGAGCGGTCTAAGGCGTTGCGTTCAGGTGACAGTCTCCCCAGGAGGCGTGGGTTCGAATCCCACCTCAGACAGAGCCCATTGAAAGTACCAAGCAAGAACAAAGCAAACACAGTAAAGAGAGCATTACCAGGTGCCAGGATGGCGGAGCGGTCTAAGGCGTTGCGTTCAGGTCGCAGTCTCCCCTGGAGGCGTGGGTTCGAATCCCGCCTCAGACAGAGCCCATTGAAAGTACCAAGCAAAAACAAAGCAAACACGGTCAAGAGAGCATTACCAGTTGCCAGGATGGCGGAGCGGTCTAAGGCGCTGCGTTCAGGTCGCAGTCTCCCCAGGAGGCGTGGGTTCGAATCCCGCCTCAGACAGAGCCCATTGAAAGTACCAAGCAATAACAAAGGAAACACGGTCAAGAGAGCATTACCAGTTGCCAGGATGGCGGAGCGGTCTAAGGCGTTGCGTTCAGGTCGCAGTCTCCCCAGGAGGCGTGGGTTCGAATCCCACCTCAGACAGTGCCCATTGAAAGTACCAAGCAAGAACAAAGCAAACACAGTCAAGAGAGCATTACCAGATGATAAGATGGCAGAGCGGTCTCAGGCGTTGCGTTCAGGTCACAGTCTCCCCAGGAGGCGTGGGTTTGAATCCCACCTCAGACAGTGCCCATTGAAAGTACCAAGCAAGAACAAAGCAAACACATTCAAGAGAGCATTACCAGTTGCCAGGATGGCGGAACGGTCTAAGGCGTTGCGTTCAGGTCGCAGTCTCCCCAGGAGGCGTGGGTTCGAATCCCACCTCAGACAGTGCCCATTGAAAGTACCAAGCAAGAACAAAGCAAACACAGTCAAGAGAGCATTACCAGTTGCCAGGATGGCGGAGCGGTCTAAGGCGTTGCGTTCAGGTCGCAGTCTCCCCAGGAGGCGTGGGTTCGAATCCCGCCTCAGACAGAGCCCATTGAAAGTACCAAGCAAGAACAAAGCAAACACATTCAAGAGAGCATTACCAGGTGCCAGGATGGCGGAGCGGTCTAAGGCGTTGCGTTAAGGTCGCAGTCTCCCCAGGAGGCGTGGGTTCGAATCCCGCCTCAGAAAGAGCCCATTGAAAGTACCAAGCAAGAACAAAGCAAACACAGTCAAGAGAGCATTATCAGTTGCCAGGATTGCAGAGCGGTCTAAGGCGCTGCGTTCAGGTCGCAGTCTCCCCAGGAGGCGTGGGTTCGAATCCCGCCTCAGACAGAGCCCATTGAAAGTACCAAGCAATAACAAAGGAAACACGGTCAAGAGAGCATTACCAGTTGCCAGGATGGCGGAGCGGTCTAAGGCGTTGCGTTCAGGTCGCAGTCTCCCCAGGAGGCGTGTGTTCGAATCCCACCTCAGACAGAGCCCATTGAAAGTACCAAGCAATAACAAAGGAAACACGGTCAAGAGAGCATTACCAGTTGCCAGGATGGCGGTGCGGTCTAAGGCGTTGCGTTCAGGTCGCAGTCTCCCCAGGAGGCGTGGGTTCGAATCCCGCCTCAGAAAGAGCCCATTGAAAGTACCAAGCAAGAACAAAGCAAACACAGTCAAGAGAGCATTACCAGTTGCCAGGATTGCAGAGCGGTCTAAGGCGTTGCGTTAAGGTCGCAGTCTCCCCTGGAGGCGTGGGTTCGAATCCCGCCTCAGACAGAGCCCATTGAAAGTACCAAGCAAAAACAAAGCAAACACGGTCAAGAGAGCATTACCAGTTGCCAGGATGGCGGAGCGGTCTAAGGCGCTGCGTTCAGGTCGCAGTCTCCCCAGGAGGCGTGGGTTCGAATCCCGCCTCAGACAGAGCCCATTGAAAGTACCAAGCAATAACAAAGGAAACACGGTCAAGAGAGCATTACCAGTTGCCAGGATGGCGGAGCGGTCTAAGGCGTTGCGTTCAGGTCGCAGTCTCCCCAGGAGGCGTGGGTTCGAATCCCACCTCAGACAGTGCCCATTGAAAGTACCAAGCAAGAACAAAGCAAACACAGTCAAGAGAGCTTTACCAGGTGCCAGGATGGCGGAGCGGTCTAAGGCGTTGCGTTCAGGTCGCAGTCTCCCCAGGAGGCGTGGGTTCGAATCCCACCTCAGACAGAGCCCATTGAAAGTACCAAGCAAGAACAAAGGAAACACAGCAAAGAGAGAGCATTACCAGGTGCCAGGATGGCGGAGCGGTCTAAGGCGTTGCGTTCAGGTCGCAGTCTCCCCAGGAGGCGTGGGTTCGAATCCCGCCTCAGACAGAGCCCATTGAAAGTACCAAGCAATAACAAAGGAAACACGGTCAAGAGAGCATTACCAGTTGCCAGGATGGCGGAGCGGTCTAAGGCGTTGCGTTCAGGTCGCAGTCTCCCCAGGAGGCGTGGGTTCGAATCCCGCCTCAGACAGAGCCCATTGAAAGTACCAAGCAAAAACAAAGCAAACACGGTCAAGAGAGCATTACCAGTTGCCAGGATGGCGGAGCGGTCTAAGGCGCTGCGTTCAGGTCGCAGTCTCCCCAGGAGGCGTGGGTTCGAATCCCGCCTCAGACAGAGCCCATTGAAAGTACCAAGCAATAACAAAGGAAACACGGTCAAGAGAGCATTACCAGTTGCCAGGATGGCGGAGCGGTCTAAGGCGTTGCGTTCAGGTCGCAGTCTCCCCAGGAGGCGTGGGTTCGAATCCCACCTCAGACAGTGCCCATTGAAAGTACCAAGCAAGAACAAAGCAAACACAGTCAAGAGAGCATTACCAGATGATAAGATGGCAGAGCGGTCTCAGGCGTTGCGTTCAGGTCACAGTCTCCCCAGGAGGCGTGGGTTTGAATCCCACCTCAGACAGTGCCCATTGAAAGTACCAAGCAAGAACAAAGCAAACACATTCAAGAGAGCATTACCAGTTGCCAGGATGGCGGAACGGTCTAAGGCGTTGCGTTCAGGTCGCAGTCTCCCCAGGAGGCGTGGGTTCGAATCCCACCTCAGACAGTGCCCATTGAAAGTACCAAGCAAGAACAAAGCAAACACAGTCAAGAGAGCATTACCAGTTGCCAGGATGGCGGAGCGGTCTAAGGCGTTGCGTTCAGGTCGCAGTCTCCCCAGGAGGCGTGGGTTCGAATCCCGCCTCAGACAGAGCCCATTGAAAGTACCAAGCAATAACAAAGGAAACACGGTCAAGAGAGCATTACCAGTTGCCAGGATGGCAGAGCGTTCTAAGGCGTTGCGTTCAGGTCGCAGTCTCCCCAGGAGGTGTGGGTTCGAATCCCGCCTCAGACAGAGCCCATTGAAAGTACCAAGCAAGAACAAAGCCAACACATTCAAGAGAGCATTACCAGGTGCCAGGATGGCGGAGCGGTCTAAGGCGTTGCGTTCAGGTCGCAGTCTCCCCAGGAGGCGTGGGTTCGAATCCCGCCTCAGAAAGAGCCCATTGAAAGTACCAAGCAAGAACAAAGCAAACACAGTCAAGAGAGCATTACCAGTTGCCAGGATTGCAGAGCGGTCTAAGGCGTTGCGTTAAGGTCGCAGTCTCCCCTGGAGGCGTGGGTTCGAATCCCGCCTCAGACAGAGCCCATTGAAAGTACCAAGCAAAAACAAAGCAAACACGGTCAAGAGAGCATTACCAGTTGCCAGGATGGCGGAGCGGTCTAAGGCGCTGCGTTCAGGTCGCAGTCTCCCCAGGAGGCGTGGGTTCGAATCCCGCCTCAGACAGAGCCCATTGAAAGTACCAAGCAATAACAAAGGAAACACGGTCAAGAGAGCATTACCAGTTGCCAGGATGGCGGAGCGGTCTAAGGCGTTGCGTTCAGGTCGCAGTCTCCCCAGGAGGCGTGGGTTCGAATCCCACCTCAGACAGTGCCCATTGAAAGTACCAAGCAAGAACAAAGCAAACACAGTCAAGAGAGCATTACCAGATGATAAGATGGCAGAGCGGTCTCAGGCGTTGCGTTCAGGTCACAGTCTCCCCAGGAGGCGTGGGTTTGAATCCCACCTCAGACAGTGCCCATTGAAAGTACCAAGCAAGAACAAAGCAAACACATTCAAGAGAGCATTACCAGTTGCCAGGATGGCGGAACGGTCTAAGGCGTTGCGTTCAGGTCGCAGTCTCCCCAGGAGGCGTGGGTTCGAATCCCACCTCAGACAGTGCCCATTGAAAGTACCAAGCAAGAACAAAGCAAACACAGTCAAGAGAGCATTACCAGTTGCCAGGATGGCGGAGCGGTCTAAGGCGTTGCGTTCAGGTCGCAGTCTCCCCAGGAGGCGTGGGTTCGAATCCCGCCTCAGACAGAGCCCATTGAAAGTACCAAGCAAGAACAAAGCAAACACATTCAAGAGAGCATTACCAGGTGCCAGGATGGCGGAGCGGTCTAAGGCGTTGCGTTAAGGTCGCAGTCTCCCCAGGAGGCGTGGGTTCGAATCCCGCCTCAGAAAGAGCCCATTGAAAGTACCAAGCAAGAACAAAGCAAACACAGTCAAGAGAGCATTATCAGTTGCCAGGATTGCAGAGCGGTCTAAGGCGTTGCGTTCAGGTCGCAGTCTCCCCAGGAGGCGTGGGTTCGAATCCCGCCTCAGACAGAGCCCATTGAAAGTACCAAGCAATAACAAAGGAAACACGGTCAAGAGAGCATTACCAGTTGCCAGGATGGCGGAGCGGTCTAAGGCGTTGCGTTCAGGTCGCAGTCTCCCCAGGAGGCGTGTGTTTGAATCCCACCTCAGACAGAGCCCATTGAAAGTACCAAGCAATAACAAAGGAAACACGGTCAAGAGAGCATTACCAGTTGCCAGGATGGCGGTGCGGTCTAAGGCGTTGCGTTCAGGTCGCAGTCTCCCCAGGAGGCGTGGGTTCGAATCCCGCCTCAGAAAGAGCCCATTGAAAGTACCAAGCAAGAACAAAGCAAACACAGTCAAGAGAGCATTACCAGTTGCCAGGATTGCAGAGCGGTCTAAGGCGTTGCGTTAAGGTCGCAGTCTCCCCTGGAGGCGTGGGTTCGAATCCCGCCTCAGACAGAGCCCATTGAAAGTACCAAGCAAAAACAAAGCAAACACGGTCAAGAGAGCATTACCAGTTGCCAGGATGGCGGAGCGGTCTAAGGCGCTGCGTTCAGGTCGCAGTCTCCCCAGGAGGCGTGGGTTCGAATCCCGCCTCAGACAGAGCCCATTGAAAGTACCAAGCAATAACAAAGGAAACACGGTCAAGAGAGCATTACCAGTTGCCAGGATGGCGGAGCGGTCTAAGGCGTTGCGTTCAGGTCGCAGTCTCCCCAGGAGGCGTGGGTTCGAATCCCACCTCAGACAGTGCCCATTGAAAGTACCAAGCAAGAACAAAGCAAACACAGTCAAGAGAGCTTTACCAGGTGCCAGGATGGCGGAGCGGTCTAAGGCGTTGCGTTCAGGTCGCAGTCTCCCCAGGAGGCGTGGGTTCGAATCCCACCTCAGACAGAGCCCATTGAAAGTACCAAGCAAGAACAAAGGAAACACAGCAAAGAGAGAGCATTACCAGGTGCCAGGATGGCGGAGCGGTCTAAGGCGTTGCGTTCAGGTCGCAGTCTCCCCAGGAGGCGTGGGTTCGAATCCCGCCTCAGACAGAGCCCATTGAAAGTACCAAGCAATAACAAAGCAAACACAGTCAAGAGAGCATTACCAGTTGCCAGGATTGCAGAGCGGTCTAAGGCGTTGCGTTAAGGTCGCAGTCTCCCCTGGAGGCGTGGGTTCGAATCCCGCCTCAGACAGAGCCCATTGAAAGTACCAAGCAAAAACAAAGCAAACACGGTCAAGAGAGCATTACCAGTTGCCAGGATGGCGGAGCGGTCTAAGGCGCTGCGTTCAGGTCGCAGTCTCCCCAGGAGGCGTGGGTTCGAATCCCGCCTCAGACAGAGCCCATTGAAAGTACCAAGCAATAACAAAGGAAACACGGTCAAGAGAGCATTACCAGTTGCCAGGATTGCAGAGCGGTCTAAGGCGTTGCGTTAAGGTCGCAGTCTCCCCTGGAGGCGTGGGTTCGAATCCCGCCTCAGACAGAGCCCATTGAAAGTACCAAGCAAAAACAAAGCAAACACATTCAAGAGAGCATTACCAGGTGCCAGGATGGCGGAGCGGTCTAAGGCGTTGCGTTCAGGTCGCAGTCTCCCCAGGAGGCGTGGGTTCGAATCCCGCCTCAGAAAGAGCCCATTGAAAGTACCAAGCAAGAACAAAGCAAACACAGTCAAGAGAGCATTACCAGTTGCCAGGATTGCAGAGCGGTCTAAGGCGTTGCGTTAAGGTCGCAGTCTCCCCTGGAGGCGTGGGTTCGAATCCCGCCTCAGACAGAGCCCATTGAAAGTACCAAGCAAAAACAAAGCAAACACGGTCAAGAGAGCATTACCAGTTGCCAGGATGGCGGAGCGGTCTAAGGCGCTGCGTTCAGGTCGCAGTCTCCCCAGGAGGCGTGGGTTCGAATCCCGCCTCAGACAGAGCCCATTGAAAGTACCAAGCAATAACAAAGGAAACACGGTCAAGAGAGCATTACCAGTTGCCAGGATGGCGGAGCGGTCTAAGGCGTTGCGTTCAGGTCGCAGTCTCCCCAGGAGGCGTGGGTTCGAATCCCACCTCAGACAGTGCCCATTGAAAGTACCAAGCAAGAACAAAGCAAACACAGTCAAGAGAGCATTACCAGATGATAAGATGGCAGAGCGGTCTCAGGCGTTGCGTTCAGGTCACAGTCTCCCCAGGAGGCGTGGGTTTGAATCCCACCTCAGACAGTGCCCATTGAAAGTACCAAGCAAGAACAAAGCAAACACATTCAAGAGAGCATTACCAGTTGCCAGGATGGCGGAACGGTCTAAGGCGTTGCGTTCAGGTCGCAGTCTCCCCAGGAGGCGTGGGTTCGAATCCCACCTCAGACAGTGCCCATTGAAAGTACCAAGCAAGAACAAAGCAAACACAGTCAAGAGAGCATTACCAGTTGCCAGGATGGCGGAGCGGTCTAAGGCGTTGCGTTCAGGTCGCAGTCTCCCCAGGAGGCGTGGGTTCGAATCCCGCCTCAGACAGAGCCCATTGAAAGTACCAAGCAAGAACAAAGCAAACACATTCAAGAGAGCATTACCAGGTGCCAGGATGGCGGAGCGGTCTAAGGCGTTGCGTTAAGGTCGCAGTCTCCCCAGGAGGCGTGGGTTCGAATCCCGCCTCAGAAAGAGCCCATTGAAAGTACCAAGCAAGAACAAAGCAAACACAGTCAAGAGAGCATTATCAGTTGCCAGGATTGCAGAGCGGTCTAAGGCGTTGCGTTCAGGTCGCAGTCTCCCCAGGAGGCGTGGGTTCGAATCCCGCCTCAGACAGAGCCCATTGAAAGTACCAAGCAATAACAAAGGAAACACGGTCAAGAGAGCATTACCAGTTGCCAGGATGGCGGAGCGGTCTAAGGCGTTGCGTTCAGGTCGCAGTCTCCCCAGGAGGCGTGTGTTTGAATCCCACCTCAGACAGAGCCCATTGAAAGTACCAAGCAATAACAAAGGAAACACGGTCAAGAGAGCATTACCAGTTGCCAGGATGGCGGTGCGGTCTAAGGCGTTGCGTTCAGGTCGCAGTCTCCCCAGGAGGCGTGGGTTCGAATCCCGCCTCAGAAAGAGCCCATTGAAAGTACCAAGCAAGAACAAAGCAAACACAGTCAAGAGAGCATTACCAGTTGCCAGGATTGCAGAGCGGTCTAAGGCGTTGCGTTAAGGTCGCAGTCTCCCCTGGAGGCGTGGGTTCGAATCCCGCCTCAGACAGAGCCCATTGAAAGTACCAAGCAAAAACAAAGCAAACACGGTCAAGAGAGCATTACCAGTTGCCAGGATGGCGGAGCGGTCTAAGGCGCTGCGTTCAGGTCGCAGTCTCCCCAGGAGGCGTGGGTTCGAATCCCGCCTCAGACAGAGCCCATTGAAAGTACCAAGCAATAACAAAGGAAACACGGTCAAGAGAGCATTACCAGTTGCCAGGATGGCGGAGCGGTCTAAGGCGTTGCGTTCAGGTCGCAGTCTCCCCAGGAGGCGTGGGTTCGAATCCCACCTCAGACAGTGCCCATTGAAAGTACCAAGCAAGAACAAAGCAAACACAGTCAAGAGAGCTTTACCAGGTGCCAGGATGGCGGAGCGGTCTAAGGCGTTGCGTTCAGGTCGCAGTCTCCCCAGGAGGCGTGGGTTCGAATCCCACCTCAGACAGAGCCCATTGAAAGTACCAAGCAAGAACAAAGGAAACACAGCAAAGAGAGAGCATTACCAGGTGCCAGGATGGCGGAGCGGTCTAAGGCGTTGCGTTCAGGTCGCAGTCTCCCCAGGAGGCGTGGGTTCGAATCCCGCCTCAGACAGAGCCCATTGAAAGTACCAAGCAATAACAAAGGAAACACGGTCAAGAGAGCATTACCAGTTGCCAGGATGGCGGAGCGGTCTAAGGCGTTGCGTTCAGGTCGCAGTCTCCCCAGGAGGCGTGGGTTCGAATCCCACCTCAGACAGTGCCCATTGAAAGTACCAAGCAAGAACAAAGCAAACACAGTCAAGAGAGCTTTACCAGGTGCCAGGATGGCGGAGCGGTCTAAGGCGTTGCGTTCAGGTCGCAGTCTCCCCAGGAGGCGTGGGTTCGAATCCCGCCTCAGACAGTGCCCATTGAAAGTACCAAGCAAGAACAAAGCAAACACAGTAAAGAGAGCATTACCAGTTGCCAGGATGGCAGAGCGTTCTAAGGCGTTGCGTTCAGGTCGCAGTCTCCCCAGGAGGTGTGGGTTCGAATCCCGCCTCAGACAGAGCCCATTGAAAGTACCAAGCAAGAACAAAGCCAACACATTCAAGAGAGCATTACCAGGTGCCAGGATGGCGGAGCGGTCTAAGGCGTTGCGTTCAGGTCGCAGTCTCCCCAGGAGGCGTGGGTTCGAATCCCGCCTCAGAAAGAGCCCATTGAAAGTACCAAGCAAGAACAAAGCAAACACAGTCAAGAGAGCATTACCAGTTGCCAGGATTGCAGAGCGGTCTAAGGCGTTGCGTTAAGGTCGCAGTCTCCCCTGGAGGCGTGGGTTCGAATCCCGCCTCAGACAGAGCCCATTGAAAGTACCAAGCAAAAACAAAGCAAACACGGTCAAGAGAGCATTACCAGTTGCCAGGATGGCGGAGCGGTCTAAGGCGCTGCGTTCAGGTCGCAGTCTCCCCAGGAGGCGTGGGTTCGAATCCCGCCTCAGACAGAGCCCATTGAAAGTACCAAGCAATAACAAAGGAAACACGGTCAAGAGAGCATTACCAGTTGCCAGGATGGCGGAGCGGTCTAAGGCGTTGCGTTCAGGTCGCAGTCTCCCCAGGAGGCGTGGGTTCGAATCCCACCTCAGACAGTGCCCATTGAAAGTACCAAGCAAGAACAAAGCAAACACAGTCAAGAGAGCATTACCAGATGATAAGATGGCAGAGCGGTCTCAGGCGTTGCGTTCAGGTCACAGTCTCCCCAGGAGGCGTGGGTTTGAATCCCACCTCAGACAGTGCCCATTGAAAGTACCAAGCAAGAACAAAGCAAACACATTCAAGAGAGCATTACCAGTTGCCAGGATGGCGGAACGGTCTAAGGCGTTGCGTTCAGGTCGCAGTCTCCCCAGGAGGCGTGGGTTCGAATCCCACCTCAGACAGTGCCCATTGAAAGTACCAAGCAAGAACAAAGCAAACACAGTCAAGAGAGCATTACCAGTTGCCAGGATGGCGGAGCGGTCTAAGGCGTTGCGTTCAGGTCGCAGTCTCCCCAGGAGGCGTGGGTTCGAATCCCGCCTCAGACAGAGCCCATTGAAAGTACCAAGCAAGAACAAAGCAAACACATTCAAGAGAGCATTACCAGGTGCCAGGATGGCGGAGCGGTCTAAGGCGTTGCGTTAAGGTCGCAGTCTCCCCAGGAGGCGTGGGTTCGAATCCCGCCTCAGAAAGAGCCCATTGAAAGTACCAAGCAAGAACAAAGCAAACACAGTCAAGAGAGCATTATCAGTTGCCAGGATTGCAGAGCGGTCTAAGGCGCTGCGTTCAGGTCGCAGTCTCCCCACGAGGCGTGGGTTCGAATCCCGCCTCAGACAGAGCCCATTGAAAGTACCAAGCAATAACAAAGGAAACACGGTCAAGAGAGCATTACCAGTTGCCAGGATGGCGGAGCGGTCTAAGGCGTTGCGTTCAGGTCGCAGTCTCCCCAGGAGGCGTGTGTTCGAATCCCACCTCAGACAGAGCCCATTGAAAGTACCAAGCAATAACAAAGGAAACACGGTCAAGAGAGCATTACCAGTTGCCAGGATGGCGGTGCGGTCTAAGGCGTTGCGTTCAGGTCGCAGTCTCCCCAGGAGGCGTGGGTTCGAATCCCACCTCAGACAGAGCCCATTGAAAGTACCAAGCAAGAACAGCGCAAACACAGTCAAGAGAGCATTACCAGATGATAAGATGGCAGAGCGGTCTCAGGCGTTGCGTTCAGGTCGCAGTAGCCCCAGGAGGCGTGGGTTCAAATCCCACCTCAGACAGTGCCCATTGAAAGTACCAAGCAAGAACAAAGCAAACACAGTCAAGAGAGCATTACCAGTTGCCAGGATGGCGGAGCGGTCAAAGGTGTTGCGTTCAGGTCGCAGTCTCCCCAGGAGGCGTGGGTTCGAATCCCACCTCAGACAGAGCCCATTGAAAGTACCAAGCAAGAACAAAGCAAACACAGTCAAGAGAGCATTACCAGTTGCCAGGATGGAGGAGCGGTCTAAGGCGTTGCGTTCAGGTCGCAGTCTCCCCAGGAGGCGTGGGTTCGAATCCCACCTCAGACAGTGCCCATTGAAACTACAAAGCAAGAACAAAGCAAACACAGTCAAGAGAGCATTACCAGTTGCCAGGATGGCGGAGCGGTCTAAGGCGTTGCGTTCAGGTCGCAGTCTCCCAAGGAGGCGTGGGTTCGAATCCCACCTCAGACAAAGCCCATTGAATGTACCAAGCAAGAACAAAGCAAACACATTCAAGAGAGCATTACCAGGTGCCAGGTTGGCGGAGCGGTCTAAGGCGTTGCGTTCAGGTCGCAGTCTCCCCAGGAGGCGTGGGTTCGAATCCCACCTCAGACAGAGCCCATTGAATGTACCAAGCAAGAACAAAGCAAACACATTCAAGAGAGCTTTACCAGGTGCCAGGATGGCGGAGCGTTCTAAGGCGTTGCGTTCAGGTCGCAGTCTCCCCAGGAGGTGTGGGTTCGAATCCCGCCTCAGACAGAGCCCATTGAAAGTACCAAGCAAGAACAAAGCCAACACATTCAAGAGAGCATTACCAGGTGCCAGGATGGCGGAGCGGTCTAAGGCGTTGCGTTCAGGTCGCAGTCTCCCCAGGAGGCGTGGGTTCGAATCCCGCCTCAGAAAGAGCCCATTGAAAGTACCAAGCAAGAACAAAGCAAACACAGTGAAGAGAGCATTACCAGTTGCCAGGATTGCAGAGCGTTCTAAGGCGTTGCGTTCAGGTCGCAGTCTCCCCAGGAGGTGTGGGTTCGAATCCCGCCTCAGACAGAGCCCATTGAAAGTACCAAGCAAGAACAAAGCCAACACATTCAAGAGAGCATTACCAGGTGCCAGGATGGCGGAGCGGTCTAAGGCGTTGCGTTCAGGTCGCAGTCTCCCCAGGAGGCGTGGGTTCGAATCCCGCCTCAGAAAGAGCCCATTGAAAGTACCAAGCAAGAACAAAGCAAACACAGTGAAGAGAGCATTACCAGTTGCCAGGATTGCAGAGCGTTCTAAGGCGTTGCGTTCAGGTCGCAGTCTCCCCAGGAGGTGTGGGTTCGAATCCCGCCTCAGACAGAGCCCATTGAAAGTACCAAGCAAAAACAAAGCAAACACGGTCAAGAGAGCATTACCAGTTGCCAGGATGGCGGAGCGGTCTAAGGCGCTGCGTTCAGGTCGCAGTCTCCCCAGGAGGCGTGGGTTCGAATCCCGCCTCAGACAGAGCCCATTGAAAGTACCAAGCAATAACAAAGGAAACACGGTCAAGAGAGCATTACCAGTTGCCAGGATGGCGGAGCGGTCTAAGGCGTTGCGTTCAGGTCGCAGTCTCCCCAGGAGGCGTGGGTTCGAATCCCACCTCAGACAGTGCCCATTGAAAGTACCAAGCAAGAACAAAGCAAACACAGTCAAGAGAGCATTACCAGATGATAAGATGGCAGAGCGGTCTCAGGCGTTGCGTTCAGGTCACAGTCTCCCCAGGAGGCGTGGGTTTGAATCCCACCTCAGACAGTGCCCATTGAAAGTACCAAGCAAGAACAAAGCAAACACATTCAAGAGAGCATTACCAGTTGCCAGGATGGCGGAACGGTCTAAGGCGTTGCGTTCAGGTCGCAGTCTCCCCAGGAGGCGTGGGTTCGAATCCCACCTCAGACAGTGCCCATTGAAAGTACCAAGCAAGAACAAAGCAAACACAGTCAAGAGAGCATTACCAGTTGCCAGGATGGCGGAGCGGTCTAAGGCGTTGCGTTCAGGTCGCAGTCTCCCCAGGAGGCGTGGGTTCGAATCCCGCCTCAGACAGAGCCCATTGAAAGTACCAAGCAAGAACAAAGCAAACACATTCAAGAGAGCATTACCAGGTGCCAGGATGGCGGAGCGGTCTAAGGCGTTGCGTTAAGGTCGCAGTCTCCCCAGGAGGCGTGGGTTCGAATCCCGCCTCAGAAAGAGCCCATTGAAAGTACCAAGCAAGAACAAAGCAAACACAGTCAAGAGAGCATTATCAGTTGCCAGGATTGCAGAGCGGTCTAAGGCGCTGCGTTCAGGTCGCAGTCTCCCCACGAGGCGTGGGTTCGAATCCCGCCTCAGACAGAGCCCATTGAAAGTACCAAGCAATAACAAAGGAAACACGGTCAAGAGAGCATTACCAGTTGCCAGGATGGCGGAGCGGTCTAAGGCGTTGCGTTCAGGTCGCAGTCTCCCCAGGAGGCGTGGGTTCGAATCCCACCTCAGACAGTGCCCATTGAAACTACAAAGCAAGAACAAAGCAAACACAGTCAAGAGAGCATTACCAGTTGCCAGGATGGCGGAGCGGTCTAAGGCGTTGCGTTCAGGTCGCAGTCTCCCAAGGAGGCGTGGGTTCGAATCCCACCTCAGACAGAGCCCATTGAATGTACCAAGCAAGAACAAAGCAAACACATTCAAGAGAGCATTACCAGGTGCCAGGTTGGCGGAGCGGTCTAAGGCGTTGCGTTCAGGTCGCAGTCTCCCCAGGAGGCGTGGGTTCGAATCCCACCTCAGACAGAGCCCATTGAATGTACCAAGCAAGAACAAAGCAAACACATTCAAGAGAGCTTTACCAGGTGCCAGGATGGCGGAGCGTTCTAAGGCGTTGCGTTCAGGTCGCAGTCTCCCCAGGAGGTGTGGGTTCGAATCCCGCCTCAGACAGAGCCCATTGAAAGTACCAAGCAAGAACAAAGCCAACACATTCAAGAGAGCATTACCAGGTGCCAGGATGGCGGAGCGGTCTAAGGCGTTGCGTTCAGGTCGCAGTCTCCCCAGGAGGCGTGGGTTCGAATCCCGCCTCAGAAAGAGCCCATTGAAAGTACCAAGCAAGAACAAAGCAAACACAGTGAAGAGAGCATTACCAGTTGCCAGGATTGCAGAGCGTTCTAAGGCGTTGCGTTCAGGTCGCAGTCTCCCCAGGAGGTGTGGGTTCGAATCCCGCCTCAGACAGAGCCCATTGAAAGTACCAAGCAAGAACAAAGCCAACACATTCAAGAGAGCATTACCAGGTGCCAGGATGGCGGAGCGGTCTAAGGCGTTGCGTTCAGGTCGCAGTCTCCCCAGGAGGCGTGGGTTCGAATCCCGCCTCAGAAAGAGCCCATTGAAAGTACCAAGCAAGAACAAAGCAAACACAGTGAAGAGAGCATTACCAGTTGCCAGGATTGCAGAGCGTTCTAAGGCGTTGCGTTCAGGTCGCAGTCTCCCCAGGAGGTGTGGGTTCGAATCCCGCCTCAGACAGAGCCCATTGAAAGTACCAAGCAAAAACAAAGCAAACACGGTCAAGAGAGCATTACCAGTTGCCAGGATGGCGGAGCGGTCTAAGGCGCTGCGTTCAGGTCGCAGTCTCCCCAGGAGGCGTGGGTTCGAATCCCGCCTCAGACAGAGCCCATTGAAAGTACCAAGCAATAACAAAGGAAACACGGTCAAGAGAGCATTACCAGTTGCCAGGATGGCGGAGCGGTCTAAGGCGTTGCGTTCAGGTCGCAGTCTCCCCAGGAGGCGTGGGTTCGAATCCCACCTCAGACAGTGCCCATTGAAAGTACCAAGCAAGAACAAAGCAAACACAGTCAAGAGAGCATTACCAGATGATAAGATGGCAGAGCGGTCTCAGGCGTTGCGTTCAGGTCACAGTCTCCCCAGGAGGCGTGGGTTTGAATCCCACCTCAGACAGTGCCCATTGAAAGTACCAAGCAAGAACAAAGCAAACACATTCAAGAGAGCATTACCAGTTGCCAGGATGGCGGAACGGTCTAAGGCGTTGCGTTCAGGTCGCAGTCTCCCCAGGAGGCGTGGGTTCGAATCCCACCTCAGACAGTGCCCATTGAAAGTACCAAGCAAGAACAAAGCAAACACAGTCAAGAGAGCATTACCAGTTGCCAGGATGGCGGAGCGGTCTAAGGCGTTGCGTTCAGGTCGCAGTCTCCCCAGGAGGCGTGGGTTCGAATCCCGCCTCAGACAGAGCCCATTGAAAGTACCAAGCAAGAACAAAGCAAACACATTCAAGAGAGCATTACCAGGTGCCAGGATGGCGGAGCGGTCTAAGGCGTTGCGTTAAGGTCGCAGTCTCCCCAGGAGGCGTGGGTTCGAATCCCGCCTCAGAAAGAGCCCATTGAAAGTACCAAGCAAGAACAAAGCAAACACAGTCAAGAGAGCATTATCAGTTGCCAGGATTGCAGAGCGGTCTAAGGCGCTGCGTTCAGGTCGCAGTCTCCCCACGAGGCGTGGGTTCGAATCCCGCCTCAGACAGAGCCCATTGAAAGTACCAAGCAATAACAAAGGAAACACGGTCAAGAGAGCATTACCAGTTGCCAGGATGGCGGAGCGGTCTAAGGCGTTGCGTTCAGGTCGCAGTCTCCCCAGGAGGCGTGGGTTCGAATCCCACCTCAGACAGTGCCCATTGAAACTACAAAGCAAGAACAAAGCAAACACAGTCAAGAGAGCATTACCAGTTGCCAGGATGGCGGAGCGGTCTAAGGCGTTGCGTTCAGGTCGCAGTCTCCCAAGGAGGCGTGGGTTCGAATCCCACCTCAGACAGAGCCCATTGAATGTACCAAGCAAGAACAAAGCAAACACATTCAAGAGAGCATTACCAGGTGCCAGGTTGGCGGAGCGGTCTAAGGCGTTGCGTTCAGGTCGCAGTCTCCCCAGGAGGCGTGGGTTCGAATCCCACCTCAGACAGAGCCCATTGAATGTACCAAGCAAGAACAAAGCAAACACATTCAAGAGAGCTTTACCAGGTGCCAGGATGGCGGAGCGTTCTAAGGCGTTGCGTTCAGGTCGCAGTCTCCCCAGGAGGTGTGGGTTCGAATCCCGCCTCAGACAGAGCCCATTGAAAGTACCAAGCAAGAACAAAGCCAACACATTCAAGAGAGCATTACCAGGTGCCAGGATGGCGGAGCGGTCTAAGGCGTTGCGTTCAGGTCGCAGTCTCCCCAGGAGGCGTGGGTTCGAATCCCGCCTCAGAAAGAGCCCATTGAAAGTACCAAGCAAGAACAAAGCAAACACAGTGAAGAGAGCATTACCAGTTGCCAGGATTGCAGAGCGTTCTAAGGCGTTGCGTTCAGGTCGCAGTCTCCCCAGGAGGTGTGGGTTCGAATCCCGCCTCAGACAGAGCCCATTGAAAGTACCAAGCAAGAACAAAGCCAACACATTCAAGAGAGCATTACCAGGTGCCAGGATGGCGGAGCGGTCTAAGGCGTTGCGTTCAGGTCGCAGTCTCCCCAGGAGGCGTGGGTTCGAATCCCGCCTCAGAAAGAGCCCATTGAAAGTACCAAGCAAGAACAAAGCAAACACAGTGAAGAGAGCATTACCAGTTGCCAGGATTGCAGAGCGTTCTAAGGCGTTGCGTTCAGGTCGCAGTCTCCCCAGGAGGTGTGGGTTCGAATCCCGCCTCAGACAGAGCCCATTGAAAGTACCAAGCAAAAACAAAGCAAACACGGTCAAGAGAGCATTACCAGTTGCCAGGATGGCGGAGCGGTCTAAGGCGCTGCGTTCAGGTCGCAGTCTCCCCAGGAGGCGTGGGTTCGAATCCCGCCTCAGACAGAGCCCATTGAAAGTACCAAGCAATAACAAAGGAAACACGGTCAAGAGAGCATTACCAGTTGCCAGGATGGCGGAGCGGTCTAAGGCGTTGCGTTCAGGTCGCAGTCTCCCCAGGAGGCGTGGGTTCGAATCCCACCTCAGACAGTGCCCATTGAAAGTACCAAGCAAGAACAAAGCAAACACAGTCAAGAGAGCATTACCAGATGATAAGATGGCAGAGCGGTCTCAGGCGTTGCGTTCAGGTCACAGTCTCCCCAGGAGGCGTGGGTTTGAATCCCACCTCAGACAGTGCCCATTGAAAGTACCAAGCAAGAACAAAGCAAACACATTCAAGAGAGCATTACCAGTTGCCAGGATGGCGGAACGGTCTAAGGCGTTGCGTTCAGGTCGCAGTCTCCCCAGGAGGCGTGGGTTCGAATCCCACCTCAGACAGTGCCCATTGAAAGTACCAAGCAAGAACAAAGCAAACACAGTCAAGAGAGCATTACCAGTTGCCAGGATGGCGGAGCGGTCTAAGGCGTTGCGTTCAGGTCGCAGTCTCCCCAGGAGGTGTGGGTTCGAATCCCGCCTCAGACAGAGCCCATTGAAAGTACCAAGCAAGAACAAAGCAAACACATTCAAGAGAGCATTACCAGGTGCCAGGATGGCGGAGCGGTCTAAGGCGTTGCGTTAAGGTCGCAGTCTCCCCAGGAGGCGTGGGTTCGAATCCCGCCTCAGACAGAGCCCATTGAAAGTACCAAGCAAGAACAGCGCAAACACAGTCAAGAGAGCATTACCAGATGATAAGATGGCAGAGCGGTCTCAGGCGTTGCGTTCAGGTCGCAGTCTCCCCAGGAGGCGTGGGTTCGAATCCCACCTCAGACAGTGCCCATTGAAAGTACCAAGCAAGAACAAAGCAAACACAGTCAAGAGAGCATTACCAGTTGCCAGGATGGCGGAGCGGTCAAAGGTGTTGCGTTCAGGTCGCAGTCTCCCCAGGAGGCGTGGGTTCGAATCCCACCTCAGACAGAGCCCATTGAAAGTACCAAGCAAGAACAAAGCAAACACAGTCAAGAGAGCATTACCAGTTGCCAGGATTGCAGAGCGTTCTAAGGCGTTGCGTTCAGGTCGCAGTCTCCCCAGGAGGTGTGGGTTCGAATCCCGCCTCAGACAGAGCCCATTGAAAGTACCAAGCAAGAACAAAGCCAACACATTCAAGAGAGCATTACCAGGTGCCAGGATGGCGGAGCGGTCTAAGGCGTTGCGTTCAGGTCGCAGTCTCCCCAGGAGGCGTGGGTTCGAATCCCGCCTCAGAAAGAGCCCATTGAAAGTACCAAGCAAGAACAAAGCAAACACAGTGAAGAGAGCATTACCAGTTGCCAGGATTGCAGAGCGTTCTAAGGCGTTGCGTTCAGGTCGCAGTCTCCCCAGGAGGTGTGGGTTCGAATCCCGCCTCAGACAGAGCCCATTGAAAGTACCAAGCAAAAACAAAGCAAACACGGTCAAGAGAGCATTACCAGTTGCCAGGATGGCGGAGCGGTCTAAGGCGCTGCGTTCAGGTCGCAGTCTCCCCAGGAGGCGTGGGTTCGAATCCCGCCTCAGACAGAGCCCATTGAAAGTACCAAGCAATAACAAAGGAAACACGGTCAAGAGAGCATTACCAGTTGCCAGGATGGCGGAGCGGTCTAAGGCGTTGCGTTCAGGTCGCAGTCTCCCCAGGAGGCGTGGGTTCGAATCCCACCTCAGACAGTGCCCATTGAAAGTACCAAGCAAGAACAAAGCAAACACAGTCAAGAGAGCATTACCAGATGATAAGATGGCAGAGCGGTCTCAGGCGTTGCGTTCAGGTCACAGTCTCCCCAGGAGGCGTGGGTTTGAATCCCACCTCAGACAGTGCCCATTGAAAGTACCAAGCAAGAACAAAGCAAACACATTCAAGAGAGCATTACCAGTTGCCAGGATGGCGGAACGGTCTAAGGCGTTGCGTTCAGGTCGCAGTCTCCCCAGGAGGCGTGGGTTCGAATCCCACCTCAGACAGTGCCCATTGAAAGTACCAAGCAAGAACAAAGCAAACACAGTCAAGAGAGCATTACCAGTTGCCAGGATGGCGGAGCGGTCTAAGGCGTTGCGTTCAGGTCGCAGTCTCCCCAGGAGGCGTGGGTTCGAATCCCGCCTCAGACAGAGCCCATTGAAAGTACCAAGCAAGAACAAAGCAAACACATTCAAGAGAGCATTACCAGGTGCCAGGATGGCGGAGCGGTCTAAGGCGTTGCGTTAAGGTCGCAGTCTCCCCAGGAGGCGTGGGTTCGAATCCCGCCTCAGACAGAGCCCATTGAAAGTACCAAGCAAGAACAGCGCAAACACAGTCAAGAGAGCATTACCAGATGATAAGATGGCAGAGCGGTCTCAGGCGTTGCGTTCAGGTCGCAGTCTCCCCAGGAGGCGTGGGTTCGAATCCCACCTCAGACAGTGCCCATTGAAAGTACCAAGCAAGAACAAAGCAAACACAGTCAAGAGAGCATTACCAGTTGCCAGGATGGCGGAGCGGTCAAAGGTGTTGCGTTCAGGTCGCAGTCTCCCCAGGAGGCGTGGGTTCGAATCCCACCTCAGACAGAGCCCATTGAAAGTACCAAGCAAGAACAAAGCAAACACAGTCAAGAGAGCATTACCAGTTGCCAGGATGGTGGAGCGGTCTAAGGCGTTGCGTTCAGGTCGCAGTCTCCCCAGGAGGCGTGGGTTCGAATCCCACCTCAGACAGTGCCCATTGAAACTACAAAGCAAGAACAAAGCAAACACAGTCAAGAGAGCATTACCAGTTGCCAGGATGGCGGAGCGGTCTAAGGCGTTGCGTTCAGGTCGCAGTCTCCCAAGGAGGCGTGGGTTCGAATCCCACCTCAGACAGAGCCCATTGAATGTACCAAGCAAGAACAAAGAAAACACATTCAAGAGAGCATTACCAGGTGCCAGGTTGGCGGAGCGGTCTAAGGCGTTGCGTTCAGGTCGCAGTCTCCCCAGGAGGCGTGGGTTCGAATCCCACCTCAGACAGAGCCCATTGAATGTACCAAGCAAGAACAAAGCAAACACATTCAAGAGAGCTTTACCAGGTGCCAGGATGGCGGAGCGGTCTAAGGCGTTGCGTTCAGGTCGCAGTCTCCCCAGGAGGCGTGGGTTCGAATCCCACCTCAGACAGAGCCCATTGAAAGTACCAAGCAAGAACAAAGGAAACACAGCAAAGAGAGAGCATTACCAGGTGCCAGGATGGCGGAGCGGTCTAAGGCGTTGCGTTCAGGTCGCAGTCTCTCCAGGAGGCGTGGGTTCGAATCCCGCCTCAGACAGTGCCCATTGAAAGTACCAAGCAAGAACAAAGCAAACACAGTAAAGAGAGCATTACCAGTTGCCAGGATGGCAGAGCGTTCTAAGGCGTTGCGTTCAGGTCGCAGTCTCCCCAGGAGGTGTGGGTTCGAATCCCGCCTCAGACAGAGCCCATTGAAAGTACCAAGCAAGAACAAAGCCAACACATTCAAGAGAGCATTACCAGGTGCCAGGATGGCGGAGCGGTCTAAGGCGTTGCGTTCAGGTCGCAGTCTCCCCAGGAGGCGTGGGTTCGAATCCCGCCTCAGAAAGAGCCCATTGAAAGTACCAAGCAAGAACAAAGCAAACACAGTCAAGAGAGCATTACCAGTTGCCAGGATTGCAGAGCGGTCTAAGGCGTTGCGTTAAGGTCGCAGTCTCCCCTGGAGGCGTGGGTTCGAATCCCGCCTCAGACAGAGCCCATTGAAAGTACCAAGCAAAAACAAAGCAAACACGGTCAAGAGAGCATTACCAGTTGCCAGGATGGCGGAGCGGTCTAAGGCGCTGCGTTCAGGTCGCAGTCTCCCCAGGAGGCGTGGGTTCGAATCCCGCCTCAGACAGAGCCCATTGAAAGTACCAAGCAATAACAAAGGAAACACGGTCAAGAGAGCATTACCAGTTGCCAGGATGGCGGAGCGGTCTAAGGCGTTGCGTTCAGGTCGCAGTCTCCCCAGGAGGCGTGGGTTCGAATCCCACCTCAGACAGTGCCCATTGAAAGTACCAAGCAAGAACAAAGCAAACACAGTCAAGAGAGCATTACCAGATGATAAGATGGCAGAGCGGTCTCAGGCGTTGCGTTCAGGTCACAGTCTCCCCAGGAGGCGTGGGTTTGAATCCCACCTCAGACAGTGCCCATTGAAAGTACCAAGCAAGAACAAAGCAAACACATTCAAGAGAGCATTACCAGTTGCCAGGATGGCGGAACGGTCTAAGGCGTTGCGTTCCGGTCGCAGTCTCCCCAGGAGGCGTGGGTTCGAATCCCACCTCAGACAGTGCCCATTGAAAGTACCAAGCAAGAACAAAGCAAACACAGTCAAGAGAGCATTACCAGTTGCCAGGATGGCGGAGCGGTCTAAGGCGTTGCGTTCAGGTCGCAGTCTCCCCAGGAGGCGTGGGTTCGAATCCCGCCTCAGACAGAGCCCATTGAAAGTACCAAGCAAGAACAAAGCAAACACATTCAAGAGAGCATTACCAGGTGCCAGGATGGCGGAGCGGTCTAAGGCGTTGCGTTAAGGTCGCAGTCTCCCCAGGAGGCGTGGGTTCGAATCCCGCCTCAGAAAGAGCCCATTGAAAGTACCAAGCAAGAACAAAGCAAACACAGTCAAGAGAGCATTATCAGTTGCCAGGATTGCAGAGCGGTCTAAGGCGCTGCGTTCAGGTCGCAGTCTCCCCAGGAGGCGTGGGTTCGAATCCCGCCTCAGACAGAGCCCATTGAAAGTACCAAGCAATAACAAAGGAAACACGGTCAAGAGAGCATTACCAGTTGCCAGGATGGCGGAGCGGTCTAAGGCGTTGCGTTCAGGTCGCAGTCTCCCCAGGAGGCGTGTGTTCGAATCCCACCTCAGACAGAGCCCATTGAAAGTACCAAGCAATAACAAAGGAAACACGGTCAAGAGAGCATTACCAGTTGCCAGGATGGCGGTGCGGTCTAAGGCGTTGCGTTCAGGTCGCAGTCTCCCCAGGAGGCGTGGGTTCGAATCCCACCTCAGACAGAGCCCATTGAAAGTACCAAGCAAGAACAGCGCAAACACAGTCAAGAGAGCATTACCAGATGATAAGATGGCAGAGCGGTCTCAGGCGTTGCGTTCAGGTCGCAGTAGCCCCAGGAGGCGTGGGTTCGAATCCCACCTCAGACAGTGCCCATTGAAAGTACCAAGCAAGAACAAAGCAAACACAGTCAAGAGAGCATTACCAGTTGCCAGGATGGCGGAGCGGTCAAAGGTGTTGCGTTCAGGTCGCAGTCTCCCCAGGAGGCGTGGGTTCGAATCCCACCTCAGACAGAGCCCATTGAAAGTACCAAGCAAGAACAAAGCAAACACAGTCAAGAGAGCATTACCAGTTGCCAGGATGGTGGAGCGGTCTAAGGCGTTGCGTTCAGGTCGCAGTCTCCCCAGGAGGCGTGGGTTCGAATCCCACCTCAGACAGTGCCCATTGAAACTACAAAGCAAGAACAAAGCAAACACAGTCAAGAGAGCATTACCAGTTGCCAGGATGGCGGAGCGGTCTAAGGCGTTGCGTTCAGGTCGCAGTCTCCCAAGGAGGCGTGGGTTCGAATCCCACCTCAGACAGAGCCCATTGAATGTACCAAGCAAGAACAAAGCAAACACATTCAAGAGAGCATTACCAGGTGCCAGGTTGGCGGAGCGGTCTAAGGCGTTGCGTTCAGGTCGCAGTCTCCCCAGGAGGCGTGGGTTCGAATCCCACCTCAGACAGAGCCCATTGAATGTACCAAGCAAGAACAAAGCAAACACATTCAAGAGAGCTTTACCAGGTGCCAGGATGGCGGAGCGGTCTAAGGCGTTGCGTTCAGGTCGCAGTCTCCCCAGGAGGCGTGGGTTCGAATCCCACCTCAGACAGAGCCCATTGAAAGTACCAAGCAAGAACAAAGCAAACACAGTAAAGAGAGCATTACCAGTTGCCAGGATGGCGGAGCGTTCTAAGGCGTTGCGTTCAGGTCGCAGTCTCCCCAGGAGGTGTGGGTTCGAATCCCGCCTCAGACAGAGCCCATTGAAAGTACCAAGCAAGAACAAAGCCAACACATTCAAGAGAGCATTACCAGGTGCCAGGATGGCGGAGCGGTCTAAGGCGTTGCGTTCAGGTCGCAGTCTCCCCAGGAGGCGTGGGTTCGAATCCCGCCTCAGAAAGAGCCCATTGAAAGTACCAAGCAAGAACAAAGCAAACACAGTGAAGAGAGCATTACCAGTTGCCAGGATTGCAGAGCGGTCTAAGGCGTTGCGTTCAGGTCGCAGTCTCCCCTGGAGGCGTGGGTTCGAATCCCACCTCAGACAGAGCCCATTGAAAGTACCAAGCAAGAACAGAGCAAACACAGTCAAGAGAGCATTACCAGATGATAAGATGGCAGAGCGGTCTCAGGCGTTGCGTTCAGGTCGCAGTCTCCCCAGGAGGCGTGGGTTCGAATCCCACCTCAGACAGAGCCCATTGAAAGTACCAAGCAAGAACAAAGCAAACACATTCAAGAGAGCATTACCAGGTGCCAGGATGGCGGAGCGGTCTAAGGCGTTGCGTTCAGGTCGCAGTCTCCCCAGGATGCGTGGGTTCGAATCCCGCCTCAGACAGAGCCCATTGAAAGTACCAAGCAAGAACAAAGCAAGCACATTCAAGAGAGCATTACCAGGTGCCAGGATGGCGGAGCGGTCTAAGGCGTTGTGTTCAGGTCGCAGTCTCCCCAGGAGGCGTGTGTTTGAATCCCACCTCAGACAGTACCCATTGAAAGTACCAAGCAAGAACAAAGGAAACACGGTCAAGAGAGCATTACCAGTTGCCAGGATGGCGGAGCGGTCTAAGGCGTTGCGTTCAGGTCGCAGTCTCCCCAGGAGGCGTGGGTTCGAATCCCACCTCAGACAGTGCCCATTGAAAGTACCAAGCAAGAACAAAGCAAACACAGTCAAGAGAGCATTACCAGTTGCCAGGATGGCGGAGCGGTCTAAGGCGTTGCGTTCAGGTCGCAGTCTCCCCAGGAGGCGTGGGTTCGAATCCCGCCTCAGACAGAGCCCATTGAAAGTACCAAGCAAGAACAAAGCAAGCACATTCAAGAGAGCATTACCAGGTGCCAGGATGGCGGAGCGGTCTAAGGCGTTGCGTTCAGGTCGCAGTCTCCCCAGGAGGCGTGGGTTCGAATCCCGCCTCAGAAAGAGCCCATTGAAAGTACCAAGCAAGAACAAAGCAAACACAGTCAAGAGAGCAGTACCAGTTGCCAGGATTGCAGAGCGGTCTAAGGCGTTGCGTTCAGGTCGCAGTCTCCCCTGGAGGCGTGGGTTCGAATACCGCC
The DNA here is from genome assembly GCF_059441095.1 of Idiotropiscis lumnitzeri. Classification (NCBI taxonomy): domain Eukaryota; kingdom Metazoa; phylum Chordata; class Actinopteri; order Syngnathiformes; family Syngnathidae; genus Idiotropiscis; species Idiotropiscis lumnitzeri. Next base: position 293,871 of record NC_142402.1, on the reverse strand, counting down.
TCAGACAGAGCCCATTGAAAGTACCAAGCAAAAACAAAGCAAACACAGTCAAGAGAGCATTACCAGCTGCCAGGATGGCGGAGCGGTCTAAGGCGTTGCGTTCAGGTCGCAGTCTCCCCAGGAGGCGTGGGTTCGAATCCCACCTCAGACAGTGCCCATTGAAAGTACCAAGCAAGAACAAAGCAAACACAGTCAAGAGAGCATTACCAGATGATAAGATGGCAGAGCGGTCTCAGGCGTTGCGTTCAGGTCACAGTCTCCCCAGGAGGCGTGGGTTTGAATCCCACCTCAGACAGTGCCCATTGAAAGTACCAAGCAAGAACAAAGCAAACACATTCAAGAGAGCATTACCAGTTGCCAGGATGGCGGAACGGTCTAAGGCGTTGCGTTCAGGTCGCAGTCTCCCCAGGAGGCGTGGGTTCGAATCCCGCCTCAGAAAGAGCCCATTGAAAGTACCAAGCAAGAACAAAGCAAACACAGTCAAGAGAGCAGTACCAGTTGCCAGGATTGCAGAGCGGTCTAAGGCGTTGCGTTCAGGTCGCAGTCTCCCCTGGAGGCGTGGGTTCGAATACCGCCTCAGACAGAGCCCATTGAAAGTACCAAGCAAAAACAAAGCAAACACAGTCAAGAGAGCATTACCAGCTGCCAGGATGGCGGAGCGGTCTAAGGCGTTGCGTTCAGGTCGCAGTCTCCCCAGGAGGCGTGGGTTCGAATCCCACCTCAGACAGTGCCCATTGAAAGTACCAAGCAAGAACAAAGCAAACACAGTCAAGAGAGCATTACCAGATGATAAGATGGCAGAGCGGTCTCAGGCGTTGCGTTCAGGTCACAGTCTCCCCAGGAGGCGTGGGTTTGAAATCCACCTCAGACAGTGCCCATTGAAAGTACCAAGCAAGAACAAAGCAAACACATTCAAGAGAGCATTACCAGTTGCCAGGATGGCGGAACGGTCTAAGGCGTTGCGTTCCGGTCGCAGTCTCCCCAGGAGGCGTGGGTTCGAATCCCACCTCAGACAGTGCCCATTGAAAGTACCAAGCAAGAACAAAGCAAACACAGTCAAGAGAGCATTACCAGTTGCCAGGATGGCGGAGCGGTCTAAGGCGTTGCGTTCAGGTCGCAGTCTCCCCAGGAGGCGTGGGTTCGAATCCCGCCTCAGACAGAGCCCATTGAAAGTACCAAGCAAGAACAAAGCAAACACATTCAAGAGAGCATTACCAGGTGCCAGGATGGCGGAGCGGTCTAAGGCGTTGCGTTAAGGTCGCAGTCTCCCCAGGAGGCGTGGGTTCGAATCCCGCCTCAGAAAGAGCCCATTGAAAGTACCAAGCAAGAACAAAGCAAACACAGTCAAGAGAGCATTATCAGTTGCCAGGATTGCAGAGCGGTCTAAGGCGCTGCGTTCAGGTCGCAGTCTCCCCAGGAGGCGTGGGTTCGAATCCCGCCTCAGACAGAGCCCATTGAAAGTACCAAGCAATAACAAAGGAAACACGGTCAAGAGAGCATTACCAGTTGCCAGGATGGCGGAGCGGTCTAAGGCGTTGCGTTCAGGTCGCAGTCTCCCCAGGAGGCGTGTGTTCGAATCCCACCTCAGACAGAGCCCATTGAAAGTACCAAGCAATAACAAAGGAAACACGGTCAAGAGAGCATTACCAGTTGCCAGGATGGCGGTGCGGTCTAAGGCGTTGCGTTCAGGTCGCAGTCTCCCCAGGAGGCGTGGGTTCGAATCCCACCTCAGACAGAGCCCATTGAAAGTACCAAGCAAGAACAGCGCAAACACAGTCAAGAGAGCATTACCAGATGATAAGATGGCAGAGCGGTCTCAGGCGTTGCGTTCAGGTCGCAGTAGCCCCAGGAGGCGTGGGTTCGAATCCCACCTCAGACAGTGCCCATTGAAAGTACCAAGCAAGAACAAAGCAAACACAGTCAAGAGAGCATTACCAGTTGCCAGGATGGCGGAGCGGTCAAAGGTGTTGCGTTCAGGTCGCAGTCTCCCCAGGAGGCGTGGGTTCGAATCCCACCTCAGACAGAGCCCATTGAAAGTACCAAGCAAGAACAAAGCAAACACAGTCAAGAGAGCATTACCAGTTGCCAGGATGGTGGAGCGGTCTAAGGCGTTGCGTTCAGGTCGCAGTCTCCCCAGGAGGCGTGGGTTCGAATCCCGCCTCAGACAGAGCCCATTGAAAGTACCAAGCAAGAACAAAGCAAACACATTCAAGAGAGCATTACCAGGTGCCAGGATGGCGGAGCGGTCTAAGGCGTTGCGTTCAGGTCGCAGTCTCCCCAGGAGGCGTGGGTTGAATCCCGCCTCAGACAGAGCCCATTGAAAGTACCAAGCAATAACAAAGGAAACACGGTCAAGAGAGCATTACCAGTTGCCAGGATGGCGGAGCGGTCTAAGTCGTTGCGTTCAGGTCGCAGTCTCCCCTGGAGGCGTGGGTTCGAATCCCGCCTCAGACAGAGCCCATTGAAAGTACCAAGCAAAAACAAAGCAAACACATTCAAGAGAGCATTACCAGGTGCCAGGATGGCGGAGCGGTCTAAGGCGTTGCGTTCAGGTCGCAGTCTCCCCAGGAGGCGTGGGTTCGAATCCCGCCTCAGACAGAGCCCATTGAAAGTACCAAGTAAGAACAAAGCAAACACATTCAAGAGAGCATTACCAGTTGCCAGGATTGCAGAGCGGTCTAAGGCGCTGCGTTCAGGTCGCAGTCTCCCCAGGAGGCGTGGGTTCGAATCCCACCTCAGACAGAGCCCATTGAAAGTACCAAGCAAGAACAAAGGAAACACAGCAAAGAGAGAGCATTACCAGGTGCCAGGATGGCGGAGCGGTCTAAGGCGTTGCGTTCAGGTCGCAGTCTCCCCAGGAGGCGTGGGTTCGAATCCCGCCTCAGACAGAGCCCATTGAAAGTACCAAGCAAGAACAAAGCAAGCACATTCAAGAGAGCATTACCAGGTGCCAGGATGGCGTTGCGGTCTAAGGCGTTGTGTTCAGGTCGCAGTCTCCCCAGGAGGCGTGGGTTCGAATCCCACCTCAGACAGAGCCCATTGAAAGTACCAAGCAAGAACAAAGCAAACACATTCAAGAGAGCATTACCAGGTGCCAGGATGGCGGAGCGGTCTAAGGCGTTGCGTTCAGGTCGCAGTCTCCCCAGGATGCGTGGGTTCGAATCCCGCCTCAGACAGAGCCCATTGAAAGTACCAAGCAAGAACAAAGCAAGCACATTCAAGAGAGCATTACCAGGTGCCAGGATGGCGGAGCGGTCTAAGGCGTTGTGTTCAGGTCGCAGTCTCCCCAGGAGGCGTGTGTTTGAATCCCACCTCAGACAGTACCCATTGAAAGTACCAAGCAAGAACAAAGGAAACACGGTCAAGAGAGCATTACCAGTTGCCAGGATGGCGGAGCGGTCTAAGGCGTTGCGTTCAGGTCGCAGTCTCCCCAGGAGGCGTGGGTTCGAATCCCACCTCAGACAGTGCCCATTGAAAGTACCAAGCAAGAACAAAGCAAACACAGTCAAGAGAGCATTACCAGTTGCCAGGATGGCGGAGCGGTCTAAGGCGTTGCGTTCAGGTCGCAGTCTCCCCAGGAGGCGTGGGTTCGAATCCCGCCTCAGACAGAGCCCATTGAAAGTACCAAGCAAGAACAAAGCAAGCACATTCAAGAGAGCATTACCAGGTGCCAGGATGGCGGAGCGGTCTAAGGCGTTGCGTTCAGGTCGCAGTCTCCCCAGGAGGCGTGGGTTCGAATCCCGCCTCAGAAAGAGCCCATTGAAAGTACCAAGCAAGAACAAAGCAAACACAGTCAAGAGAGCAGTACCAGTTGCCAGGATTGCAGAGCGGTCTAAGGCGTTGCGTTCAGGTCGCAGTCTCCCCTGGAGGCGTGGGTTCGAATACCGCCTCAGACAGAGCCCATTGAAAGTACCAAGCAAAAACAAAGCAAACACAGTCAAGAGAGCATTACCAGCTGCCAGGATGGCGGAGCGGTCTAAGGCGTTGCGTTCAGGTCGCAGTCTCCCCAGGAGGCGTGGGTTCGAATCCCACCTCAGACAGTGCCCATTGAAAGTACCAAGCAAGAACAAAGCAAACACAGTCAAGAGAGCATTACCAGATGATAAGATGGCAGAGCGGTCTCAGGCGTTGCGTTCAGGTCACAGTCTCCCCAGGAGGCGTGGGTTTGAATCCCACCTCAGACAGTGCCCATTGAAAGTACCAAGCAAGAACAAAGCAAACACATTCAAGAGAGCATTACCAGTTGCCAGGATGGCGGAACGGTCTAAGGCGTTGCGTTCCGGTCGCAGTCTCCCCAGGAGGCGTGGGTTCGAATCCCACCTCAGACAGTGCCCATTGAAAGTACCAAGCAAGAACAAAGCAAACACAGTCAAGAGAGCATTACCAGTTGCCAGGATGGCGGAGCGGTCTAAGGCGTTGCGTTCAGGTCGCAGTCTCCCCAGGAGGCGTGGGTTCGAATCCCGCCTCAGACAGAGCCCATTGAAAGTACCAAGCAAGAACAAAGCAAACACATTCAAGAGAGCATTACCAGGTGCCAGGATGGCGGAGCGGTCTAAGGCGTTGCGTTAAGGTCGCAGTCTCCCCAGGAGGCGTGGGTTCGAATCCCGCCTCAGAAAGAGCCCATTGAAAGTACCAAGCAAGAACAAAGCAAACACAGTCAAGAGAGCATTATCAGTTGCCAGGATTGCAGAGCGGTCTAAGGCGCTGCGTTCAGGTCGCAGTCTCCCCAGGAGGCGTGGGTTCGAATCCCGCCTCAGACAGAGCCCATTGAAAGTACCAAGCAATAACAAAGGAAACACGGTCAAGAGAGCATTACCAGTTGCCAGGATGGCGGAGCGGTCTAAGGCGTTGCGTTCAGGTCGCAGTCTCCCCAGGAGGCGTGTGTTCGAATCCCACCTCAGACAGAGCCCATTGAAAGTACCAAGCAATAACAAAGGAAACACGGTCAAGAGAGCATTACCAGTTGCCAGGATGGCGGTGCGGTCTAAGGCGTTGCGTTCAGGTCGCAGTCTCCCCAGGAGGCGTGGGTTCGAATCCCACCTCAGACAGAGCCCATTGAAAGTACCAAGCAAGAACAGCGCAAACACAGTCAAGAGAGCATTACCAGATGATAAGATGGCAGAGCGGTCTCAGGCGTTGCGTTCAGGTCGCAGTAGCCCCAGGAGGCGTGGGTTCGAATCCCACCTCAGACAGTGCCCATTGAAAGTACCAAGCAAGAACAAACCAAACACAGTCAAGAGAGCATTACCAGTTGCCAGGATGGCGGAGCGGTCAAAGGTGTTGCGTTCAGGTCGCAGTCTCCCCAGGAGGCGTGGGTTCGAATCCCACCTCAGACAGAGCCCATTGAAAGTACCAAGCAAGAACAAAGCAAACACAGTCAAGAGAGCATTACCAGTTGCCAGGATGGTGGAGCGGTCTAAGGCGTTGCGTTCAGGTCGCAGTCTCCCCAGGAGGCGTGGGTTCGAATCCCGCCTCAGACAGAGCCCATTGAAAGTACCAAGCAAGAACAAAGCAAACACATTCAAGAGAGCATTACCAGGTGCCAGGATGGCGGAGCGGTCTAAGGCGTTGCGTTCAGGTCGCAGTCTCCCCAGGAGGCGTGGGTTGAATCCCGCCTCAGACAGAGCCCATTGAAAGTACCAAGCAATAACAAAGGAAACACGGTCAAGAGAGCATTACCAGTTGCCAGGATGGCGGAGCGGTCTAAGTCGTTGCGTTCAGGTCGCAGTCTCCCCTGGAGGCGTGGGTTCGAATCCCGCCTCAGACAGAGCCCATTGAAAGTACCAAGCAAAAACAAAGCAAACACATTCAAGAGAGCATTACCAGGTGCCAGGATGGCGGAGCGGTCTAAGGCGTTGCGTTCAGGTCGCAGTCTCCCCAGGAGGCGTGGGTTCGAATCCCGCCTCAGACAGAGCCCATTGAAAGTACCAAGTAAGAACAAAGCAAACACATTCAAGAGAGCATTACCAGTTGCCAGGATTGCAGAGCGGTCTAAGGCGCTGCGTTCAGGTCGCAGTCTCCCCAGGAGGCGTGGGTTCGAATCCCACCTCAGACAGAGCCCATTGAAAGTACCAAGCAAGAACAAAGGAAACACAGCAAAGAGAGAGCATTACCAGGTGCCAGGATGGCGGAGCGGTCTAAGGCGTTGCGTTCAGGTCGCAGTCTCCCCAGGAGGCGTGGGTTCGAATCCCGCCTCAGACAGAGCCCATTGAAAGTACCAAGCAAGAACAAAGCAAGCACATTCAAGAGAGCATTACCAGGTGCCAGGATGGCGGAGCGGTCTAAGGCGTTGTGTTCAGGTCGCAGTCTCCCCAGGAGGCGTGGGTTTGAATCCCACCTCAGACAGTACCCATTGAAAGTACCAAGCAAGAACAAAGGAAACACGGTCAAGCGAGCATTACCAGTTGCCAGGATGGCGGAGCGGTCTAAGGCGTTGCGTTCAGGTCGCAGTCTCCCCAGGAGGCGTGGGTTCGAATCCCACCTCAGACAGTGCCCATTGAAAGTACCAAGCAAGAACAAAGCAAACACAGTCAAGAGAGCATTACCAGTTGCCAGGATGGCGGAGCGGTCTAAGGCGTTGCGTTCAGGTCGCAGTCTCCCCAGGAGGCGTGGGTTCGAATCCCGCCTCAGACAGAGCCCATTGAAAGTACCAAGCAAGAACAAAGCAAGCACATTCAAGAGAGCATTACCAGGTGCCAGGATGGCGTTGCGGTCTAAGGCGTTGTGTTCAGGTCGCAGTCTCCCCAGGAGGCGTGGGTTTGAATCCCACCTCAGACAGTACCCATTGAAAGTACCAAGCAAGAACAAAGGAAACACGGTCAAGAGAGCATTACCAGTTGCCAGGATTGCGGAGCGGTCTAAGGCGTTGCGTTCAGGTCGCAGTCTCCCCAGGAGGCGTGGGTTCGAATCCCACCTCAGACAGTGCCCATTAAAAGTACCAAGCAAGAACAAAGCAAACACAGTCAAGAGAGCATTACCAGTTGCCAGGATGGCGGAGCGGTCTAAGGCGTTGCGTTCAGGTCGCAGTCTCCCCAGGAGGCGTGGGTTCGAATCCCGCCTCAGACAGAGCCCATTGAAAGTACCAAGCAAGAACAAAGCAAACACATTCAAGAGAGCATTACCAGGTGCCAGGATGGCGGAGCGGTCTAAGGCGTTGCGTTCAGGTCGCAGTCTCCCCAGGAGGCGTGGGTTGAATCCCGCCTCAGACAGAGCCCATTGAAAGTACCAAGCAATAACAAAGGAAACACGGTCAAGAGAGCATTACCAGTTGCCAGGATGGCGGAGCGGTCTAAGGCGTTGCGTTCAGGTCGCAGTCTCCCCTGGAGGCGTGGGTTCGAATCCCGCCTCAGACAGAGCCCATTGAAAGTACCAAGCAAAAACAAAGCAAACACATTCAAGAGAGCATTACCAGGTGCCAGGATGGCGGAGCGGTCTAAGGCGTTGCGTTCAGGTCGCAGTCTCCCCAGGAGGCGTGGGTTCGAATCCCGCCTCAGACAGAGCCCATTGAAAGTACCAAGTAAGAACAAAGCAAACACATTCAAGAGAGCATTACCAGTTGCCAGGATTGCAGAGCGGTCTAAGGCGCTGCGTTCAGGTCGCAGTCTCCCCAGGAGGCGTGGGTTCGAATCCCACCTCAGACAGAGCCCATTGAAAGTACCAAGCAAGAACAAAGGAAACACAGCAAACAGAGAGCATTACCAGGTGCCAGGATGGCGGAGCGGTCTAAGGCGTTGCGTTCAGGTCGCAGTCTCCCCAGGAGGCGTGGGTTCGAATCCCGCCTCAGACAGAGCCCATTGAAAGTACCAAGCAAGAACAAAGCAAGCACATTCAAGAGAGCATTACCAGGTGCCAGGATGGCGGAGCGGTCTAAGGCGTTGTGTTCAGGTCGCAGTCTCCCCAGGAGGCGTGGGTTTGAATCCCACCTCAGACAGTACCCATTGAAAGTACCAAGCAAGAACAAAGGAAACACGGTCAAGCGAGCATTACCAATTGCCAGGATGGCGGAGCGGTCTAAGGCGTTGCGTTCAGGTCGCAGTCTCCCCAGGAGGCGTGGGTTCGAATCCCACCTCAGACAGTGCCCATTGAAAGTACCAAGCAAGAACAAAGCAAACACAGTCAAGAGAGCATTACCAGTTGCCAGGATGGCGGAGCGGTCTAAGGCGTTGCGTTCAGGTCGCAGTCTCCCCAGGAGGCGTGGGTTCGAATCCCGCCTCAGACAGAGCCCATTGAAAGTACCAAGTAAGAACAAAGCAAACACATTCAAGAGAGCATTACCAGTTGCCAGGATTGCAGAGCGGTCTAAGGCGCTGCGTTCAGGTCGCAGTCTCCCCAGGAGGCGTGGGTTCGAATCCCGCCTCAGACAGAGCCCATTGAAAGTACCAAGTAAGAACAAAGCAAACACATTCAAGAGAGCATTACCAGTTGCCAGGATTGCAGAGCGGTCTAAGGCGCTGCGTTCAGGTCGCAGTCTCCCCAGGAGGCGTGGGTTCGAATCCCACCTCAGACAGAGCCCATTGAAAGTACCAAGCAAGAACAAAGGAAACACGGTCAAGCGAGCATTACCAGTTGCCAGGATGGCGGAGCGGTCTAAGGCGTTGCGTTCAGGTCGCAGTCTCCCCAGGAGGCGTGGGTTCGAATCCCACCTCAGACAGTGCCCATTGAAAGTACCAAGCAAGAACAAAGCAAACACAGTCAAGAGAGCATTACCAGTTGCCAGGATGGCGGAGCGGTCTAAGGCGTTGCGTTCAGGTCGCAGTCTCCCCAGGAGGCGTGGGTTCGAATCCCGCCTCAGACAGAGCCCATTGAAAGTACCAAGCAAGAACAAAGCAAGCACATTCAAGAGAGCATTACCAGGTGCCAGGATGGCGTTGCGGTCTAAGGCGTTGTGTTCAGGTCGCAGTCTCCCCAGGAGGCGTGGGTTTGAATCCCACCTCAGACAGTACCCATTGAAAGTACCAAGCAAGAACAAAGGAAACACGGTCAAGAGAGCATTACCAGTTGCCAGGATTGCGGAGCGGTCTAAGGCGTTGCGTTCAGGTCGCAGTCTCCCCAGGAGGCGTGGGTTCGAATCCCACCTCAGACAGTGCCCATTAAAAGTACCAAGCAAGAACAAAGCAAACACAGTCAAGAGAGCATTACCAGTTGCCAGGATGGCGGAGCGGTCTAAGGCGTTGCGTTCAGGTCGCAGTCTCCCCAGGAGGCGTGGGTTCGAATCCCGCCTCAGACAGAGCCCATTGAAAGTACCAAGCAAGAACAAAGCAAACACATTCAAGAGAGCATTACCAGGTGCCAGGATGGCGGAGCGGTCTAAGGCGTTGCGTTCAGGTCGCAGTCTCCCCAGGAGGCGTGGGTTGAATCCCGCCTCAGACAGAGCCCATTGAAAGTACCAAGCAATAACAAAGGAAACACGGTCAAGAGAGCATTACCAGTTGCCAGGATGGCGGAGCGGTCTAAGGCGTTGCGTTCAGGTCGCAGTCTCCCCTGGAGGCGTGGGTTCGAATCCCGCCTCAGACAGAGCCCATTGAAAGTACCAAGCAAAAACAAAGCAAACACATTCAAGAGAGCATTACCAGGTGCCAGGATGGCGGAGCGGTCTAAGGCGTTGCGTTCAGGTCGCAGTCTCCCCAGGAGGCGTGGGTTCGAATCCCGCCTCAGACAGAGCCCATTGAAAGTACCAAGTAAGAACAAAGCAAACACATTCAAGAGAGCATTACCAGTTGCCAGGATTGCAGAGCGGTCTAAGGCGCTGCGTTCAGGTCGCAGTCTCCCCAGGAGGCGTGGGTTCGAATCCCACCTCAGACAGAGCCCATTGAAAGTACCAAGCAAGAACAAAGGAAACACAGCAAACAGAGAGCATTACCAGGTGCCAGGATGGCGGAGCGGTCTAAGGCGTTGCGTTCAGGTCGCAGTCTCCCCAGGAGGCGTGGGTTCGAATCCCGCCTCAGACAGAGCCCATTGAAAGTACCAAGCAAGAACAAAGCAAGCACATTCAAGAGAGCATTACCAGGTGCCAGGATGGCGGAGCGGTCTAAGGCGTTGTGTTCAGGTCGCAGTCTCCCCAGGAGGCGTGGGTTTGAATCCCACCTCAGACAGTACCCATTGAAAGTACCAAGCAAGAACAAAGGAAACACGGTCAAGCGAGCATTACCAATTGCCAGGATGGCGGAGCGGTCTAAGGCGTTGCGTTCAGGTCGCAGTCTCCCCAGGAGGCGTGGGTTCGAATCCCACCTCAGACAGTGCCCATTGAAAGTACCAAGCAAGAACAAAGCAAACACAGTCAAGAGAGCATTACCAGTTGCCAGGATGGCGGAGCGGTCTAAGGCGTTGCGTTCAGGTCGCAGTCTCCCCAGGAGGCGTGGGTTCGAATCCCGCCTCAGACAGAGCCCATTGAAAGTACCAAGTAAGAACAAAGCAAACACATTCAAGAGAGCATTACCAGTTGCCAGGATTGCAGAGCGGTCTAAGGCGCTGCGTTCAGGTCGCAGTCTCCCCAGGAGGCGTGGGTTCGAATCCCGCCTCAGACAGAGCCCATTGAAAGTACCAAGCAAGAACAAAGCAAACACAGTCAAGAGAGCATTACCAGTTGCCAGGATGGCGGAGCGGTCTAAGGCGTTGCGTTCAGGTCGCAGTCTCCCCAGGAGGCGTGGGTTCGAATCCCGCCTCAGACAGAGCCCATTGAAAGTACCAAGCAAGAACAAAGCAAACACATTCAAGAGAGCATTACCAGGTGCCAGGATGGCGGAGCGGTCTAAGGCGTTGCGTTCAGGTCGCAGTCTCCCCAGGAGGCGTGGGTTGAATCCCGCCTCAGACAGAGCCCATTGAAAGTACCAAGCAATAACAAAGGAAACACGGTCAAGAGAGCATTACCAGTTGCCAGGATGGCGGAGCGGTCTAAGGCGTTGCGTTCAGGTCGCAGTCTCCCCTGGAGGCGTGGGTTCGAATCCCGCCTCAGACAGAGCCCATTGAAAGTACCAAGCAAAAACAAAGCAAACACATTCAAGAGAGCATTACCAGGTGCCAGGATGGCGGAGCGGTCTAAGGCGTTGCGTTCAGGTCGCAGTCTCCCCAGGAGGCGTGGGTTCGAATCCCGCCTCAGACAGAGCCCATTGAAAGTACCAAGTAAGAACAAAGCAAACACATTCAAGAGAGCATTACCAGTTGCCAGGATTGCAGAGCGGTCTAAGGCGCTGCGTTCAGGTCGCAGTCTCCCCAGGAGGCGTGGGTTCGAATCCCACCTCAGACAGAGCCCATTGAAAGTACCAAGCAAGAACAAAGGAAACACAGCAAACAGAGAGCATTACCAGGTGCCAGGATGGCGGAGCGGTCTAAGGCGTTGCGTTCAGGTCGCAGTCTCCCCAGGAGGCGTGGGTTCGAATCCCGCCTCAGACAGAGCCCATTGAAAGTACCAAGCAAGAACAAAGCAAGCACATTCAAGAGAGCATTACCAGGTGCCAGGATGGCGGAGCGGTCTAAGGCGTTGTGTTCAGGTCGCAGTCTCCCCAGGAGGCGTGGGTTTGAATCCCACCTCAGACAGTACCCATTGAAAGTACCAAGCAAGAACAAAGGAAACACGGTCAAGCGAGCATTACCAATTGCCAGGATGGCGGAGCGGTCTAAGGCGTTGCGTTCAGGTCGCAGTCTCCCCAGGAGGCGTGGGTTCGAATCCCACCTCAGACAGTGCCCATTGAAAGTACCAAGCAAGAACAAAGCAAACACAGTCAAGAGAGCATTACCAGTTGCCAGGATGGCGGAGCGGTCTAAGGCGTTGCGTTCAGGTCGCAGTCTCCCCAGGAGGCGTGGGTTCGAATCCCGCCTCAGACAGAGCCCATTGAAAGTACCAAGCAAGAACAAAGCAAGCACATTCAAGAGAGCATTACCAGGTGCCAGGATGGCGTTGCGGTCTAAGGCGTTGTGTTCAGGTCGCAGTCTCCCCAGGAGGCGTGGGTTTGAATCCCACCTCAGACAGTACCCATTGAAAGTACCAAGCAAGAACAAAGGAAACACGGTCAAGAGAGCATTACCAGTTGCCAGGATTGCGGAGCGGTCTAAGGCGTTGCGTTCAGGTCGCAGTCTCCCCAGGAGGCGTGGGTTCGAATCCCACCTCAGACAGTGCCCATTAAAAGTACCAAGCAAGAACAAAGCAAACACAGTCAAGAGAGCATTACCAGTTGCCAGGATGGCGGAGCGGTCTAAGGCGTTGCGTTCAGGTCGCAGTCTCCCCAGGAGGCGTGGGTTCGAATCCCGCCTCAGACAGAGCCCATTGAAAGTACCAAGCAAGAACAAAGCAAACACATTCAAGAGAGCATTACCAGGTGCCAGGATGGCGGAGCGGTCTAAGGCGTTGCGTTCAGGTCGCAGTCTCCCCAGGAGGCGTGGGTTGAATCCCGCCTCAGACAGAGCCCATTGAAAGTACCAAGCAATAACAAAGGAAACACGGTCAAGAGAGCATTACCAGTTGCCAGGATGGCGGAGCGGTCTAAGGCGTTGCGTTCAGGTCGCAGTCTCCCCTGGAGGCGTGGGTTCGAATCCCGCCTCAGACAGAGCCCATTGAAAGTACCAAGCAAAAACAAAGCAAACACATTCAAGAGAGCATTACCAGGTGCCAGGATGGCGGAGCGGTCTAAGGCGTTGCGTTCAGGTCGCAGTCTCCCCAGGAGGCGTGGGTTCGAATCCCGCCTCAGACAGAGCCCATTGAAAGTACCAAGTAAGAACAAAGCAAACACATTCAAGAGAGCATTACCAGTTGCCAGGATTGCAGAGCGGTCTAAGGCGCTGCGTTCAGGTCGCAGTCTCCCCAGGAGGCGTGGGTTCGAATCCCGCCTCAGACAGAGCCCATTGAAAGTACCAAGCAATAACAAAGGAAACACGGTCAAGAGAGCATTACCAGTTGCCAGGATGGCGGAGCGGTCTAAGGCGTTGCGTTCAGGTCGCAGTCTCCCCAGGAGGCGTGTGTTCGAATCCCACCTCAGACAGAGCCCATTGAAAGTACCAAGCAAAAACAAAGGAAACACGGTCAAGAGAGCATTACCAGTTGCCAGGATGGCGGAGCGGTCTAAGGCGTTGCGTTCAGGTCGCAGTCTCCCCAGGAGGCGTGGGTTCGAATCCCACCTCAGACAGAGCCCATTGAAAGTACCAAGCAAGAACAGAGCAAACACAGTCAAGAGAGCATTACCAGATGATAAGATGGCAGAGCGGTCTCAGGCGTTGCGTTCAGGTCGCAGTCTCCCCAGGAGGCGTGGGTTTGAATCCCACCTCAGACAGTGCCCATTGAAAGTACCAAGCAAGAACAAAGCAAACACATTCAAGAGAGCATTACCAGTTGCCAGGATGGCGGAACGGTCTAAGGCGTTGCGTTCAGGTCGCAGTCTCCCCAGGAGGCGTGGGTTCGAATCCCACCTCAGACAGTGCCCATTGAAAGTACCAAGCAAGAACAAAGCAAACACAGTCAAGAGAGCATTACCAGTTGCCAGGATGGCGGAGCGGTCTAAGGCGTTGCGTTCAGGTCGCAGTCTCCCCAGGAGGCGTGGGTTCGAATCCCGCCTCAGACAGAGCCCATTGAAAGTACCAAGCAAGAACAAAGCAAACACATTCAAGAGAGCATTACCAGGTGCCAGGATGGCGGAGCGGTCTAAGGCGCTGCGTTCAGGTCGCAGTCTCCCCAGGAGGCGTGGGTTCGAATCCCGCCTCAGACAGAGCCCATTGAAAGTACCAAGCAAGAACAAAGCAAACACAGTCAAGAGAGCATTACCAGTTGCCAGGATGGCGGAGCGGTCTAAGGCGTTGCGTTCAGGTCGCAGTCTCCCCAGGAGGCGTGGGTTCGAATCCCGCCTCAGACAGAGCCCATTGAAAGTACCAAGCAAGAACAAAGCAAACACATTCAAGAGAGCATTACCAGGTGCCAGGATGGCGGAGCGGTCTAAGGCGTTGCGTTCAGGTCGCAGTCTCCCCAGGAGGCGTGGGTTGAATCCCGCCTCAGACAGAGCCCATTGAAAGTACCAAGCAATAACAAAGGAAACACGGTCAAGAGAGCATTACCAGTTGCCAGGATGGCGGAGCGGTCTAAGGCGTTGCGTTCAGGTCGCAGTCTCCCCTGGAGGCGTGGGTTCGAATCCCGCCTCAGACAGAGCCCATTGAAAGTACCAAGCAAAAACAAAGCAAACACATTCAAGAGAGCATTACCAGGTGCCAGGATGGCGGAGCGGTCTAAGGCGTTGCGTTCAGGTCGCAGTCTCCCCAGGAGGCGTGGGTTCGAATCCCGCCTCAGACAGAGCCCATTGAAAGTACCAAGTAAGAACAAAGCAAACACATTCAAGAGAGCATTACCAGTTGCCAGGATTGCAGAGCGGTCTAAGGCGCTGCGTTCAGGTCGCAGTCTCCCCAGGAGGCGTGGGTTCGAATCCCACCTCAGACAGAGCCCATTGAAAGTACCAAGCAAGAACAAAGGAAACACAGCAAACAGAGAGCATTACCAGGTGCCAGGATGGCGGAGCGGTCTAAGGCGTTGCGTTCAGGTCGCAGTCTCCCCAGGAGGCGTGGGTTCGAATCCCGCCTCAGACAGAGCCCATTGAAAGTACCAAGCAAGAACAAAGCAAGCACATTCAAGAGAGCATTACCAGGTGCCAGGATGGCGGAGCGGTCTAAGGCGTTGTGTTCAGGTCGCAGTCTCCCCAGGAGGCGTGGGTTTGAATCCCACCTCAGACAGTACCCATTGAAAGTACCAAGCAAGAACAAAGGAAACACGGTCAAGCGAGCATTACCAATTGCCAGGATGGCGGAGCGGTCTAAGGCGTTGCGTTCAGGTCGCAGTCTCCCCAGGAGGCGTGGGTTCGAATCCCACCTCAGACAGTGCCCATTGAAAGTACCAAGCAAGAACAAAGCAAACACAGTCAAGAGAGCATTACCAGTTGCCAGGATGGCGGAGCGGTCTAAGGCGTTGCGTTCAGGTCGCAGTCTCCCCAGGAGGCGTGGGTTCGAATCCCGCCTCAGACAGAGCCCATTGAAAGTACCAAGCAAGAACAAAGCAAGCACATTCAAGAGAGCATTACCAGGTGCCAGGATGGCGTTGCGGTCTAAGGCGTTGTGTTCAGGTCGCAGTCTCCCCAGGAGGCGTGGGTTTGAATCCCACCTCAGACAGTACCCATTGAAAGTACCAAGCAAGAACAAAGGAAACACGGTCAAGAGAGCATTACCAGTTGCCAGGATTGCGGAGCGGTCTAAGGCGTTGCGTTCAGGTCGCAGTCTCCCCAGGAGGCGTGGGTTCGAATCCCACCTCAGACAGTGCCCATTAAAAGTACCAAGCAAGAACAAAGCAAACACAGTCAAGAGAGCATTACCAGTTGCCAGGATGGCGGAGCGGTCTAAGGCGTTGCGTTCAGGTCGCAGTCTCCCCAGGAGGCGTGGGTTCGAATCCCGCCTCAGACAGAGCCCATTGAAAGTACCAAGCAAGAACAAAGCAAACACATTCAAGAGAGCATTACCAGGTGCCAGGATGGCGGAGCGGTCTAAGGCGTTGCGTTCAGGTCGCAGTCTCCCCAGGAGGCGTGGGTTGAATCCCGCCTCAGACAGAGCCCATTGAAAGTACCAAGCAATAACAAAGGAAACACGGTCAAGAGAGCATTACCAGTTGCCAGGATGGCGGAGCGGTCTAAGGCGTTGCGTTCAGGTCGCAGTCTCCCCTGGAGGCGTGGGTTCGAATCCCGCCTCAGACAGAGCCCATTGAAAGTACCAAGCAAAAACAAAGCAAACACATTCAAGAGAGCATTACCAGGTGCCAGGATGGCGGAGCGGTCTAAGGCGTTGCGTTCAGGTCGCAGTCTCCCCAGGAGGCGTGGGTTCGAATCCCGCCTCAGACAGAGCCCATTGAAAGTACCAAGTAAGAACAAAGCAAACACATTCAAGAGAGCATTACCAGTTGCCAGGATTGCAGAGCGGTCTAAGGCGCTGCGTTCAGGTCGCAGTCTCCCCAGGAGGCGTGGGTTCGAATCCCGCCTCAGACAGAGCCCATTGAAAGTACCAAGCAATAACAAAGGAAACACGGTCAAGAGAGCATTACCAGTTGCCAGGATGGCGGAGCGGTCTAAGGCGTTGCGTTCAGGTCGCAGTCTCCCCAGGAGGCGTGTGTTCGAATCCCACCTCAGACAGAGCCCATTGAAAGTACCAAGCAAAAACAAAGGAAACACGGTCAAGAGAGCATTACCAGTTGCCAGGATGGCGGAGCGGTCTAAGGCGTTGCGTTCAGGTCGCAGTCTCCCCAGGAGGCGTGGGTTCGAATCCCACCTCAGACAGAGCCCATTGAAAGTACCAAGCAAGAACAGAGCAAACACAGTCAAGAGAGCATTACCAGATGATAAGATGGCAGAGCGGTCTCAGGCGTTGCGTTCAGGTCGCAGTCTCCCCAGGAGGCGTGGGTTTGAATCCCACCTCAGACAGTGCCCATTGAAAGTACCAAGCAAGAACAAAGCAAACACATTCAAGAGAGCATTACCAGTTGCCAGGATGGCGGAACGGTCTAAGGCGTTGCGTTCAGGTCGCAGTCTCCCCAGGAGGCGTGGGTTCGAATCCCACCTCAGACAGTGCCCATTGAAAGTACCAAGCAAGAACAAAGCAAACACAGTCAAGAGAGCATTACCAGTTGCCAGGATGGCGGAGCGGTCTAAGGCGTTGCGTTCAGGTCGCAGTCTCCCCAGGAGGCGTGGGTTCGAATCCCGCCTCAGACAGAGCCCATTGAAAGTACCAAGCAAGAACAAAGCAAACACATTCAAGAGAGCATTACCAGGTGCCAGGATGGCGGAGCGGTCTAAGGCATTGCGTTCAGGTCGCAGTCTCCCCAGGAGGCGTGGGTTCGAATCCCGCCTCAGAAAGAGCCCATTGAAAGTACCAAGCAAGAACAAAGCAAACACAGTCAAGAGAGCATTACCAGTTGCCAGGATTGCAGAGCGGTCTAAGGCGCTGCGTTCAGGTCGCAGTCTCCCCAGGAGGCGTGGGTTCGAATCCCGCCTCAGACAGAGCCCATTGAAAGTACCAAGCAATAACAAAGGAAACACGGTCAAGAGAGCATTACCAGTTGCCAGGATGGCGGAGCGGTCTAAGGCGTTGCGTTCAGGTCGCAGTCTCCCCAGGAGGCGTGTGTTCGAATCCCACCTCAGACAGAGCCCATTGAAAGTACCAAGCAATAACAAAGGAAACACGGTCAAGAGAGCATTACCAGTTGCCAGGATGGCGGTGCGGTCTAAGGCGTTGCGTTCAGGTCGCAGTCTCCCCAGGAGGCGTGGGTTCGAATCCCACCTCAGACAGAGCCCATTGAAAGTACCAAGCAAGAACAGCGCAAACACAGTCAAGAGAGCATTACCAGATGATAAGATGGCAGAGCGGTCTCAGGCGTTGCGTTCAGGTCGCAGTCTCCCCAGGAGGCGTGGGTTCGAATCCCACCTCAGACAGTGCCCATTGAAAGTACCAAGCAAGAACAAAGCAAACACAGTCAAGAGAGCATTACCAGTTGCCAGGATGGCGGAGCGGTCAAAGGTGTTGCGTTCAGGTCGCAGTCTCCCCAGGAGGCGTGGGTTCGAATCCCACCTCAGACAGAGCCCATTGAAAGTACCAAGCAAGAACAAAGCAAACACAGTCAAGAGAGCATTACCAGTTGCCAGGATGGTGGAGCGGTCTAAGGCGTTGCGTTCAGGTCGCAGTCTCCCCAGGAGGCGTGGGTTCGAATCCCACCTCAGACAGTGCCCATTGAAACTACAAAGCAAGAACAAAGCAAACACAGTCAAGAGAGCATTACCAGTTGCCAGGATGGCGGAGCGGTCTAAGGCGTTGCGTTCAGGTCGCAGTCTCCCAAGGAGGCGTGGGTTCGAATCCCACCTCAGACAGAGCCCATTGAATGTACCAAGCAAGAACAAAGAAAACACATTCAAGAGAGCATTACCAGGTGCCAGGTTGGCGGAGCGGTCTAAGGCGTTGCGTTCAGGTCGCAGTCTCCCCAGGAGGCGTGGGTTCGAATCCCACCTCAGACAGAGCCCATTGAATGTACCAAGCAAGAACAAAGCAAACACATTCAAGAGAGCTTAACCAGGTGCCAGGATGGCGGAGCGGTCTAAGGCGTTGCGTTCAGGTCGCAGTCTCCCCAGGAGGCGTGGGTTCGAATCCCACCTCAGACAGAGCCCATTGAAAGTACCAAGCAAGAACAAAGGAAACACGGTCAAGCGAGCATTACCAGTTGCCAGGATGGCGGAGCGGTCTAAGGCGTTGCGTTCAGGTCGCAGTCTCCCCAGGAGGCGTGGGTTCGAATCCCACCTCAGACAGTGCCCATTGAAAGTACCAAGCAAGAACAAAGCAAACACAGTCAAGAGAGCATTACCAGTTGCCAGGATGGCGGAGCGGTCTAAGGCGTTGCGTTCAGGTCGCAGTCTCCCCAGGAGGCGTGGGTTCGAATCCCGCCTCAGACAGAGCCCATTGAAAGTACCAAGCAAGAACAAAGCAAGCACATTCAAGAGAGCATTACCAGGTGCCAGGATGGCGTTGCGGTCTAAGGCGTTGTGTTCAGGTCGCAGTCTCCCCAGGAGGCGTGGGTTTGAATCCCACCTCAGACAGTACCCATTGAAAGTACCAAGCAAGAACAAAGGAAACACGGTCAAGAGAGCATTACCAGTTGCCAGGATTGCGGAGCGGTCTAAGGCGTTGCGTTCAGGTCGCAGTCTCCCCAGGAGGCGTGGGTTCGAATCCCACCTCAGACAGTGCCCATTAAAAGTACCAAGCAAGAACAAAGCAAACACAGTCAAGAGAGCATTACCAGTTGCCAGGATGGCGGAGCGGTCTAAGGCGTTGCGTTCAGGTTGCAGTCTCCCCAGGAGGCGTGGGTTCGAATCCCGCCTCAGACAGAGCCCATTGAAAGTACCAAGCAAGAACAAAGCAAACACATTCAAGAGAGCATTACCAGGTGCCAGGATGGCGGAGCGGTCTAAGGCGTTGCGTTCAGGTCGCAGTCTCCCCAGGAGGCGTGGGTTCGAATCCCACCTCAGACAGTGCCCATTGAAAGTACCAAGCAAGAACAAAGCAAACACAGTCAAGAGAGCATTACCAGTTGCCAGGATGGCGGAGCGGTCTAAGGCGTTGCGTTCAGGTCGCAGTCTCCCCAGGAGGCGTGGGTTCGAATCCCGCCTCAGACAGAGCCCATTGAAAGTACCAAGCAAGAACAAAGCAAACACATTCAAGAGAGCATTACCAGGTGCCAGGATGGCGGAGCGGTCTAAGGCATTGCGTTCAGGTCGCAGTCTCCCCAGGAGGCGTGGGTTCGAATCCCGCCTCAGAAAGAGCCCATTGAAAGTACCAAGCAAGAACAAAGCAAACACAGTCAAGAGAGCATTACCAGTTGCCAGGATTGCAGAGCGGTCTAAGGCGCTGCGTTCAGGTCGCAGTCTCCCCAGGAGGCGTGGGTTCGAATCCCGCCTCAGACAGAGCCCATTGAAAGTACCAAGCAATAACAAAGGAAACACGGTCAAGAGAGCATTACCAGTTGCCAGGATGGCGGAGCGGTCTAAGGCGTTGCGTTCAGGTCGCAGTCTCCCCAGGAGGCGTGTGTTCGAATCCCACCTCAGACAGAGCCCATTGAAAGTACCAAGCAATAACAAAGGAAACACGGTCAAGAGAGCATTACCAGTTGCCAGGATGGCGGTGCGGTCTAAGGCGTTGCGTTCAGGTCGCAGTCTCCCCAGGAGGCGTGGGTTCGAATCCCACCTCAGACAGAGCCCATTGAAAGTACCAAGCAAGAACAGCGCAAACACAGTCAAGAGAGCATTACCAGATGATAAGATGGCAGAGCGGTCTCAGGCGTTGCGTTCAGGTCGCAGTCTCCCCAGGAGGCGTGGGTTCGAATCCCACCTCAGACAGTGCCCATTGAAAGTACCAAGCAAGAACAAAGCAAACACAGTCAAGAGAGCATTACCAGTTGCCAGGATGGCGGAGCGGTCAAAGGTGTTGCGTTCAGGTCGCAGTCTCCCCAGGAGGCGTGGGTTCGAATCCCACCTCAGACAGAGCCCATTGAAAGTACCAAGCAAGAACAAAGCAAACACAGTCAAGAGAGCATTACCAGTTGCCAGGATGGTGGAGCGGTCTAAGGCGTTGCGTTCAGGTCGCAGTCTCCCCAGGAGGCGTGGGTTCGAATCCCACCTCAGACAGTGCCCATTGAAACTACAAAGCAAGAACAAAGCAAACACAGTCAAGAGAGCATTACCAGTTGCCAGGATGGCGGAGCGGTCTAAGGCGTTGCGTTCAGGTCGCAGTCTCCCAAGGAGGCGTGGGTTCGAATCCCACCTCAGACAGAGCCCATTGAATGTACCAAGCAAGAACAAAGAAAACACATTCAAGAGAGCATTACCAGGTGCCAGGTTGGCGGAGCGGTCTAAGGCGTTGCGTTCAGGTCGCAGTCTCCCCAGGAGGCGTGGGTTCGAATCCCACCTCAGACAGAGCCCATTGAATGTACCAAGCAAGAACAAAGCAAACACATTCAAGAGAGCTTAACCAGGTGCCAGGATGGCGGAGCGGTCTAAGGCGTTGCGTTCAGGTCGCAGTCTCCCCAGGAGGCGTGGGTTCGAATCCCACCTCAGACAGAGCCCATTGAAAGTACCAAGCAAGAACAAAGGAAACACAGCAAAGAGAGAGCATTACCAGGTGCCAGGATGGCGGAGCGGTCTAAGGCGTTGCGTTCAGGTCGCAGTCTCTCCAGGAGGCGTGGGTTCGAATCCCGCCTCAGTCAGTGCCCATTGAAAGTACCAAGCAAGAACAAAGCAAACACAGTAAAGAGAGCATTACCAGTTGCCAGGATGGCAGAGCGTTCTAAGGCGTTGCGTTCAGGTCGCAGTCTCCCCAGGAGGCGTGGGTTCGAATCCCGCCTCAGACAGAGCCCATTGAAAGTACCAAGCAAGAACAAAGCAAGCACATTCAAGAGAGCATTACCAGGTGCCAGGATGGCGGAGCGGTCTAAGGCGTTGCGTTCAGGTCGCAGTCTCCCCAGGAGGCGTGGGTTCGAATCCCGCCTCAGAAAGAGCCCATTGAAAGCACCAAGCAAGAACAAAGCAAACACAGTCAAGAGAGCAGTACCAGTTGCCAGGATTGCAGAGCGGTCTAAGGCGTTGCGTTCAGGTCGCAGTCTCCCCTGGAGGCGTGGGTTCGAATACCGCCTCAGACAGAGCCCATTGAAAGTACCAAGCAAAAAACAAAGCAAACACAGTCAAGAGAGCATTACCAGGTGCCAGGATGGCGGAGCGGTCCAAGGCGTTGCGTTCAGGTCGCAGTCTCCCCAGGAGGCGTGGGTTCGAATCCCACCTCAGACAGTGCCCATTGAAAGTACCAAGCAAGAACAAAGTAAACACAGTCAAGAGAGCATTACCAGTTGCCAGGATGGCGGAGCGGTCTAAAGCGTTGCGTTCAGGTCGCAGTCTCCCCAGGAAGCGTGGGTTCGAATCCCACCTCAGACAGAGCCCATTGAAAGTACCAAGCAAGAACAAAGCAAACACATTCAAGAGAGCATTACCAGGTGCCAGGATGGCGGAGCGGTCTAAGGCGTTGCGTTCAGGTCGCAGTCTCCCCAGGAGGCGTGGGTTCGAATCCCGCCTCAGACAGAGCCCATTGAAAGTACCAAGCAAGAACAAAGCAAGCACATTCAAGAGAGCATTACCAGGTGCCAGGATGGCGGAGCGGTCTAAGGCGTTGTGTTCAGGTCGCAGTCTCCCCAGGAGGCGTGGGTTTGAATCCCACCTCAGACAGTACCCATTGAAAGTACCAAGCAAGAACAAAGGAAACACGGTCAAGCGAGCATTACCAGTTGCCAGGATGGCGGAGCGGTCTAAGGCGTTGCGTTCAGGTCGCAGTCTCCCCAGGAGGCGTGGGTTCGAATCCCACCTCAGACAGTGCCCATTGAAAGTACCAAGCAAGAACAAAGCAAACACAGTCAAGAGAGCATTACCAGTTGCCAGGATGGCGGAGCGGTCTAAGGCGTTGCGTTCAGGTCGCAGTCTCCCCAGGAGGCGTGGGTTCGAATCCCGCCTCAGACAGAGCCCATTGAAAGTACCAAGCAAGAACAAAGCAAGCACATTCAAGAGAGCATTACCAGGTGCCAGGATGGCGTTGCGGTCTAAGGCGTTGTGTTCAGGTCGCAGTCTCCCCAGGAGGCGTGGGTTTGAATCCCACCTCAGACAGTACCCATTGAAAGTACCAAGCAAGAACAAAGGAAACACGGTCAAGAGAGCATTACCAGTTGCCAGGATTGCGGAGCGGTCTAAGGCGTTGCGTTCAGGTCGCAGTCTCCCCAGGAGGCGTGGGTTCGAATCCCACCTCAGACAGTGCCCATTAAAAGTA
Organism: Idiotropiscis lumnitzeri; assembly: GCF_059441095.1. Lineage (NCBI taxonomy): Eukaryota > Metazoa > Chordata > Actinopteri > Syngnathiformes > Syngnathidae > Idiotropiscis > Idiotropiscis lumnitzeri. The sequence goes on along the minus strand of NC_142402.1, from coordinate 271,521 downwards.
CCAAGCAAGAACAAAGCAAACACAGTCAAGAGAGCATTACCAGTTGCCAGGATGGCGGAGCGGTCTAAGGCGTTGCGTTCAGGTTGCAGTCTCCCCAGGAGGCGTGGGTTCGAATCCCGCCTCAGACAGAGCCCATTGAAAGTACCAAGCAAGAACAAAGCAAACACATTCAAGAGAGCATTACCAGGTGCCAGGATGGCGGAGCGGTCTAAGGCGTTGCGTTCAGGTCGCAGTCTCCCCAGGAGGCGTGGGTTGAATCCCGCCTCAGACAGAGCCCATTGAAAGTACCAAGCAATAACAAAGGAAACACGGTCAAGAGAGCATTACCAGTTGCCAGGATGGCGGAGCGGTCTAAGGCGTTGCGTTCAGGTCGCAGTCTCCCCTGGAGGCGTGGGTTCGAATCCCGCCTCAGACAGAGCCCATTGAAAGTACCAAGCAAAAACAAAGCAAACACATTCAAGAGAGCATTACCAGGTGCCAGGATGGCGGAGCGGTCTAAGGCGTTGCGTTCAGGTCGCAGTCTCCCCAGGAGGCGTGGGTTCGAATCCCGCCTCAGACAGAGCCCATTGAAAGTACCAAGTAAGAACAAAGCAAACACATTCAAGAGAGCATTACCAGTTGCCAGGATTGCAGAGCGGTCTAAGGCGCTGCGTTCAGGTCGCAGTCTCCCCAGGAGGCGTGGGTTCGAATCACGCCTCAGACAGAGCCCATTGAAAGTACCAAGCAATGACAAAGGAAACACGGTCAAGAGAGCATTACCAGTTGCCAGGATGGCGGAGCGGTCTAAGGCGTTGCGTTCAGGTCGCAGTCTCCCCAGGAGGCGTGTGTTCGAATCCCACCTCAGACAGAGCCCATTGAAAGTACCAAGCAAAAACAAAGGAAACACGGTCAAGAGAGCATTACCAGTTGCCAGGATGGCGGAGCGGTCTAAGGCGTTGCGTTCAGGTCGCAGTCTCCCCAGGAGGCGTGGGTTCGAATCCCACCTCAGACAGAGCCCATTGAAAGTACCAAGCAAGAACAGAGCAAACACAGTCAAGAGAGCATTACCAGATGATAAGATGGCAGAGCGGTCTCAGGCGTTGCGTTCAGGTCGCAGTCTCCCCAGGAGGCGTGGGTTTGAATCCCACCTCAGACAGTGCCCATTGAAAGTACCAAGCAAGAACAAAGCAAACACATTCAAGAGAGCATTACCAGTTGCCAGGATGGCGGAACGGTCTAAGGCGTTGCGTTCAGGTCGCAGTCTCCCCAGGAGGCGTGGGTTCGAATCCCACCTCAGACAGTGCCCATTGAAAGTACCAAGCAAGAACAAAGCAAACACAGTCAAGAGAGCATTACCAGTTGCCAGGATGGCGGAGCGGTCTAAGGCGTTGCGTTCAGGTCGCAGTCTCCCCAGGAGGCGTGGGTTCGAATCCCGCCTCAGACAGAGCCCATTGAAAGTACCAAGCAAGAACAAAGCAAACACATTCAAGAGAGCATTACCAGGTGCCAGGATGGCGGAGCGGTCTAAGGCATTGCGTTCAGGTCGCAGTCTCCCCAGGAGGCGTGGGTTCGAATCCCGCCTCAGAAAGAGCCCATTGAAAGTACCAAGCAAGAACAAAGCAAACACAGTCAAGAGAGCATTACCAGTTGCCAGGATTGCAGAGCGGTCTAAGGCGCTGCGTTCAGGTCGCAGTCTCCCCAGGAGGCGTGGGTTCGAATCCCGCCTCAGACAGAGCCCATTGAAAGTACCAAGCAATAACAAAGGAAACACGGTCAAGAGAGCATTACCAGTTGCCAGGATGGCGGAGCGTTCTAAGGCGTTGCGTTCAGGTCGCAGTCTCCCCAGGAGGCGTGTGTTCGAATCCCACCTCAGACAGAGCCCATTGAAAGTACCAAGCAATAACAAAGGAAACACGGTCAAGAGAGCATTACCAGTTGCCAGGATGGCGGTGCGGTCTAAGGCGTTGCGTTCAGGTCGCAGTCTCCCCAGGAGGCGTGGGTTCGAATCCCACCTCAGACAGAGCCCATTGAAAGTACCAAGCAAGAACAGCGCAAACACAGTCAAGAGAGCATTACCAGATGATAAGATGGCAGAGCGGTCTCAGGCGTTGCGTTCAGGTCGCAGTCTCCCCAGGAGGCGTGGGTTCGAATCCCACCTCAGACAGTGCCCATTGAAAGTACCAAGCAAGAACAAAGCAAACACAGTCAAGAGAGCATTACCAGTTGCCAGGATGGCGGAGCGGTCAAAGGTGTTGCGTTCAGGTCGCAGTCTCCCCAGGAGGCGTGGGTTCGAATCCCACCTCAGACAGAGCCCATTGAAAGTACCAAGCAAGAACAAAGCAAACACAGTCAAGAGAGCATTACCAGTTGCCAGGATGGTGGAGCGGTCTAAGGCGTTGCGTTCAGGTCGCAGTCTCCCCAGGAGGCGTGGGTTCGAATCCCACCTCAGACAGTGCCCATTGAAACTACAAAGCAAGAACAAAGCAAACACAGTCAAGAGAGCATTACCAGTTGCCAGGATGGCGGAGCGGTCTAAGGCGTTGCGTTAAGGTCGCAGTCTCCCAAGGAGGCGTGGGTTCGAATCCCACCTCAGACAGAGCCCATTGAATGTACCAAGCAAGAACAAAGAAAACACATTCAAGAGAGCATTACCAGGTGCCAGGTTGGCGGAGCGGTCTAAGGCGTTGCGTTCAGGTCGCAGTCTCCCCAGGAGGCGTGGGTTCGAATCCCACCTCAGACAGAGCCCATTGAATGTACCAAGCAAGAACAAAGCAAACACATTCAAGAGAGCTTTACCAGGTGCCAGGATGGCGGAGCGGTCTAAGGCGTTGCGTTCAGGTCGCAGTCTCCCCAGGAGGCGTGGGTTCGAATCCCACCTCAGACAGAGCCCATTGAAAGTACCAAGCAAGAACAAAGGAAACACAGCAAAGAGAGAGCATTACCAGGTGCCAGGATGGCGGAGCGGTCTAAGGCGTTGCGTTCAGGTCGCAGTCTCTCCAGGAGGCGTGGGTTCGAATCCCGCCTCAGACAGTGCCCATTGAAAGTACCAAGCAAGAACAAAGCAAACACAGTAAAGAGAGCATTACCAGTTGCCAGGATGGCAGAGCGTTCTAAGGCGTTGCGTTCAGGTCGCAGTCTCCCCAGGAGGTGTGGGTTCGAATCCCGCCTCAGACAGAGCCCATTGAAAGTACCAAGCAAGAACAAAGCCAACACATTCAAGAGAGCATTACCAGGTGCCAGGATGGCGGAGCGGTCTAAGGCGTTGCGTTCAGGTCGCAGTCTCCCCAGGAGGCGTGGGTTCGAATCCCGCCTCAGAAAGAGCCCATTGAAAGTACCAAGCAAGAACAAAGCAAACACAGTCAAGAGAGCATTACCAGTTGCCAGGATTGCAGAGCGGTCTAAGGCGTTGCGTTAAGGTCGCAGTCTCCCCTGGAGGCGTGGGTTCGAATCCCGCCTCAGACAGAGCCCATTGAAAGTACCAAGCAAAAACAAAGCAAACACGGTCAAGAGAGCATTACCAGTTGCCAGGATGGCGGAGCGGTCTAAGGCGCTGCGTTCAGGTCGCAGTCTCCCCAGGAGGCGTGGGTTCGAATCCCGCCTCAGACAGAGCCCATTGAAAGTACCAAGCAATAACAAAGGAAACACGGTCAAGAGAGCATTACCAGTTGCCAGGATGGCGGAGCGGTCTAAGGCGTTGCGTTCAGGTCGCAGTCTCCCCAGGAGGCGTGGGTTCGAATCCCACCTCAGACAGTGCCCATTGAAAGTACCAAGCAAGAACAAAGCAAACACAGTCAAGAGAGCATTACCAGATGATAAGATGGCAGAGCGGTCTCAGGCGTTGCGTTCAGGTCACAGTCTCCCCAGGAGGCGTGGGTTTGAATCCCACCTCAGACAGTGCCCATTGAAAGTACCAAGCAAGAACAAAGCAAACACATTCAAGAGAGCATTACCAGTTGCCAGGATGGCGGAACGGTCTAAGGCGTTGCGTTCAGGTCGCAGTCTCCCCAGGAGGCGTGGGTTCGAATCCCACCTCAGACAGTGCCCATTGAAAGTACCAAGCAAGAACAAAGCAAACACAGTCAAGAGAGCATTACCAGTTGCCAGGATGGCGGAGCGGTCTAAGGCGTTGCGTTCAGGTCGCAGTCTCCCCAGGAGGCGTGGGTTCGAATCCCGCCTCAGACAGAGCCCATTGAAAGTACCAAGCAAGAACAAAGCAAACACATTCAAGAGAGCATTACCAGGTGCCAGGATGGCGGAGCGGTCTAAGGCGTTGCGTTCAGGTCGCAGTCTCCCCAGGAGGCGTGGGTTCGAATCCCGCCTCAGAAAGAGCCCATTGAAAGTACCAAGCAAGAACAAAGCAAACACAGTCAAGAGAGCATTATCAGTTGCCAGGATTGCAGAGCGGTCTAAGGCGCTGCGTTCAGGTCGCAGTCTCCCCAGGAGGCGTGGGTTCGAATCCCGCCTCAGACAGAGCCCATTGAAAGTACCAAGCAATAACAAAGGAAACACGGTCAAGAGAGCATTACCAGTTGCCAGGATGGCGGAGCGGTCTAAGGCGTTGCGTTCAGGTCGCAGTCTCCCCAGGAGGCGTGTGTTCGAATCCCACCTCAGACAGAGCCCATTGAAAGTACCAAGCAATAACAAAGGAAACACGGTCAAGAGAGCATTACCAGTTGCCAGGATGGCGGTGCGGTCTAAGTCGTTGCGTTCAGGTCGCAGTCTCCCCAGGAGGCGTGGGTTCGAATCCCACCTCAGACAGAGCCCATTGAAAGTACCAAGCAAGAACAGCGCAAACACAGTCAAGAGAGCATTACCAGATGATAAGATGGCAGAGCGGTCTCAGGCGTTGCGTTCAGGTCGCAGTAGCCCCAGGAGGCGTGGGTTCGAATCCCACCTCAGACAGTGCCCATTGAAAGTACCAAGCAAGAACAAAGCAAACACAGTCAAGAGAGCATTACCAGTTGCCAGGATGGCGGAGCGGTCAAAGGTGTTGCGTTCAGGTCGCAGTCTCCCCAGGAGGCGTGGGTTCGAATCCCACCTCAGACAGAGCCCATTGAAAGTACCAAGCAAGAACAAAGCAAACACAGTCAAGAGAGCATTACCAGTTGCCAGGATGGTGGAGCGGTCTAAGGCGTTGCGTTCAGGTCGCAGTCTCCCCAGGAGGCGTGGGTTCGAATCCCACCTCAGACAGTGCCCATTGAAACTACAAAGCAAGAACAAAGCAAACACAGTCAAGAGAGCATTACCAGTTGCCAGGATGGCGGAGCGGTCTAAGGCGTTGCGTTCAGGTCGCAGTCTCCCAAGGAGGCGTGGGTTCGAATCCCACCTCAGACAGAGCCCATTGAATGTACCAAGCAAGAACAAAGCAAACACATTCAAGAGAGCATTACCAGGTGCCAGGTTGGCAGAGCGGTCTAAGGCGTTGCGTTCAGGTCGCAGTCTCCCCAGGAGGCGTGGGTTCGAATCCCACCTCAGACAGAGCCCATTGAATGTACCAAGCAAGAACAAAGCAAACACATTCAAGAGAGCTTTACCAGGTGCCAGGATGGCGGAGCGGTCTAAGGCGTTGCGTTCAGGTCGCAGTCTCCCCAGGAGGCGTGGGTTCGAATCCCACCTCAGACAGAGCCCATTGAAAGTACCAAGCAAGAACAAAGCAAACACAGTAAAGAGAGCATTACCAGTTGCCAGGATGGCGGAGCGTTCTAAGGCGTTGCGTTCAGGTCGCAGTCTCCCCAGGAGGTGTGGGTTCGAATCCCGCCTCAGACAGAGCCCATTGAAAGTACCAAGCAAGAACAAAGCCAACACATTCAAGAGAGCATTACCAGGTGCCAGGATGGCGGAGCGGTCTAAGGCGTTGCGTTCAGGTCGCAGTCTCCCCAGGAGGCGTGGGTTCGAATCCCGCCTCAGAAAGAGCCCATTGAAAGTACCAAGCAAGAACAAAGCAAACACAGTCAAGAGAGCAGTACCAGTTGCCAGGATTGCAGAGCGGTCTAAGGCGTTGCGTTCAGGTCGCAGTCTCCCCTGGAGGCGTGGGTTCGAATACCGCCTCAGACAGAGCCCATTGAAAGTACCAAGCAAAAACAAAGCAAACACAGTCAAGAGAGCATTACCAGGTGCCAGGATGGCGGAGCGGTCTAAGGCGTTGCGTTCAGGTCGCAGTCTCCCCAGGAGGCGTGGGTTCGAATCCCACCTCAGACAGTGCCCATTGAAAGTACCAAGCAAGAACAAAGTAAACACAGTCAAGAGAGCATTACCAGTTGCCAGGATGGCGGAGCGGTCTAAAGCGTTGCGTTCAGGTCGCAGTCTCCCCAGGAAGCGTGGGTTCGAATCCCACCTCAGACAGAGCCCATTGAAAGTACCAAGCAAGAACAAAGCAAACACATTCAAGAGAGCATTACCAGGTGCCAGGATGGCGGAGCGGTCTAAGGCGTTGCGTTCAGGTCGCAGTCTCCCCAGGAGGCGTGGGTTCGAATCCCGCCTCAGACAGAGCCCATTGAAAGTACCAAGCAAGAACAAAGCAAGCACATTCAAGAGAGCATTACCAGGTGCCAGGATGGCGGAGCGGTCTAAGGCGTTGTGTTCAGGTCGCAGTCTCCCCAGGAGGCGTGGGTTTGAATCCCACCTCAGACAGTACCCATTGAAAGTACCAAGCAAGAACAAAGGAAACACGGTCAAGCGAGCATTACCAGTTGCCAGGATGGCGGAGCGGTCTAAGGCGTTGCGTTCAGGTCGCAGTCTCCCCAGGAGGCGTGGGTTCGAATCCCACCTCAGACAGTGCCCATTGAAAGTACCAAGCAAGAACAAAGCAAACACAGTCAAGAGAGCATTACCAGTTGCCAGGATGGCGGAGCGGTCTAAGGCGTTGCGTTCAGGTCGCAGTCTCCCCAGGAGGCGTGGGTTCGAATCCCGCCTCAGACAGAGCCCATTGAAAGTACCAAGCAAGAACAAAGCAAGCACATTCAAGAGAGCATTACCAGGTGCCAGGATGGCGTTGCGGTCTAAGGCGTTGTGTTCAGGTCGCAGTCTCCCCAGGAGGCGTGGGTTTGAATCCCACCTCAGACAGTACCCATTGAAAGTACCAAGCAAGAACAAAGGAAACACGGTCAAGAGAGCATTACCAGTTGCCAGGATTGCGGAGCGGTCTAAGGCGTTGCGTTCAGGTCGCAGTCTCCCCAGGAGGCGTGGGTTCGAATCCCACCTCAGACAGTGCCCATTAAAAGTACCAAGCAAGAACAAAGCAAACACAGTCAAGAGAGCATTACCAGTTGCCAGGATGGCGGAGCGGTCTAAGGCGTTGCGTTCAGGTCGCAGTCTCCCCAGGAGGCGTGGGTTCGAATCCCGCCTCAGACAGAGCCCATTGAAAGTACCAAGCAAGAACAAAGCAAACACATTCAAGAGAGCATTACCAGGTGCCAGGATGGCGGAGCGGTCTAAGGCGTTGCGTTCAGGTCGCAGTCTCCCCAGGAGGCGTGGGTTGAATCCCGCCTCAGACAGAGCCCATTGAAAGTACCAAGCAATAACAAAGGAAACACGGTCAAGAGAGCATTACCAGTTGCCAGGATGGCGGAGCGGTCTAAGGCGTTGCGTTCAGGTCGCAGTCTCCCCTGGAGGCGTGGGTTCGAATCCCGCCTCAGACAGAGCCCATTGAAAGTACCAAGCAAAAACAAAGCAAACACATTCAAGAGAGCATTACCAGGTGCCAGGATGGCGGAGCGGTCTAAGGCGTTGCGTTCAGGTCGCAGTCTCCCCAGGAGGCGTGGGTTCGAATCCCGCCTCAGACAGAGCCCATTGAAAGTACCAAGTAAGAACAAAGCAAACACATTCAAGAGAGCATTACCAGTTGCCAGGATTGCAGAGCGGTCTAAGGCGCTGCGTTCAGGTCGCAGTCTCCCCAGGAGGCGTGGGTTCGAATCCCGCCTCAGACAGAGCCCATTGAAAGTACCAAGCAATAACAAAGGAAACACGGTCAAGAGAGCATTACCAGTTGCCAGGATGGCGGAGCGGTCTAAGGCGTTGCGTTCAGGTCGCAGTCTCCCCAGGAGGCGTGGGTTCGAATCCCACCTCAGACAGAGCCCATTGTAAGTACCAAGCAAGAACAGAGCAAACACAGTCAAGAGAGCATTACCAGATGATAAGATGGCAGAGCGGTCTCAGGCGTTGCGTTCAGGTCGCAGTCTCCCCAGGAGGCGTGGGTTTGAATCCCACCTCAGACAGTGCCCATTGAAAGTACCAAGCAAGAACAAAGCAAACACATTCAAGAGAGCATTACCAGTTGCCAGGATGGCGGAACGGTCTAAGGCGTTGCGTTCAGGTCGCAGTCTCCCCAGGAGGCGTGGGTTCGAATCCCACCTCAGACAGTGCCCATTGAAAGTACCAAGCAAGAACAAAGCAAACACAGTCAAGAGAGCATTACCAGTTGCCAGGATGGCGGAGCGGTCTAAGGCGTTGCGTTCAGGTCGCAGTCTCCCCAGGAGGCGTGGGTTCGAATCCCGCCTCAGACAGAGCCCATTGAAAGTACCAAGCAAGAACAAAGCAAACACATTCAAGAGAGCATTACCAGGTGCCAGGATGGCGGAGCGGTCTAAGGCATTGCGTTCAGGTCGCAGTCTCCCCAGGAGGCGTGGGTTCGAATCCCGCCTCAGAAAGAGCCCATTGAAAGTACCAAGCAAGAACAAAGCAAACACAGTCAAGAGAGCATTACCAGTTGCCAGGATTGCAGAGCGGTCTAAGGCGCTGCGTTCAGGTCGCAGTCTCCCCAGGAGGCGTGGGTTCGAATCCCGCCTCAGACAGAGCCCATTGAAAGTACCAAGCAATAACAAAGGAAACACGGTCAAGAGAGCATTACCAGTTGCCAGGATGGCGGAGCGGTCTAAGGCGTTGCGTTCAGGTCGCAGTCTCCCCAGGAGGCGTGGGTTCGAATCCCACCTCAGACAGAGCCCATTGAAAGTACCAAGCAAGAACAAAGCAAACACAGTAAAGAGAGCATTACCAGTTGCCAGGATGGCGGAGCGTTCTAAGGCGTTGCGTTCAGGTCGCAGTCTCCCCAGGAGGTGTGGGTTCGAATCCCGCCTCAGACAGAGCCCATTGAAAGTACCAAGCAAGAACAAAGCCAACACATTCAAGAGAGCATTACCAGGTGCCAGGATGGCGGAGCGGTCTAAGGCGTTGCGTTCAGGTCGCAGTCTCCCCAGGAGGCGTGGGTTCGAATCCCGCCTCAGACAGAGCCCATTGAAAGTACCAAGCAATAACAAAGGAAACACGGTCAAGAGAGCATTACCAGTTGCCAGGATGGCGGAGCGGTCTAAGGCGTTGCGTTCAGGTCGCAGTCTCCCCAGGAGGCGTGTGTTCGAATCCCACCTCAGACAGAGCCCATTGAAAGTACCAAGCAATAACAAAGGAAACACGGTCAAGAGAGCATTACCAGTTGCCAGGATGGCGGTGCGGTCTAAGTCGTTGCGTTCAGGTCGCAGTCTCCCCAGGAGGCGTGGGTTCGAATCCCACCTCAGACAGAGCCCATTGAAAGTACCAAGCAAGAACAGCGCAAACACAGTCAAGAGAGCATTACCAGATGATAAGATGGCAGAGCGGTCTCAGGCGTTGCGTTCAGGTCGCAGTAGCCCCAGGAGGCGTGGGTTCGAATCCCACCTCAGACAGTGCCCATTGAAAGTACCAAGCAAGAACAAAGCAAACACAGTCAAGAGAGCATTACCAGTTGCCAGGATGGCGGAGCGGTCAAAGGTGTTGCGTTCAGGTCGCAGTCTCCCCAGGAGGCGTGGGTTCGAATCCCACCTCAGACAGAGCCCATTGAAAGTACCAAGCAAGAACAAAGCAAACACAGTCAAGAGAGCATTACCAGTTGCCAGGATGGTGGAGCGGTCTAAGGCGTTGCGTTCAGGTCGCAGTCTCCCCAGGAGGCGTGGGTTCGAATCCCACCTCAGACAGTGCCCATTGAAACTACAAAGCAAGAACAAAGCAAACACAGTCAAGAGAGCATTACCAGTTGCCAGGATGGCGGAGCGGTCTAAGGCGTTGCGTTCAGGTCGCAGTCTCCCAAGGAGGCGTGGGTTCGAATCCCACCTCAGACAGAGCCCATTGAATGTACCAAGCAAGAACAAAGCAAACACATTCAAGAGAGCATTACCAGGTGCCAGGTTGGCGGAGCGGTCTAAGGCGTTGCGTTCAGGTCGCAGTCTCCCCAGGAGGCGTGGGTTCGAATCCCACCTCAGACAGAGCCCATTGAATGTACCAAGCAAGAACAAAGCAAACACATTCAAGAGAGCTTTACCAGGTGCCAGGATGGCGGAGCGGTCTAAGGCGTTGCGTTCAGGTCGCAGTCTCCCCAGGAGGCGTGGGTTCGAATCCCACCTCAGACAGAGCCCATTGAAAGTACCAAGCAAGAACAAAGCAAACACAGTAAAGAGAGCATTACCAGTTGCCAGGATGGCGGAGCGTTCTAAGGCGTTGCGTTCAGGTCGCAGTCTCCCCAGGAGGTGTGGGTTCGAATCCCGCCTCAGACAGAGCCCATTGAAAGTACCAAGCAAGAACAAAGCCAACACATTCAAGAGAGCATTACCAGGTGCCAGGATGGCGGAGCGGTCTAAGGCGTTGCGTTCAGGTCGCAGTCTCCCCAGGAGGCGTGGGTTCGAATCCCGCCTCAGAAAGAGCCCATTGAAAGTACCAAGCAAGAACAAAGCAAACACAGTCAAGAGAGCAGTACCAGTTGCCAGGATTGCAGAGCGGTCTAAGGCGTTGCGTTCAGGTCGCAGTCTCCCCTGGAGGCGTGGGTTCGAATACCGCCTCAGACAGAGCCCATTGAAAGTACCAAGCAAAAACAAAGCAAACACAGTCAAGAGAGCATTACCAGGTGCCAGGATGGCGGAGCGGTCTAAGGCGTTGCGTTCAGGTCGCAGTCTCCCCAGGAGGCGTGGGTTCGAATCCCACCTCAGACAGTGCCCATTGAAAGTACCAAGCAAGAACAAAGTAAACACAGTCAAGAGAGCATTACCAGTTGCCAGGATGGCGGAGCGGTCTAAAGCGTTGCGTTCAGGTCGCAGTCTCCCCAGGAAGCGTGGGTTCGAATCCCACCTCAGACAGAGCCCATTGAAAGTACCAAGCAAGAACAAAGCAAACACATTCAAGAGAGCATTACCAGGTGCCAGGATGGCGGAGCGGTCTAAGGCGTTGCGTTCAGGTCGCAGTCTCCCCAGGAGGCGTGGGTTCGAATCCCGCCTCAGACAGAGCCCATTGAAAGTACCAAGCAAGAACAAAGCAAGCACATTCAAGAGAGCATTACCAGGTGCCAGGATGGCGGAGCGGTCTAAGGCGTTGTGTTCAGGTCGCAGTCTCCCCAGGAGGCGTGGGTTTGAATCCCACCTCAGACAGTACCCATTGAAAGTACCAAGCAAGAACAAAGGAAACACGGTCAAGCGAGCATTACCAGTTGCCAGGATGGCGGAGCGGTCTAAGGCGTTGCGTTCAGGTCGCAGTCTCCCCAGGAGGCGTGGGTTCGAATCCCACCTCAGACAGTGCCCATTGAAAGTACCAAGCAAGAACAAAGCAAACACAGTCAAGAGAGCATTACCAGTTGCCAGGATGGCGGAGCGGTCTAAGGCGTTGCGTTCAGGTCGCAGTCTCCCCAGGAGGCGTGGGTTCGAATCCCGCCTCAGACAGAGCCCATTGAAAGTACCAAGCAAGAACAAAGCAAGCACATTCAAGAGAGCATTACCAGGTGCCAGGATGGCGTTGCGGTCTAAGGCGTTGTGTTCAGGTCGCAGTCTCCCCAGGAGGCGTGGGTTTGAATCCCACCTCAGACAGTACCCATTGAAAGTACCAAGCAAGAACAAAGGAAACACGGTCAAGAGAGCATTACCAGTTGCCAGGATTGCGGAGCGGTCTAAGGCGTTGCGTTCAGGTCGCAGTCTCCCCAGGAGGCGTGGGTTCGAATCCCACCTCAGACAGTGCCCATTAAAAGTACCAAGCAAGAACAAAGCAAACACAGTCAAGAGAGCATTACCAGTTGCCAGGATGGCGGAGCGGTCTAAGGCGTTGCGTTCAGGTCGCAGTCTCCCCAGGAGGCGTGGGTTCGAATCCCGCCTCAGACAGAGCCCATTGAAAGTACCAAGCAAGAACAAAGCAAACACATTCAAGAGAGCATTACCAGGTGCCAGGATGGCGGAGCGGTCTAAGGCGTTGCGTTCAGGTCGCAGTCTCCCCAGGAGGCGTGGGTTGAATCCCGCCTCAGACAGAGCCCATTGAAAGTACCAAGCAATAACAAAGGAAACACGGTCAAGAGAGCATTACCAGTTGCCAGGATGGCGGAGCGGTCTAAGGCGTTGCGTTCAGGTCGCAGTCTCCCCTGGAGGCGTGGGTTCGAATCCCGCCTCAGACAGAGCCCATTGAAAGTACCAAGCAAAAACAAAGCAAACACATTCAAGAGAGCATTACCAGGTGCCAGGATGGCGGAGCGGTCTAAGGCGTTGCGTTCAGGTCGCAGTCTCCCCAGGAGGCGTGGGTTCGAATCCCGCCTCAGACAGAGCCCATTGAAAGTACCAAGTAAGAACAAAGCAAACACATTCAAGAGAGCATTACCAGTTGCCAGGATTGCAGAGCGGTCTAAGGCGCTGCGTTCAGGTCGCAGTCTCCCCAGGAGGCGTGGGTTCGAATCCCGCCTCAGACAGAGCCCATTGAAAGTACCAAGCAATAACAAAGGAAACACGGTCAAGAGAGCATTACCAGTTGCCAGGATGGCGGAGCGGTCTAAGGCGTTGCGTTCAGGTCGCAGTCTCCCCAGGAGGCGTGGGTTCGAATCCCACCTCAGACAGAGCCCATTGTAAGTACCAAGCAAGAACAGAGCAAACACAGTCAAGAGAGCATTACCAGATGATAAGATGGCAGAGCGGTCTCAGGCGTTGCGTTCAGGTCGCAGTCTCCCCAGGAGGCGTGGGTTTGAATCCCACCTCAGACAGTGCCCATTGAAAGTACCAAGCAAGAACAAAGCAAACACATTCAAGAGAGCATTACCAGTTGCCAGGATGGCGGAACGGTCTAAGGCGTTGCGTTCAGGTCGCAGTCTCCCCAGGAGGCGTGGGTTCGAATCCCACCTCAGACAGTGCCCATTGAAAGTACCAAGCAAGAACAAAGCAAACACAGTCAAGAGAGCATTACCAGTTGCCAGGATGGCGGAGCGGTCTAAGGCGTTGCGTTCAGGTCGCAGTCTCCCCAGGAGGCGTGGGTTCGAATCCCGCCTCAGACAGAGCCCATTGAAAGTACCAAGCAAGAACAAAGCAAACACATTCAAGAGAGCATTACCAGGTGCCAGGATGGCGGAGCGGTCTAAGGCATTGCGTTCAGGTCGCAGTCTCCCCAGGAGGCGTGGGTTCGAATCCCGCCTCAGAAAGAGCCCATTGAAAGTACCAAGCAAGAACAAAGCAAACACAGTCAAGAGAGCATTACCAGTTGCCAGGATTGCAGAGCGGTCTAAGGCGCTGCGTTCAGGTCGCAGTCTCCCCAGGAGGCGTGGGTTCGAATCCCGCCTCAGACAGAGCCCATTGAAAGTACCAAGCAATAACAAAGGAAACACGGTCAAGAGAGCATTACCAGTTGCCAGGATGGCGGAGCGGTCTAAGGCGTTGCGTTCAGGTCGCAGTCTCCCCAGGAGGCGTGGGTTCGAATCCCACCTCAGACAGAGCCCATTGAAAGTACCAAGCAAGAACAAAGCAAACACAGTAAAGAGAGCATTACCAGTTGCCAGGATGGCGGAGCGTTCTAAGGCGTTGCGTTCAGGTCGCAGTCTCCCCAGGAGGTGTGGGTTCGAATCCCGCCTCAGACAGAGCCCATTGAAAGTACCAAGCAAGAACAAAGCCAACACATTCAAGAGAGCATTACCAGGTGCCAGGATGGCGGAGCGGTCTAAGGCGTTGCGTTCAGGTCGCAGTCTCCCCAGGAGGCGTGGGTTCGAATCCCGCCTCAGACAGAGCCCATTGAAAGTACCAAGCAATAACAAAGGAAACACGGTCAAGAGAGCATTACCAGTTGCCAGGATGGCGGAGCGGTCTAAGGCGTTGCGTTCAGGTCGCAGTCTCCCCAGGAGGCGTGTGTTCGAATCCCACCTCAGACAGAGCCCATTGAAAGTACCAAGCAATAACAAAGGAAACACGGTCAAGAGAGCATTACCAGTTGCCAGGATGGCGGTGCGGTCTAAGTCGTTGCGTTCAGGTCGCAGTCTCCCCAGGAGGCGTGGGTTCGAATCCCACCTCAGACAGAGCCCATTGAAAGTACCAAGCAAGAACAGCGCAAACACAGTCAAGAGAGCATTACCAGATGATAAGATGGCAGAGCGGTCTCAGGCGTTGCGTTCAGGTCGCAGTAGCCCCAGGAGGCGTGGGTTCGAATCCCACCTCAGACAGTGCCCATTGAAAGTACCAAGCAAGAACAAAGCAAACACAGTCAAGAGAGCATTACCAGTTGCCAGGATGGCGGAGCGGTCAAAGGTGTTGCGTTCAGGTCGCAGTCTCCCCAGGAGGCGTGGGTTCGAATCCCACCTCAGACAGAGCCCATTGAAAGTACCAAGCAAGAACAAAGCAAACACAGTCAAGAGAGCATTACCAGTTGCCAGGATGGTGGAGCGGTCTAAGGCGTTGCGTTCAGGTCGCAGTCTCCCCAGGAGGCGTGGGTTCGAATCCCACCTCAGACAGTGCCCATTGAAACTACAAAGCAAGAACAAAGCAAACACAGTCAAGAGAGCATTACCAGTTGCCAGGATGGCGGAGCGGTCTAAGGCGTTGCGTTCAGGTCGCAGTCTCCCAAGGAGGCGTGGGTTCGAATCCCACCTCAGACAGAGCCCATTGAATGTACCAAGCAAGAACAAAGCAAACACATTCAAGAGAGCATTACCAGGTGCCAGGTTGGCGGAGCGGTCTAAGGCGTTGCGTTCAGGTCGCAGTCTCCCCAGGAGGCGTGGGTTCGAATCCCACCTCAGACAGAGCCCATTGAATGTACCAAGCAAGAACAAAGCAAACACATTCAAGAGAGCTTTACCAGGTGCCAGGATGGCGGAGCGGTCTAAGGCGTTGCGTTCAGGTCGCAGTCTCCCCAGGAGGCGTGGGTTCGAATCCCACCTCAGACAGAGCCCATTGAAAGTACCAAGCAAGAACAAAGCAAACACAGTAAAGAGAGCATTACCAGTTGCCAGGATGGCGGAGCGTTCTAAGGCGTTGCGTTCAGGTCGCAGTCTCCCCAGGAGGTGTGGGTTCGAATCCCGCCTCAGACAGAGCCCATTGAAAGTACCAAGCAAGAACAAAGCCAACACATTCAAGAGAGCATTACCAGGTGCCAGGATGGCGGAGCGGTCTAAGGCGTTGCGTTCAGGTCGCAGTCTCCCCAGGAGGCGTGGGTTCGAATCCCGCCTCAGAAAGAGCCCATTGAAAGTACCAAGCAAGAACAAAGCAAACACAGTCAAGAGAGCAGTACCAGTTGCCAGGATTGCAGAGCGGTCTAAGGCGTTGCGTTCAGGTCGCAGTCTCCCCTGGAGGCGTGGGTTCGAATACCGCCTCAGACAGAGCCCATTGAAAGTACCAAGCAAAAACAAAGCAAACACAGTCAAGAGAGCATTACCAGGTGCCAGGATGGCGGAGCGGTCTAAGGCGTTGCGTTCAGGTCGCAGTCTCCCCAGGAGGCGTGGGTTCGAATCCCACCTCAGACAGTGCCCATTGAAAGTACCAAGCAAGAACAAAGTAAACACAGTCAAGAGAGCATTACCAGTTGCCAGGATGGCGGAGCGGTCTAAAGCGTTGCGTTCAGGTCGCAGTCTCCCCAGGAAGCGTGGGTTCGAATCCCACCTCAGACAGAGCCCATTGAAAGTACCAAGCAAGAACAAAGCAAACACATTCAAGAGAGCATTACCAGGTGCCAGGATGGCGGAGCGGTCTAAGGCGTTGCGTTCAGGTCGCAGTCTCCCCAGGAGGCGTGGGTTCGAATCCCGCCTCAGACAGAGCCCATTGAAAGTACCAAGCAAGAACAAAGCAAGCACATTCAAGAGAGCATTACCAGGTGCCAGGATGGCGGAGCGGTCTAAGGCGTTGTGTTCAGGTCGCAGTCTCCCCAGGAGGCGTGGGTTTGAATCCCACCTCAGACAGTACCCATTGAAAGTACCAAGCAAGAACAAAGGAAACACGGTCAAGCGAGCATTACCAGTTGCCAGGATGGCGGAGCGGTCTAAGGCGTTGCGTTCAGGTCGCAGTCTCCCCAGGAGGCGTGGGTTCGAATCCCACCTCAGACAGTGCCCATTGAAAGTACCAAGCAAGAACAAAGCAAACACAGTCAAGAGAGCATTACCAGTTGCCAGGATGGCGGAGCGGTCTAAGGCGTTGCGTTCAGGTCGCAGTCTCCCCAGGAGGCGTGGGTTCGAATCCCGCCTCAGACAGAGCCCATTGAAAGTACCAAGCAAGAACAAAGCAAGCACATTCAAGAGAGCATTACCAGGTGCCAGGATGGCGTTGCGGTCTAAGGCGTTGTGTTCAGGTCGCAGTCTCCCCAGGAGGCGTGGGTTTGAATCCCACCTCAGACAGTACCCATTGAAAGTACCAAGCAAGAACAAAGGAAACACGGTCAAGAGAGCATTACCAGTTGCCAGGATTGCGGAGCGGTCTAAGGCGTTGCGTTCAGGTCGCAGTCTCCCCAGGAGGCGTGGGTTCGAATCCCACCTCAGACAGTGCCCATTAAAAGTACCAAGCAAGAACAAAGCAAACACAGTCAAGAGAGCATTACCAGTTGCCAGGATGGCGGAGCGGTCTAAGGCGTTGCGTTCAGGTCGCAGTCTCCCCAGGAGGCGTGGGTTCG
The DNA here is from genome assembly GCF_059441095.1 of Idiotropiscis lumnitzeri. NCBI lineage: Eukaryota > Metazoa > Chordata > Actinopteri > Syngnathiformes > Syngnathidae > Idiotropiscis > Idiotropiscis lumnitzeri. The sequence goes on along the minus strand of NC_142402.1, from coordinate 254,706 downwards.
AATCCCGCCTCAGACAGAGCCCATTGAAAGTACCAAGCAAGAACAAAGCAAACACATTCAAGAGAGCATTACCAGGTGCCAGGATGGCGGAGCGGTCTAAGGCGTTGCGTTCAGGTCGCAGTCTCCCCAGGAGGCGTGGGTTGAATCCCGCCTCAGACAGAGCCCATTGAAAGTACCAAGCAATAACAAAGGAAACACGGTCAAGAGAGCATTACCAGTTGCCAGGATGGCGGAGCGGTCTAAGGCGTTGCGTTCAGGTCGCAGTCTCCCCTGGAGGCGTGGGTTCGAATCCCGCCTCAGACAGAGCCCATTGAAAGTACCAAGCAAAAACAAAGCAAACACATTCAAGAGAGCATTACCAGGTGCCAGGATGGCGGAGCGGTCTAAGGCGTTGCGTTCAGGTCGCAGTCTCCCCAGGAGGCGTGGGTTCGAATCCCGCCTCAGACAGAGCCCATTGAAAGTACCAAGTAAGAACAAAGCAAACACATTCAAGAGAGCATTACCAGTTGCCAGGATTGCAGAGCGGTCTAAGGCGCTGCGTTCAGGTCGCAGTCTCCCCAGGAGGCGTGGGTTCGAATCCCGCCTCAGACAGAGCCCATTGAAAGTACCAAGCAATAACAAAGGAAACACGGTCAAGAGAGCATTACCAGTTGCCAGGATGGCGGAGCGGTCTAAGGCGTTGCGTTCAGGTCGCAGTCTCCCCAGGAGGCGTGGGTTCGAATCCCACCTCAGACAGAGCCCATTGTAAGTACCAAGCAAGAACAGAGCAAACACAGTCAAGAGAGCATTACCAGATGATAAGATGGCAGAGCGGTCTCAGGCGTTGCGTTCAGGTCGCAGTCTCCCCAGGAGGCGTGGGTTTGAATCCCACCTCAGACAGTGCCCATTGAAAGTACCAAGCAAGAACAAAGCAAACACATTCAAGAGAGCATTACCAGTTGCCAGGATGGCGGAACGGTCTAAGGCGTTGCGTTCAGGTCGCAGTCTCCCCAGGAGGCGTGGGTTCGAATCCCACCTCAGACAGTGCCCATTGAAAGTACCAAGCAAGAACAAAGCAAACACAGTCAAGAGAGCATTACCAGTTGCCAGGATGGCGGAGCGGTCTAAGGCGTTGCGTTCAGGTCGCAGTCTCCCCAGGAGGCGTGGGTTCGAATCCCGCCTCAGACAGAGCCCATTGAAAGTACCAAGCAAGAACAAAGCAAACACATTCAAGAGAGCATTACCAGGTGCCAGGATGGCGGAGCGGTCTAAGGCATTGCGTTCAGGTCGCAGTCTCCCCAGGAGGCGTGGGTTCGAATCCCGCCTCAGAAAGAGCCCATTGAAAGTACCAAGCAAGAACAAAGCAAACACAGTCAAGAGAGCATTACCAGTTGCCAGGATTGCAGAGCGGTCTAAGGCGCTGCGTTCAGGTCGCAGTCTCCCCAGGAGGCGTGGGTTCGAATCCCGCCTCAGACAGAGCCCATTGAAAGTACCAAGCAATAACAAAGGAAACACGGTCAAGAGAGCATTACCAGTTGCCAGGATGGCGGAGCGGTCTAAGGCGTTGCGTTCAGGTCGCAGTCTCCCCAGGAGGCGTGGGTTCGAATCCCACCTCAGACAGAGCCCATTGAAAGTACCAAGCAAGAACAAAGCAAACACAGTAAAGAGAGCATTACCAGTTGCCAGGATGGCGGAGCGTTCTAAGGCGTTGCGTTCAGGTCGCAGTCTCCCCAGGAGGTGTGGGTTCGAATCCCGCCTCAGACAGAGCCCATTGAAAGTACCAAGCAAGAACAAAGCCAACACATTCAAGAGAGCATTACCAGGTGCCAGGATGGCGGAGCGGTCTAAGGCGTTGCGTTCAGGTCGCAGTCTCCCCAGGAGGCGTGGGTTCGAATCCCGCCTCAGAAAGAGCCCATTGAAAGTACCAAGCAAGAACAAAGCAAACACAGTCAAGAGAGCAGTACCAGTTGCCAGGATTGCAGAGCGGTCTAAGGCGTTGCGTTCAGGTCGCAGTCTCCCCTGGAGGCGTGGGTTCGAATACCGCCTCAGACAGAGCCCATTGAAAGTACCAAGCAAAAACAAAGCAAACACAGTCAAGAGAGCATTACCAGGTGCCAGGATGGCAGAGCGGTCTAAGGCGTTGCGTTCAGGTCGCAGTCTCCCCAGGAGGCGTGGGTTCGAATCCCACCTCAGACAGTGCCCATTGAAAGTACCAAGCAAGAACAAAGTAAACACAGTCAAGAGAGCATTACCAGTTGCCAGGATGGCGGAGCGGTCTAAAGCGTTGCGTTCAGGTCGCAGTCTCCCCAGGAAGCGTGGGTTCGAATCCCACCTCAGACAGAGCCCATTGAAAGTACCAAGCAAGAACAAAGCAAACACATTCAAGAGAGCATTACCAGGTGCCAGGATGGCAGAGCGGTCTAAGGCGTTGCGTTCAGGTCGCAGTCTCCCCAGGAGGCGTGGGTTCGAATCCCGCCTCAGACAGAGCCCATTGAAAGTACCAAGCAAGAACAAAGCAAGCACATTCAAGAGAGCATTACCAGGTGCCAGGATGGCGGAGCGGTCTAAGGCGTTGTGTTCAGGTCGCAGTCTCCCCAGGAGGCGTGGGTTTGAATCCCACCTCAGACAGTGCCCATTGAAAGTACCAAGCAAGAACAAAGTAAACACAGTCAAGAGAGCATTACCAGTTGCCAGGATGGCGGAGCGGTCTAAAGCGTTGCGTTCAGGTCGCAGTCTCCCCAGGAAGCGTGGGTTCGAATCCCACCTCAGACAGAGCCCATTGAAAGTACCAAGCAAGAACAAAGCAAACACATTCAAGAGAGCATTACCAGGTGCCAGGATGGCGGAGCGGTCTAAGGCGTTGCGTTCAGGTCGCAGTCTCCCCAGGAGGCGTGGGTTCGAATCCCGCCTCAGACAGAGCCCATTGAAAGTACCAAGCAAGAACAAAGCAAGCACATTCAAGAGAGCATTACCAGGTGCCAGGATGGCGGAGCGGTCTAAGGCGTTGTGTTCAGGTCGCAGTCTCCCCAGGAGGCGTGGGTTTGAATCCCACCTCAGACAGTACCCATTGAAAGTACCAAGCAAGAACAAAGGAAACACGGTCAAGCGAGCATTACCAGTTGCCAGGATGGCGGAGCGGTCTAAGGCGTTGCGTTCAGGTCGCAGTCTCCCCAGGAGGCGTGGGTTCGAATCCCACCTCAGACAGTGCCCATTGAAAGTACCAAGCAAGAACAAAGCAAACACAGTCAAGAGAGCATTACCAGTTGCCAGGATGGCGGAGCGGTCTAAGGCGTTGCGTTCAGGTCGCAGTCTCCCCAGGAGGCGTGGGTTCGAATCCCGCCTCAGACAGAGCCCATTGAAAGTACCAAGCAAGAACAAAGCAAGCACATTCAAGAGAGCATTACCAGGTGCCAGGATGGCGTTGCGGTCTAAGGCGTTGTGTTCAGGTCGCAGTCTCCCCAGGAGGCGTGGGTTTGAATCCCACCTCAGACAGTACCCATTGAAAGTACCAAGCAAGAACAAAGGAAACACGGTCAAGAGAGCATTACCAGTTGCCAGGATTGCGGAGCGGTCTAAGGCGTTGCGTTCAGGTCGCAGTCTCCCCAGGAGGCGTGGGTTCGAATCCCACCTCAGACAGTGCCCATTAAAAGTACCAAGCAAGAACAAAGCAAACACAGTCAAGAGAGCATTACCAGTTGCCAGGATGGCGGAGCGGTCTAAGGCGTTGCGTTCAGGTCGCAGTCTCCCCAGGAGGCGTGGGTTCGAATCCCGCCTCAGACAGAGCCCATTGAAAGTACCAAGCAAGAACAAAGCAAACACATTCAAGAGAGCATTACCAGGTGCCAGGATGGCGGAGCGGTCTAAGGCGTTGCGTTCAGGTCGCAGTCTCCCCAGGAGGCGTGGGTTGAATCCCGCCTCAGACAGAGCCCATTGAAAGTACCAAGCAATAACAAAGGAAACACGGTCAAGAGAGCATTACCAGTTGCCAGGATGGCGGAGCGGTCTAAGGCGTTGCGTTCAGGTCGCAGTCTCCCCTGGAGGCGTGGGTTCGAATCCCGCCTCAGACAGAGCCCATTGAAAGTACCAAGCAAAAACAAAGCAAACACATTCAAGAGAGCATTACCAGGTGCCAGGATGGCGGAGCGGTCTAAGGCGTTGCGTTCAGGTCGCAGTCTCCCCAGGAGGCGTGGGTTCGAATCCCGCCTCAGACAGAGCCCATTGAAAGTACCAAGTAAGAACAAAGCAAACACATTCAAGAGAGCATTACCAGTTGCCAGGATTGCAGAGCGGTCTAAGGCGCTGCGTTCAGGTCGCAGTCTCCCCAGGAGGCGTGGGTTCGAATCCCGCCTCAGACAGAGCCCATTGAAAGTACCAAGCAATAACAAAGGAAACACGGTCAAGAGAGCATTACCAGTTGCCAGGATGGCGGAGCGGTCTAAGGCGTTGCGTTCAGGTCGCAGTCTCCCCAGGAGGCGTGGGTTCGAATCCCACCTCAGACAGAGCCCATTGTAAGTACCAAGCAAGAACAGAGCAAACACAGTCAAGAGAGCATTACCAGATGATAAGATGGCAGAGCGGTCTCAGGCGTTGCGTTCAGGTCGCAGTCTCCCCAGGAGGCGTGGGTTTGAATCCCACCTCAGACAGTGCCCATTGAAAGTACCAAGCAAGAACAAAGCAAACACATTCAAGAGAGCATTACCAGTTGCCAGGATGGCGGAACGGTCTAAGGCGTTGCGTTCAGGTCGCAGTCTCCCCAGGAGGCGTGGGTTCGAATCCCACCTCAGACAGTGCCCATTGAAAGTACCAAGCAAGAACAAAGCAAACACAGTCAAGAGAGCATTACCAGTTGCCAGGATGGCGGAGCGGTCTAAGGCGTTGCGTTCAGGTCGCAGTCTCCCCAGGAGGCGTGGGTTCGAATCCCGCCTCAGACAGAGCCCATTGAAAGTACCAAGCAAGAACAAAGCAAACACATTCAAGAGAGCATTACCAGGTGCCAGGATGGCGGAGCGGTCTAAGGCATTGCGTTCAGGTCGCAGTCTCCCCAGGAGGCGTGGGTTCGAATCCCGCCTCAGAAAGAGCCCATTGAAAGTACCAAGCAAGAACAAAGCAAACACAGTCAAGAGAGCATTACCAGTTGCCAGGATTGCAGAGCGGTCTAAGGCGCTGCGTTCAGGTCGCAGTCTCCCCAGGAGGCGTGGGTTCGAATCCCGCCTCAGACAGAGCCCATTGAAAGTACCAAGCAATAACAAAGGAAACACGGTCAAGAGAGCATTACCAGTTGCCAGGATGGCGGAGCGGTCTAAGGCGTTGCGTTCAGGTCGCAGTCTCCCCAGGAGGCGTGGGTTCGAATCCCACCTCAGACAGAGCCCATTGAAAGTACCAAGCAAGAACAAAGCAAACACAGTAAAGAGAGCATTACCAGTTGCCAGGATGGCGGAGCGTTCTAAGGCGTTGCGTTCAGGTCGCAGTCTCCCCAGGAGGTGTGGGTTCGAATCCCGCCTCAGACAGAGCCCATTGAAAGTACCAAGCAAGAACAAAGCCAACACATTCAAGAGAGCATTACCAGGTGCCAGGATGGCGGAGCGGTCTAAGGCGTTGCGTTCAGGTCGCAGTCTCCCCAGGAGGCGTGGGTTCGAATCCCGCCTCAGAAAGAGCCCATTGAAAGTACCAAGCAAGAACAAAGCAAACACAGTCAAGAGAGCAGTACCAGTTGCCAGGATTGCAGAGCGGTCTAAGGCGTTGCGTTCAGGTCGCAGTCTCCCCTGGAGGCGTGGGTTCGAATACCGCCTCAGACAGAGCCCATTGAAAGTACCAAGCAAAAACAAAGCAAACACAGTCAAGAGAGCATTACCAGGTGCCAGGATGGCAGAGCGGTCTAAGGCGTTGCGTTCAGGTCGCAGTCTCCCCAGGAGGCGTGGGTTCGAATCCCACCTCAGACAGTGCCCATTGAAAGTACCAAGCAAGAACAAAGTAAACACAGTCAAGAGAGCATTACCAGTTGCCAGGATGGCGGAGCGGTCTAAAGCGTTGCGTTCAGGTCGCAGTCTCCCCAGGAAGCGTGGGTTCGAATCCCACCTCAGACAGAGCCCATTGAAAGTACCAAGCAAGAACAAAGCAAACACATTCAAGAGAGCATTACCAGGTGCCAGGATGGCAGAGCGGTCTAAGGCGTTGCGTTCAGGTCGCAGTCTCCCCAGGAGGCGTGGGTTCGAATCCCGCCTCAGACAGAGCCCATTGAAAGTACCAAGCAAGAACAAAGCAAGCACATTCAAGAGAGCATTACCAGGTGCCAGGATGGCGGAGCGGTCTAAGGCGTTGTGTTCAGGTCGCAGTCTCCCCAGGAGGCGTGGGTTTGAATCCCACCTCAGACAGTACCCATTGAAAGTACCAAGCAAGAACAAAGGAAACACGGTCAAGCGAGCATTACCAGTTGCCAGGATGGCGGAGCGGTCTAAGGCGTTGCGTTCAGGTCGCAGTCTCCCCAGGAGGCGTGGGTTCGAATCCCACCTCAGACAGTGCCCATTGAAAGTACCAAGCAAGAACAAAGCAAACACAGTCAAGAGAGCATTACCAGTTGCCAGGATGGCGGAGCGGTCTAAGGCGTTGCGTTCAGGTCGCAGTCTCCCCAGGAGGCGTGGGTTCGAATCCCGCCTCAGACAGAGCCCATTGAAAGTACCAAGCAAGAACAAAGCAAGCACATTCAAGAGAGCATTACCAGGTGCCAGGATGGCGTTGCGGTCTAAGGCGTTGTGTTCAGGTCGCAGTCTCCCCAGGAGGCGTGGGTTTGAATCCCACCTCAGACAGTACCCATTGAAAGTACCAAGCAAGAACAAAGGAAACACGGTCAAGAGAGCATTACCAGTTGCCAGGATTGCGGAGCGGTCTAAGGCGTTGCGTTCAGGTCGCAGTCTCCCCAGGAGGCGTGGGTTCGAATCCCACCTCAGACAGTGCCCATTAAAAGTACCAAGCAAGAACAAAGCAAACACAGTCAAGAGAGCATTACCAGTTGCCAGGATGGCGGAGCGGTCTAAGGCGTTGCGTTCAGGTCGCAGTCTCCCCAGGAGGCGTGGGTTCGAATCCCGCCTCAGACAGAGCCCATTGAAAGTACCAAGCAATAACAAAGGAAACACGGTCAAGAGAGCATTACCAGTTGCCAGGATGGCGGAGCGGTCTAAGGCGTTGCGTTCAGGTCGCAGTCTCCCCAGGAGGCGTGTGTTCGAATCCCACCTCAGACAGAGCCCATTGAAAGTACCAAGCAATAACAAAGGAAACACGGTCAAGAGAGCATTACCAGTTGCCAGGATGGCGGTGCGGTCTAAGTCGTTGCGTTCAGGTCGCAGTCTCCCCAGGAGGCGTGGGTTCGAATCCCACCTCAGACAGAGCCCATTGAAAGTACCAAGCAAGAACAGCGCAAACACAGTCAAGAGAGCATTACCAGATGATAAGATGGCAGAGCGGTCTCAGGCGTTGCGTTCAGGTCGCAGTAGCCCCAGGAGGCGTGGGTTCGAATCCCACCTCAGACAGTGCCCATTGAAAGTACCAAGCAAGAACAAAGCAAACACAGTCAAGAGAGCATTACCAGTTGCCAGGATGGCGGAGCGGTCAAAGGTGTTGCGTTCAGGTCGCAGTCTCCCCAGGAGGCGTGGGTTCGAATCCCACCTCAGACAGAGCCCATTGAAAGTACCAAGCAAGAACAAAGCAAACACAGTCAAGAGAGCATTACCAGTTGCCAGGATGGTGGAGCGGTCTAAGGCGTTGCGTTCAGGTCGCAGTCTCCCCAGGAGGCGTGGGTTCGAATCCCACCTCAGACAGTGCCCATTGAAACTACAAAGCAAGAACAAAGCAAACACAGTCAAGAGAGCATTACCAGTTGCCAGGATGGCGGAGCGGTCTAAGGCGTTGCGTTCAGGTCGCAGTCTCCCAAGGAGGCGTGGGTTCGAATCCCACCTCAGACAGAGCCCATTGAATGTACCAAGCAAGAACAAAGCAAACACATTCAAGAGAGCATTACCAGGTGCCAGGTTGGCGGAGCGGTCTAAGGCGTTGCGTTCAGGTCGCAGTCTCCCCAGGAGGCGTGGGTTCGAATCCCACCTCAGACAGAGCCCATTGAATGTACCAAGCAAGAACAAAGCAAACACATTCAAGAGAGCTTTACCAGGTGCCAGGATGGCGGAGCGGTCTAAGGCGTTGCGTTCAGGTCGCAGTCTCCCCAGGAGGCGTGGGTTCGAATCCCACCTCAGACAGTGCCCATTGAAAGTACAAAGCAAGAACAAAGCAAACACAGTCAAGAGAGCATTACCAGTTGCCAGGATGGCGGAGCGGTCTAAGGCGTTGCGTTCAGGTCGCAGTCTCCCAAGGAGGCGTGGGTTCGAATCCCACCTCAGACAGAGCCCATTGAATGTACCAAGCAAGAACAAAGCAAACACATTCAAGAGAGCATTACCAGTTGCCAGGATGGCGGAGCGGTCTAAGGCGTTGCGTTCAGGTCGCAGTCTCCCCAGGAGGCGTGTGTTCGAATCCCACCTCAGACAGAGCCCATTGAAAGTACCAAGCAATAACAAAGGAAACACGGTCAAGAGAGCATTACCAGTTGCCAGGATGGCGGTGCGGTCTAAGTCGTTGCGTTCAGGTCGCAGTCTCCCCAGGAGGCGTGGGTTCGAATCCCACCTCAGACAGAGCCCATTGAAAGTACCAAGCAAGAACAGCGCAAACACAGTCAAGAGAGCATTACCAGATGATAAGATGGCAGAGCGGTCTCAGGCGTTGCGTTCAGGTCGCAGTAGCCCCAGGAGGCGTGGGTTCGAATCCCACCTCAGACAGTGCCCATTGAAAGTACCAAGCAAGAACAAAGCAAACACAGTCAAGAGAGCATTACCAGTTGCCAGGATGGCGGAGCGGTCAAAGGTGTTGCGTTCAGGTCGCAGTCTCCCCAGGAGGCGTGGGTTCGAATCCCACCTCAGACAGAGCCCATTGAAAGTACCAAGCAAGAACAAAGCAAACACAGTCAAGAGAGCATTACCAGTTGCCAGGATGGTGGAGCGGTCTAAGGCGTTGCGTTCAGGTCGCAGTCTCCCCAGGAGGCGTGGGTTCGAATCCCACCTCAGACAGTGCCCATTGAAACTACAAAGCAAGAACAAAGCAAACACAGTCAAGAGAGCATTACCAGTTGCCAGGATGGCGGAGCGGTCTAAGGCGTTGCGTTCAGGTCGCAGTCTCCCAAGGAGGCGTGGGTTCGAATCCCACCTCAGACAGAGCCCATTGAATGTACCAAGCAAGAACAAAGCAAACACATTCAAGAGAGCATTACCAGGTGCCAGGTTGGCGGAGCGGTCTAAGGCGTTGCGTTCAGGTCGCAGTCTCCCCAGGAGGCGTGGGTTCGAATCCCACCTCAGACAGAGCCCATTGAATGTACCAAGCAAGAACAAAGCAAACACATTCAAGAGAGCTTTACCAGGTGCCAGGATGGCGGAGCGGTCTAAGGCGTTGCGTTCAGGTCGCAGTCTCCCCAGGAGGCGTGGGTTCGAATCCCACCTCAGACAGAGCCCATTGAAAGTACCAAGCAAGAACAAAGCAAACACAGTAAAGAGAGCATTACCAGTTGCCAGGATGGCGGAGCGTTCTAAGGCGTTGCGTTCAGGTCGCAGTCTCCCCAGGAGGTGTGGGTTCGAATCCCGCCTCAGACAGAGCCCATTGAAAGTACCAAGCAAGAACAAAGCCAACACATTCAAGAGAGCATTACCAGGTGCCAGGATGGCGGAGCGGTCTAAGGCGTTGCGTTCAGGTCGCAGTCTCCCCAGGAGGCGTGGGTTCGAATCCCACCTCAGACAGTGCCCATTGAAAGTACCAAGCAAGAACAAAGCAAACACAGTCAAGAGAGCATTACCAGTTGCCAGGATGGCGGAGCGGTCTAAGGCGTTGCGTTCAGGTCGCAGTCTCCCCAGGAGGCGTGGGTTCGAATCCCGCCTCAGACAGAGCCCATTGAAAGTACCAAGCAAGAACAAAGCAAGCACATTCAAGAGAGCATTACCAGGTGCCAGGATGGCGTTGCGGTCTAAGGCGTTGTGTTCAGGTCGCAGTCTCCCCAGGAGGCGTGGGTTTGAATCCCACCTCAGACAGTACCCATTGAAAGTACCAAGCAAGAACAAAGGAAACACGGTCAAGAGAGCATTACCAGTTGCCAGGATTGCGGAGCGGTCTAAGGCGTTGCGTTCAGGTCGCAGTCTCCCCAGGAGGCGTGGGTTCGAATCCCACCTCAGACAGTGCCCATTAAAAGTACCAAGCAAGAACAAAGCAAACACAGTCAAGAGAGCATTACCAGTTGCCAGGATGGCGGAGCGGTCTAAGGCGTTGCGTTCAGGTCGCAGTCTCCCCAGGAGGCGTGGGTTCGAATCCCGCCTCAGACAGAGCCCATTGAAAGTACCAAGCAAGAACAAAGCAAACACATTCAAGAGAGCATTACCAGGTGCCAGGATGGCGGAGCGGTCTAAGGCGTTGCGTTCAGGTCGCAGTCTCCCCAGGAGGCGTGGGTTGAATCCCGCCTCAGACAGAGCCCATTGAAAGTACCAAGCAATAACAAAGGAAACACGGTCAAGAGAGCATTACCAGTTGCCAGGATGGCGGAGCGGTCTAAGGCGTTGCGTTCAGGTCGCAGTCTCCCCTGGAGGCGTGGGTTCGAATCCCGCCTCAGACAGAGCCCATTGAAAGTACCAAGCAAAAACAAAGCAAACACATTCAAGAGAGCATTACCAGGTGCCAGGATGGCGGAGCGGTCTAAGGCGTTGCGTTCAGGTCGCAGTCTCCCCAGGAGGCGTGGGTTCGAATCCCGCCTCAGACAGAGCCCATTGAAAGTACCAAGTAAGAACAAAGCAAACACATTCAAGAGAGCATTACCAGTTGCCAGGATTGCAGAGCGGTCTAAGGCGCTGCGTTCAGGTCGCAGTCTCCCCAGGAGGCGTGGGTTCGAATCCCGCCTCAGACAGAGCCCATTGAAAGTACCAAGCAATAACAAAGGAAACACGGTCAAGAGAGCATTACCAGTTGCCAGGATGGCGGAGCGGTCTAAGGCGTTGCGTTCAGGTCGCAGTCTCCCCAGGAGGCGTGGGTTCGAATCCCACCTCAGACAGAGCCCATTGAAAGTACCAAGCAAGAACAGAGCAAACACAGTCAAGAGAGCATTACCAGATGATAAGATGGCAGAGCGGTCTCAGGCGTTGCGTTCAGGTCGCAGTCTCCCCAGGAGGCGTGGGTTTGAATCCCACCTCAGACAGTGCCCATTGAAAGTACCAAGCAAGAACAAAGCAAACACATTCAAGAGAGCATTACCAGTTGCCAGGATGGCGGAACGGTCTAAGGCGTTGCGTTCAGGTCGCAGTCTCCCCAGGAGGCGTGGGTTCGAATCCCACCTCAGACAGTGCCCATTGAAAGTACCAAGCAAGAACAAAGCAAACACAGTCAAGAGAGCATTACCAGTTGCCAGGATGGCGGAGCGGTCTAAGGCGTTGCGTTCAGGTCGCAGTCTCCCCAGGAGGCGTGGGTTCGAATCCCGCCTCAGACAGAGCCCATTGAAAGTACCAAGCAAGAACAAAGCAAACACATTCAAGAGAGCATTACCAGGTGCCAGGATGGCGGAGCGGTCTAAGGCATTGCGTTCAGGTCGCAGTCTCCCCAGGAGGCGTGGGTTCGAATCCCGCCTCAGAAAGAGCCCATTGAAAGTACCAAGCAAGAACAAAGCAAACACAGTCAAGAGAGCATTACCAGTTGCCAGGATTGCAGAGCGGTCTAAGGCGCTGCGTTCAGGTCGCAGTCTCCCCAGGAGGCGTGGGTTCGAATCCCGCCTCAGACAGAGCCCATTGAAAGTACCAAGCAATAACAAAGGAAACACGGTCAAGAGAGCATTACCAGTTGCCAGGATGGCGGAGCGGTCTAAGGCGTTGCGTTCAGGTCGCAGTCTCCCCAGGAGGCGTGGGTTCGAATCCCACCTCAGACAGAGCCCATTGAAAGTACCAAGCAAGAACAAAGCAAACACAGTAAAGAGAGCATTACCAGTTGCCAGGATGGCGGAGCGTTCTAAGGCGTTGCGTTCAGGTCGCAGTCTCCCCAGGAGGTGTGGGTTCGAATCCCGCCTCAGACAGAGCCCATTGAAAGTACCAAGCAAGAACAAAGCCAACACATTCAAGAGAGCATTACCAGGTGCCAGGATGGCGGAGCGGTCTAAGGCGTTGCGTTCAGGTCGCAGTCTCCCCAGGAGGCGTGGGTTCGAATCCCGCCTCAGAAAGAGCCCATTGAAAGTACCAAGCAAGAACAAAGCAAACACAGTCAAGAGAGCAGTACCAGTTGCCAGGATTGCAGAGCGGTCTAAGGCGTTGCGTTCAGGTCGCAGTCTCCCCTGGAGGCGTGGGTTCGAATACCGCCTCAGACAGAGCCCATTGAAAGTACCAAGCAAAAACAAAGCAAACACAGTCAAGAGAGCATTACCAGGTGCCAGGATGGCGGAGCGGTCTAAGGCGTTGCGTTCAGGTCGCAGTCTCCCCAGGAGGCGTGGGTTCGAATCCCACCTCAGACAGTGCCCATTGAAAGTACCAAGCAAGAACAAAGTAAACACAGTCAAGAGAGCATTACCAGTTGCCAGGATGGCGGAGCGGTCTAAAGCGTTGCGTTCAGGTCGCAGTCTCCCCAGGAAGCGTGGGTTCGAATCCCACCTCAGACAGAGCCCATTGAAAGTACCAAGCAAGAACAAAGCAAACACATTCAAGAGAGCATTACCAGGTGCCAGGATGGCGGAGCGGTCTAAGGCGTTGCGTTCAGGTCGCAGTCTCCCCAGGAGGCGTGGGTTCGAATCCCGCCTCAGACAGAGCCCATTGAAAGTACCAAGCAAGAACAAAGCAAGCACATTCAAGAGAGCATTACCAGGTGCCAGGATGGCGGAGCGGTCTAAGGCGTTGTGTTCAGGTCGCAGTCTCCCCAGGAGGCGTGGGTTTGAATCCCACCTCAGACAGTACCCATTGAAAGTACCAAGCAAGAACAAAGGAAACACGGTCAAGCGAGCATTACCAGTTGCCAGGATGGCGGAGCGGTCTAAGGCGTTGCGTTCAGGTCGCAGTCTCCCCAGGAGGCGTGGGTTCGAATCCCACCTCAGACAGTGCCCATTGAAAGTACCAAGCAAGAACAAAGCAAACACAGTCAAGAGAGCATTACCAGTTGCCAGGATGGCGGAGCGGTCTAAGGCGTTGCGTTCAGGTCGCAGTCTCCCCAGGAGGCGTGGGTTCGAATCCCGCCTCAGACAGAGCCCATTGAAAGTACCAAGCAAGAACAAAGCAAGCACATTCAAGAGAGCATTACCAGGTGCCAGGATGGCGTTGCGGTCTAAGGCGTTGTGTTCAGGTCGCAGTCTCCCCAGGAGGCGTGGGTTTGAATGCCACCTCAGACAGTACCCATTGAAAGTACCAAGCAAGAACAAAGGAAACACGGTCAAGAGAGCATTACCAGTTGCCAGGATTGCGGAGCGGTCTAAGGCGTTGCGTTCAGGTCGCAGTCTCCCCAGGAGGCGTGGGTTCGAATCCCACCTCAGACAGTGCCCATTAAAAGTACCAAGCAAGAACAAAGCAAACACAGTCAAGAGAGCATTACCAGTTGCCAGGATGGCGGAGCGGTCTAAGGCGTTGCGTTCAGGTCGCAGTCTCCCCAGGAGGCGTGGGTTCGAATCCCGCCTCAGACAGAGCCCATTGAAAGTACCAAGCAAGAACAAAGCAAACACATTCAAGAGAGCATTACCAGGTGCCAGGATGGCGGAGCGGTCTAAGGCGTTGCGTTCAGGTCGCAGTCTCCCCAGGAGGCGTGGGTTGAATCCCGCCTCAGACAGAGCCCATTGAAAGTACCAAGCAATAACAAAGGAAACACGGTCAAGAGAGCATTACCAGTTGCCAGGATGGCGGAGCGGTCTAAGGCGTTGCGTTCAGGTCGCAGTCTCCCCAGGAGGCGTGGGTTCGAATCCCGCCTCAGACAGAGCCCATTGAAAGTACCAAGCAAGAACAAAGCAAACACATTCAAGAGAGCATTACCAGATGATAAGATGGCAGAGCGGTCTCAGGCGTTGCGTTCAGGTCGCAGTCTCCCCAGGAGGCGTGGGTTTGAATCCCACCTCAGACAGTGCCCATTGAAAGTACCAAGCAAGAACAAAGCAAACACATTCAAGAGAGCATTACCAGTTGCCAGGATGGCGGAACGGTCTAAGGCGTTGCGTTCAGGTCGCAGTCTCCCCAGGAGGCGTGGGTTCGAATCCCACCTCAGACAGTGCCCATTGAAAGTACCAAGCAAGAACAAAGCAAACACAGTCAAGAGAGCATTACCAGTTGCCAGGATGGCGGAGCGGTCTAAGGCGTTGCGTTCAGGTCGCAGTCTCCCCAGGAGGCGTGGGTTCGAATCCCGCCTCAGACAGAGCCCATTGAAAGTACCAAGCAAGAACAAAGCAAACACATTCAAGAGAGCATTACCAGGTGCCAGGATGGCGGAGCGGTCTAAGGCATTGCGTTCAGGTCGCAGTCTCCCCAGGAGGCGTGGGTTCGAATCCCGCCTCAGAAAGAGCCCATTGAAAGTACCAAGCAAGAACAAAGCAAACACAGTCAAGAGAGCATTACCAGTTGCCAGGATTGCAGAGCGGTCTAAGGCGCTGCGTTCAGGTCGCAGTCTCCCCAGGAGGCGTGGGTTCGAATCCCGCCTCAGACAGAGCCCATTGAAAGTACCAAGCAATAACAAAGGAAACACGGTCAAGAGAGCATTACCAGTTGCCAGGATGGCGGAGCGGTCTAAGGCGTTGCGTTCAGGTCGCAGTCTCCCCAGGAGGCGTGTGTTCGAATCCCACCTCAGACAGAGCCCATTGAAAGTACCAAGCAATAACAAAGGAAACACGGTCAAGAGAGCATTACCAGTTGCCAGGATGGCGGTGCGGTCTAAGGCGTTGCGTTCAGGTCGCAGTCTCCCCAGGAGGCGTGGGTTCGAATCCCACCTCAGACAGAGCCCATTGAATGTACCAAGCAAGAACAAAGCAAACACATTCAAGAGAGCTTTACCAGGTGCCAGGATGGCGGAGCGGTCTAAGGCGTTGCGTTCAGGTCGCAGTCTCCCCAGGAGGCGTGGGTTCGAATCCCACCTCAGACAGAGCCCATTGAAAGTACCAAGCAAGAACAAAGCAAACACAGTAAAGAGAGCATTACCAGTTGCCAGGATGGCGGAGCGTTCTAAGGCGTTGCGTTCAGGTCGCAGTCTCCCCAGGAGGTGTGGGTTCGAATCCCGCCTCAGACAGAGCCCATTGAAAGTACCAAGCAAGAACAAAGCCAACACATTCAAGAGAGCATTACCAGGTGCCAGGATGGCGGAGCGGTCTAAGGCGTTGCGTTCAGGTCGCAGTCTCCCCAGGAGGCGTGGGTTCGAATCCCACCTCAGACAGTGCCCATTGAAAGTACCAAGCAAGAACAAAGCAAACACAGTCAAGAGAGCATTACCAGTTGCCAGGATGGCGGAGCGGTCTAAGGCGTTGCGTTCAGGTCGCAGTCTCCCCAGGAGGCGTGGGTTCGAATCCCGCCTCAGACAGAGCCCATTGAAAGTACCAAGCAAGAACAAAGCAAGCACATTCAAGAGAGCATTACCAGGTGCCAGGATGGCGTTGCGGTCTAAGGCGTTGTGTTCAGGTCGCAGTCTCCCCAGGAGGCGTGGGTTTGAATCCCACCTCAGACAGTACCCATTGAAAGTACCAAGCAAGAACAAAGGAAACACGGTCAAGAGAGCATTACCAGTTGCCAGGATTGCGGAGCGGTCTAAGGCGTTGCGTTCAGGTCGCAGTCTCCCCAGGAGGCGTGGGTTCGAATCCCACCTCAGACAGTGCCCATTAAAAGTACCAAGCAAGAACAAAGCAAACACAGTCAAGAGAGCATTACCAGTTGCCAGGATGGCGGAGCGGTCTAAGGCGTTGCGTTCAGGTCGCAGTCTCCCCTGGAGGCGTGGGTTCGAATCCCGCCTCAGACAGAGCCCATTGAAAGTACCAAGCAAAAACAAAGCAAACACATTCAAGAGAGCATTACCAGGTGCCAGGATGGCGGAGCGGTCTAAGGCGTTGCGTTCAGGTCGCAGTCTCCCCAGGAGGCGTGGGTTCGAATCCCGCCTCAGACAGAGCCCATTGAAAGTACCAAGTAAGAACAAAGCAAACACATTCAAGAGAGCATTACCAGTTGCCAGGATTGCAGAGCGGTCTAAGGCGCTGCGTTCAGGTCGCAGTCTCCCCAGGAGGCGTGGGTTCGAATCCCGCCTCAGACAGAGCCCATTGAAAGTACCAAGCAATAACAAAGGAAACACGGTCAAGAGAGCATTACCAGTTGCCAGGATGGCGGAGCGGTCTAAGGCGTTGCGTTCAGGTCGCAGTCTCCCCAGGAGGCGTGGGTTCGAATCCCACCTCAGACAGAGCCCATTGAAAGTACCAAGCAAGAACAGAGCAAACACAGTCAAGAGAGCATTACCAGATGATAAGATGGCAGAGCGGTCTCAGGCGTTGCGTTCAGGTCGCAGTCTCCCCAGGAGGCGTGGGTTTGAATCCCACCTCAGACAGTGCCCATTGAAAGTACCAAGCAAGAACAAAGCAAACACATTCAAGAGAGCATTACCAGTTGCCAGGATGGCGGAACGGTCTAAGGCGTTGCGTTCAGGTCGCAGTCTCCCCAGGAGGCGTGGGTTCGAATCCCACCTCAGACAGTGCCCATTGAAAGTACCAAGCAAGAACAAAGCAAACACAGTCAAGAGAGCATTACCAGTTGCCAGGATGGCGGAGCGGTCTAAGGCGTTGCGTTCAGGTCGCAGTCTCCCCAGGAGGCGTGGGTTCGAATCCCGCCTCAGACAGAGCCCATTGAAAGTACCAAGCAAGAACAAAGCAAACACATTCAAGAGAGCATTACCAGGTGCCAGGATGGCGGAGCGGTCTAAGGCATTGCATTCAGGTCGCAGTCTCCCCAGGAGGCGTGGGTTCGAATCCCGCCTCAGAAAGAGCCCATTGAAAGTACCAAGCAAGAACAAAGCAAACACAGTCAAGAGAGCATTACCAGTTGCCAGGATTGCAGAGCGGTCTAAGGCGCTGCGTTCAGGTCGCAGTCTCCCCAGGAGGCGTGGGTTCGAATCCCGCCTCAGACAGAGCCCATTGAAAGTACCAAGCAATAACAAAGGAAACACGGTCAAGAGAGCATTACCAGTTGACAGGATGGCGGAGCGGTCTAAGGCGTTGCGTTCAGGTCGCAGTCTCCCCAGGAGGCGTGGGTTCGAATCCCACCTCAGACAGAGCCCATTGAAAGTACCAAGCAAGAACAAAGCAAACACAGTAAAGAGAGCATTACCAGTTGCCAGGATGGCGGAGCGTTCTAAGGCGTTGCGTTCAGGTCGCAGTCTCCCCAGGAGGTGTGGGTTCGAATCCCGCCTCAGACAGAGCCCATTGAAAGTACCAAGCAAGAACAAAGCCAACACATTCAAGAGAGCATTACCAGGTGCCAGGATGGCGGAGCGGTCTAAGGCGTTGCGTTCAGGTCGCAGTCTCCCCAGGAGGCGTGGGTTCGAATCCCGCCTCAGAAAGAGCCCATTGAAAGTACCAAGCAAGAACAAAGCAAACACAGTCAAGAGAGCAGTACCAGTTGCCAGGATTGCAGAGCGGTCTAAGGCGTTGCGTTCAGGTCGCAGTCTCCCCTGGAGGCGTGGGTTCGAATACCGCCTCAGACAGAGCCCATTGAAAGTACCAAGCAAAAACAAAGCAAACACAGTCAAGAGAGCATTACCAGGTGCCAGGATGGCGGAGCGGTCTAAGGCGTTGCGTTCAGGTCGCAGTCTCCCCAGGAGGCGTGGGTTCGAATCCCACCTCAGACAGTGCCCATTGAAAGTACCAAGCAAGAACAAAGTAAACACAGTCAAGAGAGCATTACCAGTTGCCAGGATGGCGGAGCGGTCTAAAGCGTTGCGTTCAGGTCGCAGTCTCCCCAGGAAGCGTGGGTTCGAATCCCACCTCAGACAGAGCCCATTGAAAGTACCAAGCAAGAACAAAGCAAACACATTCAAGAGAGCATTACCAGGTGCCAGGATGGCGGAGCGGTCTAAGGCGTTGCGTTCAGGTCGCAGTCTCCCCAGGAGGCGTGGGTTCGAATCCCGCCTCAGACAGAGCCCATTGAAAGTACCAAGCAAGAACAAAGCAAGCACATTCAAGAGAGCATTACCAGGTGCCAGGATGGCGGAGCGGTCTAAGGCGTTGTGTTCAGGTCGCAGTCTCCCCAGGAGGCGTGGGTTTGAATCCCACCTCAGACAGTACCCATTGAAAGTACCAAGCAAGAACAAAGGAAACACGGTCAAGCGAGCATTACCAGTTGCCAGGATGGCGGAGCGGTCTAAGGCGTTGCGTTCAGGTCGCAGTCTCCCCAGGAGGCGTGGGTTCGAATCCCACCTCAGACAGTGCCCATTGAAAGTACCAAGCAAGAACAAAGCAAACACAGTCAAGAGAGCATTACCAGTTGCCAGGATGGCGGAGCGGTCTAAGGCGTTGCGTTCAGGTCGCAGTCTCCCCAGGAGGCGTGGGTTCGAATCCCGCCTCAGACAGAGCCCATTGAAAGTACCAAGCAAGAACAAAGCAAGCACATTCAAGAGAGCATTACCAGGTGCCAGGATGGCGTTGCGGTCTAAGGCGTTGTGTTCAGGTCGCAGTCTCCCCAGGAGGCGTGGGTTTGAATCCCACCTCAGACAGTACCCATTGAAAGTACCAAGCAAGAACAAAGGAAACACGGTCAAGAGAGCATTACCAGTTGCCAGGATTGCGGAGCGGTCTAAGGCGTTGCGTTCAGGTCGCAGTCTCCCCAGGAGGCGTGGGTTCGAATCCCACCTCAGACAGTGCCCATTAAAAGTACCAAGCAAGAACAAAGCAAACACAGTCAAGAGAGCATTACCAGTTGCCAGGATGGCGGAGCGGTCTAAGGCGTTGCGTTCAGGTCGCAGTCTCCCCAGGAGGCGTGGGTTCGAATCCCGCCTCAGACAGAGCCCATTGAAAGTACCAAGCAAGAACAAAGCAAACACATTCAAGAGAGCATTACCAGGTGCCAGGATGGCGGAGCGGTCTAAGGCGTTGCGTTCAGGTCGCAGTCTCCCCAGGAGGCGTGGGTTGAATCCCGCCTCAGACAGAGCCCATTGAAAGTACCAAGCAATAACAAAGGAAACACGGTCAAGAGAGCATTACCAGATGATAAGATGGCAGAGCGGTCTCAGGCGTTGCGTTCAGGTCGCAGTCTCCCCAGGAGGCGTGGGTTTGAATCCCACCTCAGACAGTGCCCATTGAAAGTACCAAGCAAGAACAAAGCAAACACATTCAAGAGAGCATTACCAGTTGCCAGGATGGCGGAACGGTCTAAGGCGTTGCGTTCAGGTCGCAGTCTCCCCAGGAGGCGTGGGTTCGAATCCCACCTCAGACAGTGCCCATTGAAAGTACCAAGCAAGAACAAAGCAAACACAGTCAAGAGAGCATTACCAGTTGCCAGGATGGCGGAGTGGTCTAAGGCGTTGCGTTCAGGTCGCAGTCTCCCCAGGAGGCGTGGGTTCGAATCCCGCCTCAGACAGAGCCCATTGAAAGTACCAAGCAAGAACAAAGCAAACACATTCAAGAGAGCATTACCAGGTGCCAGGATGGCGGAGCGGTCTAAGGCATTGCGTTCAGGTCGCAGTCTCCCCAGGAGGCGTGGGTTCGAATCCCGCCTCAGAAAGAGCCCATTGAAAGTACCAAGCAAGAACAAAGCAAACACAGTCAAGAGAGCATTACCAGTTGCCAGGATTGCAGAGCGGTCTAAGGCGCTGCGTTCAGGTCGCAGTCTCCCCAGGAGGCGTGGGTTCGAATCCCGCCTCAGACAGAGCCCATTGAAAGTACCAAGCAATAACAAAGGAAACACGGTCAAGAGAGCATTACCAGTTGCCAGGATGGCGGAGCGGTCTAAGGCGTTGCGTTCAGGTCGCAGTCTCCCCAGGAGGCGTGTGTTCGAATCCCACCTCAGACAGAGCCCATTGAAAGTACCAAGCAATAACAAAGGAAACACGGTCAAGAGAGCATTACCAGTTGCCAGGATGGCGGTGCGGTCTAAGGCGTTGCGTTCAGGTCGCAGTCTCCCCAGGAGGCGTGGGTTCGAATCCCACCTCAGACAGAGCCCATTGAAAGTACCAAGCAAGAACAGCGCAAACACAGTCAAGAGAGCATTACCAGATGATAAGATGGCAGAGCGGTCTCAGGCGTTGCGTTCAGGTCGCAGTCTCCCCAGGAGGCGTGGGTTCGAATCCCACCTCAGACAGTGCCCATTGAAAGTACCAAGCAAGAACAAAGCAAACACAGTCAAGAGAGCATTACCAGTTGCCAGGATGGTGGAGCGGTCTAAGGCGTTGCGTTCAGGTCGCAGTCTCCCCAGGAGGCGTGGGTTCGAATCCCACCTCAGACAGTGCCCATTGAAACTACAAAGCAAGAACAAAGCAAACACAGTCAAGAGAGCATTACCAGTTGCCAGGATGGCGGAGCGGTCTAAGGCGTTGCGTTCAGGTCGCAGTCTACCAAGGAGGCGTGGGTTCGAATCCCACCTCAGACAGAGCCCATTGAATGTACCAAGCAAGAACAAAGAAAACACATTCAAGAGAGCATTACCAGGTGCCAGGTTGGCGGAGCGGTCTAAGGCGTTGCGTTCAGGTCGCAGTCTCCCCAGGAGGCGTGGGTTCGAATCCCACCTCAGACAGAGCCCATTGAATGTACCAAGCAAGAACAAAGCAAACACATTCAAGAGAGCTTTACCAGGTGCCAGGATGGCGGAGCGGTCTAAGGCGTTGCGTTCAGGTCGCAGTCTCCCCAGGAGGCGTGGGTTCGAATCCCACCTCAGACAGAGCCCATTGAAAGTACCAAGCAAGAACAAAGGAAACACAGCAAAGAGAGAGCATTACCAGGTGCCAGGATGGCGGAGCGGTCTAAGGCGTTGCGTTCAGGTCGCAGTCTCTCCAGGAGGCGTGGGTTCGAATCCCGCCTCAGACAGTGCCCATTGAAAGTACCAAGCAAGAACAAAGCAAACACAGTAAAGAGAGCATTACCAGTTGCCAGGATGGCAGAGCGTTCTAAGGCGTTGCGTTCAGGTCGCAGTCTCCCCAGGAGGTGTGGGTTCGAATCCCGCCTCAGACAGAGCCCATTGAAAGTACCAAGCAAGAACAAAGCCAACACATTCAAGAGAGCATTACCAGGTGCCAGGATGGCGGAGCGGTCTAAGGCGTTGCGTTCAGGTCGCAGTCTCCCCAGGAGGCGTGGGTTCGAATCCCGCCTCAGAAAGAGCCCATTGAAAGTACCAAGCAAGAACAAAGCAAACACAGTCAAGAGAGCATTACCAGTTGCCAGGATTGCAGAGCGGTCTAAGGCGTTGCGTTAAGGTCGCAGTCTCCCCTGGAGGCGTGGGTTCGAACCCCGCCTCAGACAGAGCCCATTGAAAGTACCAAGCAAAAACAAAGCAAACACGGTCAAGAGAGCATTACCAGTTGCCAGGATGGCGGAGCGGTCTAAGGCGCTGCGTTCAGGTCGCAGTCTCCCCAGGAGGCGTGGGTTCGAATCCCGCCTCAGACAGAGCCCATTGAAAGTACCAAGCAATAACAAAGGAAACACGGTCAAGAGAGCATTACCAGTTGCCAGGATGGCGGAGCGGTCTAAGGCGTTGCGTTCAGGTCGCAGTCTCCCCAGGAGGCGTGGGTTCGAATCCCACCTCAGACAGTGCCCATTGAAAGTACCAAGCAAGAACAAAGCAAACACAGTCAAGAGAGCATTACCAGATGATAAGATGGCAGAGCGGTCTCAGGCGTTGCGTTCAGGTCACAGTCTCCCCAGGAGGCGTGGGTTTGAATCCCACCTCAGACAGTGCCCATTGAAAGTACCAAGCAAGAACAAAGCAAACACATTCAAGAGAGCATTACCAGTTGCCAGGATGGCGGAACGGTCTAAGGCGTTGCGTTCAGGTCGCAGTCTCCCCAGGAGGCGTGGGTTCGAATCCCACCTCAGACAGTGCCCATTGAAAGTACCAAGCAAGAACAAAGCAAACACAGTCAAGAGAGCATTACCAGTTGCCAGGATGGCGGAGCGGTCTAAGGCGTTGCGTTCAGGTCGCAGTCTCCCCAGGAGGCGTGGGTTCGAATCCCGCCTCAGACAGAGCCCATTGAAAGTACCAAGCAAGAACAAAGCAAACACATTCAAGAGAGCATTACCAGGTGCCAGGATGGCGGAGCGGTCTAAGGCGTTGCGTTCAGGTCGCAGTCTCCCCAGGAGGCGTGGGTTCGAATCCCGCCTCAGAAAGAGCCCATTGAAAGTACCAAGCAAGAACAAAGCAAACACAGTCAAGAGAGCATTATCAGTTGCCAGGATTGCAGAGCGGTCTAAGGCGCTGCGTTCAGGTCGCAGTCTCCCCAGGAGGCGTGGGTTCGAATCCCGCCTCAGACAGAGCCCATTGAAAGTACCAAGCAATAACAAAGGAAACACGGTCAAGAGAGCATTACCAGTTGCCAGGATGGCGGAGCGGTCTAAGGCGTTGCGTTCAGGTCGCAGTCTCCCCAGGAGGCGTGTGTTCGAATCCCACCTCAGACAGAGCCCATTGAAAGTACCAAGCAATAACAAAGGAAACACGGTCAAGAGAGCATTACCAGTTGCCAGGATGGCGGTGCGGTCTAAGGCGTTGCGTTCAGGTCGCAGTCTCCCCAGGAGGCGTGGGTTCGAATCCCACCTCAGACAGAGCCCATTGAAAGTACCAAGCAAGAACAGCGCAAACACAGTCAAGAGAGCATTACCAGATGATAAGATGGCAGAGCGGTCTCAGGCGTTGCGTTCAGGTCGCAGTAGCCCCAGGAGGCGTGGGTTCGAATCCCACCTCAGACAGTGCCCATTGAAAGTACCAAGCAAGAACAAAGCAAACACAGTCAAGAGAGCATTACCAGTTGCCAGGATGGCGGAGCGGTCAAAGGTGTTGCGTTCAGGTCGCAGTCTCCCCAGGAGGCGTGGGTTCGAATCCCACCTCAGACAGAGCCCATTGAAAGTACCAAGCAAGAACAAAGCAAACACAGTCAAGAGAGCATTACCAGTTGCCAGGATGGTGGAGCGGTCTAAGGCGTTGCGTTCAGGTCGCAGTCTCCCCAGGAGGCGTGGGTTCGAATCCCACCTCAGACAGTGCCCATTGAAACTACAAAGCAAGAACAAAGCAAACACAGTCAAGAGAGCATTACCAGTTGCCAGGATGGCGGAGCGGTCTAAGGCGTTGCGTTCAGGTCGCAGTCTCCCAAGGAGGCGTGGGTTCGAATCCCACCTCAGACAGAGCCCATTGAATGTACCAAGCAAGAACAAAGCAAACACATTCAAGAGAGCATTACCAGGTGCCAGGTTGGCGGAGCGGTCTAAGGCGTTGCGTTCAGGTCGCAGTCTCCCCAGGAGGCGTGGGTTCGAATCCCACCTCAGACAGAGCCCATTGAATGTACCAAGCAAGAACAAAGCAAACACATTCAAGAGAGCTTTACCAGGTGCCAGGATGGCGGAGCGGTCTAAGGCGTTGCGTTCAGGTCGCAGTCTCCCCAGGAGGCGTGGGTTCGAATCCCACCTCAGACAGAGCCCATTGAAAGTACCAAGCAAGAACAAAGCAAACACAGTAAAGAGAGCATTACCAGTTGCCAGGATGGCGGAGCGTTCTAAGGCGTTGCGTTCAGGTCGCAGTCTCCCCAGGAGGTGTGGGTTCGAATCCCGCCTCAGACAGAGCCCATTGAAAGTACCAAGCAAGAACAAAGCCAACACATTCAAGAGAGCATTACCAGGTGCCAGGATGGCGGAGCGGTCTAAGGCGTTGCGTTCAGGTCGCAGTCTCCCCAGGAGGCGTGGGTTCGAATCCCGCCTCAGACAGAGCCCATTGAAAGTACCAAGCAAGAACAAAGCAAGCACATTCAAGAGAGCATTACCAGGTGCCAGGATGGCGGAGCGGTCTAAGGCGTTGTGTTCAGGTCGCAGTCTCCCCAGGAGGCGTGGGTTTGAATCCCACCTCAGACAGTACCCATTGAAAGTACCAAGCAAGAACAAAGGAAACACGGTCAAGAGAGCATTACCAGTTGCCAGGATTGCGGAGCGGTCTAAGGCGTTGCGTTCAGGTCGCAGTCTCCCCAGGAGGCGTGGGTTCGAATCCCACCTCAGACAGAGCCCATTGAAAGTACCAAGCAAGAACAAAGCAAACACATTCAAGAGAGCATTACCAGGTGCCAGGATGGCGGAGCGGTCTAAGGCGTTGCGTTCAGGTCGCAGTCTCCCCAGGAGGCGTGGGTTCGAATCCCGCCTCAGACAGAGCCCATTGAAAGTACCAAGCAAGAACAAAGCAAGCACATTCAAGAGAGCATTACCAGGTGCCAGGATGGCGGAGCGGTCTAAGGCGTTGTGTTCAGGTCGCAGTCTCCCCAGGAGGCGTGGGTTTGAATCCCACCTCAGACAGTACCCATTGAAAGTACCAAGCAAGAACAAAGGAAACACGGTCAAGAGAGCATTACCAGTTGCCAGGATGGCGGAGCGGTCTAAGGCGTTGCGTTCAGGTCGCAGTCTCCCCAGGAGGCGTGGGTTCGAATCCCACCTCAGACAGTGCCCATTGAAAGTACCAAGCAAGAACAAAGCAAACACAGTCAAGAGAGCATTACCAGTTGCCAGGATGGCGGAGCGGTCTAAGGCGTTGCGTTCAGGTCGCAGTCTCCCCAGGAGGCGTGGGTTCGAATCCCGCCTCAGACAGTGCCCATTGAAAGTACCAAGCAAGAACAAAGCAAGCACATTCAAGAGAGCATTACCAGGTGCCAGGATGGCGGAGCGGTCTAAGGCGTTGCGTTCAGGTCGCAGTCTCCCCAGGAGGCGTGGGTTCGAATCCCGCCTCAGAAAGAGCCCATTGAAAGTACCAAGCAAGAACAAAGCAAACACAGTCAAGAGAGCAGTACCAGTTGCCAGGATTGCAGAGCGGTCTAAGGCGTTGCGTTCAGGTCGCAGTCTCCCCTGGAGGCGTGGGTTCGAATACCGCCTCAGACAGAGCCCATTGAAAGTACCAAGCAAAAACAAAGCAAAAACAGTCAAGAGAGCATTACCAGGTGCCAGGATGGCGGAGCGGTCTAAGGCGTTGCGTTCAGGTCGCAGTCTCCCCAGGAGGCGTGGGTTCGAATCCCACCTCAGACAGTGCCCATTGAAAGTACCAAGCAAGAACAAAGTAAACACAGTCAAGAGAGCATTACCAGTTGCCAGGATGGCGGAGCGGTCTAAAGCGTTGCGTTCAGGTCGCAGTCTCCCCAGGAAGCGTGGGTTCGAATCCCACCTCAGACAGAGCCCATTGAAAGTACCAAGCAAGAACAAAGCAAACACATTCAAGAGAGCATTACCAGGTGCCAGGATGGCGGAGCGGTCTAAGGCGTTGCGTTCAGGTCGCAGTCTCCCCAGGAGGCGTGGGTTCGAATCCCGCCTCAGACAGAGCCCATTGAAAGTACCAAGCAAGAACAAAGCAAGCACATTCAAGAGAGCATTACCAGGTGCCAGGATGGCGGAGCGGTCTAAGGCGTTGTGTTCAGGTCGCAGTCTCCCCAGGAGGCGTGGGTTTGAATCCCACCTCAGACAGTACCCATTGAAAGTACCAAGCAAGAACAAAGGAAACACGGTCAAGAGAGCATTACCAGTTGCCAGGATGGCGGAGCGGTCTAAGGCGTTGCGTTCAGGTCGCAGTCTCCCCAGGAGGCGTGGGTTCGAATCCCACCTCAGACAGTGCCCATTGAAAGTACCAAGCAAGAACAAAGCAAACACAGTCAAGAGAGCATTACCAGTTGCCAGGATGGCGGAGCGGTCTAAGGCGTTGCGTTCAGGTCGCAGTCTCCCCAGGAGGCGTGGGTTCGAATCCCGCCTCAGACAGAGCCCATTGAAAGTACCAAGCAAGAACAAAGCAAGCACATTCAAGAGAGCATTACCAGGTGCCAGGATGGCGTTGCGGTCTAAGGCGTTGTGTTCAGGTCGCAGTCTCCCCAGGAGGCGTGGGTTTGAATCCCACCTCAGACAGTACCCATTGAAAGTACCAAGCAAGAACAAAGGAAACACGGTCAAGAGAGCATTACCAGTTGCCAGGATTGCGGAGCGGTCTAAGGCGTTGCGTTCAGGTCGCAGTCTCCCCAGGAGGCGTGGGTTCGAATCCCACCTCAGACAGTGCCCATTAAAAGTACCAAGCAAGAACAAAGCAAACACAGTCAAGAGAGCATTACCAGTTGCCAGGATGGCGGAGCGGTCTAAGGCGTTGCGTTCAGGTCGCAGTCTCCCCAGGAGGCGTGGGTTCGAATCCCGCCTCAGACAGAGCCCATTGAAAGTACCAAGCAAGAACAAAGCAAACACATTCAAGAGAGCATTACCAGTTGCCAGGATGGCGGAGCGGTCTAAGGCGTTGCGTTCAGGTCGCAGTCTCCCCTGGAGGCGTGGGTTCGAATCCCGCCTCAGACAGAGCCCATTGAAAGTACCAAGCAAAAACAAAGCAAACACATTCAAGAGAGCATTACCAGGTGCCAGGATGGCGGAGCGGTCTAAGGCGTTGCGTTCAGGTCGCAGTCTCCCCAGGAGGCGTGGGTTCGAATCCCGCCTCAGACAGAGCCCATTGAAAGTACCAAGTAAGAACAAAGCAAACACATTCAAGAGAGCATTACCAGTTGCCAGGATTGCAGAGCGGTCTAAGGCGCTGCGTTCAGGTCGCAGTCTCCCCAGGAGGCGTGGGTTCGAATCCCGCCTCAGACAGAGCCCATTGAAAGTACCAAGCAATAACAAAGGAAACACGGTCAAGAGAGCATTACCAGTTGCCAGGATGGCGGAGCGGTCTAAGGCGTTGCGTTCAGGTCGCAGTCTCCCCAGGAGGCGTGTGTTCGAATCCCACCTCAGACAGAGCCCATTGAAAGTACCAAGCAATAACAAAGGAAACACGGTCAAGAGAGCATTACCAGTTGCCAGGATGGCGGTGCGGTCTAAGGCGTTGCGTTCAGGTCGCAGTCTCCCCAGGAGGCGTGGGTTCGAATCCCACCTCAGACAGAGCCCATTGAAAGTACCAAGCAAGAACAGCGCAAACACAGTCAAGAGAGCATTACCAGATGATAAGATGGCAGAGCGGTCTCAGGCGTTGCGTTCAGGTCGCAGTCTCCCCAGGAGGCGTGGGTTCGAATCCCACCTCAGACAGTGCCCATTGAAAGTACCAAGCAAGAACAAAGCAAACACAGTCAAGAGAGCATTACCAGTTGCCAGGATGGCGAAACGGTCTAAGGCGTTGCGTTCAGGTCGCAGTCTCCCCAGGAGGCGTGGGTTCGAATCCCACCTCAGACAGTGCCCATTGAAAGTACCAAGCAAGAACAAAGCAAACACAGTCAAGAGAGCATTACCAGTTGCCAGGATGGCGGTGCGGTCAAAGGTGTTGCGTTCAGGTCGCAGTCTCCCCAGGAGGCGTGGGTTCGAATCCCACCTCAGACAGAGCCCATTGAAAGTACCAAGCAAGAACAAAGCAAACACAGTCAAGAGAGCATTACCAGTTGCCAGGATGGTGGAGCGGTCTAAGGCGTTGCGTTCAGGTCGCAGTCTCCCCAGGAGGCGTGGGTTCGAATCCCACCTCAGACAGTGCCCATTGAAACTACAAAGCAAGAACAAAGCAAACACAGTCAAGAGAGCATTACCAGTTGCCAGGATGGCGGAGCGGTCTAAGGCGTTGCGTTCAGGTCGCAGTCTCCCCAGGAGGCGTGGGTCCGAATCCCACCTCAGACAGAGCCCATTGAAAGTACCAAGCAAGAACAAAGCAAACACATTCAAGAGAGCATTACCAGGTGCCAGGATGACGGAGCGGTCTAAGGCGTTGCGTTCAGGTCGCAGTCTCCCCAAGAGGCGTGGGTTCGAATCCCACCTCAGACAGAGCCCATTGAAATTACCAAGCAAGAACAAAGGAAACACAGTAAAGAGAGCATTACCAGGTGCCAGGATGGCGGAGCGGTCTAAGGCGTTGCGTTCAGGTCGCAGTCTCCCCAGGAGGCGTGGGTTCGAATCCCACCTCAGACAGTGCCCATTGAAAGTACCAAGCAAGAACAAAGCAAACACAGTCAAGAGAGCATTACCAGGTGCCAGGATGGCGGAGCGGTCTAAGGCGTTGCGTTCAGGTCGCAGTCTCCCCAGGAGGCGTGTGTTCGAATCCCACCTCAGACAGAGCCCATTGAAAGTACCAAGCAAAAACAAAGGAAACACGGTCAAGAGAGCATTACCAGTTGCCAGGATGGCGGAGCGGTCTAAGGCGTTGCGTTCAGGTCGCAGTCTCCCCAGGAGGCGTGGGTTCGAATCCCACCTCAGACAGAGCCCATTGAAAGTACCAAGCAAGAACAGAGCAAACACAGTCAAGAGAGCATTACCAGATGATAAGATGGCAGAGCGGTCTCAGGCGTTGCGTTCAGGTCACAGTCTCCCCAGGAGGCGTGGGTTTGAATCCCACCTCAGACAGTGCCCATTGAAAGTACCAAGCAAGAACAAAGCAAACACATTCAAGAGAGCATTACCAGTTGCCAGGATGGCGGAACGGTCTAAGGCGTTGCGTTCAGGTCGCAGTCTCCCCAGGAGGCGTGGGTTCGAATCCCACCTCAGACAGTGCCCATTGAAAGTACTAAGCAAGAACAAAGCAAACACAGTCAAGAGACCATTACCAGTTGCCAGGATGGCGGAGCGGTCTAAGGCGTTGCGTTCAGGTCGCAGTCTCCCCAGGAGGCGTGGGTTCGAATCCCGCCTCAGACAGAGCCCATTGAAAGTACCAAGCAAGAACAAAGCAAACACATTCAAGAGAGCATTACCAGGTGCCAGGATGGCGGAGCGGTCTAAGGCGTTGCGTTCAGGTCGCAGTCTCCCCAGGAGGCGTGGGTTCGAATCCCGCCTCAGAAAGAGCCCATTGAAAGTACCAAGCAAGAACAAAGCAAACACAGTCAAGAGAGCATTATCAGTTGCCAGGATTGCAGAGCGGTCTAAGGCGCTGCGTTCAGGTCGCAGTCTCCCCAGGAGGCGTGGGTTCGAATCCCGCCTCAGACAGAGCCCATTGAAAGTACCAAGCAATAACAAAGGAAACACGGTCAAGAGAGCATTACCAGTTGCCAGGATGGCGGAGCGGTCTAAGGCGTTGCGTTCAGGTCGCAGTCTCCCCAGGAGGCGTGTGTTCGAATCCCACCTCAGACAGAGCCCATTGAAAGTACCAAGCAATAACAAAGGAAACACGGTCAAGAGAGCATTACCAGTTGCCAGGATGGCGGTGCGGTCTAAGGCGTTGCGTTCAGGTCGCAGTCTCCCCAGGAGGCGTGGGTTCGAATCCCACCTCAGACAGAGCCCATTGAAAGTACCAAGCAAGAACAGCGCAAACACAGTCAAGAGAGCATTACCAGATGATAAGATGGCAGAGCGGTCTCAGGCGTTGCGTTCAGGTCGCAGTAGCCCCAGGAGGCGTGGGTTCGAATCCCACCTCAGACAGTGCCCATTGAAAGTACCAAGCAAGAACAAAGCAAACACAGTCAAGAGAGCATTACCAGTTGCCAGGATGGCGAAACGGTCCAAGGCGTTGCGTTCAGGTCGCAGTCTCCCCAGGAGGCGTGGGTTCGAATCCCGCCTCAGACAGAGCCCATTGAAAGTACCAAGCAAGAACAAAGCAAGCACATTCAAGAGAGCATTACCAGGTGCCAGGATGGCGGAGCGGTCTAAGGCGTTGTGTTCAGGTCGCAGTCTCCCCAGGAGGCGTGGGTTTGAATCCCACCTCAGACAGTACCCATTGAAAGTACCAAGCAAGAACAAAGGAAACACGGTCAAGAGAGCATTACCAGTTGCCAGGATGGCGGAGCGGTCTAAGGCGTTGCGTTCAGGTCGCAGTCTCCCCAGGAGGCGTGGGTTCGAATCCCACCTCAGACAGTGCCCATTGAAAGTACCAAGCAAGAACAAAGCAAACACAGTCAAGAGAGCATTACCAGTTGCCAGGATGGCGGAGCGGTCTAAGGCGTTGCGTTCAGGTCGCAGTCTCCCCAGGAGGCGTGGGTTCGAATCCCGCCTCAGACAGAGCCCATTGAAAGTACCAAGCAAGAACAAAGCAAGCACATTCAAGAGAGCATTACCAGGTGCCAGGATGGCGGAGCGGTCTAAGGCGTTGCGTTCAGGTCGCAGTCTCCCCAGGAGGCGTGGGTTCGAATCCCGCCTCAGAAAGAGCCCATTGAAAGTACCAAGCAAGAACAAAGCAAACACAGTCAAGAGAGCAGTACCAGTTGCCAGGATTGCAGAGCGGTCTAAGGCGTTGCGTTCAGGTCGCAGTCTCCCCTGGAGGCGTGGGTTCGAATACCGCCTCAGACAGAGCCCATTGAAAGTACCAAGCAAAAACAAAGCAAACACAGTAAAGAGAGCATTACCAGGTGCCAGGATGGCGGAGCGGTCTAAGGCGTTGCGTTCAGGTCGCAGTCTCCCCAGGAGGCGTGGGTTCGAATCCCACCTCAGACAGTGCCCATTGAAAGTACCAAGCAAGAACAAAGTAAACACAGTCAAGAGAGCATTACCAGTTGCCAGGATGGCGGAGCGGTCTAAAGCGTTGCGTTCAGGTCGCAGTCTCCCCAGGAAGCGTGGGTTCGAATCCCACCTCAGACAGAGCCCATTGAAAGTACCAAGCAAGAACAAAGCAAACACATTCAAGAGAGCATTACCAGGTGCCAGGATGGCGGAGCGGTCTAAGGCGTTGCGTTCAGGTCGCAGTCTCCCCAGGAGGCGTGGGTTCGAATCCCGCCTCAGACAGAGCCCATTGAAAGTACCAAGCAAGAACAAAGCAAGCACATTCAAGAGAGCATTACCAGGTGCCAGGATGGCGAAGCGGTCTAAGGCGTTGTGTTCAGGTCGCAGTCTCCCCAGGAGGCGTGGGTTTGAATCCCACCTCAGACAGTACCCATTGAAAGTACCAAGCAAGAACAAAGGAAACACGGTCAAGAGAGCATTACCAGTTGCCAGGATGGCGGAGCGGTCTAAGGCGTTGCGTTCAGGTCGCAGTCTCCCCAGGAGGCGTGGGTTCGAATCCCACCTCAGACAGTGCCCATTGAAAGTACCAAGCAAGAACAAAGCAAACACAGTCAAGAGAGCACTACCAGTTGCCAGGATGGCGGAGCGGTCTAAGGCGTTGCGTTCAGGTCGCAGTCTCCCCAGGAGGCGTGGGTTCGAATCCCGCCTCAGACAGAGCCCATTGAAAGTACCAAGCAAGAACAAAGCAAGCACATTCAAGAGAGCATTACCAGGTGCCAGGATGGCGTTGCGGTCTAAGGCGTTGTGTTCAGGTCGCAGTCTCCCCAGGAGGCGTGGGTTTGAATCCCACCTCAGACAGTACCCATTGAAAGTACCAAGCAAGAACAAAGGAAACACGGTCAAGAGAGCATTACCAGTTGCCAGGATTGCGGAACGGTCTAAGGCGTTGCGTTCAGGTCGCAGTCTCCCCAGGAGGCGTGGGTTCGAATCCCACCTCAGACAGTGCCCATTAAAAGTACCAAGCAAGAACAAAGCAAACACAGTCAAGAGAGCATTACCAGTTGCCAGGATGGCGGAGCGGTCTAAGGCGTTGCGTTCAGGTCGCAGTCTCCCCAGGAGGCGTGGGTTCGAATCCCGCCTCAGACAGAGCCCATTGAAAGTACCAAGCAAGAACAAAGCAAACACATTCAAGAGAGCATTACCAGGTGCCAGGATGGCGGAGCGGTCTAAGGCGTTGCGTTCAGGTCGCAGTCTCCCCAGGAGGCGTGGGTTGAATCCCGCCTCAGACAGAGCCCATTGAAAGTACCAAGCAATAACAAAGGAAACACGGTCAAGAGAGCATTACCAGTTGCCAGGATGGCGGAGCGGTCTAAGGCGTTGCGTTCAGGTCGCAGTCTCCCCTGGAGGCGTGGGTTCGAATCCCGCCTCAGACAGAGCCCATTGAAAGTACCAAGCAAAAACAAAGCAAACACATTCAAGAGAGCATTACCAGGTGCCAGGATGGCGGAGCGGTCTAAGGCGTTGCGTTCAGGTCGCAGTCTCCCCAGGAGGCGTGGGTTCGAATCCCGCCTCAGACAGAGCCCATTGAAAGTACCAAGTAAGAACAAAGCAAACACATTCAAGAGAGCATTACCAGTTGCCAGGATTGCAGAGCGGTCTAAGGCGCTGCGTTCAGGTCGCAGTCTCCCCAGGAGGCGTGGGTTCGAATCCCGCCTCAGACAGAGCCCATTGAAAGTACCAAGCAATAACAAAGGAAACACGGTCAAGAGAGCATTACCAGTTGCCAGGATGGCGGAGCGGTCTAAGGCGTTGCGTTCAGGTCGCAGTCTCCCCAGGAGGCGTGTGTTCGAATCCCACCTCAGACAGAGCCCATTGAAAGTACCAAGCAATAACAAAGGAAACACGGTCAAGAGAGCATTACCAGTTGCCAGGATGGCGGTGCGGTCTAAGGCGTTGCGTTCAGGTCGCAGTCTCCCCAGGAGGCGTGGGTTCGAATCCCACCTCAGACAGAGCCCATTGAAAGTACCAAGCAAGAACAGCGCAAACACAGTCAAGAGAGTATTACCAGATGATAAGATGGCAGAGCGGTCTCAGGCGTTGCGTTCAGGTCGCAGTCTTCCCAGGAGGCGTGGGTTCGAATCCCACCTCAGACAGTGCCCATTGAAAGTACCAAGCAAGAACAAAGCAAACACAGTCAAGAGAGCATTACCAGTTGCCAGGATGGCGAAACGGTCTAAGGCGTTGCGTTCAGGTCGCAGTCTCCCCAGGAGGCGTGGGTTCGAATCCCACCTCAGACAGTGCCCATTGAAAGTACCAAGCAAGAACAAAGCAAACACAGTCAAGAGAGCATTACCAGTTGCCAGGATGGCGGAGCGGTCAAAGGTGTTGCGTTCAGGTCGCAGTCTCCCCAGGAGGCGTGGGTTCGAATCCCACCTCAGACAGAGCCCATTGAAAGTACCAAGCAAGAACAAAGCAAACACAGTCAAGAGAGCATTACCAGTTGCCAGGATGGTGGAGCGGTCTAAGGCGTTGCGTTCAGGTCGCAGTCTCCCCAGGAGGCGTGGGTTCGAATCCCACCTCAGACAGTGCCCATTGAAACTACAAAGCAAGAACAAAGCAAACACAGTCAAGAGAGCATTACCAGTTGCCAGGATGGCGGAGCGGTCTAAGGCGTTGCGTTCAGGTCGCAGTCTCCCCAGGAGGCGTGGGTTCGAATCCCACCTCAGACAGAGCCCATTGAAAGTACCAAGCAAGAACAAAGCAAACACATTCAAGAGAGCATTACCAGGTGCCAGGATGACGGAGCGGTCTAAGGCGTTGCGTTCAGGTCGCAGTCTCCCCAAGAGGCGTGGGTTCGAATCCCACCTCAGACAGAGCCCATTGAAATTACCAAGCAAGAACAAAGGAAACACAGTAAAGAGAGCATTACCAGGTGCCAGGATGGCGGAGCGGTCTAAGGCGTTGCGTTCAGGTCGCAGTCTCCCCAGGAGGCGTGGGTTCGAATCCCACCTCAGACAGTGCCCATTGAAAGTACCAAGCAAGAACAAAGCAAACACAGTCAAGAGAGCATTACCAGGTGCCAGGATGGCGGAGCGGTCTAAGGCGTTGCGTTCAGGTCGCAGTCTCCCCAGGAGGCGTGTGTTCGAATCCCACCTCAGACAGAGCCCATTGAAAGTACCAAGCAAAAACAAAGGAAACACGGTCAAGAGAGCATTACCAGTTGCCAGGATGGCGGAGCGGTCTAAGGCGTTGCGTTCAGGTCGCAGTCTCCCCAGGAGGCGTGGGTTCGAATCCCACCTCAGACAGAGCCCATTGAAAGTACCAAGCAAGAACAGAGCAAACACAGTCAAGAGAGCATTACCAGATGATAAGATGGCAGAGCGGTCTCAGGCGTTGCGTTCAGGTCACAGTCTCCCCAGGAGGCGTGGGTTTGAATCCCACCTCAGACAGTGCCCATTGAAAGTACCAAGCAAGAACAAAGCAAACACAGTCAAGAGAGCATTACCAGTTGCCAGGATGGCGGAGCGGTCTAAGGCGTTGCGTTCAGGTCGCAGTCTCCCCAGGAGGCGTGGGTTCGAATCCCGCCTCAGACAGAGCCCATTGAAAGTACCAAGCAAGAACAAAGCAAACACATTCAAGAGAGCATTACCAGGTGCCAGGATGGCGGAGCGGTCTAAGGCGTTGCGTTCAGGTCGCAGTCTCCCCAGGAGGCGTGGGTTCGAATCCCGCCTCAGAAAGAGCCCATTGAAAGTACCAAGCAAGAACAAAGCAAACACAGTCAAGAGAGCATTATCAGTTGCCAGGATTGCAGAGCGGTCTAAGGCGCTGCGTTCAGGTCGCAGTCTCCCCAGGAGGCGTGGGTTCGAATCCCGCCTCAGACAGAGCCCATTGAAAGTACCAAGCAATAACAAAGGAAACACGGTCAAGTGAGCATTACCAGTTGCCAGGATGGCGGAGCGGTCTAAGGCGTTGCGTTCAGGTCGCAGTCTCCCCAGGAGGCGTGTGTTCGAATCCCACCTCAGACAGAGCCCATTGAAAGTACCAAGCAATAACAAAGGTAACACGGTCAAGAGAGCATTACCAGTTGCCAGGATGGCGGTGCGGTCTAAGGCGTTGCGTTCAGGTCGCAGTCTCCCCAGGAGGCGTGGGTTCGAATCCCACCTCAGACAGAGCCCATTGAAAGTACCAAGCAAGAACAGCGCAAACACAGTCAAGAGAGCATTACCAGATGATAAGATGGCAGAGCGGTCTCAGGCGTTGCGTTCAGGTCGCAGTAGCCCCAGGAGGCGTGGGTTCGAATCCCACCTCAGACAGTGCCCATTGAAAGTACCAAGCAAGAACAAAGCAAACACAGTCAAGAGAGCATTACCAGTTGCCAGGATGGCGAAACGGTCTAAGGCGTTGCGTTCAGGTCGCAGTCTCCCCAGGAGGCGTGGGTTCGAATCCCACCTCGGACAGTGCCCATTGAAAGTACCAAGCAAGAACAAAGCAAACACAGTCAAGAGAGCATTACCAGTTGCCAGGATGGCGGAGCGGTCAAAGGTGTTGCGTTCAGGTCGCAGTCTCCTCAGGAGGCGTGGGTTCGAATCCCACCTCAGACAGAGCCCATTGAAAGTACCAAGCAAGAACAAAGCAAACACAGTCAAGAGAGCATTACCAGTTGCCAGGATGGTGGAGCGGTCTAAGGCGTTGCGTTCAGGTCGCAGTCTCCCCAGGAGGCGTGGGTTCGAATCCCACCTCAGACAGTGCCCATTGAAACTACAAAGCAAGAACAAAGCAAACACAGTCAAGAGAGCATTACCAGTTGCCAGGATGGCGGAGCGGTCTAAGGCGTTGCGTTCAGGTCGCAGTCTCCCAAGGAGGCGTGGGTTCGAATCCCACCTCAGACAGAGCCCATTGAATGTACCAAGCAAGAACAAAGCAAACACATTCAAGAGAGCATTACCAGGTGCCAGGTTGGCGGAGCGGTCTAAGGCGTTGCGTTCAGGTCGCAGTCTCCCCAGGAGGCGTGGGTTCGAATCCCACCTCAGACAGAGCCCATTGAATGTACCAAGCAAGAACAAAGCAAACACATTCAAGAGAGCTTTACCAGGTGCCAGGATGGCGGAGCGGTCTAAGGCGTTGCGTTCAGGTCGCAGTCTCCCCAGGAGGCGTGGGTTCGAATCCCACCTCAGACAGAGCCCATTGAAAGTACCAAGCAAGAACAAAGCAAACACAGTAAAGAGAGCATTACCAGTTGCCAGGATGGCGGAGCGTTCTAAGGCGTTGCGTTCAGGTCGCAGTCTCCCCAGGAGGTGTGGGTTCGAATCCCGCCTCAGACAGAGCCCATTGAAAGTACCAAGCAAGAACAAAGCCAACACATTCAAGAGAGCATTACCAGGTGCCAGGATGGCGGAGCGGTCTAAGGCGTTGCGTTCAGGTCGCAGTCTCCCCAGGAGGCGTGGGTTCGAATCCCGCCTCAGAAAGAGCCCATTGAAAGTACCAAGCAAGAACAAAGCAAACACAGTGAAGAGAGCATTACCAGTTGCCAGGATTGCAGAGCGGTCTAAGGCGTTGCGTTCAGGTCGCAGTCTCCCCTGGAGGCGTGGGTTCGAATCCCACCTCAGACAGAGCCCATTGAAAGTACCAAGCAAGAACAGAGCAAACACAGTCAAGAGAGCATTACCAGATGATAAGATGGCAGAGCGGTCTCAGGCGTTGCGTTCAGGTCGCAGTCTCCCCAGGAGGCGTGGGTTCGAATCCCACCTCAGACAGAGCCCATTGAAAGTACCAAGCAAGAACAAAGCAAACACATTCAAGAGAGCATTACCAGGTGCCAGGATGGCGGAGCGGTCTAAGGCGTTGCGTTCAGGTCGCAGTCTCCCAAGGAGGCGTGGGTTCGAATCCCGCCTCAGACAGAGCCCATTGAAAGTACCAAGCAAGAACAAAGCAAGCACATTCAAGAGAGCATTACCAGGTGCCAGGATGGCGGAGCGGTCTAAGGCGTTGTGTTCAGGTCGCAGTCTCCCCAGGAGGCGTGGGTTTGAATCCCACCTCAGACAGTACCCATTGAAAGTACCAAGCAAGAACAAAGGAAACACGGTCAAGAGAGCATTACCAGTTGCCAGGATGGCGGAGCGGTCTAAGGCGTTGCGTTCAGGTCGCAGTCTCCCCAGGAGGCGTGGGTTCGAATCCCACCTCAGACAGTGCCCATTGAAAGTACCAAGCAAGAACAAAGCAAACACAGTCAAGAGAGCATTACCAGTTGCCAGGATGGCGGAGCGGTCTAAGGCGTTGCGTTCAGGTCGCAGTCTCCCCAGGAGGCGTGGGTTCGAATCCCGCCTCAGACAGAGCCCATTGAAAGTACCAAGCAAGAACAAAGCAAGCACATTCAAGAGAGCATTACCAGGTGCCAGGATGGCGGAGCGGTCTAAGGCGTTGCGTTCAGGTCGCAGTCTCCCCAGGAGGCGTGGGTTCGAATCCCGCCTCAGAAAGAGCCCATTGAAAGTACCAAGCAAGAACAAAGCAAACACAGTCAAGAGAGCAGTACCAGTTGCCAGGATTGCAGAGCGGTCTAAGGCGTTGCGTTCAGGTCGCAGTCTCCCCTGGAGGCGTGGGTTCGAATACCGCCTCAGACAGAGCCCATTGAAAGTACCAAGCAAAAACAAAGCAAACACAGTCAAGAGAGCATTACCAGGTGCCAGGATGGCGGAGCGGTCTAAGGCGTTGCGTTCAGGTCGCAGTCTCCCCAGGAGGCGTGGGTTCGAATCCCACCTCAGACAGTGCCCATTGAAAGTACCAAGCAAGAACAAAGTAAACACAGTCAAGAGAGCATTACCAGTTGCCAGGATGGCGGAGCGGTCTAAAGCGTTGCGTTCAGGTCGCAGTCTCCCCAGGAAGCGTGGGTTCGAATCCCACCTCAGACAGAGCCCATTGAAAGTACCAAGCAAGAACAAAGCAAACACATTCAAGAGAGCATTACCAGGTGCCAGGATGGCGGAGCGGTCTAAGGCGTTGCGTTCAGGTCGCAGTCTCCCCAGGAGGCGTGGGTTCGAATCCCGCCTCAGACAGAGCCCATTGAAAGTACCAAGCAAGAACAAAGCAAGCACATTCAAGAGAGCATTACCAGGTGCCAGGATGGCGGAGCGGTCTAAGGCGTTGCGTTCAGGTCGCAGTCTCCCCAGGAGGCGTGGGTTCGAATCCCGCCTCAGAAAGAGCCCATTGAAAGTACCAAGCAAGAACAAAGCAAACACAGTCAAGAGAGCAGTACCAGTTGCCAGGATTGCAGAGCGGTCTAAGGCGTTGCGTTCAGGTCGCAGTCTCCCCTGGAGGCGTGGGTTCGAATACCGCCTCAGACAGAGCCCATTGAAAGTACCAAGCAAAAACAAAGCAAACACAGTCAAGAGAGCATTACCAGTTGCCAGGATGGCGGAGCGGTCTAAGGCGTTGCGTTCAGGTCGCAGTCTCCCCAGGAGGCGTGGGTTCGAATCCCACCTCAGACAGTGCCCATTGAAAGTACCAAGCAAGAACAAAGCAAACACAGTCAAGAGAGCATTTCCAGTTGCCAGGATGGCGGAGCGGTCTAAGGCGTTGCGTTCAGGTCGCAGTCTCCCCAGGAGGCGTGGGTTCGAATCCCGCCTCAGACAGAGCCCATTGAAAGTACCAAGCAAGAACAAAGCAAGCACATTCAAGAGAGCATTACCAGGTGCCAGGATGGCGTTGCGGTCTAAGGCGTTGTGTTCAGGTCGCAGTCTCCCCAGGAGGCGTGGGTTTGAATCCCACCTCAGACAGTACCCATTGAAAGTACCAAGCAAGAACAAAGGAAACACGGTCAAGAGAGCATTACCAGTTGCCAGGATGGCGGAGCGGTCTAAGGCGTTGCGTTCAGGTCGCAGTCTCCCCAGGAGGCGTGGGTTCGAATCCCACCTCAGACAGTGCCCATTAAAAGTACCAAGCATAAACAAAGCAAACACAGTCAAGAGAGCATTACCAGTTGCCAGGATGGCGGAGCGGTCTAAGGCGTTGCGTTCAGGTCGCAGTCTCCCCAGGAGGCGTGGGTTCGAATCCCGCCTCAGACAGAGCCCATTGAAAGTACCAAGCAAGAACAAAGCAAACACATTCAAGAGAGCATTACCAGGTGCCAGGATGGCGGAGCGGTCTAAGGCGTTGCGTTCAGGTCGCAGTCTCCCCAGGAGGCGTGGGTTGAATCCCGCCTCAGAAAGAGCCCATTGAAAGTACCAAGCAAGAACAAAGCAAACACAGTCAAGAGAGCATTACCAGTTGCCAGGATTGCAGAGCGGTCTAAGGCGCTGCGTTCAGGTCGCAGTCTCCCCAGGAGGCGTGGGTTCGAATCCCGCCTCAGACAGAGCCCATTGAAAGAACCAAGTAAGAACAAAGCAAACACATTCAAGAGAGCATTACCAGGTGCCAGGATGGCGGAGCGGTCTAAGGCGCTGCGTTCAGGTCGCAGTCTCCCCAGGAGGCGTGTGTTCGAATCCCACCTCAGACAGAGCCCATTGAAAGTACCAAGCAATAACAAAGGAAACACGGTCAAGAGAGCATTACCAGTTGCCAGGATGGCGGAGCGGTCTAAGGCGTTGCGTTCAGGTCGCAGTCTCCCCTGGAGGCGTGGGTTCGAATCCCGCCTCAGACAGAGCCCATTGAAAGTACCAAGCAAAAACAAAGCAAACACGGTCAAGAGAGCATTACCAGTTGCCAGGATGGCGGAGCGGTCTAAGGCGCTGCGTTCAGGTCGCAGTCTCCCCAGGAGGCGTGTGTTCGAATCCCACCTCAGACAGAGCCCATTGAAAGTACCAAGCAAGAACAAAGGAAACACGGTCAAGAGAGCATTACCAGTTGCCAGGATGGCGGAGCGGTCTAAGGCGTTGCGTTCAGGTCGCAGTCTCTCCAGGAGGCGTGGGTTCGAATCCCGCCTCAGACAGTGCCCATTGAAAGTACCAAGCAAGAACAAAGCAAACACAGTCAAGAGAGCATTACCAGTTGCCAGGATGGCGGAGCGTTCTAAGGCGTTGCGTTCAGGTCGCAGTCTGCCCAGGAGGTGTGGGTTCGAATCCCGCCTCAGACAGAGCCCATTGAAAGTACCAAGCAAGAACAAAGCAAACACATTCAAGAGAGCATTACCAGGTGCCAGGATGGCGGAGCGGTCTAAGGCGTTGCGTTCTGGTCGCAGTCTCCCCAGGAGGCGTGGGTTCGAATCCCGCCTCAGAAAGAGCCCATTGAAAGTACCAAGCAAGAACAAAGCAAACACGGTCAAGAGAGCATTACCAGTTGCCAGGATGGCGGAGCGGTCTAAGGCGCTGCGTTCAGGTCGCAGTCTCCCCAGGAGGCGTGTGTTCGAATCCCACCTCAGACAGAGCCCATTGAAAGTACCAAGCAATAACAAAGGAAACACGGTCAAGAGAGCATTACCAGTTGCCAGGATGGCGGAGCGGTCTAAGGCGTTGCGTTCAGGTCGCAGTCTCCCCAGGAGGCGTGGGTTCGAATCCCACCTCAGACAGAGCCCATTGAAAGTACCAAGCAAGAACAGAGCAAACACAGTCAAGAGAGCATTACCAGATGATAAGATGGCAGAGCGGTCTCAGGCGTTGCGTTCAGGTCGCAGTCACCCCAGGAGGCGTGGGTTCGAATCCCACCTAAGACAGAGCCCATTGAAAGTACCAAGCAAGAACAAAGCAAACACATTCAAGAGAGCATTACCAGGTGCCAGGATGGCGGAGCGGTCTAAGGCGTTGCGTTCAGGTCGCAGTCTCCCCAGGAGGCGTGGGTTCGAATCCCGCCTCAGACAGCGCCCATTGAAAGTACCAAGCAAGAACAAAGCAAGCACATTCAAGAGAGCATTACCAGGTGCCAGGATGGCGGAGCGGTCTAAGGCGTTGTGTTCAGGTCGCAGTCTCCTCAGGAGGCATGGGTTTGAATCCCACCTCAGACAGTACCCATTGAAAGTACCAAGCAAGAACAAAGGAAACACGGTCAAGAGAGCATTACCAGTTGCCAGGATGGCGGAGCGGTCTAAGGCGTTGCGTTCAGGTCGCAGTCTCCCCAGGAGGCGTGGGTTCGAATCCCACCTCAGACAGTGCCCATTGAAAGTACCAAGCAAGAACAAAGCAAACACAGTCAAGAGAGCATTACCAGTTGCCAGGATGGCGGAGCGGTCTAAGGCGTTGCGTTCAGGTCGCAGTCTCCCCAGGAGGCGTGGGTTCGAATCCCGCCTCAGAAAGAGCCCATTGAAAGTACCAAGCAAGAACAAAGCAAACACAGTCAAGAGAGCAGTACCAGTTGCCAGGATTGCAGAGCGGTCTAAGGCGTTGCGTTCAGGTCGCAGTCTCCCCTGGAGGCGTGGGTTCGAATACCGCCTCAGACAGAGCCCATTGAAAGTACCAAGCAAAAACAAAGCAAACACAGTCAAGAGAGCATTACCAGGTGCCAGGATGGCGGAGCGGTCTAAGGCGTTGCGTTCAGGTCGCAGTCTCCCCAGGAGGCGTGGGTTCGAATCTCACCTCAGACAGTGCCCATTGAAAGTACCAAGCAAGAACAAAGTAAACACAGTCAAGAGAGCATTACCAGTTGCCAGGATGGCGGAGCGGTCTAAAGCGTTGCGTTCAGGTCGCAGTCTCCCCAGGAAGCGTGGGTTCGAATCCCACCTCAGACAGAGCCCATTGAAAGTACCAAGCAAGAACAAAGCAAACACATTCAAGAGAGCATTACCAGGTGCCAGGATGGCGGAGCGGTCTAAGGCGTTGCGTTCAGGTCGCAGTCTCCCCAGGAGGCGTGGGTTCGAATCCCGCCTCAGACAGAGCCCATTGAAAGTACCAAGAAAGAACAAAGCAAGCACATTCAAGAGAGCATTACCAGGTGCCAGGATGGCGGAGCGGTCTAAGGCGTTGTGTTCAGGTCGCAGTCTCCCCAGGAGGCCTGGGTTTGAATCCCACCTCAGACAGTACCCATTGAAAGTACCAAGCAAGAACAAAGGAAACACGGTCAAGAGAGCATTACCAGTTGCCAGGATGGCGGAGCGGTCTAAGGCGTTGCGTTCAGGTCGCAGTCTCCCCAGGAGGCGTGGGTTCGAATCCCACCTCAGACAGTGCCCATTGAAAGTACCAAGCAAGAACAAAGCAAACACAGTCAAGAGAGCATTACCAGTTGCCAGGATGGCGGAGCGGTCTAAGGCGTTGCGTTCAGGTCGCAGTCTCCCCAGGAGGCGTGGGTTCGAATCCCGCCTCAGACAGAGCCCATTGAAAGTACCAAGCAAGAACAAAGGAAACACGGTCAAGAGAGCATTACCAGTTGCCAGGATGGCGGAGCGGTCTAAGGCGTTGCGTTCAGGTCGCAGTCTCCCCAGGAGGCGTGGGTTCGAATCCCACCTCAGACAGTGCCCATTAAAAGTACCAAGCAAGAACAAAGCAAACACAGTCAAGAGAGCATTACCAGTTGCCAGGATGGCGGAGCGGTCTAAGGCGTTGCGTTCAGGTCGCAGTCTCCCCAGGAGGCGTGGGTTCGAATCCCGCCTCAGACAGAGCCCATTGAAAGTACCAAGCAAGAACAAAGCAAACACATTCAAGAGAGCATTACCAGGTGCCAGGATGGCGGAGCGGTCTAAGGCGTTGCGTTCAGGTCGCAGTCTCCCCAGGAGGCGTGGGTTGAATCCCGCCTCAGAAAGAGCCCATTGAAAGTACCAAGCAAGAACAAAGCAAACACAGTCAAGAGAGCATTACCAGTTGCCAGGATTGCAGAGCGGTCTAAGGCGCTGCGTTCAGGTCGCAGTCTCCCCAGGAGGCGTGGGTTCGAATCCCGCCTCAGACAGAGCCCATTGAAAGTACCAAGCAAGAACAAAGCAAACACATTCAAGAGAGCATTACCAGGTGCCAGGATGGCGGAGCGGTCTAAAGCGTTGCGTTCAGGTCGCAGTCTCCCCAGGAAGCGTGGGTTCGAATCCCACCTCAGACAGTGCCCATTGAAAGTACCAAGCAAGAACAAAGCAAACACAGTCAAGAGAGCATTACCAGTTGCCAGGATGGCGGAGCGGTCTACGGCGTTGCGTTCAGGTCGCAGTCTCCCCAGGAGGCGTGGGTTCGAATCCCGCCTCAGACAGAGCCCATTGAAAGTACCAAGCAAGAACAAAGCAAGCACATTCAAGAGAGCATTACCAGGTGCCAGGATGGCGGAGCGGTCTAAGGCGTTGTGTTCAGGTCGCAGTCTCCCCAGGAGGCGTGGGTTTGAATCCCACCTCAGACAGTACCCATTGAAAGTACCAAGCAAGAACAAAGGAAACACGGTCAAGAGAGCATTACCAGTTGCCAGGATGGCGGAGCGGTCTAAGGCGTTGCGTTCAGGTCGCAGTCTCCCCAGGAGGCGTGGGTTTGAATCCCACCTCAGACAGTGCCCATTAAAAGTACCAAGCAAGAACAAAGCAAACACAGTCAAGAGAGCATTACCAGTTGCCAGGATGGCGGAGCGGTCTAAGGCGTTGCGTTCAGGTCGCAGTCTCCCCAGGATGCGTGGGTTCGAATCCCGCCTCAGACAGAGCCCATTGAAAGTATCTTTATCTTTACCAAGCAAGAACAAAGCAAACACATTCAAGAGAGCATTACCAGGTGCCAGGATGGCGGAGCGGTCTAAGGCGTTGCGTTCAGGTCGCAGTCTCCCCAGGAGGCGTGGGTTGAATCCCGCCTCAGAAAGAGCCCATTGAAAGTACCAAGCAAGAACAAAGCAAACACAGTCAAGAGAGCATTACCAGTTGCCAGGATTGCAGAGCGGTCTAAGGCGCTGCGTTCAGGTC
Organism: Idiotropiscis lumnitzeri; assembly: GCF_059441095.1. Lineage (NCBI taxonomy): Eukaryota > Metazoa > Chordata > Actinopteri > Syngnathiformes > Syngnathidae > Idiotropiscis > Idiotropiscis lumnitzeri. The sequence continues at coordinate 211,384 of NC_142402.1, read as the reverse complement.
GCAGTCTCCCCAGGAGGCGTGGGTTCGAATCCCGCCTCAGACAGAGCCCATTGAAAGTACCAAGCAATAACAAAGGAAACACGGTCAAGAGAGCATTACCAGTTGCCAGGATGGCGGAGCGGTCTAAGGCGTTGCGTTCAGGTCGCAGTCTCCCCAGGAAGCGTGGGTTCGAATCCCACCTCAGACAGTGCCCATTGAAAGTACCAAGCAAGAACAAAGCAAACACAGTCAAGAGAGCATTACCAGTTGCCAGGATGGCGGAGCGGTCTAAGGCGTTGCGTTCAGGTCGCAGTCTCCCCAGGAGGCGTGGGTTCGAATCCCGCCTCAGACAGAGCCCATTGAAAGTACCAAGCAAGAACAAAGCAAGCACATTCAAGAGAGCATTACCAGGTGCCAGGATGGCGGAGCGGTCTAAGGCGTTGTGTTCAGGTCGCAGTCTCCCCAGGAGGCGTGGGTTTGAATCCCACCTCAGACAGTACCCATTGAAAGTACCAAGCAAGAACAAAGGAAACACGGTCAAGAGAGCATTACCAGTTGCCAGGATGGCGGAGCGGTCTAAGGCGTTGCGTTCAGGTCGCAGTCTCCCCAGGAGGCGTGGGTTCGAATCCCACCTCAGACAGTGCCCATTGAAAGTACCAAGCAAGAACAAAGCAAACACAGTCAAGAGAGCATTACCAGTTGCCAGGATGGCGGAGCGGTCTAAGGCGTTGCGTTCAGGTCGCAGTCTCCCCAGGAGGCGTGGGTTCGAATCCCGCCTCAGACAGAGCCCATTGAAAGTACCAAGCAAGAACAAAGCAAGCACATTCAAGAGAGCATTACCAGGTGACAGGATGGCGGAGCGGTCTAAGGCGTTGCGTTCAGGTCGCAGTCTCCCCAGGAGGCGTGGGTTCGAATCCCGCCTCAGAAAGAGCCCATTGAAAGTACCAAGCAAGAACAAAGCAAACACAGTCAAGAGAGCAGTACCAGTTGCCAGGATTGCAGAGCGGTCTAAGGCGTTGCGTTCAGGTCGCAGTCTCCCCTGGAGGCGTGGGTTCGAATACCGCCTCAGACAGAGCCCATTGAAAGTACCAAGCAAAAACAAAGCAAACACAGTCAAGAGAGCATTACCAGGTGCCAGGATGGCGGAGCGGTCTAAGGCGTTGCGTTCAGGTCGCAGTCTCCCCAGGAGGCGTGGGTTCGAATCTCACCTCAGACAGTGCCCATTGAAAGTACCAAGCAAGAACAAAGTAAACACAGTCAAGAGAGCATTACCAGTTGCCAGGATGGCGGAGCGGTCTAAAGCGTTGCGTTCAGGTCGCAGTCTCCCCAGGAAGCGTGGGTTCGAATCCCACCTCAGACAGAGCCCATTGAAAGTACCAAGCAAGAACAAAGCAAACACATTCAAGAGAGCATTACCAGGTGCCAGGATGGCGGAGCGGTCTAAGGCGTTGCGTTCAGGTCGCAGTCTCCCCAGGAGGCGTGGGTTCGAATCCCGCCTCAGACAGAGCCCATTGAAAGTACCAAGAAAGAACAAAGCAAGCACATTCAAGAGAGCATTACCAGGTGCCAGGATGGCGGAGCGGTCTAAGGCGTTGTGTTCAGGTCGCAGTCTCCCCAGGAGGCCTGGGTTTGAATCCCACCTCAGACAGTACCCATTGAAAGTACCAAGCAAGAACAAAGGAAACACGGTCAAGAGAGCATTACCAGTTGCCAGGATGGCGGAGCGGTCTAAGGCGTTGCGTTCAGGTCGCAGTCTCCCCAGGAGGCGTGGGTTCGAATCCCACCTCAGACAGTGCCCATTGAAAGTACCAAGCAAGAACAAAGCAAACACAGTCAAGAGAGCATTACCAGTTGCCAGGATGGCGGAGCGGTCTAAGGCGTTGCGTTCAGGTCGCAGTCTCCCCAGGAGGCGTGGGTTCGAATCCCGCCTCAGACAGAGCCCATTGAAAGTACCAAGCAAGAACAAAGCAAGCACATTCAAGAGAGCATTACCAGGTGCCAGGATGGCGGAGCGGTCTAAGGCGTTGTGTTCAGGTCGCAGTCTCCCCAGGAGGCGTGGGTTTGAATCCCACCTCAGACAGTACCCATTGAAAGTACCAAGCAAGAACAAAGGAAACACGGTCAAGAGAGCATTACCAGTTGCCAGGATGGCGGAGCGGTCTAAGGCGTTGCGTTCAGGTCGCAGTCTCCCCAGGAGGCGTGGGTTCGAATCCCGCCTCAGACAGTACCCATTGAAAGTACCAAGCAAGAACAAAGGAAACACGGTCAAGAGAGCATTACCAGTTGCCAGGATGGCGGAGCGGTCTAAGGCGTTGCGTTCAGGTCGCAGTCTCCCCAGGAGGCGTGGGTTCGAATCCCACCTCAGACAGTGCCCATTAAAAGTACCAAGCAAGAACAAAGCAAACACAGTCAAGAGAGCATTACCAGTTGCCAGGATGGCGGAGCGGTCTAAGGCGTTGCGTTCAGGTCGCAGTCTCCCCAGGAGGCGTGGGTTCGAATCCCGCCTCAGACAGAGCCCATTGAAAGTACCAAGCAAGAACAAAGCAAACACATTCAAGAGAGCATTACCAGGTGCCAGGATGGCGGAGCGGTCTAAGGCGTTGCGTTCAGGTCGCAGTCTCCCCAGGAGGCGTGGGTTGAATCCCGCCTCAGAAAGAGCCCATTGAAAGTACCAAGCAAGAACAAAGCAAACACAGTCAAGAGAGCATTACCAGTTGCCAGGATTGCAGAGCGGTCTAAGGCGCTGCGTTCAGGTCGCAGTCTCCCCAGGAGGCGTGGGTTCGAATCCCGCCTCAGACAGAGCCCATTGAAAGTACCAAGCAAGAACAAAGCAAACACATTCAAGAGAGCATTACCAGGTGCCAGGATGGCGGAGCGGTCTAAAGCGTTGCGTTCAGGTCGCAGTCTCCCCAGGAAGCGTGGGTTCGAATCCCACCTCAGACAGTGCCCATTGAAAGTACCAAGCAAGAACAAAGCAAACACAGTCAAGAGAGCATTACCAGTTGCCAGGATGGCGGAGCGGTCTAAGGCGTTGCGTTCAGGTCGCAGTCTCCCCAGGAGGCGTGGGTTCGAATCCCGCCTCAGACAGAGCCCATTGAAAGTACCAAGCAAGAACAAAGCAAGCACATTCAAGAGAGCATTACCAGGTGCCAGGATGGCGGAGCGGTCTAAGGCGTTGTGTTCAGGTCGCAGTCTCCCCAGGAGGCGTGGGTTTGAATCCCACCTCAGACAGTACCCATTGAAAGTACCAAGCAAGAACAAAGGAAACACGGTCAAGAGAGCATTACCAGTTGCCAGGATGGCGGAGCGGTCTAAGGCGTTGCGTTCAGGTCGCAGTCTCCCCAGGAGGCGTGGGTTCGAATCCCACCTCAGACAGTGCCCATTAAAAGTACCAAGCAAGAACAAAGCAAACACAGTCAAGAGAGCATTACCAGTTGCCAGGATGGCGGAGCGGTCTAAGGCGTTGCGTTCAGGTCGCAGTCTCCCCAGGATGCGTGGGTTCGAATCCCGCCTCAGACAGAGCCCATTGAAAGTACTAAGCAAGAACAAAGCAAACACATTCAAGAGAGCATTACCAGGTGCCAGGATGGCGGAGCGGTCTAAGGCGTTGCGTTCAGGTCGCAGTCTCCCCAGGAGGCGTGGGTTGAATCCCGCCTCAGAAAGAGCCCATTGAAAGTACCAAGCAAGAACAAAGCAAACACAGTCAAGAGAGCATTACCAGTTGCCAGGATTGCAGAGCGGTCTAAGGCGCTGCGTTCAGGTCGCAGTCTCCCCAGGAGGCGTGGGTTCGAATCCCGCCTCAGACAGAGCCCATTGAAAGTACCAAGCAAGAACAAAGCAAACACATTCAAGAGAGCATTACCAGGTGCCAGGATGGCGGAGCGGTCTAAGGCGTTGCGTTCAGGTCGCAGTCTCCCCAGGAGGCGTGTGTTCGAATCCCACCTCAGACAGAGCCCCTTGAAAGTACCAAGCAATAACAAAGGAAACACGGTCAAGAGAGCATTACCAGTTGCCAGGATGGCGGAGCGGTCTAAGGCGTTGCGTTCAGGTCGCAGTCTCCCCTGGAGGCGTGGGTTCGAATCCCACCTCAGACAGAGCCCATTGAAAGTACCAAGCAAGAACAGAGCAAACACAGTCAAGAGAGCATTACAAGATGATAAGATGGCAGAGCGGTCTCAGGCGTTGCGTTCAGGTCGCAGTCTCCCCAGGAGGCGTGGGTTCGAATCCCACCTCAGACAGAGCCCATTGAAAGTACCAAGCAAGAACAAAGCAAACACATTCAAGAGAGCATTACCAGGTGTCAGGATGGCGGAGCGGTCTAAGGCGTTGCGTTCAGGTCGCAGTCTCCCCAGGAGGCGTGGGTTCGAATCCCGCCTCAGAAAGAGCCCATTGAAAGTACCAAGCAAGAACAAAGCAAACACAGTCAAGAGAGCAGTACCAGTTGCCAGGATTGCAGAGCGGTCTAAGGCGTTGCGTTCAGGTCGCAGTCTCCCCTGGAGGCGTGGGTTCGAATACCGCCTCAGACAGAACCGATTGAAAGTACCAAGCAAAAACAAAGCAAACACAGTCAAGAGAGCATTACCAGGTGCCAGGATGGCGGAGCGGTCTAAGGCGTTGCGTTCAGGTCGCAGTCTCCCCAGGAGGCGTGGGTTCGAATCCCACCTCAGACAGTGCCCATTGAAAGTACCAAGCAAGAACAAAGTAAACACAGTCAAGAGAGCATTACCAGTTGCCAGGATGGCGGAGCGGTCTAAGGCGCTGCGTTCAGGTCGCAGTCTCCCCAGGAAGCGTGGGTTTGAATCCCGCCTCAGACAGAGCCCATTGAAAGTACCAAGCAAGAACAAAGCAAACACATTCAAGAGAGCATTACCAGGTGCCAGGATGGCGGAACGGTCTAAGGCGTTGCGTTCAGGTCGCAGTCTCCCCAGGAGGCGTGGGTTCGAATCCCGCCTCAGACAGAGCCCATTGAAAGTACCAAGCAAGAACAAAGCAAGCACATTCAAGAGAGCATTACCAGGTGCCAGGATGGCGGAGCGGTCTAAGGCGTTGTGTTCAGGTCGCAGTCTCCCCAGGAGGCGTGGGTTCGAATCCCGCCTCAGAAAGAGACCATTGAAAGTACCAAGCAAGAACAAAGCAAACACAGTCAAGAGAGCATTACCAGTTGCCAGGATTGCAGAGCGGTCTAAGGCGCTGCGTTCAGGTCGCAGTCTCCCCAGGAGGCGTGGGTTCGAATCCCGCCTCAGACAGAGCCCATTGAAAGTACCAAGCAATAACAAAGGAAACACGGTCAAGAGAGCATTACCAGTTGCCAGGATGGCGGAGCGGTCTAAGGCGTTGCGTTCAGGTCGCAGTCTCCCCAGGAAGCGTGGGTTCGAATCCCACCTCAGACAGTGCCCATTGAAAGTACCAAGCAAGAACAAAGCAAACACAGTCAAGAGAGCATTACCAGTTGCCAGGATGGCGGAGCGGTCTAAGGCGTTGCGTTCAGGTCGCAGTCTCCCCAGGAGGCGTGGGTTCGAATCCCGCCTCAGACAGAGCCCATTGAAAGTACCAAGCAAGAACAAAGCAAGCACATTCAAGAGAGCATTACCAGGTGCCAGGATGGCGGAGCGGTCTAAGGCGTTGTGTTCAGGTCGCAGTCTCCCCAGGAGGCGTGGGTTTGAATCCCACCTCAGACAGTACCCATTGAAAGTACCAAGCAAGAACAAAGGAAACACGGTCAAGAGAGCATTACCAGTTGCCAGGATGGTGGAGCGGTCTAAGGCGTTGCGTTCAGGTCGCAGTCTCCCCAGGAGGCGTGGGTTCGAATCCCACCTCAGACAGTGCCCATTGAAAGTACCAAGCAAGAACAAAGCAAACACAGTCAAGAGAGCATTACCAGTTGCCAGGATGGCGGAGCGGTCTAAGGCGTTGCGTTCAGGTCGCAGTCTCCCCAGGAGGCGTGGGTTCGAATCCCGCCTCAGACAGAGCCCATTGAAAGTACCAAGCAAGAACAAAGCAAGCACATTCAAGAGAGCATTACCAGGTGACAGGATGGCGGAGCGGTCTAAGGCGTTGCGTTCAGGTCGCAGTCTCCCCAGGAGGCGTGGGTTCGAATCCCGCCTCAGAAAGAGCCCATTGAAAGTACCAAGCAAGAACAAAGCAAACACAGTCAAGAGAGCAGTACCAGTTGCCAGGATTGCAGAGCGGTCTAAGGCGTTGCGTTCAGGTCGCAGTCTCCCCTGGAGGCGTGGGTTCGAATACCGCCTCAGACAGAGCCCATTGAAAGTACCAAGCAAAAACAAAGCAAACACAGTCAAGAGAGCATTACCAGGTGCCAGGATGGCGGAGCGGTCTAAGGCGTTGCGTTCAGGTCGCAGTCTCCCCAGGAGGCGTGGGTTCGAATCTCACCTCAGACAGTGCCCATTGAAAGTACCAAGCAAGAACAAAGTAAACACAGTCAAGAGAGCATTACCAGTTGCCAGGATGGCGGAGCGGTCTAAAGCGTTGCGTTCAGGTCGCAGTCTCCCCAGGAAGCGTGGGTTCGAATCCCACCTCAGACAGAGCCCATTGAAAGTACCAAGCAAGAACAAAGCAAACACATTCAAGAGAGCATTACCAGGTGCCAGGATGGCGGAGCGGTCTAAGGCGTTGCGTTCAGGTCGCAGTCTCCCCAGGAGGCGTGGGTTCGAATCCCGCCTCAGACAGAGCCCATTGAAAGTACCAAGAAAGAACAAAGCAAGCACATTCAAGAGAGCATTACCAGGTGCCAGGATGGCGGAGCGGTCTAAGGCGTTGTGTTCAGGTCGCAGTCTCCCCAGGAGGCCTGGGTTTGAATCCCACCTCAGACAGTACCCATTGAAAGTACCAAGCAAGAACAAAGGAAACACGGTCAAGAGAGCATTACCAGTTGCCAGGATGGCGGAGCGGTCTAAGGCGTTGCGTTCAGGTCGCAGTCTCCCCAGGAGGCGTGGGTTCGAATCCCACCTCAGACAGTGCCCATTGAAAGTACCAAGCAAGAACAAAGCAAACACAGTCAAGAGAGCATTACCAGTTGCCAGGATGGCGGAGCGGTCTAAGGCGTTGCGTTCAGGTCGCAGTCTCCCCAGGAGGCGTGGGTTCGAATCCCGCCTCAGACAGAGCCCATTGAAAGTACCAAGCAAGAACAAAGCAAGCACATTCAAGAGAGCATTACCAGGTGCCAGGATGGCGGAGCGGTCTAAGGCGTTGTGTTCAGGTCGCAGTCTCCCCAGGAGGCGTGGGTTTGAATCCCACCTCAGACAGTACCCATTGAAAGTACCAAGCAAGAACAAAGGAAACACGGTCAAGAGAGCATTACCAGTTGCCAGGATGGCGGAGCGGTCTAAGGCGTTGCGTTCAGGTCGCAGTCTCCCCAGGAGGCGTGGGTTCGAATCCCACCTCAGACAGTGCCCATTAAAAGTACCAAGCAAGAACAAAGCAAACACAGTCAAGAGAGCATTACCAGTTGCCAGGATGGCGGAGCGGTCTAAGGCGTTGCGTTCAGGTCGCAGTCTCCCCAGGAGGCGTGGGTTCGAATCCCGCCTCAGACAGAGCCCATTGAAAGTACCAAGCAAGAACAAAGCAAACACATTCAAGAGAGCATTACCAGGTGCCAGGATGGCGGAGCGGTCTAAGGCGTTGCGTTCAGGTCGCAGTCTCCCCAGGAGGCGTGGGTTGAATCCCGCCTCAGAAAGAGCCCATTGAAAGTACCAAGCAAGAACAAAGCAAACACAGTCAAGAGAGCATTACCAGTTGCCAGGATTGCAGAGCGGTCTAAGGCGCTGCGTTCAGGTCGCAGTCTCCCCAGGAGGCGTGGGTTCGAATCCCGCCTCAGACAGAGCCCATTGAAAGTACCAAGCAAGAACAAAGCAAACACATTCAAGAGAGCATTACCAGGTGCCAGGATGGCGGAGCGGTCTAAAGCGTTGCGTTCAGGTCGCAGTCTCCCCAGGAAGCGTGGGTTCGAATCCCACCTCAGACAGTGCCCATTGAAAGTACCAAGCAAGAACAAAGCAAACACAGTCAAGAGAGCATTACCAGTTGCCAGGATGGCGGAGCGGTCTAAGGCGTTGCGTTCAGGTCGCAGTCTCCCCAGGAGGCGTGGGTTCGAATCCCGCCTCAGACAGAGCCCATTGAAAGTACCAAGCAAGAACAAAGCAAGCACATTCAAGAGAGCATTACCAGGTGCCAGGATGGCGGAGCGGTCTAAGGCGTTGTGTTCAGGTCGCAGTCTCCCCAGGAGGCGTGGGTTTGAATCCCACCTCAGACAGTACCCATTGAAAGTACCAAGCAAGAACAAAGGAAACACGGTCAAGAGAGCATTACCAGTTGCCAGGATGGCGGAGCGGTCTAAGGCGTTGCGTTCAGGTCGCAGTCTCCCCAGGAGGCGTGGGTTCGAATCCCACCTCAGACAGTGCCCATTAAAAGTACCAAGCAAGAACAAAGCAAACACAGTCAAGAGAGCATTACCAGTTGCCAGGATGGCGGAGCGGTCTAAGGCGTTGCGTTCAGGTCGCAGTCTCCCCAGGATGCGTGGGTTCGAATCCCGCCTCAGACAGAGCCCATTGAAAGTACCAAGCAAGAACAAAGCAAACACATTCAAGAGAGCATTACCAGGTGCCAGGATGGCGGAGCGGTCTAAGGCGTTGCGTTCAGGTCGCAGTCTCCCCAGGAGGCGTGGGTTGAATCCCGCCTCAGAAAGAGCCCATTGAAAGTACCAAGCAAGAACAAAGCAAACACAGTCAAGAGAGCATTACCAGTTGCCAGGATTGCAGAGCGGTCTAAGGCGCTGCGTTCAGGTCGCAGTCTCCCAGGGAGGCGTGGGTTCGAATCCCGCCTCAGACAGAGCCCATTGAAAGTACCAAGCAAGAACAAAGCAAACACATTCAAGAGAGCATTACCAGGTGCCAGGATGGCGGAGCGGTCTAAGGCGTTGCGTTCAGGTCGCAGTCTCCCCAGGAGGCGTGTGTTCGAATCCCACCTCAGACAGAGCCCCTTGAAAGTACCAAGCAATAACAAAGGAAACACGGTCAAGAGAGCATTACCAGTTGCCAGGATGGCGGAGCGGTCTAAGGCGTTGCGTTCAGGTCGCAGTCTCCCCTGGAGGCGTGGGTTCGAATCCCGCCTCAGACAGAGCCCATTGAAAGTACCAAGCAAGAACAAAGCAAACACGGTCAAGAGAGCATTACCAGTTGCCAGGATGGCGGAGCGGTCTAAGGCGCTGCGTTCAGGTCGCAGTCTCCCCAGGAGGCGTGTGTTCGAATCCCACCTCAGACAGAGCCCATTGAAAGTACCAAGCAATAACAAAGGAAACACGGTCAAGAGAGCATTACCAGTTGCCAGGATGGCGGAGCGGTCTAAGGCGTTGCGTTCAGGTCGCAGTCTCCCCTGGAGGCGTGGGTTCGAATCCCGCCTCAGACAGAGCCCATTGAAAGTACCAAGCAAGAACAAAGCAAGCACATTCAAGAGAGCATTACCAGGTGCCAGGATGGCGGAGCGGTCTAAGGCGTTGTGTTCAGGTCGCAGTCTCCCCAGGAGGCGTGGGTTCGAATCCCGCCTCAGAAAGAGACCATTGAAAGTACCAAGCAAGAACAAAGCAAACACAGTCAAGAGAGCATTACCAGTTGCCAGGATTGCAGAGCGGTCTAAGGCGCTGCGTTCAGGTCGCAGTCTCCCCAGGAGGCGTGGGTTCGAATCCCGCCTCAGACAGAGCCCATTGAAAGTACCAAGCAATAACAAAGGAAACACGGTCAAGAGAGCATTACCAGTTGCCAGGATGGCGGAGCGGTCTAAGGCGTTGCGTTCAGGTCGCAGTCTCCCCAGGAGGCGTGGGTTGAATCCCGCCTCAGAAAGAGCCCATTGAAAGTACCAAGCAAGAACAAAGCAAACACAGTCAAGAGAGCATTACCAGTTGCCAGGATTGCAGAGCGGTCTAAGGCGCTGCGTTCAGGTCGCAGTCTCCCCAGGAGGCGTGGGTTCGAATCCCGCCTCAGACAGAGCCCATTGAAAGTACCAAGCAAGAACAAAGCAAACACATTCAAGAGAGCATTACCAGGTGCCAGGATGGCGGAGCGGTCTAAAGCGTTGCGTTCAGGTCGCAGTCTCCCCAGGAAGCGTGGGTTCGAATCCCACCTCAGACAGTGCCCATTGAAAGTACCAAGCAAGAACAAAGCAAACACAGTCAAGAGAGCATTACCAGTTGCCAGGATGGCGGAGCGGTCTAAGGCGTTGCGTTCAGGTCGCAGTCTCCCCAGGAGGCGTGGGTTCGAATCCCGCCTCAGACAGAGCCCATTGAAAGTACCAAGCAAGAACAAAGCAAGCACATTCAAGAGAGCATTACCAGGTGCCAGGATGGCGGAGCGGTCTAAGGCGTTGTGTTCAGGTCGCAGTCTCCCCAGGAGGCGTGGGTTTGAATCCCACCTCAGACAGTACCCATTGAAAGTACCAAGCAAGAACAAAGGAAACACGGTCAAGAGAGCATTACCAGTTGCCAGGATGGCGGAGCGGTCTAAGGCGTTGCGTTCAGGTCGCAGTCTCCCCAGGAGGCGTGGGTTCGAATCCCACCTCAGACAGTGCCCATTAAAAGTACCAAGCAAGAACAAAGCAAACACAGTCAAGAGAGCATTACCAGTTGCCAGGATGGCGGAGCGGTCTAAGGCGTTGCGTTCAGGTCGCAGTCTCCCCAGGATGCGTGGGTTCGAATCCCGCCTCAGACAGAGCCCATTGAAAGTACTAAGCAAGAACAAAGCAAACACATTCAAGAGAGCATTACCAGGTGCCAGGATGGCGGAGCGGTCTAAGGCGTTGCGTTCAGGTCGCAGTCTCCCCAGGAGGCGTGGGTTGAATCCCGCCTCAGAAAGAGCCCATTGAAAGTACCAAGCAAGAACAAAGCAAACACAGTCAAGAGAGCATTACCAGTTGCCAGGATTGCAGAGCGGTCTAAGGCGCTGCGTTCAGGTCGCAGTCTCCCCAGGAGGCGTGGGTTCGAATCCCGCCTCAGACAGAGCCCATTGAAAGTACCAAGCAAGAACAAAGCAAACACATTCAAGAGAGCATTACCAGGTGCCAGGATGGCGGAGCGGTCTAAGGCGTTGCGTTCAGGTCGCAGTCTCCCCAGGAGGCGTGTGTTCGAATCCCACCTCAGACAGAGCCCCTTGAAAGTACCAAGCAATAACAAAGGAAACACGGTCAAGAGAGCATTACCAGTTGCCAGGATGGCGGAGCGGTCTAAGGCGTTGCGTTCAGGTCGCAGTCTCCCCTGGAGGCGTGGGTTCGAATCCCACCTCAGACAGAGCCCATTGAAAGTACCAAGCAAGAACAGAGCAAACACAGTCAAGAGAGCATTACAAGATGATAAGATGGCAGAGCGGTCTCAGGCGTTGCGTTCAGGTCGCAGTCTCCCCAGGAGGCGTGGGTTCGAATCCCACCTCAGACAGAGCCCATTGAAAGTACCAAGCAAGAACAAAGCAAACACATTCAAGAGAGCATTACCAGGTGTCAGGATGGCGGAGCGGTCTAAGGCGTTGCGTTCAGGTCGCAGTCTCCCCAGGAGGCGTGGGTTCGAATCCCGCCTCAGAAAGAGCCCATTGAAAGTACCAAGCAAGAACAAAGCAAACACAGTCAAGAGAGCAGTACCAGTTGCCAGGATTGCAGAGCGGTCTAAGGCGTTGCGTTCAGGTCGCAGTCTCCCCTGGAGGCGTGGGTTCGAATACCGCCTCAGACAGAACCGATTGAAAGTACCAAGCAAAAACAAAGCAAACACAGTCAAGAGAGCATTACCAGGTGCCAGGATGGCGGAGCGGTCTAAGGCGTTGCGTTCAGGTCGCAGTCTCCCCAGGAGGCGTGGGTTCGAATCCCACCTCAGACAGTGCCCATTGAAAGTACCAAGCAAGAACAAAGTAAACACAGTCAAGAGAGCATTACCAGTTGCCAGGATGGCGGAGCGGTCTAAGGCGCTGCGTTCAGGTCGCAGTCTCCCCAGGAAGCGTGGGTTTGAATCCCGCCTCAGACAGAGCCCATTGAAAGTACCAAGCAAGAACAAAGCAAACACATTCAAGAGAGCATTACCAGGTGCCAGGATGGCGGAACGGTCTAAGGCGTTGCGTTCAGGTCGCAGTCTCCCCAGGAGGCGTGGGTTCGAATCCCGCCTCAGACAGAGCCCATTGAAAGTACCAAGCAAGAACAAAGCAAGCACATTCAAGAGAGCATTACCAGGTGCCAGGATGGCGGAGCGGTCTAAGGCGTTGTGTTCAGGTCGCAGTCTCCCCAGGAGGCGTGGGTTCGAATCCCGCCTCAGAAAGAGACCATTGAAAGTACCAAGCAAGAACAAAGCAAACACAGTCAAGAGAGCATTACCAGTTGCCAGGATTGCAGAGCGGTCTAAGGCGCTGCGTTCAGGTCGCAGTCTCCCCAGGAGGCGTGGGTTCGAATCCCGCCTCAGACAGAGCCCATTGAAAGTACCAAGCAATAACAAAGGAAACACGGTCAAGAGAGCATTACCAGTTGCCAGGATGGCGGAGCGGTCTAAGGCGTTGCGTTCAGGTCGCAGTCTCCCCAGGAAGCGTGGGTTCGAATCCCACCTCAGACAGTGCCCATTGAAAGTACCAAGCAAGAACAAAGCAAACACAGTCAAGAGAGCATTACCAGTTGCCAGGATGGCGGAGCGGTCTAAGGCGTTGCGTTCAGGTCGCAGTCTCCCCAGGAGGCGTGGGTTCGAATCCCGCCTCAGACAGAGCCCATTGAAAGTACCAAGCAAGAACAAAGCAAGCACATTCAAGAGAGCATTACCAGGTGCCAGGATGGCGGAGCGGTCTAAGGCGTTGTGTTCAGGTCGCAGTCTCCCCAGGAGGCGTGGGTTTGAATCCCACCTCAGACAGTACCCATTGAAAGTACCAAGCAAGAACAAAGGAAACACGGTCAAGAGAGCATTACCAGTTGCCAGGATGGTGGAGCGGTCTAAGGCGTTGCGTTCAGGTCGCAGTCTCCCCAGGAGGCGTGGGTTCGAATCCCACCTCAGACAGTGCCCATTGAAAGTACCAAGCAAGAACAAAGCAAACACAGTCAAGAGAGCATTACCAGTTGCCAGGATGGCGGAGCGGTCTAAGGCGTTGCGTTCAGGTCGCAGTCTCCCCAGGAGGCGTGGGTTCGAATCCCGCCTCAGACAGAGCCCATTGAAAGTACCAAGCAAGAACAAAGCAAGCACATTCAAGAGAGCATTACCAGGTGACAGGATGGCGGAGCGGTCTAAGGCGTTGCGTTCAGGTCGCAGTCTCCCCAGGAGGCGTGGGTTCGAATCCCGCCTCAGAAAGAGCCCATTGAAAGTACCAAGCAAGAACAAAGCAAACACAGTCAAGAGAGCAGTACCAGTTGCCAGGATTGCAGAGCGGTCTAAGGCGTTGCGTTCAGGTCGCAGTCTCCCCTGGAGGCGTGGGTTCGAATACCGCCTCAGACAGAGCCCATTGAAAGTACCAAGCAAAAACAAAGCAAACACAGTCAAGAGAGCATTACCAGGTGCCAGGATGGCGGAGCGGTCTAAGGCGTTGCGTTCAGGTCGCAGTCTCCCCAGGAGGCGTGGGTTCGAATCTCACCTCAGACAGTGCCCATTGAAAGTACCAAGCAAGAACAAAGTAAACACAGTCAAGAGAGCATTACCAGTTGCCAGGATGGCGGAGCGGTCTAAAGCGTTGCGTTCAGGTCGCAGTCTCCCCAGGAAGCGTGGGTTCGAATCCCACCTCAGACAGAGCCCATTGAAAGTACCAAGCAAGAACAAAGCAAACACATTCAAGAGAGCATTACCAGGTGCCAGGATGGCGGAGCGGTCTAAGGCGTTGCGTTCAGGTCGCAGTCTCCCCAGGAGGCGTGGGTTCGAATCCCGCCTCAGACAGAGCCCATTGAAAGTACCAAGAAAGAACAAAGCAAGCACATTCAAGAGAGCATTACCAGGTGCCAGGATGGCGGAGCGGTCTAAGGCGTTGTGTTCAGGTCGCAGTCTCCCCAGGAGGCCTGGGTTTGAATCCCACCTCAGACAGTACCCATTGAAAGTACCAAGCAAGAACAAAGGAAACACGGTCAAGAGAGCATTACCAGTTGCCAGGATGGCGGAGCGGTCTAAGGCGTTGCGTTCAGGTCGCAGTCTCCCCAGGAGGCGTGGGTTCGAATCCCACCTCAGACAGTGCCCATTGAAAGTACCAAGCAAGAACAAAGCAAACACAGTCAAGAGAGCATTACCAGTTGCCAGGATGGCGGAGCGGTCTAAGGCGTTGCGTTCAGGTCGCAGTCTCCCCAGGAGGCGTGGGTTCGAATCCCGCCTCAGACAGAGCCCATTGAAAGTACCAAGCAAGAACAAAGCAAGCACATTCAAGAGAGCATTACCAGGTGCCAGGATGGCGGAGCGGTCTAAGGCGTTGTGTTCAGGTCGCAGTCTCCCCAGGAGGCGTGGGTTTGAATCCCACCTCAGACAGTACCCATTGAAAGTACCAAGCAAGAACAAAGGAAACACGGTCAAGAGAGCATTACCAGTTGCCAGGATGGCGGAGCGGTCTAAGGCGTTGCGTTCAGGTCGCAGTCTCCCCAGGAGGCGTGGGTTCGAATCCCACCTCAGACAGTGCCCATTAAAAGTACCAAGCAAGAACAAAGCAAACACAGTCAAGAGAGCATTACCAGTTGCCAGGATGGCGGAGCGGTCTAAGGCGTTGCGTTCAGGTCGCAGTCTCCCCAGGAGGCGTGGGTTCGAATCCCGCCTCAGACAGAGCCCATTGAAAGTACCAAGCAAGAACAAAGCAAACACATTCAAGAGAGCATTACCAGGTGCCAGGATGGCGGAGCGGTCTAAGGCGTTGCGTTCAGGTCGCAGTCTCCCCAGGAGGCGTGGGTTGAATCCCGCCTCAGAAAGAGCCCATTGAAAGTACCAAGCAAGAACAAAGCAAACACAGTCAAGAGAGCATTACCAGTTGCCAGGATTGCAGAGCGGTCTAAGGCGCTGCGTTCAGGTCGCAGTCTCCCCAGGAGGCGTGGGTTCGAATCCCGCCTCAGACAGAGCCCATTGAAAGTACCAAGCAAGAACAAAGCAAACACATTCAAGAGAGCATTACCAGGTGCCAGGATGGCGGAGCGGTCTAAAGCGTTGCGTTCAGGTCGCAGTCTCCCCAGGAAGCGTGGGTTCGAATCCCACCTCAGACAGTGCCCATTGAAAGTACCAAGCAAGAACAAAGCAAACACAGTCAAGAGAGCATTACCAGTTGCCAGGATGGCGGAGCGGTCTAAGGCGTTGCGTTCAGGTCGCAGTCTCCCCAGGAGGCGTGGGTTCGAATCCCGCCTCAGACAGAGCCCATTGAAAGTACCAAGCAAGAACAAAGCAAGCACATTCAAGAGAGCATTACCAGGTGCCAGGATGGCGGAGCGGTCTAAGGCGTTGTGTTCAGGTCGCAGTCTCCCCAGGAGGCGTGGGTTTGAATCCCACCTCAGACAGTACCCATTGAAAGTACCAAGCAAGAACAAAGGAAACACGGTCAAGAGAGCATTACCAGTTGCCAGGATGGCGGAGCGGTCTAAGGCGTTGCGTTCAGGTCGCAGTCTCCCCAGGAGGCGTGGGTTCGAATCCCACCTCAGACAGTGCCCATTAAAAGTACCAAGCAAGAACAAAGCAAACACAGTCAAGAGAGCATTACCAGTTGCCAGGATGGCGGAGCGGTCTAAGGCGTTGCGTTCAGGTCGCAGTCTCCCCAGGATGCGTGGGTTCGAATCCCGCCTCAGACAGAGCCCATTGAAAGTACCAAGCAAGAACAAAGCAAACACATTCAAGAGAGCATTACCAGGTGCCAGGATGGCGGAGCGGTCTAAGGCGTTGCGTTCAGGTCGCAGTCTCCCCAGGAGGCGTGGGTTGAATCCCGCCTCAGAAAGAGCCCATTGAAAGTACCAAGCAAGAACAAAGCAAACACAGTCAAGAGAGCATTACCAGTTGCCAGGATTGCAGAGCGGTCTAAGGCGCTGCGTTCAGGTCGCAGTCTCCCAGGGAGGCGTGGGTTCGAATCCCGCCTCAGACAGAGCCCATTGAAAGTACCAAGCAAGAACAAAGCAAACACATTCAAGAGAGCATTACCAGGTGCCAGGATGGCGGAGCGGTCTAAGGCGTTGCGTTCAGGTCGCAGTCTCCCCAGGAGGCGTGTGTTCGAATCCCACCTCAGACAGAGCCCCTTGAAAGTACCAAGCAATAACAAAGGAAACACGGTCAAGAGAGCATTACCAGTTGCCAGGATGGCGGAGCGGTCTAAGGCGTTGCGTTCAGGTCGCAGTCTCCCCTGGAGGCGTGGGTTCGAATCCCGCCTCAGACAGAGCCCATTGAAAGTACCAAGCAAGAACAAAGCAAACACGGTCAAGAGAGCATTACCAGTTGCCAGGATGGCGGAGCGGTCTAAGGCGCTGCGTTCAGGTCGCAGTCTCCCCAGGAGGCGTGTGTTCGAATCCCACCTCAGACAGAGCCCATTGAAAGTACCAAGCAATAACAAAGGAAACACGGTCAAGAGAGCATTACCAGTTGCCAGGATGGCGGAGCGGTCTAAGGCGTTGCGTTCAGGTCGCAGTCTCCCCTGGAGGCGTGGGTTCGAATCCCGCCTCAGACAGAGCCCATTGAAAGTACCAAGCAAGAACAAAGCAAGCACATTCAAGAGAGCATTACCAGGTGCCAGGATGGCGGAGCGGTCTAAGGCGTTGTGTTCAGGTCGCAGTCTCCCCAGGAGGCGTGGGTTCGAATCCCGCCTCAGAAAGAGACCATTGAAAGTACCAAGCAAGAACAAAGCAAACACAGTCAAGAGAGCATTACCAGTTGCCAGGATTGCAGAGCGGTCTAAGGCGCTGCGTTCAGGTCGCAGTCTCCCCAGGAGGCGTGGGTTCGAATCCCGCCTCAGACAGAGCCCATTGAAAGTACCAAGCAATAACAAAGGAAACACGGTCAAGAGAGCATTACCAGTTGCCAGGATGGCGGAGCGGTCTAAGGCGTTGCGTTCAGGTCGCAGTCTCCCCAGGAGGCGTGTGTTCGAATCCCACCTCAGACAGAGCCCATTGAAAGTACCAAGTAATAACAAAGGAAACACGGTCAAGAGAGCATTACCAGTTGCCAGGATGGCGGAGCGGTCTCAGGCGTTGCGTTCAGGTCGCAGTCTCCCCAGGAGGCGTGGGTTCGAATCCCACCTCAGACAGTGCCCATTGAAAGTACCAAGCAAGAACAAAGCAAACACAGTCAAGAGAGCATTACCAGATGATAAGATGGCGGAACGGTCTCAGGCGTTGCGTTCAGGTCGCAGTCTCCCCAGGAGGCGTGGGTTCGAATCCCACCTCAGACAGTGCCCATTGAAAGTACCAAGCAAGAACAAAGCAAACACAGTCAAGAGAGCAGTACCAGTTGCCAGGATTGCAGAGCGGTCTAAGGCGTTGCGTTCAGGTCGCAGTCTCCCCTGGAGGCGTGGGTTCGAATACCGCCTCAGACAGAGCCCATTGAAAGTACCAAGCAAAAACAAAGCAAACACAGTCAAGAGAGCATTACAAGATGATAAGATGGCAGAGCGGTCTCAGGCGTTGCGTTCAGGTCGCAGTCTCCCCAGGAAGCGTGGGTTCGAATCCCACCTCAGACAGTGCCCATTGAAAGTACCAAGCAAGAACAAAGCAAACACAGTCAAGAGAGCATTACCAGTTGCCAGGATGGCGGAGCGGTCTAAGGCGTTGCGTTCAGGTCGCAGTCTCCCCAGGAGGCGTGGGTTCGAATCCCGCCTCAGACAGAGCCCATTGAAAGTACCAAGCAAGAACAAAGCAAGCACATTCAAGAGAGCATTACCAGGTGCCAGGATGGCGGAGCGGTCTAAGGCGTTGTGTTCAGGTCGCAGTCTCCCCAGGAGGCGTGGGTTTGAATCCCACCTCAGACAGTACCCATTGAAAGTACCAAGCAAGAACAAAGGAAACACGGTCAAGAGAGCATTACCAGTTGCCAGGATGGCGGAGCGGTCTAAGGCGTTGCGTTCAGGTCGCAGTCTCCCCAGGAGGCGTGGGTTCGAATCCCACCTCAGACAGTGCCCATTGAAAGTACCAAGCAAGAACAAAGCAAACACAGTCAAGAGAGCATTACCAGTTGCCAGGATGGCGGAGCGGTCTAAGGCGTTGCGTTCAGGTCGCAGTCTCCCCAGGAGGCGTGGGTTCGAATCCCGCCTCAGACAGAGCCCATTGAAAGTACCAAGCAAGAACAAAGCAAACACATTCAAGAGAGCATTACCAGGTGCCAGGATGGCGGAGCGGTCTAAGGCGTTGCGTTCAGGTCGCAGTCTCCCCAGGAGGCGTGGGTTCGAATACCGCCTCAGACAGAGCCCATTGAAAGTACCAAGCAAAAACAAAGCAAACACAGTCAAGAGAGCATTACCAGGTGCCAGGATGGCGGAGCGGTCTAAGGCGTTGCGTTCAGGTCGCAGTCTCCCCAGGAGGCGTGGGTTCGAATCTCACCTCAGACAGTGCCCATTGAAAGTACCAAGCAAGAACAAAGTAAACACAGTCAAGAGAGCATTACCAGTTGCCAGGATGGCGGAGCGGTCTAAAGCGTTGCGTTCAGGTCGCAGTCTCCCCAGGAAGCGTGGGTTCGAATCCCACCTCAGACAGAGCCCATTGAAAGTACCAAGCAAGAACAAAGCAAACACATTCAAGAGAGCATTACCAGGTGCCAGGATGGCGGAGCGGTCTAAGGCGTTGCGTTCAGGTCGCAGTCTCCCCAGGAGGCGTGGGTTCGAATCCCGCCTCAGACAGAGCCCATTGAAAGTACCAAGAAAGAACAAAGCAAGCACATTCAAGAGAGCATTACCAGGTGCCAGGATGGCGGAGCGGTCTAAGGCGTTGTGTTCAGGTCGCAGTCTCCCCAGGAGGCCTGGGTTTGAATCCCACCTCAGACAGTACCCATTGAAAGTACCAAGCAAGAACAAAGGAAACACGGTCAAGAGAGCATTACCAGTTGCCAGGATGGCGGAGCGGTCTAAGGCGTTGCGTTCAGGTCGCAGTCTCCCCAGGAGGCGTGGGTTCGAATCCCACCTCAGACAGTGCCCATTGAAAGTACCAAGCAAGAACAAAGCAAACACAGTCAAGAGAGCATTACCAGTTGCCAGGATGGCGGAGCGGTCTAAGGCGTTGCGTTCAGGTCGCAGTCTCCCCAGGAGGCGTGGGTTCGAATCCCGCCTCAGACAGAGCCCATTGAAAGTACCAAGCAAGAACAAAGCAAGCACATTCAAGAGAGCATTACCAGGTGCCAGGATGGCGGAGCGGTCTAAGGCGTTGTGTTCAGGTCGCAGTCTCCCCAGGAGGCGTGGGTTTGAATCCCACCTCAGACAGTACCCATTGAAAGTACCAAGCAAGAACAAAGGAAACACGGTCAAGAGAGCATTACCAGTTGCCAGGATGGCGGAGCGGTCTAAGGCGTTGCGTTCAGGTCGCAGTCTCCCCAGGAGGCGTGGGTTCGAATCCCACCTCAGACAGTGCCCATTAAAAGTACCAAGCAAGAACAAAGCAAACACAGTCAAGAGAGCATTACCAGTTGCCAGGATGGCGGAGCGGTCTAAGGCGTTGCGTTCAGGTCGCAGTCTCCCCAGGAGGCGTGGGTTCGAATCCCGCCTCAGACAGAGCCCATTGAAAGTACCAAGCAAGAACAAAGCAAACACATTCAAGAGAGCATTACCAGGTGCCAGGATGGCGGAGCGGTCTAAGGCGTTGCGTTCAGGTCGCAGTCTCCCCAGGAGGCGTGGGTTGAATCCCGCCTCAGAAAGAGCCCATTGAAAGTACCAAGCAAGAACAAAGCAAACACAGTCAAGAGAGCATTACCAGTTGCCAGGATTGCAGAGCGGTCTAAGGCGTTGCGTTCAGGTCGCAGTCTCCCCAGGAGGCGTGGGTTCGAATACCGCCTCAGACAGAGCCCATTGAAAGTACCAAGCAAAAACAAAGCAAACACAGTCAAGAGAGCATTACCAGGTGCCAGGATGGCGGAGCGGTCTAAGGCGTTGCGTTCAGGTCGCAGTCTCCCCAGGAGGCGTGGGTTCGAATCTCACCTCAGACAGTGCCCATTGAAAGTACCAAGCAAGAACAAAGTAAACACAGTCAAGAGAGCATTACCAGTTGCCAGGATGGCGGAGCGGTCTAAAGCGTTGCGTTCAGGTCGCAGTCTCCCCAGGAAGCGTGGGTTCGAATCCCACCTCAGACAGAGCCCATTGAAAGTACCAAGCAAGAACAAAGCAAACACATTCAAGAGAGCATTACCAGGTGCCAGGATGGCGGAGCGGTCTAAGGCGTTGCGTTCAGGTCGCAGTCTCCCCAGGAGGCGTGGGTTCGAATCCCGCCTCAGACAGAGCCCATTGAAAGTACCAAGAAAGAACAAAGCAAGCACATTCAAGAGAGCATTACCAGGTGCCAGGATGGCGGAGCGGTCTAAGGCGTTGTGTTCAGGTCGCAGTCTCCCCAGGAGGCCTGGGTTTGAATCCCACCTCAGACAGTACCCATTGAAAGTACCAAGCAAGAACAAAGGAAACACGGTCAAGAGAGCATTACCAGTTGCCAGGATGGCGGAGCGGTCTAAGGCGTTGCGTTCAGGTCGCAGTCTCCCCAGGAGGCGTGGGTTCGAATCCCACCTCAGACAGTGCCCATTGAAAGTACCAAGCAAGAACAAAGCAAACACAGTCAAGAGAGCATTACCAGTTGCCAGGATGGCGGAGCGGTCTAAGGCGTTGCGTTCAGGTCGCAGTCTCCCCAGGAGGCGTGGGTTCGAATCCCGCCTCAGACAGAGCCCATTGAAAGTACCAAGCAAGAACAAAGCAAGCACATTCAAGAGAGCATTACCAGGTGCCAGGATGGCGGAGCGGTCTAAGGCGTTGTGTTCAGGTCGCAGTCTCCCCAGGAGGCGTGGGTTTGAATCCCACCTCAGACAGTACCCATTGAAAGTACCAAGCAAGAACAAAGGAAACACGGTCAAGAGAGCATTACCAGTTGCCAGGATGGCGGAGCGGTCTAAGGCGTTGCGTTCAGGTCGCAGTCTCCCCAGGAGGCGTGGGTTCGAATCCCACCTCAGACAGTGCCCATTAAAAGTACCAAGCAAGAACAAAGCAAACACAGTCAAGAGAGCATTACCAGTTGCCAGGATGGCGGAGCGGTCTAAGGCGTTGCGTTCAGGTCGCAGTCTCCCCAGGAGGCGTGGGTTCGAATCCCGCCTCAGACAGAGCCCATTGAAAGTACCAAGCAAGAACAAAGCAAACACATTCAAGAGAGCATTACCAGGTGCCAGGATGGCGGAGCGGTCTAAGGCGTTGCGTTCAGGTCGCAGTCTCCCCAGGAGGCGTGGGTTGAATCCCGCCTCAGAAAGAGCCCATTGAAAGTACCAAGCAAGAACAAAGCAAACACAGTCAAGAGAGCATTACCAGTTGCCAGGATTGCAGAGCGGTCTAAGGCGCTGCGTTCAGGTCGCAGTCTCCCCAGGAGGCGTGGGTTCGAATCCCGCCTCAGACAGAGCCCATTGAAAGTACCAAGCAAGAACAAAGCAAACACATTCAAGAGAGCATTACCAGGTGCCAGGATGGCGGAGCGGTCTAAAGCGTTGCGTTCAGGTCGCAGTCTCCCCAGGAAGCGTGGGTTCGAATCCCACCTCAGACAGTGCCCATTGAAAGTACCAAGCAAGAACAAAGCAAACACAGTCAAGAGAGCATTACCAGTTGCCAGGATGGCGGAGCGGTCTAAGGCGTTGCGTTCAGGTCGCAGTCTCCCCAGGAGGCGTGGGTTCGAATCCCGCCTCAGACAGAGCCCATTGAAAGTACCAAGCAAGAACAAAGCAAGCACATTCAAGAGAGCATTACCAGGTGCCAGGATGGCGGAGCGGTCTAAGGCGTTGTGTTCAGGTCGCAGTCTCCCCAGGAGGCGTGGGTTTGAATCCCACCTCAGACAGTACCCATTGAAAGTACCAAGCAAGAACAAAGGAAACACGGTCAAGAGAGCATTACCAGTTGCCAGGATGGCGGAGCGGTCTAAGGCGTTGCGTTCAGGTCGCAGTCTCCCCAGGAGGCGTGGGTTCGAATCCCACCTCAGACAGTGCCCATTAAAAGTACCAAGCAAGAACAAAGCAAACACAGTCAAGAGAGCATTACCAGTTGCCAGGATGGCGGAGCGGTCTAAGGCGTTGCGTTCAGGTCGCAGTCTCCCCAGGATGCGTGGGTTCGAATCCCGCCTCAGACAGAGCCCATTGAAAGTACCAAGCAAGAACAAAGCAAACACATTCAAGAGAGCATTACCAGGTGCCAGGATGGCGGAGCGGTCTAAGGCGTTGCGTTCAGGTCGCAGTCTCCCCAGGAGGCGTGGGTTGAATCCCGCCTCAGAAAGAGCCCATTGAAAGTACCAAGCAAGAACAAAGCAAACACAGTCAAGAGAGCATTACCAGTTGCCAGGATTGCAGAGCGGTCTAAGGCGCTGCGTTCAGGTCGCAGTCTCCCAGGGAGGCGTGGGTTCGAATCCCGCCTCAGACAGAGCCCATTGAAAGTACCAAGCAAGAACAAAGCAAACACATTCAAGAGAGCATTACCAGGTGCCAGGATGGCGGAGCGGTCTAAGGCGTTGCGTTCAGGTCGCAGTCTCCCCAGGAGGCGTGTGTTCGAATCCCACCTCAGACAGAGCCCCTTGAAAGTACCAAGCAATAACAAAGGAAACACGGTCAAGAGAGCATTACCAGTTGCCAGGATGGCGGAGCGGTCTAAGGCGTTGCGTTCAGGTCGCAGTCTCCCCTGGAGGCGTGGGTTCGAATCCCGCCTCAGACAGAGCCCATTGAAAGTACCAAGCAAGAACAAAGCAAACACGGTCAAGAGAGCATTACCAGTTGCCAGGATGGCGGAGCGGTCTAAGGCGCTGCGTTCAGGTCGCAGTCTCCCCAGGAGGCGTGTGTTCGAATCCCACCTCAGACAGAGCCCATTGAAAGTACCAAGCAATAACAAAGGAAACACGGTCAAGAGAGCATTACCAGTTGCCAGGATGGCGGAGCGGTCTAAGGCGTTGCGTTCAGGTCGCAGTCTCCCCAGGAGGCGTGGGTTCGAATCCCACCTCAGACAGAGCCCATTGAAAGTACCAAGCAAGAACAGAGCAAACACAGTCAAGAGAGCATTACAAGATGATAAGATGGCAGAGCGGTCTCAGGCGTTGCGTTCAGGTCGCAGTCTCCCCAGGAGGCGTGGGTTCGAATCCCACCTCAGACAGAGCCCATTGAAAGTACCAAGCAAGAACAAAGCAAACACATTCAAGAGAGCATTACCAGGTGTCAGGATGGCGGAGCGGTCTAAGGCGTTGCGTTCAGGTCGCAGTCTCCCCAGGAGGCGTGGGTTCGAATCCCGCCTCAGAAAGAGCCCATTGAAAGTACCAAGCAAGAACAAAGCAAACACAGTCAAGAGAGCAGTACCAGTTGCCAGGATTGCAGAGCGGTCTAAGGCGTTGCGTTCAGGTCGCAGTCTCCCCTGGAGGCGTGGGTTCGAATACCGCCTCAGACAGAACCGATTGAAAGTACCAAGCAAAAACAAAGCAAACACAGTCAAGAGAGCATTACCAGGTGCCAGGATGGCGGAGTGGTCTAAGGCGTTGCGTTCAGGTCGCAGTCTCCCCAGGAGGCGTGGGTTCGAATCCCACCTCAGACAGTGCCCATTGAAAGTACCAAGCAAGAACAAAGTAAACACAGTCAAGAGAGCATTACCAGTTGCCAGGATGGCGGAGCGGTCTAAGGCGCTGCGTTCAGGTCGCAGTCTCCCCAGGAAGCGTGGGTTTGAATCCCGCCTCAGACAGAGCCCATTGAAAGTACCAAGCAAGAACAAAGCAAACACATTCAAGAGAGCATTACCAGGTGCCAGGATGGCGGAGCGGTCTAAGGCGTTGCGTTCAGGTCGCAGTCTCCCCAGGAGGCGTGGGTTCGAATCCCGCCTCAGACAGAGCCCATTGAAAGTACCAAGCAAGAACAAAGCAAGCACATTCAAGAGAGCATTACCAGGTGCCAGGATGGCGGAGCGGTCTAAGGCGTTGTGTTCAGGTCGCAGTCTCCCCAGGAGGCGTGGGTTCGAATCCCGCCTCAGAAAGAGACCATTGAAAGTACCAAGCAAGAACAAAGCAAACACAGTCAAGAGAGCATTACCAGTTGCCAGGATTGCAGAGCGGTCTAAGGCGCTGCGTTCAGGTCGCAGTCTCCCCAGGAGGCGTGGGTTCGAATCCCGCCTCAGACAGAGCCCATTGAAAGTACCAAGCAATAACAAAGGAAACACGGTCAAGAGAGCATTACCAGTTGCCAGGATGGCGGAGCGGTCTAAGGCGTTGCGTTCAGGTCGCAGTCTCCCCAGGAGGCGTGTGTTCGAATCCCACCTCAGACAGAGCCCATTGAAAGTACCAAGTAATAACAAAGGAAACACGGTCAAGAGAGCATTACCAGTTGCCAGGATGGCGGAGCGGTCTCAGGCGTTGCGTTCAGGTCGCAGTCTCCCCAGGAGGCGTGGGTTCGAATCCCACCTCAGACAGTGCCCATTGAAAGTACCAAGCAAGAACAAAGCAAACACAGTCAAGAGAGCATTACCAGATGATAAGATGGCGGAACGGTCTCAGGCGTTGCGTTCAGGTCGCAGTCTCCCCAGGAGGCGTGGGTTCGAATCCCACCTCAGACAGTGCCCATTGAAAGTACCAAGCAAGAACAAAGCAAACACAGTCAAGAGAGCAGTACCAGTTGCCAGGATTGCAGAGCGGTCTAAGGCGTTGCGTTCAGGTCGCAGTCTCCCCTGGAGGCGTGGGTTCGAATACCGCCTCAGACAGAGCCCATTGAAAGTACCAAGCAAAAACAAAGCAAACACAGTCAAGAGAGCATTACCAGGTGCCAGGATGGCGGAGCGGTCTAAGGCGTTGCGTTCAGGTCGCAGTCTCCCCAGGAGGCGTGGGTTCGAATCCCACCTCAGACAGTGCCCATTGAAAGTACCAAGCAAGAACAAAGTAAACACAGTCAAGAGAGCATTACCAGTTGCCAGGATGGCGGAGCGGTCTAAAGCGTTGCGTTCAGGTCGCAGTCTCCCCAGGAAGCGTGGGTTCGAATCCCACCTCAGACAGAGCCCATTGAAAGTACCAAGCAAGAACAAAGCAAACACATTCAAGAGAGCATTACCAGGTGCCAGGATGGCGGAGCGGTCTAAGGCGTTGCGTTCAGGTCGCAGTCTCCCCAGGAGGCGTGGGTTCGAATCCCGCCTCAGACAGAGCCCATTGAAAGTACCAAGCAAGAACAAAGCAAGCACATTCAAGAGAGCATTACCAGGTGCCAGGATGGCGGAGCGGTCTAAGGCGTTGTGTTCAGGTCGCAGTCTCCCCAGGAGGCGTGGGTTTGAATCCCACCTCAGACAGTACCCATTGAAAGTACCAAGCAAGAACAAAGGAAACACGGTCAAGAGAGCATTACCAGTTGCCAGGATGGCGGAGCGGTCTAAGGCGTTGCGTTCAGGTCGCAGTCTCCCCAGGAGGCGTGGGTTCGAATCCCACCTCAGACAGTGCCCATTGAAAGTACCAAGCAAGAACAAAGCAAACACAGTCAAGAGAGCATTACCAGTTGCCAGGATGGCGGAGCGGTCTAAGGCGTTGCGTTCAGGTCGCAGTCTCCCCAGGAGGCGTGGGTTCGAATCCCGCCTCAGACAGAGCCCATTGAAAGTACCAAGCAAGAACAAAGCAAGCACATTCAAGAGAGCATTACCAGGTGCCAGGATGGCGGAGCGGTCTAAGGCGTTGTGTTCAGGTCGCAGTCTCCCCAGGAGGCGTGGGTTTGAATCCCACCTCAGACAGTACCCATTGAAAGTACCAAGCAAGAACAAAGGAAACACGGTCAAGAGAGCATTACCAGTTGCCAGGATGGCGGAGCGGTCTAAGGCGTTGTGTTCAGGTCGCAGTCTCCCCAGGAGGCCTGGGTTTGAATCCCACCTCAGACAGTACCCATTGAAAGTACCAAGCAAGAACAAAGGAAACACGGTCAAGAGAGCATTACCAGTTGCCAGGATGGCGGAGCGGTCTAAGGCGTTGCGTTCAGGTCGCAGTCTCCCCAGGAGGCGTGGGTTCGAATCCCACCTCAGACAGTGCCCATTGAAAGTACCAAGCAAGAACAAAGCAAACACAGTCAAGAGAGCATTACCAGTTGCCAGGATGGCGGAGCGGTCTAAGGCGTTGCGTTCAGGTCGCAGTCTCCCCAGGAGGCGTGGGTTCGAATCCCGCCTCAGACAGAGCCCATTGAAAGTACCAAGCAAGAACAAAGCAAGCACATTCAAGAGAGCATTACCAGGTGCCAGGATGGCGGAGCGGTCTAAGGCGTTGTGTTCAGGTCGCAGTCTCCCTAGGAGGCGTGGGTTTGAATCCCACCTCAGACAGTACCCATTGAAAGTACCAAGCAAGAACAAAGGAAACACGGTCAAGAGAGCATTACCAGTTGCCAGGATGGCGGAGCGGTCTAAGGCGTTGCGTTCAGGTCGCAGTCTCCCCAGGAGGCGTGGGTTCGAATCCCACCTCAGACAGTGCCCATTAAAAGTACCAAGCAAGAACAAAGCAAACACAGTCAAGAGAGCATTACCAGTTGCCAGGATGGCGGAGCGGTCTAAGGCGTTGCGTTCAGGTCGCAGTCTCCCCAGGAGGCGTGGGTTCGAATCCCGCCTCAGACAGAGCCCATTGAAAGTACCAAGCAAGAACAAAGCAAACACATTCAAGAGAGCATTACCAGGCGCCAGGATGGCGGAGCGGTCTAAGGCGTTGCGTTCAGGTCGCAGTCTCCCCAGGAGGCGTGGGTTGAATCCCGCCTCAGAAAGAGCCCATTGAAAGTACCAAGCAAGAACAAAGCAAACACAGTCAAGAGAGCATTACCAGTTGCCAGGATTGCAGAGCGGTCTAAGGCGCTGCGTTCAGGTCGCAGTCTCCCCAGGAGGCGTGGGTTCGAATCCCGCCTCAGACAGAGCCCATTGAAAGTACCAAGCAAGAACAAAGCAAGCACATTCAAGAGAGCATTACCAGGTGCCAGGATGGCGGAGCGGTCTAAGGCGTTGTGTTCAGGTCGCAGTCTCCCCAGGAGGCGTGGGTTTGAATCCCACCTCAGACAGTACCCATTGAAAGTACCAAGCAAGAACAAAGGAAACACGGTCAAGAGAGCATTACCAGTTGCCAGGATGGCGGAGCGGTCTAAGGCGTTGTGTTCAGGTCGCAGTCTCCCCAGGAGGCCTGGGTTTGAATCCCACCTCAGACAGTACCCATTGAAAGTACCAAGCAAGAACAAAGGAAACACGGTCAAGAGAGCATTACCAGTTGCCAGGATGGCGGAGCGGTCTAAGGCGTTGCGTTCAGGTCGCAGTCTCCCCAGGAGGCGTGGGTTCGAATCCCACCTCAGACAGTGCCCATTGAAAGTACCAAGCAAGAACAAAGCAAACACAGTCAAGAGAGCATTACCAGTTGCCAGGATGGCGGAGCGGTCTAAGGCGTTGCGTTCAGGTCGCAGTCTCCCCAGGAGGCGTGTGTTCGAATCCCACCTCAGACAGAGCCCATTGAAAGTACCAAGTAATAACAAAGGAAACACGGTCAAGAGAGCATTACCAGTTGCCAGGATGGCGGAGCGGTCTCAGGCGTTGCGTTCAGGTCGCAGTCTCCCCAGGAGGCGTGGGTTCGAATCCCACCTCAGACAGTGCCCATTGAAAGTACCAAGCAAGAACAAAGCAAACACAGTCAAGAGAGCATTACCAGATGATAAGATGGCGGAACGGTCTCAGGCGTTGCGTTCAGGTCGCAGTCTCCCCAGGAAGCGTGGGTTTGAATCCCGCCTCAGACAGAGCCCATTGAAAGTACCAAGCAAGAACAAAGCAAACACATTCAAGAGAGCATTACCAGGTGCCAGGATGGCGGAGCGGTCTAAGGCGTTGCGTTCAGGTCGCAGTCTCCCCAGGAGGCGTGGGTTGAATCCCGCCTCAGAAAGAGCCCATTGAAAGTACCAAGCAAGAACAAAGCAAACACAGTCAAGAGAGCATTACCAGTTGCCAGGATTGCAGAGCGGTCTAAGGCGCTGCGTTCAGGTCGCAGTCTCCCCAGGAGGCGTGTGTTCGAATCCCACCTCAGACAGAGCCCCTTGAAAGTACCAAGCAATAACAAAGGAAACACGGTCAAGAGAGCATTACCAGTTGCCAGGATGGCGGAGCGGTCTAAGGCGTTGCGTTCAGGTCGCAGTCTCCCCAGGAGGCGTGGGTTCGAATCCCACCTCAGACAGTGCCCATTATAAGTACCAAGCAAGAACAAAGCAAACACATTCAAGAGAGCATTACCAGGTGTCAGGATGGCGGAGGGGTCTAAGGCGTTGCGTTCAGGTCGCAGTCTCCCCAGGAGGCGTGGGTTCGAATCCCGCCTCAGAAAGAGCCCATTGAAAGTACCAAGCAAGAACAAAGCAAACACAGTCAAGAGAGCAGTACCAGTTGCCAGGATTGCAGAGCGGTCTAAGGCGTTGCGTTCAGGTCGCAGTCTCCCCTGGAGGCGTGGGTTGAATCCCGCCTCAGAAAGAGCCCATTGAAAGTACCAAGCAAGAACAAAGCAAACACAGTCAAGAGAGCATTACCAGTTGCCAGGATTGCAGAGCGGTCTAAGGCGCTGCGTTCAGGTCGCAGTCTCCCAGGGAGGCGTGGGTTCGAATCCCGCCTCAGACAGAGCCCATTGAAAGTACCAAGCAAGAACAAAGCAAACACATTCAAGAGAGCATTACCAGGTGCCAGGATGGCGGAGCGGTCTAAGGCGTTGCGTTCAGGTCGCAGTCTCCCCAGGAGGCGTGTGTTCGAATCCCACCTCAGACAGAGCCCCTTGAAAGTACCAAGCAATAACAAAGGAAACACGGTCAAGAGAGCATTACCAGTTGCCAGGATGGCGGAGCGGTCTAAGGCGTTGCGTTCAGGTCGCAGTCTCCCCTGGAGGCGTGGGTTCGAATCCCGCCTCAGACAGAGCCCATTGAAAGTACCAAGCAAGAACAAAGCAAACACGGTCAAGAGAGCATTACCAGTTGCCAGGATGGCGGAGCGGTCTAAGGCGCTGCGTTCAGGTCGCAGTCTCCCCAGGAGGCGTGTGTTCGAATCCCACCTCAGACAGAGCCCATTGAAAGTACCAAGCAATAACAAAGGAAACACGGTCAAGAGAGCATTAACAGTTGCCAGGATGGCGGAGCGGTCTAAGGCGTTGCGTTCAGGTCGCAGTCTCCCCTGGAGGCGTGGGTTCGAATCCCGCCTCAGACAGAGCCCATTGAAAGTACCAAGCAAGAACAAAGCAAGCACATTCAAGAGAGCATTACCAGGTGCCAGGATGGCGGAGCGGTCTAAGGCGTTGTGTTCAGGTCGCAGTCTCCCCAGGAGGCGTGGGTTCGAATCCCGCCTCAGAAAGAGACCATTGAAAGTACCAAGCAAGAACAAAGCAAACACAGTCAAGAGAGCATTACCAGTTGCCAGGATTGCAGAGCGGTCTAAGGCGCTGCGTTCAGGTCGCAGTCTCCCCAGGAGGCGTGGGTTCGAATCCCGCCTCAGACAGAGCCCATTGAAAGTACCAAGCAATAACAAAGGAAACACGGTCAAGAGAGCATTACCAGTTGCCAGGATGGCGGAGCGGTCTAAGGCGTTGCGTTCAGGTCGCAGTCTCCCCAGGAGGCGTGTGTTCGAATCCCACCTCAGACAGAGCCCATTGAAAGTACCAAGTAATAACAAAGGAAACACGGTCAAGAGAGCATTACCAGTTGCCAGGATGGCGGAGCGGTCTCAGGCGTTGCGTTCAGGTCGCAGTCTCCCCAGGAGGCGTGGGTTCGAATCCCACCTCAGACAGTGCCCATTGAAAGTACCAAGCAAGAACAAAGCAAACACAGTCAAGAGAGCATTACCAGATGATAAGATGGCGGAACGGTCTCAGGCGTTGCGTTCAGGTCGCAGTCTCCCCAGGAGGCGTGGGTTCGAATCCCACCTCAGACAGTGCCCATTGAAAGTACCAAGCAAGAACAAAGCAAACACAGTCAAGAGAGCAGTACCAGTTGCCAGGATTGCAGAGCGGTCTAAGGCGTTGCGTTCAGGTCGCAGTCTCCCCTGGAGGCGTGGGTTCGAATACCGCCTCAGACAGAGCCCATTGAAAGTACCAAGCAAAAACAAAGCAAACACAGTCAAGAGAGCATTACAAGATGATAAGATGGCAGAGCGGTCTCAGGCGTTGCGTTCAGGTCGCAGTCTCCCCAGGAAGCGTGGGTTCGAATCCCACCTCAGACAGTGCCCATTGAAAGTACCAAGCAAGAACAAAGCAAACACAGTCAAGAGAGCATTACCAGTTGCCAGGATGGCGGAGCGGTCTAAGGCGTTGCGTTCAGGTCGCAGTCTCCCCAGGAGGCGTGGGTTCGAATCCCGCCTCAGACAGAGCCCATTGAAAGTACCAAGCAAGAACAAAGCAAGCACATTCAAGAGAGCATTACCAGGTGCCAGGATGGCGGAGCGGTCTAAGGCGTTGTGTTCAGGTCGCAGTCTCCCCAGGAGGCGTGGGTTTGAATCCCACCTCAGACAGTACCCATTGAAAGTACCAAGCAAGAACAAAGGAAACACGGTCAAGAGAGCATTACCAGTTGCCAGGATGGCGGAGCGGTCTAAGGCGTTGCGTTCAGGTCGCAGTCTCCCCAGGAGGCGTGGGTTCGAATCCCACCTCAGACAGTGCCCATTGAAAGTACCAAGCAAGAACAAAGCAAACACAGTCAAGAGAGCATTACCAGTTGCCAGGATGGCGGAGCGGTCTAAGGCGTTGCGTTCAGGTCGCAGTCTCCCCAGGAGGCGTGGGTTCGAATCCCGCCTCAGACAGAGCCCATTGAAAGTACCAAGCAAGAACAAAGCAAACACATTCAAGAGAGCATTACCAGGTGCCAGGATGGCGGAGCGGTCTAAGGCGTTGCGTTCAGGTCGCAGTCTCCCCAGGAGGCGTGGGTTCGAATACCGCCTCAGACAGAGCCCATTGAAAGTACCAAGCAAAAACAAAGCAAACACAGTCAAGAGAGCATTACCAGGTGCCAGGATGGCGGAGCGGTCTAAGGCGTTGCGTTCAGGTCGCAGTCTCCCCAGGAGGCGTGGGTTCGAATCTCACCTCAGACAGTGCCCATTGAAAGTACCAAGCAAGAACAAAGTAAACACAGTCAAGAGAGCATTACCAGTTGCCAGGATGGCGGAGCGGTCTAAAGCGTTGCGTTCAGGTCGCAGTCTCCCCAGGAAGCGTGGGTTCGAATCCCACCTCAGACAGAGCCCATTGAAAGTACCAAGCAAGAACAAAGCAAACACATTCAAGAGAGCATTACCAGGTGCCAGGATGGCGGAGCGGTCTAAGGCGTTGCGTTCAGGTCGCAGTCTCCCCAGGAGGCGTGGGTTCGAATCCCGCCTCAGACAGAGCCCATTGAAAGTACCAAGAAAGAACAAAGCAAGCACATTCAAGAGAGCATTACCAGGTGCCAGGATGCCGGAGCGGTCTAAGGCGTTGTGTTCAGGTCGCAGTCTCCCCAGGAGGCCTGGGTTTGAATCCCACCTCAGACAGTACCCATTGAAAGTACCAAGCAAGAACAAAGGAAACACGGTCAAGAGAGCATTACCAGTTGCCAGGATGGCGGAGCGGTCTAAGGCGTTGCGTTCAGGTCGCAGTCTCCCCAGGAGGCGTGGGTTCGAATCCCACCTCAGACAGTGCCCATTGAAAGTACCAAGCAAGAACAAAGCAAACACAGTCAAGAGAGCATTACCAGTTGCCAGGATGGCGGAGCGGTCTAAGGCGTTGCGTTCAGGTCGCAGTCTCCCCAGGAGGCGTGGGTTCGAATCCCGCCTCAGACAGAGCCCATTGAAAGTACCAAGCAAGAACAAAGCAAGCACATTCAAGAGAGCATTACCAGGTGCCAGGATGGCGGAGCGGTCTAAGGCGTTGTGTTCAGGTCGCAGTCTCCCCAGGAGGCGTGGGTTTGAATCCCACCTCAGACAGTACCCATTGAAAGTACCAAGCAAGAACAAAGGAAACACGGTCAAGAGAGCATTACCAGTTGCCAGGATGGCGGAGCGGTCTAAGGCGTTGCGTTCAGGTCGCAGTCTCCCCAGGAGGCGTGGGTTCGAATCCCACCTCAGACAGTGCCCATTAAAAGTACCAAGCAAGAACAAAGCAAACACAGTCAAGAGAGCATTACCAGTTGCCAGGATGGCGGAGCGGTCTAAGGCGTTGCGTTCAGGTCGCAGTCTCCCCAGGAGGCGTGGGTTCGAATCCCGCCTCAGACAGAGCCCATTGAAAGTACCAAGCAAGAACAAAGCAAACACATTCAAGAGAGCATTACCAGGTGCCAGGATGGCGGAGCGGTCTAAGGCGTTGCGTTCAGGTCGCAGTCTCCCCAGGAGGCGTGGGTTGAATCCCGCCTCAGAAAGAGCCCATTGAAAGTACCAAGCAAGAACAAAGCAAACACAGTCAAGAGAGCATTACCAGTTGCCAGGATTGCAGAGCGGTCTAAGGCGCTGCGTTCAGGTCGCAGTCTCCCCAGGAGGCGTGGGTTCGAATCCCGCCTCAGACAGAGCCCATTGAAAGTACCAAGCAAGAACAAAGCAAACACATTCAAGAGAGCATTACCAGGTGCCAGGATGGCGGAGCGGTCTAAAGCGTTGCGTTCAGGTCGCAGTCTCCCCAGGAAGCGTGGGTTCGAATCCCACCTCAGACAGTGCCCATTGAAAGTACCAAGCAAGAACAAAGCAAACACAGTCAAGAGAGCATTACCAGTTGCCAGGATGGCGGAGCGGTCTAAGGCGTTGCGTTCAGGTCGCAGTCTCCCCAGGAGGCGTGGGTTCGAATCCCGCCTCAGACAGAGCCCATTGAAAGTACCAAGCAAGAACAAAGCAAGCACATTCAAGAGAGCATTACCAGGTGCCAGGATGGCGGAGCGGTCTAAGGCGTTGTGTTCAGGTCGCAGTCTCCCCAGGAGGCGTGGGTTTGAATCCCACCTCAGACAGTACCCATTGAAAGTACCAAGCAAGAACAAAGGAAACACGGTCAAGAGAGCATTACCAGTTGCCAGGATGGCGGAGCGGTCTAAGGCGTTGCGTTCAGGTCGCAGTCTCCCCAGGAGGCGTGGGTTCGAATCCCACCTCAGACAGTGCCCATTAAAAGTACCAAGCAAGAACAAAGCAAACACAGTCAAGAGAGCATTACCAGTTGCCAGGATGGCGGAGCGGTCTAAGGCGTTGCGTTCAGGTCGCAGTCTCCCCAGGATGCGTGGGTT
Organism: Idiotropiscis lumnitzeri; assembly: GCF_059441095.1. NCBI lineage: Eukaryota > Metazoa > Chordata > Actinopteri > Syngnathiformes > Syngnathidae > Idiotropiscis > Idiotropiscis lumnitzeri. The sequence continues at coordinate 178,110 of NC_142402.1, read as the reverse complement.
CGAATCCCGCCTCAGACAGAGCCCATTGAAAGTACCAAGCAAGAACAAAGCAAACACATTCAAGAGAGCATTACCAGGTGCCAGGATGGCGGAGCGGTCTAAGGCGTTGCGTTCAGGTCGCAGTCTCCCCAGGAGGCGTGGGTTGAATCCCGCCTCAGAAAGAGCCCATTGAAAGTACCAAGCAAGAACAAAGCAAACACAGTCAAGAGAGCATTACCAGTTGCCAGGATTGCAGAGCGGTCTAAGGCGCTGCGTTCAGGTCGCAGTCTCCCAGGGAGGCGTGGGTTCGAATCCCGCCTCAGACAGAGCCCATTGAAAGTACCAAGCAAGAACAAAGCAAACACATTCAAGAGAGCATTACCAGGTGCCAGGATGGCGGAGCGGTCTAAGGCGTTGCGTTCAGGTCGCAGTCTCCCCAGGAGGCGTGTGTTCGAATCCCACCTCAGACAGAGCCCCTTGAAAGTACCAAGCAATAACAAAGGAAACACGGTCAAGAGAGCATTACCAGTTGCCAGGATGGCGGAGCGGTCTAAGGCGTTGCGTTCAGGTCGCAGTCTCCCCTGGAGGCGTGGGTTCGAATCCCGCCTCAGACAGAGCCCATTGAAAGTACCAAGCAAGAACAAAGCAAACACGGTCAAGAGAGCATTACCAGTTGCCAGGATGGCGGAGCGGTCTAAGGCGCTGCGTTCAGGTCGCAGTCTCCCCAGGAGGCGTGTGTTCGAATCCCACCTCAGACAGAGCCCATTGAAAGTACCAAGCAATAACAAAGGAAACACGGTCAAGAGAGCATTACCAGTTGCCAGGATGGCGGAGCGGTCTAAGGCGTTGCGTTCAGGTCGCAGTCTCCCCAGGAGGCGTGGGTTCGAATCCCACCTCAGACAGAGCCCATTGAAAGTACCAAGCAAGAACAGAGCAAACACAGTCAAGAGAGCATTACAAGATGATAAGATGGCAGAGCGGTCTCAGGCGTTGCGTTCAGGTCGCAGTCTCCCCAGGAGGCGTGGGTTCGAATCCCACCTCAGACAGAGCCCATTGAAAGTACCAAGCAAGAACAAAGCAAACACATTCAAGAGAGCATTACCAGGTGTCAGGATGGCGGAGCGGTCTAAGGCGTTGCGTTCAGGTCGCAGTCTCCCCAGGAGGCGTGGGTTCGAATCCCGCCTCAGAAAGAGCCCATTGAAAGTACCAAGCAAGAACAAAGCAAACACAGTCAAGAGAGCAGTACCAGTTGCCAGGATTGCAGAGCGGTCTAAGGCGTTGCGTTCAGGTCGCAGTCTCCCCTGGAGGCGTGGGTTCGAATACCGCCTCAGACAGAACCGATTGAAAGTACCAAGCAAAAACAAAGCAAACACAGTCAAGAGAGCATTACCAGGTGCCAGGATGGCGGAGTGGTCTAAGGCGTTGCGTTCAGGTCGCAGTCTCCCCAGGAGGCGTGGGTTCGAATCCCACCTCAGACAGTGCCCATTGAAAGTACCAAGCAAGAACAAAGTAAACACAGTCAAGAGAGCATTACCAGTTGCCAGGATGGCGGAGCGGTCTAAGGCGCTGCGTTCAGGTCGCAGTCTCCCCAGGAAGCGTGGGTTTGAATCCCGCCTCAGACAGAGCCCATTGAAAGTACCAAGCAAGAACAAAGCAAACACATTCAAGAGAGCATTACCAGGTGCCAGGATGGCGGAGCGGTCTAAGGCGTTGCGTTCAGGTCGCAGTCTCCCCAGGAGGCGTGGGTTCGAATCCCGCCTCAGACAGAGCCCATTGAAAGTACCAAGCAAGAACAAAGCAAGCACATTCAAGAGAGCATTACCAGGTGCCAGGATGGCGGAGCGGTCTAAGGCGTTGTGTTCAGGTCGCAGTCTCCCCAGGAGGCGTGGGTTCGAATCCCGCCTCAGAAAGAGACCATTGAAAGTACCAAGCAAGAACAAAGCAAACACAGTCAAGAGAGCATTACCAGTTGCCAGGATTGCAGAGCGGTCTAAGGCGCTGCGTTCAGGTCGCAGTCTCCCCAGGAGGCGTGGGTTCGAATCCCGCCTCAGACAGAGCCCATTGAAAGTACCAAGCAATAACAAAGGAAACACGGTCAAGAGAGCATTACCAGTTGCCAGGATGGCGGAGCGGTCTAAGGCGTTGCGTTCAGGTCGCAGTCTCCCCAGGAGGCGTGTGTTCGAATCCCACCTCAGACAGAGCCCATTGAAAGTACCAAGTAATAACAAAGGAAACACGGTCAAGAGAGCATTACCAGTTGCCAGGATGGCGGAGCGGTCTCAGGCGTTGCGTTCAGGTCGCAGTCTCCCCAGGAGGCGTGGGTTCGAATCCCACCTCAGACAGTGCCCATTGAAAGTACCAAGCAAGAACAAAGCAAACACAGTCAAGAGAGCATTACCAGATGATAAGATGGCGGAACGGTCTCAGGCGTTGCGTTCAGGTCGCAGTCTCCCCAGGAGGCGTGGGTTCGAATCCCACCTCAGACAGTGCCCATTGAAAGTACCAAGCAAGAACAAAGCAAACACAGTCAAGAGAGCAGTACCAGTTGCCAGGATTGCAGAGCGGTCTAAGGCGTTGCGTTCAGGTCGCAGTCTCCCCTGGAGGCGTGGGTTCGAATACCGCCTCAGACAGAGCCCATTGAAAGTACCAAGCAAAAACAAAGCAAACACAGTCAAGAGAGCATTACCAGGTGCCAGGATGGCGGAGCGGTCTAAGGCGTTGCGTTCAGGTCGCAGTCTCCCCAGGAGGCGTGGGTTCGAATCCCACCTCAGACAGTGCCCATTGAAAGTACCAAGCAAGAACAAAGTAAACACAGTCAAGAGAGCATTACCAGTTGCCAGGATGGCGGAGCGGTCTAAAGCGTTGCGTTCAGGTCGCAGTCTCCCCAGGAAGCGTGGGTTCGAATCCCACCTCAGACAGAGCCCATTGAAAGTACCAAGCAAGAACAAAGCAAACACATTCAAGAGAGCATTACCAGGTGCCAGGATGGCGGAGCGGTCTAAGGCGTTGCGTTCAGGTCGCAGTCTCCCCAGGAGGCGTGGGTTCGAATCCCGCCTCAGACAGAGCCCATTGAAAGTACCAAGCAAGAACAAAGCAAGCACATTCAAGAGAGCATTACCAGGTGCCAGGATGGCGGAGCGGTCTAAGGCGTTGTGTTCAGGTCGCAGTCTCCCCAGGAGGCGTGGGTTTGAATCCCACCTCAGACAGTACCCATTGAAAGTACCAAGCAAGAACAAAGGAAACACGGTCAAGAGAGCATTACCAGTTGCCAGGATGGCGGAGCGGTCTAAGGCGTTGCGTTCAGGTCGCAGTCTCCCCAGGAGGCGTGGGTTCGAATCCCACCTCAGACAGTGCCCATTGAAAGTACCAAGCAAGAACAAAGCAAACACAGTCAAGAGAGCATTACCAGTTGCCAGGATGGCGGAGCGGTCTAAGGCGTTGCGTTCAGGTCGCAGTCTCCCCAGGAGGCGTGGGTTCGAATCCCGCCTCAGACAGAGCCCATTGAAAGTACCAAGCAAGAACAAAGCAAGCACATTCAAGAGAGCATTACCAGGTGCCAGGATGGCGGAGCGGTCTAAGGCGTTGTGTTCAGGTCGCAGTCTCCCCAGGAGGCGTGGGTTTGAATCCCACCTCAGACAGTACCCATTGAAAGTACCAAGCAAGAACAAAGGAAACACGGTCAAGAGAGCATTACCAGTTGCCAGGATGGCGGAGCGGTCTAAGGCGTTGTGTTCAGGTCGCAGTCTCCCCAGGAGGCCTGGGTTTGAATCCCACCTCAGACAGTACCCATTGAAAGTACCAAGCAAGAACAAAGGAAACACGGTCAAGAGAGCATTACCAGTTGCCAGGATGGCGGAGCGGTCTAAGGCGTTGCGTTCAGGTCGCAGTCTCCCCAGGAGGCGTGGGTTCGAATCCCACCTCAGACAGTGCCCATTGAAAGTACCAAGCAAGAACAAAGCAAACACAGTCAAGAGAGCATTACCAGTTGCCAGGATGGCGGAGCGGTCTAAGGCGTTGCGTTCAGGTCGCAGTCTCCCCAGGAGGCGTGGGTTCGAATCCCGCCTCAGACAGAGCCCATTGAAAGTACCAAGCAAGAACAAAGCAAGCACATTCAAGAGAGCATTACCAGGTGCCAGGATGGCGGAGCGGTCTAAGGCGTTGTGTTCAGGTCGCAGTCTCCCCAGGAGGCGTGGGTTTGAATCCCACCTCAGACAGTACCCATTGAAAGTACCAAGCAAGAACAAAGGAAACACGGTCAAGAGAGCATTACCAGTTGCCAGGATGGCGGAGCGGTCTAAGGCGTTGCGTTCAGGTCGCAGTCTCCCCAGGAGGCGTGGGTTCGAATCCCACCTCAGACAGTGCCCATTAAAAGTACCAAGCAAGAACAAAGCAAACACAGTCAAGAGAGCATTACCAGTTGCCAGGATGGCGGAGCGGTCTAAGGCGTTGCGTTCAGGTCGCAGTCTCCCCAGGAGGCGTGGGTTCGAATCCCGCCTCAGACAGAGCCCATTGAAAGTACCAAGCAAGAACAAAGCAAACACATTCAAGAGAGCATTACCAGGCGCCAGGATGGCGGAGCGGTCTAAGGCGTTGCGTTCAGGTCGCAGTCTCCCCAGGAGGCGTGGGTTGAATCCCGCCTCAGAAAGAGCCCATTGAAAGTACCAAGCAAGAACAAAGCAAACACAGTCAAGAGAGCATTACCAGTTGCCAGGATTGCAGAGCGGTCTAAGGCGCTGCGTTCAGGTCGCAGTCTCCCCAGGAGGCGTGGGTTCGAATCCCGCCTCAGACAGAGCCCATTGAAAGTACCAAGCAAGAACAAAGCAAGCACATTCAAGAGAGCATTACCAGGTGCCAGGATGGCGGAGCGGTCTAAGGCGTTGTGTTCAGGTCGCAGTCTCCCCAGGAGGCGTGGGTTTGAATCCCACCTCAGACAGTACCCATTGAAAGTACCAAGCAAGAACAAAGGAAACACGGTCAAGAGAGCATTACCAGTTGCCAGGATGGCGGAGCGGTCTAAGGCGTTGCGTTCAGGTCGCAGTCTCCCCAGGAGGCGTGGGTTCGAATCCCACCTCAGACAGTGCCCATTGAAAGTACCAAGCAAGAACAAAGCAAACACAGTCAAGAGAGCATTACCAGTTGCCAGGATGGCGGAGCGGTCTAAGGCGTTGCGTTCAGGTCGCAGTCTCCCCAGGAGGCGTGTGTTCGAATCCCACCTCAGACAGAGCCCATTGAAAGTACCAAGTAATAACAAAGGAAACACGGTCAAGAGAGCATTACCAGTTGCCAGGATGGCGGAGCGGTCTCAGGCGTTGCGTTCAGGTCGCAGTCTCCCCAGGAGGCGTGGGTTCGAATCCCACCTCAGACAGTGCCCATTGAAAGTACCAAGCAAGAACAAAGCAAACACAGTCAAGAGAGCATTACCAGATGATAAGATGGCGGAACGGTCTCAGGCGTTGCGTTCAGGTCGCAGTCTCCCCAGGAAGCGTGGGTTTGAATCCCGCCTCAGACAGAGCCCATTGAAAGTACCAAGCAAGAACAAAGCAAACACATTCAAGAGAGCATTACCAGGTGCCAGGATGGCGGAGCGGTCTAAGGCGTTGCGTTCAGGTCGCAGTCTCCCCAGGAGGCGTGGGTTGAATCCCGCCTCAGAAAGAGCCCATTGAAAGTACCAAGCAAGAACAAAGCAAACACAGTCAAGAGAGCATTACCAGTTGCCAGGATTGCAGAGCGGTCTAAGGCGCTGCGTTCAGGTCGCAGTCTCCCCAGGAGGCGTGTGTTCGAATCCCACCTCAGACAGAGCCCCTTGAAAGTACCAAGCAATAACAAAGGAAACACGGTCAAGAGAGCATTACCAGTTGCCAGGATGGCGGAGCGGTCTAAGGCGTTGCGTTCAGGTCGCAGTCTCCCCAGGAGGCGTGGGTTCGAATCCCACCTCAGACAGTGCCCATTAAAAGTACCAAGCAAGAACAAAGCAAACACATTCAAGAGAGCATTACCAGGTGTCAGGATGGCGGAGGGGTCTAAGGCGTTGCGTTCAGGTCGCAGTCTCCCCAGGAGGCGTGGGTTCGAATCCCGCCTCAGAAAGAGCCCATTGAAAGTACCAAGCAAGAACAAAGCAAACACAGTCAAGAGAGCAGTACCAGTTGCCAGGATTGCAGAGCGGTCTAAGGCGTTGCGTTCAGGTCGCAGTCTCCCCTGGAGGCGTGGGTTCGAATACCGCCTCAGACAGAACCGATTGAAAGTACCAAGCAAAAACAAAGCAAACACAGTCAAGAGAGCATTACCAGGTGCCAGGATGGCGGAGCGGTCTAAGGCGTTGCGTTCAGGTCGCAGTCTCCCCAGGAGGCGTGGGTTCGAATCCCACCTCAGACAGTGCCCATTGAAAGTACCAAGCAAGAACAAAGTAAACACAGTCAAGAGAGCATTACCAGTTGCCAGGATGGCGGAGCGGTCTAAGGCGCTGCGTTCAGGTCGCAGTCTCCCCAGGAAGCGTGGGTTTGAATCCCGCCTCAGACAGAGCCCATTGAAAGTACCAAGCAAGAACAAAGCAAACACATTCAAGAGAGCATTACCAGGTGCCAGGATGGCGGAGCGGTCTAAGGCGTTGCGTTCAGGTCGCAGTCTCCCCAGGAGGCGTGGGTTCGAATCCCGCCTCAGACAGAGCCCATTGAAAGTACCAAGCAAGAACAAAGCAAGCACATTCAAGAGAGCATTACCAGGTGCCAGGATGGCGGAGCGGTCTAAGGCGTTGTGTTCAGGTCGCAGTCTCCCCAGGAGGCGTGGGTTCGAATCCCGCCTCAGAAAGAGACCATTGAAAGTACCAAGCAAGAACAAAGCAAACACAGTCAAGAGAGCATTACCAGTTGCCAGGATTGCAGAGCGGTCTAAGGCGCTGCGTTCAGGTCGCAGTCTCCCCAGGAGGCGTGGGTTCGAATCCCGCCTCAGACAGAGCCCATTGAAAGTACCAAGCAATAACAAAGGAAACACGGTCAAGAGAGCATTACCAGTTGCCAGGATGGCGGAGCGGTCTAAGGCGTTGCGTTCAGGTCGCAGTCTCCCCAGGAGGCGTGTGTTCGAATCCCACCTCAGACAGAGCCCATTGAAAGTACCAAGTAATAACAAAGGAAACACGGTCAAGAGAGCATTACCAGTTGCCAGGATGGCGGAGCGGTCTCAGGCGTTGCGTTCAGGTCGCAGTCTCCCCAGGAGGCGTGGGTTCGAATCCCGCCTCAGACAGAGCCCATTGAAAGTACCAAGCAAGAACAAAGCAAACACATTCAAGAGAGCATTACCAGGTGCCAGGATGGCGGAGCGGTCTAAGGCGTTGCGTTCAGGTCGCAGTCTCCCCAGGAGGCGTGGGTTGAATCCCGCCTCAGAAAGAGCCCATTGAAAGTACCAAGCAAGAACAAAGCAAACACAGTCAAGAGAGCATTACCAGTTGCCAGGATTGCAGAGCGGTCTAAGGCGCTGCGTTCAGGTCGCAGTCTCCCAGGGAGGCGTGGGTTCGAATCCCGCCTCAGACAGAGCCCATTGAAAGTACCAAGCAAGAACAAAGCAAACACATTCAAGAGAGCATTACCAGGTGCCAGGATGGCGGAGCGGTCTAAGGCGTTGCGTTCAGGTCGCAGTCTCCCCAGGAGGCGTGTGTTCGAATCCCACCTCAGACAGAGCCCCTTGAAAGTACCAAGCAATAACAAAGGAAACACGGTCAAGAGAGCATTACCAGTTGCCAGGATGGCGGAGCGGTCTAAGGCGTTGCGTTCAGGTCGCAGTCTCCCCTGGAGGCGTGGGTTCGAATCCCGCCTCAGACAGAGCCCATTGAAAGTACCAAGCAAGAACAAAGCAAACACGGTCAAGAGAGCATTACCAGTTGCCAGGATGGCGGAGCGGTCTAAGGCGCTGCGTTCAGGTCGCAGTCTCCCCAGGAGGCGTGTGTTCGAATCCCACCTCAGACAGAGCCCATTGAAAGTACCAAGCAATAACAAAGGAAACACGGTCAAGAGAGCATTACCAGTTGCCAGGATGGCGGAGCGGTCTAAGGCGTTGCGTTCAGGTCGCAGTCTCCCCAGGAGGCGTGGGTTCGAATCCCACCTCAGACAGAGCCCATTGAAAGTACCAAGCAAGAACAGAGCAAACACAGTCAAGAGAGCATTACAAGATGATAAGATGGCAGAGCGGTCTCAGGCGTTGCGTTCAGGTCGCAGTCTCCCCAGGAGGCGTGGGTTCGAATCCCACCTCAGACAGAGCCCATTGAAAGTACCAAGCAAGAACAAAGCAAACACATTCAAGAGAGCATTACCAGGTGTCAGGATGGCGGAGGGGTCTAAGGCGTTGCGTTCAGGTCGCAGTCTCCCCAGGAGGCGTGGGTTCGAATCCCGCCTCAGAAAGAGCCCATTGAAAGTACCAAGCAAGAACAAAGCAAACACAGTCAAGAGAGCAGTACCAGTTGCCAGGATTGCAGAGCGGTCTAAGGCGTTGCGTTCAGGTCGCAGTCTCCCCTGGAGGCGTGGGTTCGAATACCGCCTCAGACAGAACCGATTGAAAGTACCAAGCAAAAACAAAGCAAACACAGTCAAGAGAGCATTACCAGGTGCCAGGATGGCGGAGCGGTCTAAGGCGTTGCGTTCAGGTCGCAGTCTCCCCAGGAGGCGTGGGTTCGAATCCCACCTCAGACAGTGCCCATTGAAAGTACCAAGCAAGAACAAAGTAAACACAGTCAAGAGAGCATTACCAGTTGCCAGGATGGCGGAGCGGTCTAAGGCGCTGCGTTCAGGTCGCAGTCTCCCCAGGAAGCGTGGGTTTGAATCCCGCCTCAGACAGAGCCCATTGAAAGTACCAAGCAAGAACAAAGCAAACACATTCAAGAGAGCATTACCAGGTGCCAGGATGGCGGAGCGGTCTAAGGCGTTGCGTTCAGGTCGCAGTCTCCCCAGGAGGCGTGGGTTCGAATCCCGCCTCAGACAGAGCCCATTGAAAGTACCAAGCAAGAACAAAGCAAGCACATTCAAGAGAGCATTACCAGGTGCCAGGATGGCGGAGCGGTCTAAGGCGTTGTGTTCAGGTCGCAGTCTCCCCAGGAGGCGTGGGTTCGAATCCCGCCTCAGAAAGAGACCATTGAAAGTACCAAGCAAGAACAAAGCAAACACAGTCAAGAGAGCATTACCAGTTGCCAGGATTGCAGAGCGGTCTAAGGCGCTGCGTTCAGGTCGCAGTCTCCCCAGGAGGCGTGGGTTCGAATCCCGCCTCAGACAGAGCCCATTGAAAGTACCAAGCAATAACAAAGGAAACACGGTCAAGAGAGCATTACCAGTTGCCAGGATGGCGGAGCGGTCTAAGGCGTTGCGTTCAGGTCGCAGTCTCCCCAGGAGGCGTGTGTTCGAATCCCACCTCAGACAGAGCCCATTGAAAGTACCAAGTAATAACAAAGGAAACACGGTCAAGAGAGCATTACCAGTTGCCAGGATGGCGGAGCGGTCTCAGGCGTTGCGTTCAGGTCGCAGTCTCCCCAGGAGGCGTGGGTTCGAATCCCGCCTCAGACAGAGCCCATTGAAAGTACCAAGCAAGAACAAAGCAAACACATTCAAGAGAGCATTACCAGGTGCCAGGATGGCGGAGCGGTCTAAGGCGTTGCGTTCAGGTCGCAGTCTCCCCAGGAGGCGTGGGTTGAATCCCGCCTCAGAAAGAGCCCATTGAAAGTACCAAGCAAGAACAAAGCAAACACAGTCAAGAGAGCATTACCAGTTGCCAGGATTGCAGAGCGGTCTAAGGCGCTGCGTTCAGGTCGCAGTCTCCCAGGGAGGCGTGGGTTCGAATCCCGCCTCAGACAGAGCCCATTGAAAGTACCAAGCAAGAACAAAGCAAACACATTCAAGAGAGCATTACCAGGTGCCAGGATGGCGGAGCGGTCTAAGGCGTTGCGTTCAGGTCGCAGTCTCCCCAGGAGGCGTGTGTTCGAATCCCACCTCAGACAGAGCCCCTTGAAAGTACCAAGCAATAACAAAGGAAACACGGTCAAGAGAGCATTACCAGTTGCCAGGATGGCGGAGCGGTCTAAGGCGTTGCGTTCAGGTCGCAGTCTCCCCTGGAGGCGTGGGTTCGAATCCCGCCTCAGACAGAGCCCATTGAAAGTACCAAGCAAGAACAAAGCAAACACGGTCAAGAGAGCATTACCAGTTGCCAGGATGGCGGAGCGGTCTAAGGCGCTGCGTTCAGGTCGCAGTCTCCCCAGGAGGCGTGTGTTCGAATCCCACCTCAGACAGAGCCCATTGAAAGTACCAAGCAATAACAAAGGAAACACGGTCAAGAGAGCATTACCAGTTGCCAGGATGGCGGAGCGGTCTAAGGCGTTGCGTTCAGGTCGCAGTCTCCCCAGGAGGCGTGGGTTCGAATCCCACCTCAGACAGAGCCCATTGAAAGTACCAAGCAAGAACAGAGCAAACACAGTCAAGAGAGCATTACAAGATGATAAGATGGCAGAGCGGTCTCAGGCGTTGCGTTCAGGTCGCAGTCTCCCCAGGAGGCGTGGGTTCGAATCCCACCTCAGACAGAGCCCATTGAAAGTACCAAGCAAGAACAAAGCAAACACATTCAAGAGAGCATTACCAGGTGTCAGGATGGCGGAGGGGTCTAAGGCGTTGCGTTCAGGTCGCAGTCTCCCCAGGAGGCGTGGGTTCGAATCCCGCCTCAGAAAGAGCCCATTGAAAGTACCAAGCAAGAACAAAGCAAACACAGTCAAGAGAGCAGTACCAGTTGCCAGGATTGCAGAGCGGTCTAAGGCGTTGCGTTCAGGTCGCAGTCTCCCCTGGAGGCGTGGGTTCGAATACCGCCTCAGACAGAACCGATTGAAAGTACCAAGCAAAAACAAAGCAAACACAGTCAAGAGAGCATTACCAGGTGCCAGGATGGCGGAGCGGTCTAAGGCGTTGCGTTCAGGTCGCAGTCTCCCCAGGAGGCGTGGGTTCGAATCCCACCTCAGACAGTGCCCATTGAAAGTACCAAGCAAGAACAAAGTAAACACAGTCAAGAGAGCATTACCAGTTGCCAGGATGGCGGAGCGGTCTAAGGCGCTGCGTTCAGGTCGCAGTCTCCCCAGGATGCGTGGGTTTGAATCCCGCCTCAGACAGAGCCCATTGAAAGTACCAAGCAAGAACAAAGCAAACACATTCAAGAGAGCATTACCAGGTGCCAGGATGGCGGAGCGGTCTAAGGCGTTGCGTTCAGGTCGCAGTCTCCCCAGGAGGCGTGGGTTCGAATCCCGCCTCAGACAGAGCCCATTGAAAGTACCAAGCAAGAACAAAGCAAGCACATTCAAGAGAGCATTACCAGGTGCCAGGATGGCGGAGCGGTCTAAGGCGTTGTGTTCAGGTCGCAGTCTCCCCAGGAGGCGTGGGTTCGAATCCCGCCTCAGAAAGAGACCATTGAAAGTACCAAGCAAGAACAAAGCAAACACAGTCAAGAGAGCATTACCAGTTGCCAGGATTGCAGAGCGGTCTAAGGCGCTGCGTTCAGGTCGCAGTCTCCCCAGGAGGCGTGGGTTCGAATCCCGCCTCAGACAGAGCCCATTGAAAGTACCAAGCAATAACAAAGGAAACACGGTCAAGAGAGCATTACCAGTTGCCAGGATGGCGGAGCGGTCTAAGGCGTTGCGTTCAGGTCGCAGTCTCCCCAGGAGGCGTGTGTTCGAATCCCACCTCAGACAGAGCCCATTGAAAGTACCAAGTAATAACAAAGGAAACACGGTCAAGAGAGCATTACCAGTTGCCAGGATGGCGGAGCGGTCTCAGGCGTTGCGTTCAGGTCGCAGTCTCCCCAGGAGGCGTGGGTTCGAATCCCGCCTCAGACAGAGCCCATTGAAAGTACCAAGCAAGAACAAAGCAAACACATTCAAGAGAGCATTACCAGGTGCCAGGATGGCGGAGCGGTCTAAGGCGTTGCGTTCAGGTCGCAGTCTCCCCAGGAGGCGTGGGTTGAATCCCGCCTCAGAAAGAGCCCATTGAAAGTACCAAGCAAGAACAAAGCAAACACAGTCAAGAGAGCATTACCAGTTGCCAGGATTGCAGAGCGGTCTAAGGCGCTGCGTTCAGGTCGCAGTCTCCCAGGGAGGCGTGGGTTCGAATCCCGCCTCAGACAGAGCCCATTGAAAGTACCAAGCAAGAACAAAGCAAACACATTCAAGAGAGCATTACCAGGTGCCAGGATGGCGGAGCGGTCTAAGGCGTTGCGTTCAGGTCGCAGTCTCCCCAGGAGGCGTGTGTTCGAATCCCACCTCAGACAGAGCCCCTTGAAAGTACCAAGCAATAACAAAGGAAACACGGTCAAGAGAGCATTACCAGTTGCCAGGATGGCGGAGCGGTCTAAGGCGTTGCGTTCAGGTCGCAGTCTCCCCTGGAGGCGTGGGTTCGAATCCCGCCTCAGACAGAGCCCATTGAAAGTACCAAGCAAGAACAAAGCAAACACGGTCAAGAGAGCATTACCAGTTGCCAGGATGGCGGAGCGGTCTAAGGCGCTGCGTTCAGGTCGCAGTCTCCCCAGGAGGCGTGTGTTCGAATCCCACCTCAGACAGAGCCCATTGAAAGTACCAAGCAATAACAAAGGAAACACGGTCAAGAGAGCATTACCAGTTGCCAGGATGGCGGAGCGGTCTAAGGCGTTGCGTTCAGGTCGCAGTCTCCCCAGGAGGCGTGGGTTCGAATCCCACCTCAGACAGAGCCCATTGAAAGTACCAAGCAAGAACAGAGCAAACACAGTCAAGAGAGCATTACAAGATGATAAGATGGCAGAGCGGTCTCAGGCGTTGCGTTCAGGTCGCAGTCTCCCCAGGAGGCGTGGGTTCGAATCCCACCTCAGACAGAGCCCATTGAAAGTACCAAGCAAGAACAAAGCAAACACATTCAAGAGAGCATTACCAGGTGTCAGGATGGCGGAGGGGTCTAAGGCGTTGCGTTCAGGTCGCAGTCTCCCCAGGAGGCGTGGGTTCGAATCCCGCCTCAGAAAGAGCCCATTGAAAGTACCAAGCAAGAACAAAGCAAACACAGTCAAGAGAGCAGTACCAGTTGCCAGGATTGCAGAGCGGTCTAAGGCGTTGCGTTCAGGTCGCAGTCTCCCCTGGAGGCGTGGGTTCGAATACCGCCTCAGACAGAACCGATTGAAAGTACCAAGCAAAAACAAAGCAAACACAGTCAAGAGAGCATTACCAGGTGCCAGGATGGCGGAGCGGTCTAAGGCGTTGCGTTCAGGTCGCAGTCTCCCCAGGAGGCGTGGGTTCGAATCCCACCTCAGACAGTGCCCATTGAAAGTACCAAGCAAGAACAAAGTAAACACAGTCAAGAGAGCATTACCAGTTGCCAGGATGGCGGAGCGGTCTAAGGCGCTGCGTTCAGGTCGCAGTCTCCCCAGGAAGCGTGGGTTTGAATCCCGCCTCAGACAGAGCCCATTGAAAGTACCAAGCAAGAACAAAGCAAACACATTCAAGAGAGCATTACCAGGTGCCAGGATGGCGGAGCGGTCTAAGGCGTTGCGTTCAGGTCGCAGTCTCCCCAGGAGGCGTGGGTTCGAATCCCGCCTCAGACAGAGCCCATTGAAAGTACCAAGCAAGAACAAAGCAAGCACATTCAAGAGAGCATTACCAGGTGCCAGGATGGCGGAGCGGTCTAAGGCGTTGTGTTCAGGTCGCAGTCTCCCCAGGAGGCGTGGGTTCGAATCCCGCCTCAGAAAGAGACCATTGAAAGTACCAAGCAAGAACAAAGCAAACACAGTCAAGAGAGCATTACCAGTTGCCAGGATTGCAGAGCGGTCTAAGGCGCTGCGTTCAGGTCGCAGTCTCCCCAGGAGGCGTGGGTTCGAATCCCGCCTCAGACAGAGCCCATTGAAAGTACCAAGCAATAACAAAGGAAACACGGTCAAGAGAGCATTACCAGTTGCCAGGATGGCGGAGCGGTCTAAGGCGTTGCGTTCAGGTCGCAGTCTCCCCAGGAGGCGTGTGTTCGAATCCCACCTCAGACAGAGCCCATTGAAAGTACCAAGTAATAACAAAGGAAACACGGTCAAGAGAGCATTACCAGTTGCCAGGATGGCGGGGCGGTCTCAGGCGTTGCGTTCAGGTCGCAGTCTCCCCAGGAGGCGTGGGTTCGAATCCCACCTCAGACAGTGCCCATTGAAAGTACCAAGCAAGAACAAAGCAAACACAGTCAAGAGAGCATTACCAGATGATAAGATGGCGGAACGGTCTCAGGCGTTGCGTTCAGGTCGCAGTCTCCCCAGGAGGCGTGGGTTCGAATCCCACCTCAGACAGTGCCCATTGAAAGTACCAAGCAAGAACAAAGCAAACACAGTCAAGAGAGCAGTACCAGTTGCCAGGATTGCAGAGCGGTCTAAGGCGTTGCGTTCAGGTCGCAGTCTCCCCTGGAGGCGTGGGTTCGAATACCGCCTCAGACAGAGCCCATTGAAAGTACCAAGCAAAAACAAAGCAAACACAGTCAAGAGAGCATTACCAGGTGCCAGGATGGCGGAGCGGTCTAAGGCGTTGCGTTCAGGTCGCAGTCTCCCCAGGAGGCGTGGGTTCGAATCCCACCTCAGACAGTGCCCATTGAAAGTACCAAGCAAGAACAAAGTAAACACAGTCAAGAGAGCATTACCAGTTGCCAGGATGGCGGAGCGGTCTAAAGCGTTGCGTTCAGGTCGCAGTCTCCCCAGGAAGCGTGGGTTCGAATCCCACCTCAGACAGAGCCCATTGAAAGTACCAAGCAAGAACAAAGCAAACACATTCAAGAGAGCATTACCAGGTGCCAGGATGGCGGAGCGGTCTAAGGCGTTGCGTTCAGGTCGCAGTCTCCCCAGGAGGCGTGGGTTCGAATCCCGCCTCAGACAGAGCCCATTGAAAGTACCAAGCAAGAACAAAGCAAGCACATTCAAGAGAGCATTACCAGGTGCCAGGATGGCGGAGCGGTCTAAGGCGTTGTGTTCAGGTCGCAGTCTCCCCAGGAGGCGTGGGTTTGAATCCCACCTCAGACAGTACCCATTGAAAGTACCAAGCAAGAACAAAGGAAACACGGTCAAGAGAGCATTACCAGTTGCCAGGATGGCGGAGCGGTCTAAGGCGTTGCGTTCAGGTCGCAGTCTCCCCAGGAGGCGTGGGTTCGAATCCCACCTCAGACAGTGCCCATTGAAAGTACCAAGCAAGAACAAAGCAAACACAGTCAAGAGAGCATTACCAGTTGCCAGGATGGCGGAGCGGTCTAAGGCGTTGCGTTCAGGTCGCAGTCTCCCCAGGAGGCGTGGGTTCGAATCCCGCCTCAGACAGAGCCCATTGAAAGTACCAAGCAAGAACAAAGCAAGCACATTCAAGAGAGCATTACCAGGTGCCAGGATGGCGGAGCGGTCTAAGGCGTTGTGTTCAGGTCGCAGTCTCCCCAGGAGGCGTGGGTTTGAATCCCACCTCAGACAGTACCCATTGAAAGTACCAAGCAAGAACAAAGGAAACACGGTCAAGAGAGCATTACCAGTTGCCAGGATGGCGGAGCGGTCTAAGGCGTTGCGTTCAGGTCGCAGTCTCCCCAGGAGGCGTGGGTTCGAATCCCACCTCAGACAGTGCCCATTGAAAGTACCAAGCAAGAACAAAGCAAACACAGTCAAGAGAGCATTACCAGTTGCCAGGATGGCGGAGCGGTCTAAGGCGTTGCGTTCAGGTCGCAGTCTCCCCAGGAGGCGTGGGTTCGAATCCCGCCTCAGACAGAGCCCATTGAAAGTACCAAGCAAGAACAAAGCAAGCACATTCAAGAGAGCATTACCAGGTGCCAGGATGGCGGAGCGGTCTAAGGCGTTGTGTTCAGGTCGCAGTCTCCCCAGGAGGCGTGGGTTTGAATCCCACCTCAGACAGTACCCATTGAAAGTACCAAGCAAGAACAAAGGAAACACGGTCAAGAGAGCATTACCAGTTGCCAGGATGGCGGAGCGGTCTAAGGCGTTGCGTTCAGGTCGCAGTCTCCCCAGGAGGCGTGGGTTCGAATCCCACCTCAGACAGTGCCCATTAAAAGTACCAAGCAAGAACAAAGCAAACACAGTCAAGAGAGCATTACCAGTTGCCAGGATGGCGGAGCGGTCTAAGGCGTTGCGTTCAGGTCGCAGTCTCCCCAGGAGGCGTGGGTTCGAATCCCGCCTCAGACAGAGCCCATTGAAAGTACCAAGCAAGAACAAAGCAAACACATTCAAGAGAGCATTACCAGGTGCCAGGATGGCGGAGCGGTCTAAGGCGTTGCGTTCAGGTCGCAGTCTCCCCAGGAGGCGTGGGTTGAATCCCGCCTCAGAAAGAGCCCATTGAAAGTACCAAGCAAGAACAAAGCAAACACAGTCAAGAGAGCATTACCAGTTGCCAGGATTGCAGAGCGGTCTAAGGCGCTGCGTTCAGGTCGCAGTCTCCCCAGGAGGCGTGGGTTCGAATCCCGCCTCAGACAGAGCCCATTGAAAGTACCAAGCAAGAACAAAGCAAACACATTCAAGAGAGCATTACCAGGTGCCAGGATGGCGGAGCGGTCTAAAGCGTTGCGTTCAGGTCGCAGTCTCCCCAGGAAGCGTGGGTTCGAATCCCACCTCAGACAGTGCCCATTGAAAATACCAAGCAAGAACAAAGCAAACACAGTCAAGAGAGCATTACCAGTTGCCAGGATGGCGGAGCGGTCTAAGGCGTTGCGTTCAGGTCGCAGTCTCCCCAGGAGGCGTGGGTTCGAATCCCGCCTCAGACAGAGCCCATTGAAAGTACCAAGCAAGAACAAAGCAAGCACATTCAAGAGAGCATTACCAGGTGCCAGGATGGCGGAGCGGTCTAAGGCGTTGTGTTCAGGTCGCAGTCTCCCCAGGAGGCGTGGGTTTGAATCCCACCTCAGACAGTACCCATTGAAAGTACCAAGCAAGAACAAAGGAAACACGGTCAAGAGAGCATTACCAGTTGCCAGGATGGCGGAGCGGTCTAAGGCGTTGCGTTCAGGTCGCAGTCTCCCCAGGAGGCGTGGGTTCGAATCCCACCTCAGACAGTGCCCATTAAAAGTACCAAGCAAGAACAAAGCAAACACAGTCAAGAGAGCATTACCAGTTGCCAGGATGGCGGAGCGGTCTAAGGCGTTGCGTTCAGGTCGCAGTCTCCCCAGGATGCGTGGGTTCGAATCCCGCCTCAGACAGAGCCCATTGAAAGTACCAAGCAAGAACAAAGCAAACACATTCAAGAGAGCATTACCAGGTGCCAGGATGGCGGAGCGGTCTAAGGCGTTGCGTTCAGGTCGCAGTCTCCCCAGGAGGCGTGGGTTGAATCCCGCCTCAGAAAGAGCCCATTGAAAGTACCAAGCAAGAACAAAGCAAACACAGTCAAGAGAGCATTACCAGTTGCCAGGATTGCAGAGCGGTCTAAGGCGCTGCGTTCAGGTCGCAGTCTCCCCAGGAGGCGTGGGTTCGAATCCCGCCTCAGACAGAGCCCATTGAAAGTACCAAGCAAGAACAAAGCAAACACATTCAAGAGAGCATTACCAGGTGCCAGGATGGCGGAGCGGTCTAAGGCGTTGCGTTCAGGTCGCAGTCTCCCCAGGAGGCGTGTGTTCGAATCCCACCTCAGACAGAGCCCCTTGAAAGTACCAAGCAATAACAAAGGAAACACGGTCAAGAGAGCATTACCAGTTGCCAGGATGGCGGAGCGGTCTAAGGCGTTGCGTTCAGGTCGCAGTCTCCCCTGGAGGCGTGGGTTCGAATCCCGCCTCAGACAGAGCCCATTGAAAGTACCAAGCAAGAACAAAGCAAACACGGTCAAGAGAGCATTACCAGTTGCCAGGATGGCGGAGCGGTCTAAGGCGCTGCGTTCAGGTCGCAGTCTCCCCAGGAGGCGTGTGTTCGAATCCCACCTCAGACAGAGCCCATTGAAAGTACCAAGCAATAACAAAGGAAACACGGTCAAGAGAGCATTACCAGTTGCCAGGATGGCGGAGCGGTCTAAGGCGTTGCGTTCAGGTCGCAGTCTCCCCAGGAGGCGTGGGTTCGAATCCCACCTCAGACAGAGCCCATTGAAAGTACCAAGCAAGAACAGAGCAAACACAGTCAAGAGAGCATTACAAGATGATAAGATGGCAGAGCGGTCTCAGGCGTTGCGTTCAGGTCGCAGTCTCCCCAGGAGGCGTGGGTTCGAATCCCACCTCAGACAGAGCCCATTGAAAGTACCAAGCAAGAACAAAGCAAACACATTCAAGAGAGCATTACCAGGTGTCAGGATGGCGGAGCGGTCTAAGGCGTTGCGTTCAGGTCGCAGTCTCCCCAGGAGGCGTGGGTTCGAATCCCGCCTCAGAAAGAGCCCATTGAAAGTACCAAGCAAGAACAAAGCAAACACAGTCAAGAGAGCAGTACCAGTTGCCAGGATTGCAGAGCGGTCTAAGGCGTTGCGTTCAGGTCGCAGTCTCCCCAGGATGCGTGGGTTCGAATCCCGCCTCAGACAGAGCCCATTGAAAGTACCAAGCAAGAACAAAGCAAACACATTCAAGAGAGCATTACCAGGTGCCAGGATGGCGGAGCGGTCTAAGGCGTTGCGTTCAGGTCGCAGTCTCCCCAGGAGGCGTGGGTTGAATCCCGCCTCAGAAAGAGCCCATTGAAAGTACCAAGCAAGAACAAAGCAAACACAGTCAAGAGAGCATTACCAGTTGCCAGGATTGCAGAGCGGTCTAAGGCGCTGCGTTCAGGTCGCAGTCTCCCCAGGAGGCGTGGGTTCGAATCCCGCCTCAGACAGAGCCCATTGAAAGTACCAAGCAAGAACAAAGCAAACACATTCAAGAGAGCATTACCAGGTGCCAGGATGGCGGAGCGGTCTAAGGCGTTGCGTTCAGGTCGCAGTCTCCCCAGGAGGCGTGTGTTCGAATCCCACCTCAGACAGAGCCCCTTGAAAGTACCAAGCAATAACAAAGGAAACACGGTCAAGAGAGCATTACCAGTTGCCAGGATGGCGGAGCGGTCTAAGGCGTTGCGTTCAGGTCGCAGTCTCCCCTGGAGGCGTGGGTTCGAATCCCGCCTCAGACAGAGCCCATTGAAAGTACCAAGCAAGAACAAAGCAAACACGGTCAAGAGAGCATTACCAGTTGCCAGGATGGCGGAGCGGTCTAAGGCGCTGCGTTCAGGTCGCAGTCTCCCCAGGAGGCGTGTGTTCGAATCCCACCTCAGACAGAGCCCATTGAAAGTACCAAGCAATAACAAAGGAAACACGGTCAAGAGAGCATTACCAGTTGCCAGGATGGCGGAGCGGTCTAAGGCGTTGCGTTCAGGTCGCAGTCTCCCCAGGAGGCGTGGGTTCGAATCCCACCTCAGACAGAGCCCATTGAAAGTACCAAGCAAGAACAGAGCAAACACAGTCAAGAGAGCATTACAAGATGATAAGATGGCAGAGCGGTCTCAGGCGTTGCGTTCAGGTCGCAGTCTCCCCAGGAGGCGTGGGTTCGAATCCCACCTCAGACAGAGCCCATTGAAAGTACCAAGCAAGAACAAAGCAAACACATTCAAGAGAGCATTACCAGGTGTCAGGATGGCGGAGCGGTCTAAGGCGTTGCGTTCAGGTCGCAGTCTCCCCAGGAGGCGTGGGTTCGAATCCCGCCTCAGAAAGAGCCCATTGAAAGTACCAAGCAAGAACAAAGCAAACACAGTCAAGAGAGCAGTACCAGTTGCCAGGATTGCAGAGCGGTCTAAGGCGTTGCGTTCAGGTCGCAGTCTCCCCTGGAGGCGTGGGTTCGAATACCGCCTCAGACAGAACCGATTGAAAGTACCAAGCAAAAACAAAGCAAACACAGTCAAGAGAGCATTACCAGGTGCCAGGATGGCGGAGCGGTCTAAGGCGTTGCGTTCAGGTCGCAGTCTCCCCAGGAGGCGTGGGTTCGAATCCCACCTCAGACAGTGCCCATTGAAAGTACCAAGCAAGAACAAAGTAAACACAGTCAAGAGAGCATTACCAGTTGCCAGGATGGCGGAGCGGTCTAAGGCGCTGCGTTCAGGTCGCAGTCTCCCCAGGAAGCGTGGGTTTGAATCCCGCCTCAGACAGAGCCCATTGAAAGTACCAAGCAAGAACAAAGCAAACACATTCAAGAGAGCATTACCAGGTGCCAGGATGGCGGAGCGGTCTAAGGCGTTGCGTTCAGGTCGCAGTCTCCCCAGGAGGCGTGGGTTCGAATCCCGCCTCAGACAGAGCCCATTGAAAGTACCAAGCAAGAACAAAGCAAGCACATTCAAGAGAGCATTACCAGGTGCCAGGATGGCGGAGCGGTCTAAGGCGTTGTGTTCAGGTCGCAGTCTCCCCAGGAGGCGTGGGTTCGAATCCCGCCTCAGAAAGAGACCATTGAAAGTACCAAGCAAGAACAAAGCAAACACAGTCAAGAGAGCATTACCAGTTGCCAGGATTGCAGAGCGGTCTAAGGCGCTGCGTTCAGGTCGCAGTCTCCCCAGGAGGCGTGGGTTCGAATCCCGCCTCAGACAGAGCCCATTGAAAGTACCAAGCAATAACAAAGGAAACACGGTCAAGAGAGCATTACCAGTTGCCAGGATGGCGGAGCGGTCTAAGGCGTTGCGTTCAGGTCGCAGTCTCCCCAGGAGGCGTGTGTTCGAATCCCACCTCAGACAGAGCCCATTGAAAGTACCAAGTAATAACAAAGGAAACACGGTCAAGAGAGCATTACCAGTTGCCAGGATGGCGGAGCGGTCTCAGGCGTTGCGTTCAGGTCGCAGTCTCCCCAGGAGGCGTGGGTTCGAATCCCACCTCAGACAGTGCCCATTGAAAGTACCAAGCAAGAACAAAGCAAACACAGTCAAGAGAGCATTACCAGATGATAAGATGGCGGAACGGTCTCAGGCGTTGCGTTCAGGTCGCAGTCTCCCCAGGAGGCGTGGGTTCGAATCCCACCTCAGACAGTGCCCATTGAAAGTACCAAGCAAGAACAAAGCAAACACAGTCAAGAGAGCAGTACCAGTTGCCAGGATTGCAGAGCGGTCTAAGGCGTTGCGTTCAGGTCGCAGTCTCCCCTGGAGGCGTGGGTTCGAATACCGCCTCAGACAGAGCCCATTGAAAGTACCAAGCAAAAACAAAGCAAACACAGTCAAGAGAGCATTACCAGGTGCCAGGATGGCGGAGCGGTCTAAGGCGTTGCGTTCAGGTCGCAGTCTCCCCAGGAGGCGTGGGTTCGAATCCCACCTCAGACAGTGCCCATTGAAAGTACCAAGCAAGAACAAAGTAAACACAGTCAAGAGAGCATTACCAGTTGCCAGGATGGCGGAGCGGTCTAAAGCGTTGCGTTCAGGTCGCAGTCTCCCCAGGAAGCGTGGGTTCGAATCCCACCTCAGACAGAGCCCATTGAAAGTACCAAGCAAGAACAAAGCAAACACATTCAAGAGAGCATTACCAGGTGCCAGGATGGCGGAGCGGTCTAAGGCGTTGCGTTCAGGTCGCAGTCTCCCCAGGAGGCGTGGGTTCGAATCCCGCCTCAGACAGAGCCCATTGAAAGTACCAAGCAAGAACAAAGCAAGCACATTCAAGAGAGCATTACCAGGTGCCAGGATGGCGGAGCGGTCTAAGGCGTTGTGTTCAGGTCGCAGTCTCCCCAGGAGGCGTGGGTTTGAATCCCACCTCAGACAGTACCCATTGAAAGTACCAAGCAAGAACAAAGGAAACACGGTCAAGAGAGCATTACCAGTTGCCAGGATGGCGGAGCGGTCTAAGGCGTTGCGTTCAGGTCGCAGTCTCCCCAGGAGGCGTGGGTTCGAATCCCACCTCAGACAGTGCCCATTGAAAGTACCAAGCAAGAACAAAGCAAACACAGTCAAGAGAGCATTACCAGTTGCCAGGATGGCGGAGCGGTCTAAGGCGTTGCGTTCAGGTCGCAGTCTCCCCAGGAGGCGTGGGTTCGAATCCCGCCTCAGACAGAGCCCATTGAAAGTACCAAGCAAGAACAAAGCAAGCACATTCAAGAGAGCATTACCAGGTGCCAGGATGGCGGAGCGGTCTAAGGCGTTGTGTTCAGGTCGCAGTCTCCACAGGAGGCGTGGGTTTGAATCCCACCTCAGACAGTACCCATTGAAAGTACCAAGCAAGAACAAAGGAAACACGGTCAAGAGAGCATTACCAGTTGCCAGGATGGCGGAGCGGTCTAAGGCGTTGCGTTCAGGTCGCAGTCTCCCCAGGAGGCGTGGGTTCGAATCCCACCTCAGACAGTGCCCATTAAAAGTACCAAGCAAGAACAAAGCAAACACAGTCAAGAGAGCATTACCAGTTGCCAGGATGGCGGAGCGGTCTAAGGCGTTGCGTTCAGGTCGCAGTCTCCCCAGGAGGCGTGGGTTCGAATCCCGCCTCAGACAGAGCCCATTGAAAGTACCAAGCAAGAACAAAGCAAACACATTCAAGAGAGCATTACCAGGTGCCAGGATGGCGGAGCGGTCTAAGGCGTTGCGTTCAGGTCGCAGTCTCCCCAGGAGGCGTGGGTTGAATCCCGCCTCAGAAAGAGCCCATTGAAAGTACCAAGCAAGAACAAAGCAAACACAGTCAAGAGAGCATTACCAGTTGCCAGGATTGCAGAGCGGTCTAAGGCGCTGCGTTCAGGTCGCAGTCTCCCCAGGAGGCGTGGGTTCGAATCCCGCCTCAGACAGAGCCCATTGAAAGTACCAAGCAAGAACAAAGCAAACACATTCAAGAGAGCATTACCAGGTGCCAGGATGGCGGAGCGGTCTAAAGCGTTGCGTTCAGGTCGCAGTCTCCCCAGGAAGCGTGGGTTCGAATCCCACCTCAGACAGTGCCCATTGAAAGTACCAAGCAAGAACAAAGCAAACACAGTCAAGAGAGCATTACCAGTTGCCAGGATGGCGGAGCGGTCTAAGGCGTTGCGTTCAGGTCGCAGTCTCCCCAGGAGGCGTGGGTTCGAATCCCGCCTCAGACAGAGCCCATTGAAAGTACCAAGCAAGAACAAAGCAAGCACATTCAAGAGAGCATTACCAGGTGCCAGGATGGCGGAGCGGTCTAAGGCGTTGTGTTCAGGTCGCAGTCTCCCCAGGAGGCGTGGGTTTGAATCCCACCTCAGACAGTACCCATTGAAAGTACCAAGCAAGAACAAAGGAAACACGGTCAAGAGAGCATTACCAGTTGCCAGGATGGCGGAGCGGTCTAAGGCGTTGCGTTCAGGTCGCAGTCTCCCCAGGAGGCGTGGGTTCGAATCCCACCTCAGACAGTGCCCATTAAAAGTACCAAGCAAGAACAAAGCAAACACAGTCAAGAGAGCATTACCAGTTGCCAGGATGGCGGAGCGGTCTAAGGCGTTGCGTTCAGGTCGCAGTCTCCCCAGGAGGCGTGGGTTCGAATCCCGCCTCAGACAGAGCCCATTGAAAGTACCAAGCAAGAACAAAGCAAACACATTCAAGAGAGCATTACCAGGTGCCAGGATGGCGGAGCGGTCTAAGGCGTTGCGTTCAGGTCGCAGTCTCCCCAGGAGGCGTGGGTTGAATCCCGCCTCAGAAAGAGCCCATTGAAAGTACCAAGCAAGAACAAAGCAAACACAGTCAAGAGAGCATTACCAGTTGCCAGGATTGCAGAGCGGTCTAAGGCGCTGCGTTCAGGTCGCAGTCTCCCCAGGAGGCGTGGGTTCGAATCCCGCCTCAGACAGAGCCCATTGAAAGTACCAAGCAAGAACAAAGCAAACACATTCAAGAGAGCATTACCAGGTGCCAGGATGGCGGAGCGGTCTAAGGCGCTGCGTTCAGGTCGCAGTCTCCCCAGGAGGCGTGTGTTCGAATCCCACCTCAGACAGAGCCCATTGAAAGTACCAAGAAATAACAAAGGAAACACGGTCAAGAGAGCATTACCAGTTGCCAGGATGGCGGAGCGGTCTAAGGCGTTGCGTTCAGGTCGCAGTCTCCCCTGGAGGCGTGGGTTCGAATCCCGCCTCAGACAGAGCCCATTGAAAGTACCAAGCAAAAACAAAGCAAACACGGTCAAGAGAGCATTACCAGTTGCCAGGATGGCGGAGCGGTCTAAGGCGCTGCGTTCAGGTCGCAGTCTCCCCAGGAGGCGTGTGTTCGAATCCCACCTCAGACAGAGCCCATTGAAAGTACCAAGCAATAACAAAGGAAACACGGTCAAGAGAGCATTACCAGTTGCCAGGATGGCGGAGCGGTCTAAGGCGTTGCGTTCAGGTCGCAGTCTCCCCAGGAGGCGTGGGTTCGAATCCCACCTCAGACAGAGCCCATTGAAAGTACCAAGCAAGAACAGAGCAAACACAGTCAAGAGAGCATTACCAGATGATAAGATGGCAGAGCGGTCTCAGGCGTTGCGTTCAGGTCGCAGTCTCCCCAGGAGGCGTGGGTTCGAATCCCACCTCAGACAGAGCCCATTGAAAGTACCAAGCAAGAACAAAGCAAACACATTCAAGAGAGCATTACCAGGTGTCAGGATGGCGGAGCGGTCTAAGGCGTTGCGTTCAGGTCGCAGTCTCCCCAGGAGGCGTGGGTTCGAATCCCGCCTCAGAAAGAGCCCATTGAAAGTACCAAGCAAGAACAAAGCAAACACAGTCAAGAGAGCAGTACCAGTTGCCAGGATTGCAGAGCGGTCAAAGGCGTTGCGTTCAGGTCGCAGTCTCCCCTGGAGGCGTGGGTTCGAATACCGCCTCAGACAGAACCGATTGAAAGTACCAAGCAAAAACAAAGCAAACACAGTCAAGAGAGCATTACCAGGTGCCAGGATGGCGGAGCGGTCTAAGGCGTTGCGTTCAGGTCGCAGTCTCCCCAGGAGGCGTGGGTTCGAATCCCACCTCAGACAGTGCCCATTGAAAGTACCAAGCAAGAACAAAGTAAACACAGTCAAGAGAGCATTACCAGTTGCCAGGATGGCGGAGCGGTCTAAAGCGTTGTGTTCAGGTCGCAGTCTCCCCAGGAAGCGTGGGTTTGAATCCCACCTCAGACAGAGCCCATTGAAAGTACCAAGCAAGAACAAAGCAAACACATTCAAGAGAGCATTACCAGGTGCCAGGATGGCGGAGCGGTCTAAGGCGTTGCGTTCAGGTCGCAGTCTCCCCAGGAGGCGTGGGTTCGAATCCCGCCTCAGACAGAGCCCATTGAAAGTACCAAGCAAGAACAAAGCAAGCACATTCAAGAGAGCATTACCAGGTGCCAGGATGGCGGAGCGGTCTAAGGCGTTGTGTTCAGGTCGCAGTCTCCCCAGGAGGCGTGGGTTCGAATCCCGCCTCAGAAAGAGACCATTGAAAGTACCAAGCAAGAACAAAGCAAACACAGTCAAGAGAGCATTACCAGTTGCCAGGATTGCAGAGCGGTCTAAGGCGTTGCGTTCAGGTCGCAGTCTCCCCAGGAGGCGTGGGTTCGAATCCCGCCTCAGACAGAGCCCATTGAAAGTACCAAGCAATAACAAAGGAAACACGGTCAAGAGAGCATTACCAGTTGCCAGGATGGCGGAGCGGTCTAAGGCGTTGCGTTCAGGTCGCAGTCTCCCCAGGAGGCGTGTGTTCGAATCCCACCTCAGACAGAGCCCATTGAAAGTACCAAGTAATAACAAAGGAAACACGGTCAAGAGAGCATTACCAGTTGCCAGGATGGCGGAGCAGTCTCAGGCGTTGCGTTCAGGTCGCAGTCTCCCCAGGAGGCGTGGGTTCGAATCCCACCTCAGACAGAGCCCATTGAAAGTACCAAGCAAGAACAGAGCAAACACAGTCAAGAGAGCATTACCAGATGATAAGATGGCAGAGCGGTCTCAGGCGTTGCGTTCAGGTCGCAGTCTCCCCAGGAGGCGTGGGTTCGAATCCCACCTCAGACAGTGCCCATTGAAAGTACCAAGCAAGAACAAAGCAAACACAGTCAAGAGAGCATTACCAGATGATAAGATGGCGGAACGGTCTCAGGCGTTGCGTTCAGGTCGCAGTCTCCCCAGGAGGCGTGTGTTCGAATCCCACCTCAGACAGAGCCCATTGAAAGTACCAAGCAATAACAAAGGAAACACGGTCAAGAGAGCATTACCAGTTGCCAGGATGGCGGAGCGGTCTAAGGCGTTGCGTTCAGGTCGCAGTCTCCCCTGGAGGCGTGGGTTCGAATCCCGCCTCAGACAGAGCCCATTGAAAGTACCAAGCAAAAACAAAGCAAACACGGTCAAGAGAGCATTACCAGTTGCCAGGATGGCGGAGCGGTCTAAGGCGTTGCGTTCAGGTCGCAGTCTCCCCAGGAGGCGTGGGTTCGAATCCCACCTCAGACAGAGCCCATTGAAAGTACCAAGCAAGAACAGAGCAAACACAGTCAAGAGAGCATTACCAGATGATAAGATGGCAGAGCGGTCTCAGGCGTTGCGTTCAGGTCGCAGTCTCCCCAGGAGGCGTGGGTTCGAATCCC
Organism: Idiotropiscis lumnitzeri; assembly: GCF_059441095.1. Taxonomy (NCBI): domain Eukaryota; kingdom Metazoa; phylum Chordata; class Actinopteri; order Syngnathiformes; family Syngnathidae; genus Idiotropiscis; species Idiotropiscis lumnitzeri. Next base: position 151,761 of record NC_142402.1, on the reverse strand, counting down.
ACCTCAGACAGAGCCCATTGAAAGTACCAAGCAAGAACAAAGCAAACACATTCAAGAGAGCATTACCAGGTGTCAGGATGGCGGAGCGGTCTAAGGCGTTGCGTTCAGGTCGCAGTCTCCCCAGGAGGCGTGGGTTCGAATCCCGCCTCAGAAAGAGCCCATTGAAAGTACCAAGCAAGAACAAAGCAAACACAGTCAAGAGAGCAGTACCAGTTGCCAGGATTGCAGAGCGGTCTAAGGCGTTGCGTTCAGGTCGCAGTCTCCCCTGGAGGCGTGGGTTCGAATACCGCCTCAGACAGAACCGATTGAAAGTACCAAGCAAAAACAAAGCAAACACAGTCAAGAGAGCATTACCAGGTGCCAGGATGGCGGAGCGGTCTAAGGCGTTGCGTTCAGGTCGCAGTCTCCCCAGGAGGCGTGGGTTCGAATCCCACCTCAGACAGTGCCCATTGAAAGTACCAAGCAAGAACAAAGTAAACACAGTCAAGAGAGCATTACCAGTTGCCAGGATGGCGGAGCGGTCTAAAGCGTTGCGTTCAGGTCGCAGTCTCCCCAGGAAGCGTGGGTTTGAATCCCACCTCAGACAGAGCCCATTGAAAGTACCAAGCAAGAACAAAGCAAACACATTCAAGAGAGCATTACCAGGTGCCAGGATGGCGGAGCGGTCTAAGGCGTTGCGTTCAGGTCGCAGTCTCCCCAGGAGGCGTGGGTTCGAATCCCGCCTCAGACAGAGCCCATTGAAAGTACCAAGCAAGAACAAAGCAAGCACATTCAAGAGAGCATTACCAGGTGCCAGGATGGCGGAGCGGTCTAAGGCGTTGTGTTCAGGTCGCAGTCTCCCCAGGAGGCGTGGGTTTGAATCCCACCTCAGACAGTACCCATTGAAAGTACCAAGCAAGAACAAAGGAAACACGGTCAAGAGAGCATTACCAGTTGCCAGGATGGCGGAGCGGTCTAAGGCGTTGCGTTCAGGTCGCAGTCTCCCCAGGAGGCGTGGGTTCGAATCCCACCTCAGACAGTGCCCATTGAAAGTACCAAGCAAGAACAAAGCAAACACAGTCAAGAGAGCATTACCAGTTGCCAGGATGGCGGAGCGGTCTAAGGCGTTGCGTTCAGGTCGCAGTCTCCCCAGGAGGCGTGGGTTCGAATCCCACCTCAGACAGTGCCCATTGAAAGTACCAAGCAAGAACAAAGCAAACACAGTCAAGAGAGCATTACCAGTTGCCAGGATGGCGGAGCGGTCTAAGGCGTTGCGTTCAGGTCGCAGTCTCCCCAGGAGGCGTGGGTTCGAATCCCGCCTCAGACAGAGCCCATTGAAAGTACCAAGCAAGAACAAAGCAAGCACATTCAAGAGAGCATTACCAGGTGCCAGGATGGCGGAGCGGTCTAAGGCGTTGTGTTCAGGTCGCAGTCTCCCCAGGAGGCGTGGGTTTGAATCCCACCTCAGACAGTACCCATTGAAAGTACCAAGCAAGAACAAAGGAAACACGGTCAAGAGAGCATTACCAGTTGCCAGGATGGCGGAGCGGTCTAAGGCGTTGCGTTCAGGTCGCAGTCTCCCCAGGAGGCGTGGGTTCGAATCCCACCTCAGACAGTGCCCATTAAAAGTACCAAGCAAGAACAAAGGAAACACGGTCAAGAGAGCATTACCAGTTGCCAGGATGGCGGAGCGGTCTAAGGCGTTGCGTTCAGGTCGCAGTCTCCCCAGGAGGCGTGGGTTCGAATCCCGCCTCAGACAGAGCCCATTGAAAGTACCAAGCAAGAACAAAGCAAACACATTCAAGAGAGCATTACCAGGTGCCAGGATGGCGGAGCGGTCTAAGGCGTTGCGTTCAGGTCGCAGTCTCCCCAGGAGGCGTGGGTTGAATCCCGCCTCAGAAAGAGCCCATTGAAAGTACCAAGCAAGAACAAAGCAAACACAGTCAAGAGAGCATTACCAGTTGCCAGGATTGCAGAGCGGTCTAAGGCGCTGCGTTCAGGTCGCAGTCTCCCCAGGAGGCGTGGGTTCGAATCCCGCCTCAGACAGAGCCCATTGAAAGTACCAAGCAAGAACAAAGCAAACACATTCAAGAGAGCATTACCAGGTTCCAGGATGGCGGAGCGGTCTAAGGCGTTGCGTTCAGGTCGCAGTCTCCCCAGGAGGCGTGTGTTCGAATCCCACCTCAGACAGAGCCCCTTGAAAGTACCAAGCAATAACAAAGGAAACACGGTCAAGAGAGCATTACCAGTTGCCAGGATGGCGGAGCGGTCTAAGGCGTTGCGTTCAGGTCGCAGTCTCCCCTGGAGGCGTGGGTTCGAATCCCGCCTCAGACAGAGCCCATTGAAAGTACCAAGCAAGAACAAAGCAAACACGGTCAAGAGAGCATTACCAGTTGCCAGGATGGTGGAGCGGTCTAAGGCGCTGCGTTCAGGTCGCAGTCTCCCCAGGAGGCGTGTGTTCGAATCCCACCTCAGACAGAGCCCATTGAAAGTACCAAGCAATAACAAAGGAAACACGGTCAAGAGAGCATTACCAGTTGCCAGGATGGCGGAGCGGTCTAAGGCGTTGCGTTCAGGTCGCAGTCTCCCCAGGAGGCGTGGGTTCGAATCCCACCTCAGACAGAGCCCATTGAAAGTACCAAGCAAGAACAGAGCAAACACAGTCAAGAGAGCATTACAAGATGATAAGATGGCAGAGCGGTCTCAGGCGTTGCGTTCAGGTCGCAGTCTCCCCAGGAGGCGTGGGTTCGAATCCCACCTCAGACAGAGCCCATTGAAAGTACCAAGCAAGAACAAAGCAAACACATTCAAGAGAGCATTACCAGGTGTCAGGATGGCGGAGCGGTCTAAGGCGTTGCGTTCAGGTCGCAGTCTCCCCAGGAGGCGTGGGTTCGAATCCCGCCTCAGAAAGAGCCCATTGAAAGTACCAAGCAAGAACAAAGCAAACACAGTCAAGAGAGCAGTACCAGTTGCCAGGATTGCAGAGCGGTCTAAGGCGTTGCGTTCAGGTCGCAGTCTCCCCTGGAGGCGTGGGTTCGAATACCGCCTCAGACAGAACCGATTGAAAGTACCAAGCAAAAACAAAGCAAACACAGTCAAGAGAGCATTACCAGGTGCCAGGATGGCGGAGCGGTCTAAGGCGTTGCGTTCAGGTCGCAGTCTCCCCAGGAGGCGTGGGTTCGAATCCCACCTCAGACAGTGCCCATTGAAAGTACCAAGCAAGAACAAAGTAAACACAGTCAAGAGAGCATTACCAGTTGCCAGGATGGCGGAGCGGTCTAAGGCGCTGCGTTCAGGTCGCAGTCTCCCCAGGAAGCGTGGGTTTGAATCCCGCCTCAGACAGAGCCCATTGAAAGTACCAAGCAAGAACAAAGCAAACACATTCAAGAGAGCATTACCAGGTGCCAGGATGGCGGAGCGGTCTAAGGCGTTGCGTTCAGGTCGCAGTCTCCCCAGGAGGCGTGGGTTCGAATCCCGCCTCAGACAGAGCCCATTGAAAGTACCAAGCAAGAACAAAGCAAGCACATTCAAGAGAGCATTACCAGGTGCCAGGATGGCGGAGCGGTCTAAGGCGTTGTGTTCAGGTCGCAGTCTCCCCAGGAGGCGTGGGTTCGAATCCCGCCTCAGAAAGAGACCATTGAAAGTACCAAGCAAGAACAAAGCAAACACAGTCAAGAGAGCATTACCAGTTGCCAGGATTGCAGAGCGGTCTAAGGCGCTGCGTTCAGGTCGCAGTCTCCCCAGGAGGCGTGGGTTCGAATCCCGCCTCAGACAGAGCCCATTGAAAGTACCAAGCAATAACAAAGGAAACACGGTCAAGAGAGCATTACCAGTTGCCAGGATGGCGGAGCGGTCTAAGGCGTTGCGTTCAGGTCGCAGTCTCCCCAGGAGGCGTGTGTTCGAATCCCACCTCAGACAGAGCCCATTGAAAGTACCAAGTAATAACAAAGGAAACACGGTCAAGAGAGCATTACCAGTTGCCAGGATGGCGGAGCAGTCTCAGGCGTTGCGTTCAGGTCGCAGTCTCCCCAGGAGGCGTGGGTTCGAATCCCACCTCAGACAGAGCCCATTGAAAGTACCAAGCAAGAACAGAGCAAACACAGTCAAGAGAGCATTACCAGATGATAAGATGGCAGAGCGGTCTCAGGCGTTGCGTTCAGGTCGCAGTCTCCCCAGGAGGCGTGGGTTCGAATCCCACCTCAGACAGTGCCCATTGAAAGTACCAAGCAAGAACAAAGCAAACACAGTCAAGAGAGCATTACCAGATGATAAGATGGCGGAACGGTCTCAGGCGTTGCGTTCAGGTCGCAGTCTCCCCAGGAGGCGTGGGTTCGAATCCCACCTCAGACAGTGCCCATTGAAAGTACCAAGCAAGAACAAAGCAAACACAGTCAAGAGAGCATTACCAGTTGCCAGGATGGCGGAGCGGTCTAAGGCGTTGCGTTCAGGTCGCAGTCTCCCCAGGAGGCGTGGGTTCGAATCCCGCCTCAGACAGAGCCCATTGAAAGTACCAAGCAAGAACAAAGCAAGCACATTCAAGAGAGCATTACCAGGTGCCAGGATGGCGGAGCGGTCTAAGGCGTTGTGTTCAGGTCGCAGTCTCCCCAGGAGGCGTGGGTTTGAATCCCACCTCAGACAGTACCCATTGAAAGTACCAAGCAAGAACAAAGGAAACACGGTCAAGAGAGCATTACCAGTTGCCAGGATGGCGGAGCGGTCTAAGGCGTTGCGTTCAGGTCGCAGTCTCCCCAGGAGGCGTGGGTTCGAATCCCACCTCAGACAGTGCCCATTAAAAGTACCAAGCAAGAACAAAGCAAACACAGTCAAGAGAGCATTACCAGTTGCCAGGATGGCGGAGCGGTCTAAGGCGTTGCGTTCAGGTCGCAGTCTCCCCAGGAGGCGTGGGTTCGAATCCCGCCTCAGACAGAGCCCATTGAAAGTACCAAGCAAGAACAAAGCAAACACATTCAAGAGAGCATTACCAGGTGCCAGGATGGCGGAGCGGTCTAAGGCGTTGCGTTCAGGTCGCAGTCTCCCCAGGAGGCGTGGGTTGAATCCCGCCTCAGAAAGAGCCCATTGAAAGTACCAAGCAAGAACAAAGCAAACACAGTCAAGAGAGCATTACCAGTTGCCAGGATTGCAGAGCGGTCTAAGGCGCTGCGTTCAGGTCGCAGTCTCCCCAGGAGGCGTGGGTTCGAATCCCGCCTCAGACAGAGCCCATTGAAAGTACCAAGCAAGAACAAAGCAAACACATTCAAGAGAGCATTACCAGGTGCCAGGATGGCGGAGCGGTCTAAGGCGCTGCGTTCAGGTCGCAGTCTCCCCAGGAGGCGTGTGTTCGAATCCCACCTCAGACAGAGCCCATTGAAAGTACCAAGAAATAACAAAGGAAACACGGTCAAGAGAGCATTACCAGTTGCCAGGATGGCGGAGCGGTCTAAGGCGTTGCGTTCAGGTCGCAGTCTCCCCTGGAGGCGTGGGTTCGAATCCCGCCTCAGACAGAGCCCATTGAAAGTACCAAGCAAAAACAAAGCAAACACGGTCAAGAGAGCATTACCAGTTGCCAGGATGGCGGAGCGGTCTAAGGCGCTGCGTTCAGGTCGCAGTCTCCCCAGGAGGCGTGTGTTCGAATCCCACCTCAGACAGAGCCCATTGAAAGTACCAAGCAATAACAAAGGAAACACGGTCAAGAGAGCATTACCAGTTGCCAGGATGGCGGAGCGGTCTAAGGCGTTGCGTTCAGGTCGCAGTCTCCCCAGGAGGCGTGGGTTCGAATCCCACCTCAGACAGAGCCCATTGAAAGTACCAAGCAAGAACAGAGCAAACACAGTCAAGAGAGCATTACCAGATGATAAGATGGCAGAGCGGTCTCAGGCGTTGCGTTCAGGTCGCAGTCTCCCCAGGAGGCGTGGGTTCGAATCCCACCTCAGACAGAGCCCATTGAAAGTACCAAGCAAGAACAAAGCAAACACATTCAAGAGAGCATTACCAGGTGTCAGGATGGCGGAGCGGTCTAAGGCGTTGCGTTCAGGTCGCAGTCTCCCCAGGAGGCGTGGGTTCGAATCCCGCCTCAGAAAGAGCCCATTGAAAGTACCAAGCAAGAACAAAGCAAACACAGTCAAGAGAGCAGTACCAGTTGCCAGGATTGCAGAGCGGTCAAAGGCGTTGCGTTCAGGTCGCAGTCTCCCCTGGAGGCGTGGGTTCGAATACCGCCTCAGACAGAACCGATTGAAAGTACCAAGCAAAAACAAAGCAAACACAGTCAAGAGAGCATTACCAGGTGCCAGGATGGCGGAGCGGTCTAAGGCGTTGCGTTCAGGTCGCAGTCTCCCCAGGAGGCGTGGGTTCGAATCCCACCTCAGACAGTGCCCATTGAAAGTACCAAGCAAGAACAAAGTAAACACAGTCAAGAGAGCATTACCAGTTGCCAGGATGGCGGAGCGGTCTAAAGCGTTGTGTTCAGGTCGCAGTCTCCCCAGGAAGCGTGGGTTTGAATCCCACCTCAGACAGAGCCCATTGAAAGTACCAAGCAAGAACAAAGCAAACACATTCAAGAGAGCATTACCAGGTGCCAGGATGGCGGAGCGGTCTAAGGCGTTGCGTTCAGGTCGCAGTCTCCCCAGGAGGCGTGGGTTCGAATCCCGCCTCAGACAGAGCCCATTGAAAGTACCAAGCAAGAACAAAGCAAGCACATTCAAGAGAGCATTACCAGGTGCCAGGATGGCGGAGCGGTCTAAGGCGTTGTGTTCAGGTCGCAGTCTCCCCAGGAGGCGTGGGTTCGAATCCCGCCTCAGAAAGAGACCATTGAAAGTACCAAGCAAGAACAAAGCAAACACAGTCAAGAGAGCATTACCAGTTGCCAGGATTGCAGAGCGGTCTAAGGCGTTGCGTTCAGGTCGCAGTCTCCCCAGGAGGCGTGGGTTCGAATCCCGCCTCAGACAGAGCCCATTGAAAGTACCAAGCAATAACAAAGGAAACACGGTCAAGAGAGCATTACCAGTTGCCAGGATGGCGGAGCGGTCTAAGGCGTTGCGTTCAGGTCGCAGTCTCCCCAGGAGGCGTGTGTTCGAATCCCACCTCAGACAGAGCCCATTGAAAGTACCAAGTAATAACAAAGGAAACACGGTCAAGAGAGCATTACCAGTTGCCAGGATGGCGGAGCAGTCTCAGGCGTTGCGTTCAGGTCGCAGTCTCCCCAGGAGGCGTGGGTTCGAATCCCACCTCAGACAGAGCCCATTGAAAGTACCAAGCAAGAACAGAGCAAACACAGTCAAGAGAGCATTACCAGATGATAAGATGGCAGAGCGGTCTCAGGCGTTGCGTTCAGGTCGCAGTCTCCCCAGGAGGCGTGGGTTCGAATCCCACCTCAGACAGTGCCCATTGAAAGTACCAAGCAAGAACAAAGCAAACACAGTCAAGAGAGCATTACCAGATGATAAGATGGCGGAACGGTCTCAGGCGTTGCGTTCAGGTCGCAGTCTCCCCAGGAGGCGTGTGTTCGAATCCCACCTCAGACAGAGCCCATTGAAAGTACCAAGCAATAACAAAGGAAACACGGTCAAGAGAGCATTACCAGTTGCCAGGATGGCGGAGCGGTCTAAGGCGTTGCGTTCAGGTCGCAGTCTCCCCTGGAGGCGTGGGTTCGAATCCCGCCTCAGACAGAGCCCATTGAAAGTACCAAGCAAAAACAAAGCAAACACGGTCAAGAGAGCATTACCAGTTGCCAGGATGGCGGAGCGGTCTAAGGCGTTGCGTTCAGGTCGCAGTCTCCCCAGGAGGCGTGGGTTCGAATCCCACCTCAGACAGAGCCCATTGAAAGTACCAAGCAAGAACAGAGCAAACACAGTCAAGAGAGCATTACCAGATGATAAGATGGCAGAGCGGTCTCAGGCGTTGCGTTCAGGTCGCAGTCTCCCCAGGAGGCGTGGGTTCGAATCCCACCTCAGACAGAGCCCATTGAAAGTACCAAGCAAGAACAAAGCAAACACATTCAAGAGAGCATTACCAGGTGTCAGGATGGCGGAGCGGTCTAAGGCGTTGCGTTCAGGTCGCAGTCTCCCCAGGAGGCGTGGGTTCGAATCCCGCCTCAGAAAGAGCCCATTGAAAGTACCAAGCAAGAACAAAGCAAACACAGTCAAGAGAGCAGTACCAGTTGCCAGGATTGCAGAGCGGTCTAAGGCGTTGCGTTCAGGTCGCAGTCTCCCCTGGAGGCGTGGGTTCGAATACCGCCTCAGACAGAACCGATTGAAAGTACCAAGCAAAAACAAAGCAAACACAGTCAAGAGAGCATTACCAGGTGCCAGGATGGCGGAGCGGTCTAAGGCGTTGCGTTCAGGTCGCAGTCTCCCCAGGAGGCGTGGGTTCGAATCCCACCTCAGACAGTGCCCATTGAAAGTACCAAGCAAGAACAAAGTAAACACAGTCAAGAGAGCATTACCAGTTGCCAGGATGGCGGAGCGGTCTAAAGCGTTGCGTTCAGGTCGCAGTCTCCCCAGGAAGCGTGGGTTTGAATCCCACCTCAGACAGAGCCCATTGAAAGTACCAAGCAAGAACAAAGCAAACACATTCAAGAGAGCATTACCAGGTGCCAGGATGGCGGAGCGGTCTAAGGCGTTGCGTTCAGGTCGCAGTCTCCCCAGGAGGCGTGGGTTCGAATCCCGCCTCAGACAGAGCCCATTGAAAGTACCAAGCAAGAACAAAGCAAGCACATTCAAGAGAGCATTACCAGGTGCCAGGATGGCGGAGCGGTCTAAGGCGTTGTGTTCAGGTCGCAGTCTCCCCAGGAGGCGTGGGTTTGAATCCCACCTCAGACAGTACCCATTGAAAGTACCAAGCAAGAACAAAGGAAACACGGTCAAGAGAGCATTACCAGTTGCCAGGATGGCGGAGCGGTCTAAGGCGTTGCGTTCAGGTCGCAGTCTCCCCAGGAGGCGTGGGTTCGAATCCCACCTCAGACAGTGCCCATTGAAAGTACCAAGCAAGAACAAAGCAAACACAGTCAAGAGAGCATTACCAGTTGCCAGGATGGCGGAGCGGTCTAAGGCGTTGCGTTCAGGTCGCAGTCTCCCCAGGAGGCGTGGGTTCGAATCCCGCCTCAGACAGAGCCCATTGAAAGTACCAAGCAAGAACAAAGCAAGCACATTCAAGAGAGCATTACCAGGTGCCAGGATGGCGGAGCGGTCTAAGGCGTTGTGTTCAGGTCGCAGTCTCCCCAGGAGGCGTGGGTTTGAATCCCACCTCAGACAGTACCCATTGAAAGTACCAAGCAAGAACAAAGGAAACACGGTCAAGAGAGCATTACCAGTTGCCAGGATGGCGGAGCGGTCTAAGGCGTTGCGTTCAGGTCGCAGTCTCCCCAGGAGGCGTGGGTTCGAATCCCACCTCAGACAGTGCCCATTAAAAGTACCAAGCAAGAACAAAGGAAACACGGTCAAGAGAGCATTACCAGTTGCCAGGATGGCGGAGCGGTCTAAGGCGTTGCGTTCAGGTCGCAGTCTCCCCAGGAGGCGTGGGTTCGAATCCCGCCTCAGACAGAGCCCATTGAAAGTACCAAGCAAGAACAAAGCAAACACATTCAAGAGAGCATTACCAGGTGCCAGGATGGCGGAGCGGTCTAAGGCGTTGCGTTCAGGTCGCAGTCTCCCCAGGAGGCGTGGGTTGAATCCCGCCTCAGAAAGAGCCCATTGAAAGTACCAAGCAAGAACAAAGCAAACACAGTCAAGAGAGCATTACCAGTTGCCAGGATTGCAGAGCGGTCTAAGGCGCTGCGTTCAGGTCGCAGTCTCCCCAGGAGGCGTGGGTTCGAATCCCGCCTCAGACAGAGCCCATTGAAAGTACCAAGCAAGAACAAAGCAAACACATTCAAGAGAGCATTACCAGGTTCCAGGATGGCGGAGCGGTCTAAGGCGTTGCGTTCAGGTCGCAGTCTCCCCAGGAGGCGTGTGTTCGAATCCCACCTCAGACAGAGCCCCTTGAAAGTACCAAGCAATAACAAAGGAAACACGGTCAAGAGAGCATTACCAGTTGCCAGGATGGCGGAGCGGTCTAAGGCGTTGCGTTCAGGTCGCAGTCTCCCCTGGAGGCGTGGGTTCGAATCCCGCCTCAGACAGAGCCCATTGAAAGTACCAAGCAAGAACAAAGCAAACACGGTCAAGAGAGCATTACCAGTTGCCAGGATGGTGGAGCGGTCTAAGGCGCTGCGTTCAGGTCGCAGTCTCCCCAGGAGGCGTGTGTTCGAATCCCACCTCAGACAGAGCCCATTGAAAGTACCAAGCAATAACAAAGGAAACACGGTCAAGAGAGCATTACCAGTTGCCAGGATGGCGGAGCGGTCTAAGGCGTTGCGTTCAGGTCGCAGTCTCCCCAGGAGGCGTGGGTTCGAATCCCACCTCAGACAGAGCCCATTGAAAGTACCAAGCAAGAACAGAGCAAACACAGTCAAGAGAGCATTACAAGATGATAAGATGGCAGAGCGGTCTCAGGCGTTGCGTTCAGGTCGCAGTCTCCCCAGGAGGCGTGGGTTCGAATCCCACCTCAGACAGAGCCCATTGAAAGTACCAAGCAAGAACAAAGCAAACACATTCAAGAGAGCATTACCAGGTGTCAGGATGGCGGAGCGGTCTAAGGCGTTGCGTTCAGGTCGCAGTCTCCCCAGGAGGCGTGGGTTCGAATCCCGCCTCAGAAAGAGCCCATTGAAAGTACCAAGCAAGAACAAAGCAAACACAGTCAAGAGAGCAGTACCAGTTGCCAGGATTGCAGAGCGGTCTAAGGCGTTGCGTTCAGGTCGCAGTCTCCCCTGGAGGCGTGGGTTCGAATACCGCCTCAGACAGAACCGATTGAAAGTACCAAGCAAAAACAAAGCAAACACAGTCAAGAGAGCATTACCAGGTGCCAGGATGGCGGAGCGGTCTAAGGCGTTGCGTTCAGGTCGCAGTCTCCCCAGGAGGCGTGGGTTCGAATCCCACCTCAGACAGTGCCCATTGAAAGTACCAAGCAAGAACAAAGTAAACACAGTCAAGAGAGCATTACCAGTTGCCAGGATGGCGGAGCGGTCTAAGGCGCTGCGTTCAGGTCGCAGTCTCCCCAGGAAGCGTGGGTTTGAATCCCGCCTCAGACAGAGCCCATTGAAAGTACCAAGCAAGAACAAAGCAAACACATTCAAGAGAGCATTACCAGGTGCCAGGATGGCGGAGCGGTCTAAGGCGTTGCGTTCAGGTCGCAGTCTCCCCAGGAGGCGTGGGTTCGAATCCCGCCTCAGACAGAGCCCATTGAAAGTACCAAGCAAGAACAAAGCAAGCACATTCAAGAGAGCATTACCAGGTGCCAGGATGGCGGAGCGGTCTAAGGCGTTGTGTTCAGGTCGCAGTCTCCCCAGGAGGCGTGGGTTCGAATCCCGCCTCAGAAAGAGACCATTGAAAGTACCAAGCAAGAACAAAGCAAACACAGTCAAGAGAGCATTACCAGTTGCCAGGATTGCAGAGCGGTCTAAGGCGCTGCGTTCAGGTCGCAGTCTCCCCAGGAGGCGTGGGTTCGAATCCCGCCTCAGACAGAGCCCATTGAAAGTACCAAGCAATAACAAAGGAAACACGGTCAAGAGAGCATTACCAGTTGCCAGGATGGCGGAGCGGTCTAAGGCGTTGCGTTCAGGTCGCAGTCTCCCCAGGAGGCGTGTGTTCGAATCCCACCTCAGACAGAGCCCATTGAAAGTACCAAGTAATAACAAAGGAAACACGGTCAAGAGAGCATTACCAGTTGCCAGGATGGCGGAGCGGTCTCAGGCGTTGCGTTCAGGTCGCAGTCTCCCCAGGAGGCGTGGGTTCGAATCCCACCTCAGACAGTGCCCATTGAAAGTACCAAGCAAGAACAAAGCAAACACAGTCAAGAGAGCATTACCAGATGATAAGATGGCGGAACGGTCTCAGGCGTTGCGTTCAGGTCGCAGTCTCCCCAGGAGGCGTGGGTTCGAATCCCACCTCAGACAGTGCCCATTGAAAGTACCAAGCAAGAACAAAGCAAACACAGTCAAGAGAGCAGTACCAGTTGCCAGGATTGCAGAGCGGTCTAAGGCGTTGCGTTCAGGTCGCAGTCTCCCCTGGAGGCGTGGGTTCGAATACCGCCTCAGACAGAGCCCATTGAAAGTACCAAGCAAAAACAAAGCAAACACAGTCAAGAGAGCATTACCAGGTGCCAGGATGGCGGAGCGGTCTAAGGCGTTGCGTTCAGGTCGCAGTCTCCCCAGGAGGCGTGGGTTCGAATCCCACCTCAGACAGTGCCCATTGAAAGTACCAAGCAAGAACAAAGTAAACACAGTCAAGAGAGCATTACCAGTTGCCAGGATGGCGGAGCGGTCTAAAGCGTTGCGTTCAGGTCGCAGTCTCCCCAGGAAGCGTGGGTTCGAATCCCACCTCAGACAGAGCCCATTGAAAGTACCAAGCAAGAACAAAGCAAACACATTCAAGAGAGCATTACCAGGTGCCAGGATGGCGGAGCGGTCTAAGGCGTTGCGTTCAGGTCGCAGTCTCCCCAGGAGGCGTGGGTTCGAATCCCGCCTCAGACAGAGCCCATTGAAAGTACCAAGCAAGAACAAAGCAAGCACATTCAAGAGAGCATTACCAGGTGCCAGGATGGCGGAGCGGTCTAAGGCGTTGTGTTCAGGTCGCAGTCTCCCCAGGAGGCGTGGGTTTGAATCCCACCTCAGACAGTACCCATTGAAAGTACCAAGCAAGAACAAAGGAAACACGGTCAAGAGAGCATTACCAGTTGCCAGGATGGCGGAGCGGTCTAAGGCGTTGCGTTCAGGTCGCAGTCTCCCCAGGAGGCGTGGGTTCGAATCCCACCTCAGACAGTGCCCATTGAAAGTACCAAGCAAGAACAAAGCAAACACAGTCAAGAGAGCATTACCAGTTGCCAGGATGGCGGAGCGGTCTAAGGCGTTGCGTTCAGGTCGCAGTCTCCCCAGGAGGCGTGGGTTTGAATCCCACCTCAGACAGTACCCATTGAAAGTACCAAGCAAGAACAAAGGAAACACGGTCAAGAGAGCATTACCAGTTGCCAGGATGGCGGAGCGGTCTAAGGCGTTGCGTTCAGGTCGCAGTCTCCCCAGGAGGCGTGGGTTCGAATCCCACCTCAGACAGTGCCCATTAAAAGTACCAAGCAAGAACAAAGCAAACACAGTCAAGAGAGCATTACCAGTTGCCAGGATGGCGGAGCGGTCTAAGGCGTTGCGTTCAGGTCGCAGTCTCCCCAGGAGGCGTGGGTTCGAATCCCGCCTCAGACAGAGCCCATTGAAAGTACCAAGCAAGAACAAAGCAAACACATTCAAGAGAGCATTACCAGGTGCCAGGATGGCGGAGCGGTCTAAGGCGTTGCGTTCAGGTCGCAGTCTCCCCAGGAGGCGTGGGTTGAATCCCGCCTCAGAAAGAGCCCATTGAAAGTACCAAGCAAGAACAAAGCAAACACAGTCAAGAGAGCATTACCAGTTGCCAGGATTGCAGAGCGGTCTAAGGCGCTGCGTTCAGGTCGCAGTCTCCCCAGGAGGCGTGGGTTCGAATCCCGCCTCAGACAGAGCCCATTGAAAGTACCAAGCAAGAACAAAGCAAACACATTCAAGAGAGCATTACCAGGTGCCAGGATGGCGGAGCGGTCTAAAGCGTTGCGTTCAGGTCGCAGTCTCCCCAGGAAGCGTGGGTTCGAATCCCACCTCAGACAGTGCCCATTGAAAGTACCAAGCAAGAACAAAGCAAACACAGTCAAGAGAGCATTACCAGTTGCCAGGATGGCGGAGCGGTCTAAGGCGTTGCGTTCAGGTCGCAGTCTCCCCAGGAGGCGTGGGTTCGAATCCCGCCTCAGACAGAGCCCATTGAAAGTACCAAGCAAGAACAAAGCAAGCACATTCAAGAGAGCATTACCAGGTGCCAGGATGGCGGAGCGGTCTAAGGCGTTGTGTTCAGGTCGCAGTCTCCCCAGGAGGCGTGGGTTTGAATCCCACCTCAGACAGTACCCATTGAAAGTACCAAGCAAGAACAAAGGAAACACGGTCAAGAGAGCATTACCAGTTGCCAGGATGGCGGAGCGGTCTAAGGCGTTGCGTTCAGGTCGCAGTCTCCCCAGGAGGCGTGGGTTCGAATCCCACCTCAGACAGTGCCCATTAAAAGTACCAAGCAAGAACAAAGCAAACACAGTCAAGAGAGCATTACCAGTTGCCAGGATGGCGGAGCGGTCTAAGGCGTTGCGTTCAGGTCGCAGTCTCCCCAGGAGGCGTGGGTTCGAATCCCGCCTCAGACAGAGCCCATTGAAAGTACCAAGCAAGAACAAAGCAAACACATTCAAGAGAGCATTACCAGGTGCCAGGATGGCGGAGCGGTCTAAGGCGTTGCGTTCAGGTCGCAGTCTCCCCAGGAGGCGTGGGTTGAATCCCGCCTCAGAAAGAGCCCATTGAAAGTACCAAGCAAGAACAAAGCAAACACAGTCAAGAGAGCATTACCAGTTGCCAGGATTGCAGAGCGGTCTAAGGCGCTGCGTTCAGGTCGCAGTCTCCCCAGGAGGCGTGGGTTTGAATCCCGCCTCAGACAGAGCCCATTGAAAGTACCAAGCAAGAACAAAGCAAACACATTCAAGAGAGCATTACCAGGTGCCAGGATGGCGGAGCGGTCTAAGGCGCTGCGTTCAGGTCGCAGTCTCCCCAGGAGGCGTGTGTTCGAATCCCACCTCAGACAGAGCCCATTGAAAGTACCAAGAAATAACAAAGGAAACACGGTCAAGAGAGCATTACCAGTTGCCAGGATGGCGGAGCGGTCTAAGGCGTTGCGTTCAGGTCGCAGTCTCCCCTGGAGGCGTGGGTTCGAATCCCGCCTCAGACAGAGCCCATTGAAAGTACCAAGCAAAAACAAAGCAAACACGGTCAAGAGAGCATTACCAGTTGCCAGGATGGCGGAGCGGTCTAAGGCGCTGCGTTCAGGTCGCAGTCTCCCCAGGAGGCGTGTGTTCGAATCCCACCTCAGACAGAGCCCATTGAAAGTACCAAGCAATAACAAAGGAAACACGGTCAAGAGAGCATTACCAGTTGCCAGGATGGCGGAGCGGTCTAAGGCGTTGCGTTCAGGTCGCAGTCTCCCCAGGAGGCGTGGGTTCGAATCCCACCTCAGACAGAGCCCATTGAAAGTACCAAGCAAGAACAGAGCAAACACAGTCAAGAGAGCATTACCAGATGATAAGATGGCAGAGCGGTCTCAGGCGTTGCGTTCAGGTCGCAGTCTCCCCAGGAGGCGTGGGTTCGAATCCCACCTCAGACAGAGCCCATTGAAAGTACCAAGCAAGAACAAAGCAAACACATTCAAGAGAGCATTACCAGGTGTCAGGATGGTGGAGCGGTCTAAGGCGTTGCGTTCAGGTCGCAGTCTCCCCAGGAGGCGTGGGTTCGAATCCCGCCTCAGAAAGAGCCCATTGAAAGTACCAAGCAAGAACAAAGCAAACACAGTCAAGAGAGCAGTACCAGTTGCCAGGATTGCAGAGCGGTCAAAGGCGTTGCGTTCAGGTCGCAGTCTCCCCTGGAGGCGTGGGTTCGAATACCGCCTCAGACAGAACCGATTGAAAGTACCAAGCAAAAACAAAGCAAACACAGTCAAGAGAGCATTACCAGGTGCCAGGATGGCGGAGCGGTCTAAGGCGTTGCGTTCAGGTCGCAGTCTCCCCAGGAGGCGTGGGTTCGAATCCCACCTCAGACAGTGCCCATTGAAAGTACCAAGCAAGAACAAAGTAAACACAGTCAAGAGAGCATTACCAGTTGCCAGGATGGCGGAGCGGTCTAAAGCGTTGTGTTCAGGTCGCAGTCTCCCCAGGAAGCGTGGGTTTGAATCCCACCTCAGACAGAGCCCATTGAAAGTACCAAGCAAGAACAAAGCAAACACATTCAAGAGAGCATTACCAGGTGCCAGGATGGCGGAGCGGTCTAAGGCGTTGCGTTCAGGTCGCAGTCTCCCCAGGAGGCGTGGGTTCGAATCCCGCCTCAGACAGAGCCCATTGAAAGTACCAAGCAAGAACAAAGCAAGCACATTCAAGAGAGCATTACCAGGTGCCAGGATGGCGGAGCGGTCTAAGGCGTTGTGTTCAGGTCGCAGTCTCCCCAGGAGGCGTGGGTTCGAATCCCGCCTCAGAAAGAGACCATTGAAAGTACCAAGCAAGAACAAAGCAAACACAGTCAAGAGAGCATTACCAGTTGCCAGGATTGCAGAGCGGTCTAAGGCGTTGCGTTCAGGTCGCAGTCTCCCCAGGAGGCGTGGGTTCGAATCCCGCCTCAGACAGAGCCCATTGAAAGTACCAAGCAATAACAAAGGAAACACGGTCAAGAGAGCATTACCAGTTGCCAGGATGGCGGAGCGGTCTAAGGCGTTGCGTTCAGGTCGCAGTCTCCCCAGGAGGCGTGTGTTCGAATCCCACCTCAGACAGAGCCCATTGAAAGTACCAAGTAATAACAAAGGAAACACGGTCAAGAGAGCATTACCAGTTGCCAGGATGGCGGAGCAGTCTCAGGCGTTGCGTTCAGGTCGCAGTCTCCCCAGGAGGCGTGGGTTCGAATCCCACCTCAGACAGAGCCCATTGAAAGTACCAAGCAAGAACAGAGCAAACACAGTCAAGAGAGCATTACCAGATGATAAGATGGCAGAGCGGTCTCAGGCGTTGCGTTCAGGTCGCAGTCTCCCCAGGAGGCGTGGGTTCGAATCCCACCTCAGACAGTGCCCATTGAAAGTACCAAGCAAGAACAAAGCAAACACAGTCAAGAGAGCATTACCAGATGATAAGATGGCGGAACGGTCTCAGGCGTTGCGTTCAGGTCGCAGTCTCCCCAGGAGGCGTGTGTTCGAATCCCACCTCAGACAGAGCCCATTGAAAGTACCAAGCAATAACAAAGGAAACACGGTCAAGAGAGCATTACCAGGTGCCAGGATGGCGGAGCGGTCTAAGGCGCTGCGTTCAGGTCGCAGTCTCCCCAGGAGGCGTGTGTTCGAATCCCACCTCAGACAGTACCCATTGAAAGTACCAAGCAAGAACAAAGGAAACACGGTCAAGAGAGCATTACCAGTTGCCAGGATGGCGGAGCGGTCTAAGGCGTTGCGTTCAGGTCGCAGTCTCCCCAGGAGGCGTGGGTTCGAATCCCACCTCAGACAGTGCCCATTAAAAGTACCAAGCAAGAACAAAGCAAACACAGTCAAGAGAGCATTACCAGTTGCCAGGATGGCGGAGCGGTCTAAGGCGTTGCGTTCAGGTCGCAGTCTCCCCAGGAGGCGTGGGTTCGAATCCCGCCTCAGACAGAGCCCATTGAAAGTACCAAGCAAGAACAAAGCAAACACATTCAAGAGAGCATTACCAGGTGCCAGGATGGCGGAGCGGTCTAAGGCGTTGCGTTCAGGTCGCAGTCTCCCCAGGAGGCGTGGGTTGAATCCCGCCTCAGAAAGAGCCCATTGAAAGTACCAAGCAAGAACAAAGCAAACACAGTCAAGAGAGCATTACCAGTTGCCAGGATTGCAGAGCGGTCTAAGGCGCTGCGTTCAGGTCGCAGTCTCCCCAGGAGGCGTGGGTTCGAATCCCGCCTCAGACAGAGCCCATTGAAAGTACCAAGCAAGAACAAAGCAAACACATTCAAGAGAGCATTACCAGGTGCCAGGATGGCGGAGCGGTCTAAAGCGTTGCGTTCAGGTCGCAGTCTCCCCAGGAAGCGTGGGTTCGAATCCCACCTCAGACAGTGCCCATTGAAAGTACCAAGCAAGAACAAAGCAAACACAGTCAAGAGAGCATTACCAGTTGCCAGGATGGCGGAGCGGTCTAAGGCGTTGCGTTCAGGTCGCAGTCTCCCCAGGAGGCGTGGGTTCGAATCCCGCCTCAGACAGAGCCCATTGAAAGTACCAAGCAAGAACAAAGCAAGCACATTCAAGAGAGCATTACCAGGTGCCAGGATGGCGGAGCGGTCTAAGGCGTTGTGTTCAGGTCGCAGTCTCCCCAGGAGGCGTGGGTTTGAATCCCACCTCAGACAGTACCCATTGAAAGTACCAAGCAAGAACAAAGGAAACACGGTCAAGAGAGCATTACCAGTTGCCAGGATGGCGGAGCGGTCTAAGGCGTTGCGTTCAGGTCGCAGTCTCCCCAGGAGGCGTGGGTTCGAATCCCACCTCAGACAGTGCCCATTAAAAGTACCAAGCAAGAACAAAGCAAACACAGTCAAGAGAGCATTACCAGTTGCCAGGATGGCGGAGCGGTCTAAGGCGTTGCGTTCAGGTCGCAGTCTCCCCAGGAGGCGTGGGTTCGAATCCCGCCTCAGACAGAGCCCATTGAAAGTACCAAGCAAGAACAAAGCAAACACATTCAAGAGAGCATTACCAGGTGCCAGGATGGCGGAGCGGTCTAAGGCGTTGCGTTCAGGTCGCAGTCTCCCCAGGAGGCGTGGGTTGAATCCCGCCTCAGAAAGAGCCCATTGAAAGTACCAAGCAAGAACAAAGCAAACACAGTCAAGAGAGCATTACCAGTTGCCAGGATTGCAGAGCGGTCTAAGGCGCTGCGTTCAGGTCGCAGTCTCCCCAGGAGGCGTGGGTTTGAATCCCGCCTCAGACAGAGCCCATTGAAAGTACCAAGCAAGAACAAAGCAAACACATTCAAGAGAGCATTACCAGGTGCCAGGATGGCGGAGCGGTCTAAGGCGCTGCGTTCAGGTCGCAGTCTCCCCAGGAGGCGTGTGTTCGAATCCCACCTCAGACAGAGCCCATTGAAAGTACCAAGAAATAACAAAGGAAACACGGTCAAGAGAGCATTACCAGTTGCCAGGATGGCGGAGCGGTCTAAGGCGTTGCGTTCAGGTCGCAGTCTCCCCTGGAGGCGTGGGTTCGAATCCCGCCTCAGACAGAGCCCATTGAAAGTACCAAGCAAAAACAAAGCAAACACGGTCAAGAGAGCATTACCAGTTGCCAGGATGGCGGAGCGGTCTAAGGCGCTGCGTTCAGGTCGCAGTCTCCCCAGGAGGCGTGTGTTCGAATCCCACCTCAGACAGAGCCCATTGAAAGTACCAAGCAATAACAAAGGAAACACGGTCAAGAGAGCATTACCAGTTGCCAGGATGGCGGAGCGGTCTAAGGCGTTGCGTTCAGGTCGCAGTCTCCCCAGGAGGCGTGGGTTCGAATCCCACCTCAGACAGAGCCCATTGAAAGTACCAAGCAAGAACAGAGCAAACACAGTCAAGAGAGCATTACCAGATGATAAGATGGCAGAGCGGTCTCAGGCGTTGCGTTCAGGTCGCAGTCTCCCCAGGAGGCGTGGGTTCGAATCCCACCTCAGACAGAGCCCATTGAAAGTACCAAGCAAGAACAAAGCAAACACATTCAAGAGAGCATTACCAGGTGTCAGGATGGCGGAGCGGTCTAAGGCGTTGCGTTCAGGTCGCAGTCTCCCCAGGAGGCGTGGGTTCGAATCCCGCCTCAGAAAGAGCCCATTGAAAGTACCAAGCAAGAACAAAGCAAACACAGTCAAGAGAGCAGTACCAGTTGCCAGGATTGCAGAGCGGTCAAAGGCGTTGCGTTCAGGTCGCAGTCTCCCCTGGAGGCGTGGGTTCGAATACCGCCTCAGACAGAACCGATTGAAAGTACCAAGCAAAAACAAAGCAAACACAGTCAAGAGAGCATTACCAGGTGCCAGGATGGCGGAGCGGTCTAAGGCGTTGCGTTCAGGTCGCAGTCTCCCCAGGAGGCGTGGGTTCGAATCCCACCTCAGACAGTGCCCATTGAAAGTACCAAGCAAGAACAAAGTAAACACAGTCAAGAGAGCATTACCAGTTGCCAGGATGGCGGAGCGGTCTAAAGCGTTGTGTTCAGGTCGCAGTCTCCCCAGGAAGCGTGGGTTTGAATCCCACCTCAGACAGAGCCCATTGAAAGTACCAAGCAAGAACAAAGCAAACACATTCAAGAGAGCATTACCAGGTGCCAGGATGGCGGAGCGGTCTAAGGCGTTGCGTTCAGGTCGCAGTCTCCCCAGGAGGCGTGGGTTCGAATCCCGCCTCAGACAGAGCCCATTGAAAGTACCAAGCAAGAACAAAGCAAGCACATTCAAGAGAGCATTACCAGGTGCCAGGATGGCGGAGCGGTCTAAGGCGTTGTGTTCAGGTCGCAGTCTCCCCAGGAGGCGTGGGTTCGAATCCCGCCTCAGAAAGAGACCATTGAAAGTACCAAGCAAGAACAAAGCAAACACAGTCAAGAGAGCATTACCAGTTGCCAGGATTGCAGAGCGGTCTAAGGCGTTGCGTTCAGGTCGCAGTCTCCCCAGGAGGCGTGGGTTCGAATCCCGCCTCAGACAGAGCCCATTGAAAGTACCAAGCAATAACAAAGGAAACACGGTCAAGAGAGCATTACCAGTTGCCAGGATGGCGGAGCGGTCTAAGGCGTTGCGTTCAGGTCGCAGTCTCCCCAGGAGGCGTGTGTTCGAATCCCACCTCAGACAGAGCCCATTGAAAGTACCAAGTAATAACAAAGGAAACACGGTCAAGAGAGCATTACCAGTTGCCAGGATGGCGGAGCAGTCTCAGGCGTTGCGTTCAGGTCGCAGTCTCCCCAGGAGGCGTGGGTTCGAATCCCACCTCAGACAGAGCCCATTGAAAGTACCAAGCAAGAACAGAGCAAACACAGTCAAGAGAGCATTACCAGATGATAAGATGGCAGAGCGGTCTCAGGCGTTGCGTTCAGGTCGCAGTCTCCCCAGGAGGCGTGGGTTCGAATCCCACCTCAGACAGTGCCCATTGAAAGTACCAAGCAAGAACAAAGCAAACACAGTCAAGAGAGCATTACCAGATGATAAGATGGCGGAACGGTCTCAGGCGTTGCGTTCAGGTCGCAGTCTCCCCAGGAGGCGTGTGTTCGAATCCCACCTCAGACAGAGCCCATTGAAAGTACCAAGCAATAACAAAGGAAACACGGTCAAGAGAGCATTACCAGTTGCCAGGATGGCGGAGCGGTCTAAGGCGTTGCGTTCAGGTCGCAGTCTCCCCTGGAGGCGTGGGTTCGAATCCCGCCTCAGACAGAGCCCATTGAAAGTACCAAGCAAAAACAAAGCAAACACGGTCAAGAGAGCATTACCAGTTGCCAGGATGGCGGAGCGGTCTAAGGCGTTGCGTTCAGGTCGCAGTCTCCCCAGGAGGCGTGGGTTCGAATCCCACCTCAGACAGAGCCCATTGAAAGTACCAAGCAAGAACAGAGCAAACACAGTCAAGAGAGCATTACCAGATGATAAGATGGCAGAGCGGTCTCAGGCGTTGCGTTCAGGTCGCAGTCTCCCCAGGAGGCGTGGGTTCGAATCCCACCTCAGACAGAGCCCATTGAAAGTACCAAGCAAGAACAAAGCAAACACATTCAAGAGAGCATTACCAGGTGTCAGGATGGCGGAGCGGTCTAAGGCGTTGCGTTCAGGTCGCAGTCTCCCCAGGAGGCGTGGGTTCGAATCCCGCCTCAGAAAGAGCCCATTGAAAGTACCAAGCAAGAACAAAGCAAACACAGTCAAGAGAGCAGTACCAGTTGCCAGGATTGCAGAGCGGTCTAAGGCGTTGCGTTCAGGTCGCAGTCTCCCCTGGAGGCGTGGGTTCGAATACCGCCTCAGACAGAACCGATTGAAAGTACCAAGCAAAAACAAAGCAAACACAGTCAAGAGAGCATTACCAGGTGCCAGGATGGCAGAGCGGTCTAAGGCGTTGCGTTCAGGTCGCAGTCTCCCCAGGAGGCGTGGGTTCGAATCCCACCTCAGACAGTGCCCATTGAAAGTACCAAGCAAGAACAAAGTAAACACAGTCAAGAGAGCATTACCAGTTGCCAGGATGGCGGAGCGGTCTAAAGCGTTGCGTTCAGGTCGCAGTCTCCCCAGGAAGCGTGGGTTTGAATCCCACCTCAGACAGAGCCCATTGAAAGTACCAAGCAAGAACAAAGCAAACACATTCAAGAGAGCATTACCAGGTGCCAGGATGGCGGAGCGGTCTAAGGCGTTGCGTTCAGGTCGCAGTCTCCCCAGGAGGCGTGGGTTCGAATCCCGCCTCAGACAGAGCCCATTGAAAGTACCAAGCAAGAACAAAGCAAGCACATTCAAGAGAGCATTACCAGGTGCCAGGATGGCGGAGCGGTCTAAAGCGTTGCGTTCAGGTCGCAGTCTCCCCAGGAAGCGTGGGTTCGAATCCCACCTCAGACAGTGCCCATTGAAAGTACCAAGCAAGAACAAAGCAAACACAGTCAAGAGAGCATTACCAGTTGCCAGGATGGCGGAGCGGTCTAAGGCGTTGCGTTCAGGTCGCAGTCTCCCCAGGAGGCGTGGGTTCGAATCCCGCCTCAGACAGAGCCCATTGAAAGTACCAAGCAAGAACAAAGCAAGCACATTCAAGAGAGCATTACCAGGTGCCAGGATGGCGGAGCGGTCTAAGGCGTTGTGTTCAGGTCGCAGTCTCCCCAGGAGGCGTGGGTTTGAATCCCACCTCAGACAGTACCCATTGAAAGTACCAAGCAAGAACAAAGGAAAC
Organism: Idiotropiscis lumnitzeri; assembly: GCF_059441095.1. NCBI lineage: Eukaryota > Metazoa > Chordata > Actinopteri > Syngnathiformes > Syngnathidae > Idiotropiscis > Idiotropiscis lumnitzeri. The sequence goes on along the minus strand of NC_142402.1, from coordinate 129,257 downwards.
ACGGTCAAGAGAGCATTACCAGTTGCCAGGATGGCGGAGCGGTCTAAGGCGCTGCGTTCAGGTCGCAGTCTCCCCAGGAGGCGTGGGTTTGAATCCCGCCTCAGACAGAGCCCATTGAAAGTACCAAGCAAGAACAAAGCAAACACAGTCAAGAGAGCATTACCAGTTGCCAGGATTGCAGAGCGGTCTAAGGCGCTGCGTTCAGGTCGCAGTCTCCCCAGGAGGCGTGGGTTTGAATCCCGCCTCAGACAGAGCCCATTGAAAGTACCAAGCAAGAACAAAGCAAACACATTCAAGAGAGCATTACCAGGTGCCAGGATGGCGGAGCGGTCTAAGGCGCTGCGTTCAGGTCGCAGTCTCCCCAGGAGGCGTGTGTTCGAATCCCACCTCAGACAGAGCCCATTGAAAGTACCAAGAAATAACAAAGGAAACACGGTCAAGAGAGCATTACCAGTTGCCAGGATGGCGGAGCGGTCTAAGGCGTTGCGTTCAGGTCGCAGTCTCCCCTGGAGGCGTGGGTTCGAATCCCGCCTCAGACAGAGCCCATTGAAAGTACCAAGCAAAAACAAAGCAAACACGGTCAAGAGAGCATTACCAGTTGCCAGGATGGCGGAGCGGTCTAAGGCGCTGCGTTCAGGTCGCAGTCTCCCCAGGAGGCGTGTGTTCGAATCCCACCTCAGACAGAGCCCATTGAAAGTACCAAGCAATAACAAAGGAAACACGGTCAAGAGAGCATTACCAGTTGCCAGGATGGCGGAGCGGTCTAAGGCGTTGCGTTCAGGTCGCAGTCTCCCCAGGAGGCGTGGGTTCGAATCCCACCTCAGACAGAGCCCATTGAAAGTACCAAGCAAGAACAGAGCAAACACAGTCAAGAGAGCATTACCAGATGATAAGATGGCAGAGCGGTCTCAGGCGTTGCGTTCAGGTCGCAGTCTCCCCAGGAGGCGTGGGTTCGAATCCCACCTCAGACAGAGCCCATTGAAAGTACCAAGCAAGAACAAAGCAAACACATTCAAGAGAGCATTACCAGGTGTCAGGATGGCGGAGCGGTCTAAGGCGTTGCGTTCAGGTCGCAGTCTCCCCAGGAGGCGTGGGTTCGAATCCCGCCTCAGAAAGAGCCCATTGAAAGTACCAAGCAAGAACAAAGCAAACACAGTCAAGAGAGCAGTACCAGTTGCCAGGATTGCAGAGCGGTCAAAGGCGTTGCGTTCAGGTCGCAGTCTCCCCTGGAGGCGTGGGTTCGAATACCGCCTCAGACAGAACCGATTGAAAGTACCAAGCAAAAACAAAGCAAACACAGTCAAGAGAGCATTACCAGGTGCCAGGATGGCGGAGCGGTCTAAGGCGTTGCGTTCAGGTCGCAGTCTCCCCAGGAGGCGTGGGTTCGAATCCCACCTCAGACAGTGCCCATTGAAAGTACCAAGCAAGAACAAAGTAAACACAGTCAAGAGAGCATTACCAGTTGCCAGGATGGCGGAGCGGTCTAAAGCGTTGTGTTCAGGTCGCAGTCTCCCCAGGAAGCGTGGGTTTGAATCCCACCTCAGACAGAGCCCATTGAAAGTACCAAGCAAGAACAAAGCAAACACATTCAAGAGAGCATTACCAGGTGCCAGGATGGCGGAGCGGTCTAAGGCGTTGCGTTCAGGTCGCAGTCTCCCCAGGAGGCGTGGGTTCGAATCCCGCCTCAGACAGAGCCCATTGAAAGTACCAAGCAAGAACAAAGCAAGCACATTCAAGAGAGCATTACCAGGTGCCAGGATGGCGGAGCGGTCTAAGGCGTTGTGTTCAGGTCGCAGTCTCCCCAGGAGGCGTGGGTTCGAATCCCGCCTCAGAAAGAGACCATTGAAAGTACCAAGCAAGAACAAAGCAAACACAGTCAAGAGAGCATTACCAGTTGCCAGGATTGCAGAGCGGTCTAAGGCGTTGCGTTCAGGTCGCAGTCTCCCCAGGAGGCGTGGGTTCGAATCCCGCCTCAGACAGAGCCCATTGAAAGTACCAAGCAATAACAAAGGAAACACGGTCAAGAGAGCATTACCAGTTGCCAGGATGGCGGAGCGGTCTAAGGCGTTGCGTTCAGGTCGCAGTCTCCCCAGGAGGCGTGTGTTCGAATCCCACCTCAGACAGAGCCCATTGAAAGTACCAAGTAATAACAAAGGAAACACGGTCAAGAGAGCATTACCAGTTGCCAGGATGGCGGAGCAGTCTCAGGCGTTGCGTTCAGGTCGCAGTCTCCCCAGGAGGCGTGGGTTCGAATCCCACCTCAGACAGAGCCCATTGAAAGTACCAAGCAAGAACAGAGCAAACACAGTCAAGAGAGCATTACCAGATGATAAGATGGCAGAGCGGTCTCAGGCGTTGCGTTCAGGTCGCAGTCTCCCCAGGAGGCGTGGGTTCGAATCCCACCTCAGACAGTGCCCATTGAAAGTACCAAGCAAGAACAAAGCAAACACAGTCAAGAGAGCATTACCAGATGATAAGATGGCGGAACGGTCTCAGGCGTTGCGTTCAGGTCGCAGTCTCCCCAGGAGGCGTGTGTTCGAATCCCACCTCAGACAGAGCCCATTGAAAGTACCAAGCAATAACAAAGGAAACACGGTCAAGAGAGCATTACCAGTTGCCAGGATGGCGGAGCGGTCTAAGGCGTTGCGTTCAGGTCGCAGTCTCCCCTGGAGGCGTGGGTTCGAATCCCGCCTCAGACAGAGCCCATTGAAAGTACCAAGCAAAAACAAAGCAAACACGGTCAAGAGAGCATTACCAGTTGCCAGGATGGCGGAGCGGTCTAAGGCGTTGCGTTCAGGTCGCAGTCTCCCCAGGAGGCGTGGGTTCGAATCCCACCTCAGACAGAGCCCATTGAAAGTACCAAGCAAGAACAGAGCAAACACAGTCAAGAGAGCATTACCAGATGATAAGATGGCAGAGCGGTCTCAGGCGTTGCGTTCAGGTCGCAGTCTCCCCAGGAGGCGTGGGTTCGAATCCCACCTCAGACAGAGCCCATTGAAAGTACCAAGCAAGAACAAAGCAAACACATTCAAGAGAGCATTACCAGGTGTCAGGATGGCGGAGCGGTCTAAGGCGTTGCGTTCAGGTCGCAGTCTCCCCAGGAGGCGTGGGTTCGAATCCCGCCTCAGAAAGAGCCCATTGAAAGTACCAAGCAAGAACAAAGCAAACACAGTCAAGAGAGCAGTACCAGTTGCCAGGATTGCAGAGCGGTCTAAGGCGTTGCGTTCAGGTCGCAGTCTCCCCTGGAGGCGTGGGTTCGAATACCGCCTCAGACAGAACCGATTGAAAGTACCAAGCAAAAACAAAGCAAACACAGTCAAGAGAGCATTACCAGGTGCCAGGATGGCGGAGCGGTCTAAGGCGTTGCGTTCAGGTCGCAGTCTCCCCAGGAGGCGTGGGTTCGAATCCCACCTCAGACAGTGCCCATTGAAAGTACCAAGCAAGAACAAAGTAAACACAGTCAAGAGAGCATTACCAGTTGCCAGGATGGCGGAGCGGTCTAAAGCGTTGCGTTCAGGTCGCAGTCTCCCCAGGAAGCGTGGGTTTGAATCCCACCTCAGACAGAGCCCATTGAAAGTACCAAGCAAGAACAAAGCAAACACATTCAAGAGAGCATTACCAGGTGCCAGGATGGCGGAGCGGTCTAAGGCGTTGCGTTCAGGTCGCAGTCTCCCCAGGAGGCGTGGGTTCGAATCCCGCCTCAGACAGAGCCCATTGAAAGTACCAAGCAAGAACAAAGCAAGCACATTCAAGAGAGCATTACCAGGTGCCAGGATGGCGGAGCGGTCTAAAGCGTTGCGTTCAGGTCGCAGTCTCCCCAGGAAGCGTGGGTTCGAATCCCACCTCAGACAGTGCCCATTGAAAGTACCAAGCAAGAACAAAGCAAACACAGTCAAGAGAGCATTACCAGTTGCCAGGATGGCGGAGCGGTCTAAGGCGTTGCGTTCAGGTCGCAGTCTCCCCAGGAGGCGTGGGTTCGAATCCCGCCTCAGACAGAGCCCATTGAAAGTACCAAGCAAGAACAAAGCAAGCACATTCAAGAGAGCATTACCAGGTGCCAGGATGGCGGAGCGGTCTAAGGCGTTGTGTTCAGGTCGCAGTCTCCCCAGGAGGCGTGGGTTTGAATCCCACCTCAGACAGTACCCATTGAAAGTACCAAGCAAGAACAAAGGAAACACGGTCAAGAGAGCATTACCAGTTGCCAGGATGGCGGAGCGGTCTAAGGCGTTGCGTTCAGGTCGCAGTCTCCCCAGGAGGCGTGGGTTCGAATCCCACCTCAGACAGTGCCCATTAAAAGTACCAAGCAAGAACAAAGCAAACACAGTCAAGAGAGCATTACCAGTTGCCAGGATGGCGGAGCGGTCTAAGGCGTTGCGTTCAGGTCGCAGTCTCCCCAGGAGGCGTGGGTTCGAATCCCGCCTCAGACAGAGCCCATTGAAAGTACCAAGCAAGAACAAAGCAAACACATTCAAGAGAGCATTACCAGGTGCCAGGATGGCGGAGCGGTCCAAGGCGTTGCGTTCAGGTCGCAGTCTCCCCAGGAGGCGTGGGTTGAATCCCGCCTCAGAAAGAGCCCATTGAAAGTACCAAGCAAGAACAAAGCAAACACAGTCAAGAGAGCATTACCAGTTGCCAGGATTGCAGAGCGGTCTAAGGCGCTGCGTTCAGGTCGCAGTCTCCCCAGGAGGCGTGGGTTTGAATCCCGCCTCAGACAGAGCCCATTGAAAGTACCAAGCAAGAACAAAGCAAACACATTCAAGAGAGCATTACCAGGTGCCAGGATGGCGGAGCGGTCTAAGGCGCTGCGTTCAGGTCGCAGTCTCCCCAGGAGGCGTGTGTTCGAATCCCACCTCAGACAGAGCCCATTGAAAGTACCAAGAAATAACAAAGGAAACACGGTCAAGAGAGCATTACCAGTTGCCAGGATGGCGGAGCGGTCTAAGGCGTTGCGTTCAGGTCGCAGTCTCCCCTGGAGGCGTGGGTTCGAATCCCGCCTCAGACAGAGCCCATTGAAAGTACCAAGCAAAAACAAAGCAAACACGGTCAAGAGAGCATTACCAGTTGCCAGGATGGCGGAGCGGTCTAAGGCGCTGCGTTCAGGTCGCAGTCTCCCCAGGAGGCGTGTGTTCGAATCCCACCTCAGACAGAGCCCATTGAAAGTACCAAGCAATAACAAAGGAAACACGGTCAAGAGAGCATTACCAGTTGCCAGGATGGCGGAGCGGTCTAAGGCGTTGCGTTCAGGTCGCAGTCTCCCCAGGAGGCGTGGGTTCGAATCCCACCTCAGACAGAGCCCATTGAAAGTACCAAGCAAGAACAGAGCAAACACAGTCAAGAGAGCATTACCAGATGATAAGATGGCAGAGCGGTCTCAGGCGTTGCGTTCAGGTCGCAGTCTCCCCAGGAGGCGTGGGTTCGAATCCCACCTCAGACAGAGCCCATTGAAAGTACCAAGCAAGAACAAAGCAAACACATTCAAGAGAGCATTACCAGGTGTCAGGATGGCGGAGCGGTCTAAGGCGTTGCGTTCAGGTCGCAGTCTCCCCAGGAGGCGTGGGTTCGAATCCCGCCTCAGAAAGAGCCCATTGAAAGTACCAAGCAAGAACAAAGCAAACACAGTCAAGAGAGCAGTACCAGTTGCCAGGATTGCAGAGCGGTCAAAGGCGTTGCGTTCAGGTCGCAGTCTCCCCTGGAGGCGTGGGTTCGAATACCGCCTCAGACAGAACCGATTGAAAGTACCAAGCAAAAACAAAGCAAACACAGTCAAGAGAGCATTACCAGGTGCCAGGATGGCGGAGCGGTCTAAGGCGTTGCGTTCAGGTCGCAGTCTCCCCAGGAAGCGTGGGTTTGAATCCCACCTCAGACAGAGCCCATTGAAAGTACCAAGCAAGAACAAAGCAAACACATTCAAGAGAGCATTACCAGGTGCCAGGATGGCGGAGCGGTCTAAGGCGTTGCGTTCAGGTCGCAGTCTCCCCAGGAGGCGTGGGTTCGAATCCCGCCTCAGACAGAGCCCATTGAAAGTACCAAGCAAGAACAAAGCAAGCACATTCAAGAGAGCATTACCAGGTGCCAGGATGGCGGAGCGGTCTAAGGCGTTGTGTTCAGGTCGCAGTCTCCCCAGGAGGCGTGGGTTCGAATCCCGCCTCAGAAAGAGACCATTGAAAGTACCAAGCAAGAACAAAGCAAACACAGTCAAGAGAGCATTACCAGTTGCCAGGATTGCAGAGCGGTCTAAGGCGTTGCGTTCAGGTCGCAGTCTCCCCAGGAGGCGTGGGTTCGAATCCCGCCTCAGACAGAGCCCATTGAAAGTACCAAGCAATAACAAAGGAAACACGGTCAAGAGAGCATTACCAGTTGCCAGGATGGCGGAGCGGTCTAAGGCGTTGCGTTCAGGTCGCAGTCTCCCCAGGAGGCGTGTGTTCGAATCCCACCTCAGACAGAGCCCATTGAAAGTACCAAGTAATAACAAAGGAAACACGGTCAAGAGAGCATTACCAGTTGCCAGGATGGCGGAGCAGTCTCAGGCGTTGCGTTCAGGTCGCAGTCTCCCCAGGAGGCGTGGGTTCGAATCCCACCTCAGACAGAGCCCATTGAAAGTACCAAGCAAGAACAGAGCAAACACAGTCAAGAGAGCATTACCAGATGATAAGATGGCAGAGCGGTCTCAGGCGTTGCGTTCAGGTCGCAGTCTCCCCAGGAGGCGTGGGTTCGAATCCCACCTCAGACAGTGCCCATTGAAAGTACCAAGCAAGAACAAAGCAAACACAGTCAAGAGAGCATTACCAGATGATAAGATGGCGGAACGGTCTCAGGCGTTGCGTTCAGGTCGCAGTCTCCCCAGGAGGCGTGTGTTCGAATCCCACCTCAGACAGAGCCCATTGAAAGTACCAAGCAATAACAAAGGAAACACGGTCAAGAGAGCATTACCAGGTGCCAGGATGGCGGAGCGGTCTAAGGCGCTGCGTTCAGGTCGCAGTCTCCCCAGGAGGCGTGTGTTCGAATCCCACCTCAGACAGTACCCATTGAAAGTACCAAGCAAGAACAAAGGAAACACGGTCAAGAGAGCATTACCAGTTGCCAGGATGGCGGAGCGGTCTAAGGCGTTGCGTTCAGGTCGCAGTCTCCCCAGGAGGCGTGGGTTCGAATCCCACCTCAGACAGTGCCCATTAAAAGTACCAAGCAAGAACAAAGCAAACACAGTCAAGAGAGCATTACCAGTTGCCAGGATGGCGGAGCGGTCTAAGGCGTTGCGTTCAGGTCGCAGTCTCCCCAGGAGGCGTGGGTTCGAATCCCGCCTCAGACAGAGCCCATTGAAAGTACCAAGCAAGAACAAAGCAAACACATTCAAGAGAGCATTACCAGGTGCCAGGATGGCGGAGCGGTCTAAGGCGTTGCGTTCAGGTCGCAGTCTCCCCAGGAGGCGTGGGTTGAATCCCGCCTCAGAAAGAGCCCATTGAAAGTACCAAGCAAGAACAAAGCAAACACAGTCAAGAGAGCATTACCAGTTGCCAGGATTGCAGAGCGGTCTAAGGCGCTGCGTTCAGGTCGCAGTCTCCCCAGGAGGCGTGGGTTCGAATCCCGCCTCAGACAGAGCCCATTGAAAGTACCAAGCAAGAACAAAGCAAACACATTCAAGAGAGCATTACCAGGTGCCAGGATGGCGGAGCGGTCTAAAGCGTTGCGTTCAGGTCGCAGTCTCCCCAGGAAGCGTGGGTTCGAATCCCACCTCAGACAGTGCCCATTGAAAGTACCAAGCAAGAACAAAGCAAACACAGTCAAGAGAGCATTACCAGTTGCCAGGATGGCGGAGCGGTCTAAGGCGTTGCGTTCAGGTCGCAGTCTCCCCAGGAGGCGTGGGTTCGAATCCCGCCTCAGACAGAGCCCATTGAAAGTACCAAGCAAGAACAAAGCAAGCACATTCAAGAGAGCATTACCAGGTGCCAGGATGGCGGAGCGGTCTAAGGCGTTGTGTTCAGGTCGCAGTCTCCCCAGGAGGCGTGGGTTTGAATCCCACCTCAGACAGTACCCATTGAAAGTACCAAGCAAGAACAAAGGAAACACGGTCAAGAGAGCATTACCAGTTGCCAGGATGGCGGAGCGGTCTAAGGCGTTGCGTTCAGGTCGCAGTCTCCCCAGGAGGCGTGGGTTCGAATCCCACCTCAGACAGTGCCCATTAAAAGTACCAAGCAAGAACAAAGCAAACACAGTCAAGAGAGCATTACCAGTTGCCAGGATGGCGGAGCGGTCTAAGGCGTTGCGTTCAGGTCGCAGTCTCCCCAGGAGGCGTGGGTTCGAATCCCGCCTCAGACAGAGCCCATTGAAAGTACCAAGCAAGAACAAAGCAAACACATTCAAGAGAGCATTACCAGGTGCCAGGATGGCGGAGCGGTCTAAGGCGTTGCGTTCAGGTCGCAGTCTCCCCAGGAGGCGTGGGTTGAATCCCGCCTCAGAAAGAGCCCATTGAAAGTACCAAGCAAGAACAAAGCAAACACAGTCAAGAGAGCATTACCAGTTGCCAGGATTGCAGAGCGGTCTAAGGCGCTGCGTTCAGGTCGCAGTCTCCCCAGGAGGCGTGGGTTTGAATCCCGCCTCAGACAGAGCCCATTGAAAGTACCAAGCAAGAACAAAGCAAACACATTCAAGAGAGCATTACCAGGTGCCAGGATGGCGGAGCGGTCTAAGGCGCTGCGTTCAGGTCGCAGTCTCCCCAGGAGGCGTGTGTTCGAATCCCACCTCAGACAGAGCCCATTGAAAGTACCAAGAAATAACAAAGGAAACACGGTCAAGAGAGCATTACCAGTTGCCAGGATGGCGGAGCGGTCTAAGGCGTTGCGTTCAGGTCGCAGTCTCCCCTGGAGGCGTGGGTTCGAATCCCGCCTCAGACAGAGCCCATTGAAAGTACCAAGCAAAAACAAAGCAAACACGGTCAAGAGAGCATTACCAGTTGCCAGGATGGCGGAGCGGTCTAAGGCGCTGCGTTCAGGTCGCAGTCTCCCCAGGAGGCGTGTGTTCGAATCCCACCTCAGACAGAGCCCATTGAAAGTACCAAGCAATAACAAAGGAAACACGGTCAAGAGAGCATTACCAGTTGCCAGGATGGCGGAGCGGTCTAAGGCGTTGCGTTCAGGTCGCAGTCTCCCCAGGAGGCGTGGGTTCGAATCCCACCTCAGACAGAGCCCATTGAAAGTACCAAGCAAGAACAGAGCAAACACAGTCAAGAGAGCATTACCAGATGATAAGATGGCAGAGCGGTCTCAGGCGTTGCGTTCAGGTCGCAGTCTCCCCAGGAGGCGTGGGTTCGAATCCCACCTCAGACAGAGCCCATTGAAAGTACCAAGCAAGAACAAAGCAAACACATTCAAGAGAGCATTACCAGGTGTCAGGATGGCGGAGCGGTCTAAGGCGTTGCGTTCAGGTCGCAGTCTCCCCAGGAGGCGTGGGTTCGAATCCCGCCTCAGAAAGAGCCCATTGAAAGTACCAAGCAAGAACAAAGCAAACACAGTCAAGAGAGCAGTACCAGTTGCCAGGATTGCAGAGCGGTCAAAGGCGTTGCGTTCAGGTCGCAGTCTCCCCTGGAGGCGTGGGTTCGAATACCGCCTCAGACAGAACCGATTGAAAGTACCAAGCAAAAACAAAGCAAACACAGTCAAGAGAGCATTACCAGGTGCCAGGATGGCGGAGCGGTCTAAGGCGTTGCGTTCAGGTCGCAGTCTCCCCAGGAGGCGTGGGTTCGAATCCCACCTCAGACAGTGCCCATTGAAAGTACCAAGCAAGAACAAAGTAAACACAGTCAAGAGAGCATTACCAGTTGCCAGGATGGCGGAGCGGTCTAAAGCGTTGTGTTCAGGTCGCAGTCTCCCCAGGAAGCGTGGGTTTGAATCCCACCTCAGACAGAGCCCATTGAAAGTACCAAGCAAGAACAAAGCAAACACATTCAAGAGAGCATTACCAGGTGCCAGGATGGCGGAGCGGTCTAAGGCGTTGCGTTCAGGTCGCAGTCTCCCCAGGAGGCGTGGGTTCGAATCCCGCCTCAGACAGAGCCCATTGAAAGTACCAAGCAAGAACAAAGCAAGCACATTCAAGAGAGCATTACCAGGTGCCAGGATGGCGGAGCGGTCTAAGGCGTTGTGTTCAGGTCGCAGTCTCCCCAGGAGGCGTGGGTTCGAATCCCGCCTCAGAAAGAGACCATTGAAAGTACCAAGCAAGAACAAAGCAAACACAGTCAAGAGAGCATTACCAGTTGCCAGGATTGCAGAGCGGTCTAAGGCGTTGCGTTCAGGTCGCAGTCTCCCCAGGAGGCGTGGGTTCGAATCCCGCCTCAGACAGAGCCCATTGAAAGTACCAAGCAATAACAAAGGAAACACGGTCAAGAGAGCATTACCAGTTGCCAGGATGGCGGAGCGGTCTAAGGCGTTGCGTTCAGGTCGCAGTCTCCCCAGGAGGCGTGTGTTCGAATCCCACCTCAGACAGAGCCCATTGAAAGTACCAAGTAATAACAAAGGAAACACGGTCAAGAGAGCATTACCAGTTGCCAGGATGGCGGAGCAGTCTCAGGCGTTGCGTTCAGGTCGCAGTCTCCCCAGGAGGCGTGGGTTCGAATCCCACCTCAGACAGAGCCCATTGAAAGTACCAAGCAAGAACAGAGCAAACACAGTCAAGAGAGCATTACCAGATGATAAGATGGCAGAGCGGTCTCAGGCGTTGCGTTCAGGTCGCAGTCTCCCCAGGAGGCGTGGGTTCGAATCCCACCTCAGACAGTGCCCATTGAAAGTACCAAGCAAGAACAAAGCAAACACAGTCAAGAGAGCATTACCAGATGATAAGATGGCGGAACGGTCTCAGGCGTTGCGTTCAGGTCGCAGTCTCCCCAGGAGGCGTGTGTTCGAATCCCACCTCAGACAGAGCCCATTGAAAGTACCAAGCAATAACAAAGGAAACACGGTCAAGAGAGCATTACCAGTTGCCAGGATGGCGGAGCGGTCTAAGGCGTTGCGTTCAGGTCGCAGTCTCCCCTGGAGGCGTGGGTTCGAATCCCGCCTCAGACAGAGCCCATTGAAAGTACCAAGCAAAAACAAAGCAAACACGGTCAAGAGAGCATTACCAGTTGCCAGGATGGCGGAGCGGTCTAAGGCGTTGCGTTCAGGTCGCAGTCTCCCCAGGAGGCGTGGGTTCGAATCCCACCTCAGACAGAGCCCATTGAAAGTACCAAGCAAGAACAGAGCAAACACAGTCAAGAGAGCATTACCAGATGATAAGATGGCAGAGCGGTCTCAGGCGTTGCGTTCAGGTCGCAGTCTCCCCAGGAGGCGTGGGTTCGAATCCCACCTCAGACAGAGCCCATTGAAAGTACCAAGCAAGAACAAAGCAAACACATTCAAGAGAGCATTACCAGGTGTCAGGATGGCGGAGCGGTCTAAGGCGTTGCGTTCAGGTCGCAGTCTCCCCAGGAGGCGTGGGTTCGAATCCCGCCTCAGAAAGAGCCCATTGAAAGTACCAAGCAAGAACAAAGCAAACACAGTCAAGAGAGCAGTACCAGTTGCCAGGATTGCAGAGCGGTCTAAGGCGTTGCGTTCAGGTCGCAGTCTCCCCTGGAGGCGTGGGTTCGAATACCGCCTCAGACAGAACCGATTGAAAGTACCAAGCAAAAACAAAGCAAACACAGTCAAGAGAGCATTACCAGGTGCCAGGATGGCGGAGCGGTCTAAGGCGTTGCGTTCAGGTCGCAGTCTCCCCAGGAGGCGTGGGTTGAATCCCGCCTCAGAAAGAGCCCATTGAAAGTACCAAGCAAGAACAAAGCAAACACAGTCAAGAGAGCATTACCAGTTGCCAGGATTGCAGAGCGGTCTAAGGCGCTGCGTTCAGGTCGCAGTCTCCCCAGGAGGCGTGGGTTTGAATCCCGCCTCAGACAGAGCCCATTGAAAGTACCAAGCAAGAACAAAGCAAACACATTCAAGAGAGCATTACCAGGTGCCAGGATGGCGGAGCGGTCTAAGGCGCTGCGTTCAGGTCGCAGTCTCCCCAGGAGGCGTGTGTTCGAATCCCACCTCAGACAGAGCCCATTGAAAGTACCAAGAAATAACAAAGGAAACACGGTCAAGAGAGCATTACCAGTTGCCAGGATGGCGGAGCGGTCTAAGGCGTTGCGTTCAGGTCGCAGTCTCCCCTGGAGGCGTGGGTTCGAATCCCGCCTCAGACAGAGCCCATTGAAAGTACCAAGCAAAAACAAAGCAAACACGGTCAAGAGAGCATTACCAGTTGCCAGGATGGCGGAGCGGTCTAAGGCGCTGCGTTCAGGTCGCAGTCTCCCCAGGAGGCGTGTGTTCGAATCCCACCTCAGACAGAGCCCATTGAAAGTACCAAGCAATAACAAAGGAAACACGGTCAAGAGAGCATTACCAGTTGCCAGGATGGCGGAGCGGTCTAAGGCGTTGCGTTCAGGTCGCAGTCTCCCCAGGAGGCGTGGGTTCGAATCCCACCTCAGACAGAGCCCATTGAAAGTACCAAGCAAGAACAGAGCAAACACAGTCAAGAGAGCATTACCAGATGATAAGATGGCAGAGCGGTCTCAGGCGTTGCGTTCAGGTCGCAGTCTCCCCAGGAGGCGTGGGTTCGAATCCCACCTCAGACAGAGCCCATTGAAAGTACCAAGCAAGAACAAAGCAAACACATTCAAGAGAGCATTACCAGGTGTCAGGATGGCGGAGCGGTCTAAGGCGTTGCGTTCAGGTCGCAGTCTCCCCAGGAGGCGTGGGTTCGAATCCCGCCTCAGAAAGAGCCCATTGAAAGTACCAAGCAAGAACAAAGCAAACACAGTCAAGAGAGCAGTACCAGTTGCCAGGATTGCAGAGCGGTCAAAGGCGTTGCGTTCAGGTCGCAGTCTCCCCTGGAGGCGTGGGTTCGAATACCGCCTCAGACAGAACCGATTGAAAGTACCAAGCAAAAACAAAGCAAACACAGTCAAGAGAGCATTACCAGGTGCCAGGATGGCGGAGCGGTCTAAGGCGTTGCGTTCAGGTCGCAGTCTCCCCAGGAGGCGTGGGTTCGAATCCCACCTCAGACAGTGCCCATTGAAAGTACCAAGCAAGAACAAAGTAAACACAGTCAAGAGAGCATTACCAGTTGCCAGGATGGCGGAGCGGTCTAAAGCGTTGTGTTCAGGTCGCAGTCTCCCCAGGAAGCGTGGGTTTGAATCCCACCTCAGACAGAGCCCATTGAAAGTACCAAGCAAGAACAAAGCAAACACATTCAAGAGAGCATTACCAGGTGCCAGGATGGCGGAGCGGTCTAAGGCGTTGCGTTCAGGTCGCAGTCTCCCCAGGAGGCGTGGGTTCGAATCCCGCCTCAGACAGAGCCCATTGAAAGTACCAAGCAAGAACAAAGCAAGCACATTCAAGAGAGCATTACCAGGTGCCAGGATGGCGGAGCGGTCTAAGGCGTTGTGTTCAGGTCGCAGTCTCCCCAGGAGGCGTGGGTTCGAATCCCGCCTCAGAAAGAGACCATTGAAAGTACCAAGCAAGAACAAAGCAAACACAGTCAAGAGAGCATTACCAGTTGCCAGGATTGCAGAGCGGTCTAAGGCGTTGCGTTCAGGTCGCAGTCTCCCCAGGAGGCGTGGGTTCGAATCCCGCCTCAGACAGAGCCCATTGAAAGTACCAAGCAATAACAAAGGAAACACGGTCAAGAGAGCATTACCAGTTGCCAGGATGGCGGAGCGGTCTAAGGCGTTGCGTTCAGGTCGCAGTCTCCCCAGGAGGCGTGTGTTCGAATCCCACCTCAGACAGAGCCCATTGAAAGTACCAAGTAATAACAAAGGAAACACGGTCAAGAGAGCATTACCAGTTGCCAGGATGGCGGAGCAGTCTCAGGCGTTGCGTTCAGGTCGCAGTCTCCCCAGGAGGCGTGGGTTCGAATCCCACCTCAGACAGAGCCCATTGAAAGTACCAAGCAAGAACAGAGCAAACACAGTCAAGAGAGCATTACCAGATGATAAGATGGCAGAGCGGTCTCAGGCGTTGCGTTCAGGTCGCAGTCTCCCCAGGAGGCGTGGGTTCGAATCCCACCTCAGACAGTGCCCATTGAAAGTACCAAGCAAGAACAAAGCAAACACAGTCAAGAGAGCATTACCAGATGATAAGATGGCGGAACGGTCTCAGGCGTTGCGTTCAGGTCGCAGTCTCCCCAGGAGGCGTGTGTTCGAATCCCACCTCAGACAGAGCCCATTGAAAGTACCAAGCAATAACAAAGGAAACACGGTCAAGAGAGCATTACCAGTTGCCAGGATGGCGGAGCGGTCTAAGGCGTTGCGTTCAGGTCGCAGTCTCCCCTGGAGGCGTGGGTTCGAATCCCGCCTCAGACAGAGCCCATTGAAAGTACCAAGCAAAAACAAAGCAAACACGGTCAAGAGAGCATTACCAGTTGCCAGGATGGCGGAGCGGTCTAAGGCGTTGCGTTCAGGTCGCAGTCTCCCCAGGAGGCGTGGGTTCGAATCCCACCTCAGACAGAGCCCATTGAAAGTACCAAGCAAGAACAGAGCAAACACAGTCAAGAGAGCATTACCAGATGATAAGATGGCAGAGCGGTCTCAGGCGTTGCGTTCAGGTCGCAGTCTCCCCAGGAGGCGTGGGTTCGAATCCCACCTCAGACAGAGCCCATTGAAAGTACCAAGCAAGAACAAAGCAAACACATTCAAGAGAGCATTACCAGGTGTCAGGATGGCGGAGCGGTCTAAGGCGTTGCGTTCAGGTCGCAGTCTCCCCAGGAGGCGTGGGTTCGAATCCCGCCTCAGAAAGAGCCCATTGAAAGTACCAAGCAAGAACAAAGCAAACACAGTCAAGAGAGCAGTACCAGTTGCCAGGATTGCAGAGCGGTCTAAGGCGTTGCGTTCAGGTCGCAGTCTCCCCTGGAGGCGTGGGTTCGAATACCGCCTCAGACAGAACCGATTGAAAGTACCAAGCAAAAACAAAGCAAACACAGTCAAGAGAGCATTACCAGGTGCCAGGATGGCGGAGCGGTCTAAGGCGTTGCGTTCAGGTCGCAGTCTCCCCAGGAGGCGTGGGTTCGAATCCCACCTCAGACAGTGCCCATTGAAAGTACCAAGCAAGAACAAAGTAAACACAGTCAAGAGAGCATTACCAGTTGCCAGGATGGCGGAGCGGTCTAAAGCGTTGCGTTCAGGTCGCAGTCTCCCCAGGAAGCGTGGGTTTGAATCCCACCTCAGACAGAGCCCATTGAAAGTACCAAGCAAGAACAAAGCAAACACATTCAAGAGAGCATTACCAGGTGCCAGGATGGCGGAGCGGTCTAAGGCGTTGCGTTCAGGTCGCAGTCTCCCCAGGAGGCGTGGGTTCGAATCCCGCCTCAGACAGAGCCCATTGAAAGTACCAAGCAAGAACAAAGCAAGCACATTCAAGAGAGCATTACCAGGTGCCAGGATGGCGGAGCGGTCTAAGGCGTTGTGTTCAGGTCGCAGTCTCCCCAGGAGGCGTGGGTTTGAATCCCACCTCAGACAGTACCCATTGAAAGTACCAAGCAAGAACAAAGGAAACACGGTCAAGAGAGCATTACCAGTTGCCAGGATGGCGGAGCGGTCTAAGGCGTTGCGTTCAGGTCGCAGTCTCCCCAGGAGGCGTGGGTTCGAATCCCACCTCAGACAGTGCCCATTGAAAGTACCAAGCAAGAACAAAGCAAACACAGTCAAGAGAGCATTACCAGTTGCCAGGATGGCGGAGCGGTCTAAGGCGTTGCGTTCAGGTCGCAGTCTCCCCAGGAGGCGTGGGTTCGAATCCCGCCTCAGACAGAGCCCATTGAAAGTACCAAGCAAGAACAAAGCAAGCACATTCAAGAGAGCATTACCAGGTGCCAGGATGGCGGAGCGGTCTAAGGCGTTGTGTTCAGGTCGCAGTCTCCCCAGGAGGCGTGGGTTTGAATCCCACCTCAGACAGTACCCATTGAAAGTACCAAGCAAGAACAAAGGAAACACGGTCAAGAGAGCATTACCAGTTGCCAGGATGGCGGAGCGGTCTAAGGCGTTGCGTTCAGGTCGCAGTCTCCCCAGGAGGCGTGGGTTCGAATCCCACCTCAGACAGTGCCCATTAAAAGTACCAAGCAAGAACAAAGGAAACACGGTCAAGAGAGCATTACCAGTTGCCAGGATGGCGGAGCGGTCTAAGGCGTTGCGTTCAGGTCGCAGTCTCCCCAGGAGGCGTGGGTTCGAATCCCACCTCAGACAGAGCCCATTGAAAGTACCAAGCAAGAACAGAGCAAACACAGTCAAGAGAGCATTACCAGATGATAAGATGGCAGAGCGGTCTCAGGCGTTGCGTTCAGGTCGCAGTCTCCCCAGGAGGCGTGGGTTCGAATCCCACCTCAGACAGAGCCCATTGAAAGTACCAAGCAAGAACAAAGCAAACACATTCAAGAGAGCATTACCAGGTGTCAGGATGGCGGAGCGGTCTAAGGCGTTGCGTTCAGGTCGCAGTCTCCCCAGGAGGCGTGGGTTCGAATCCCGCCTCAGAAAGAGCCCATTGAAAGTACCAAACAAGAACAAAGCAAACACAGTCAAGAGAGCAGTACCAGTTGCCAGGATTGCAGAGCGGTCAAAGGCGTTGCGTTCAGGTCGCAGTCTCCCCTGGAGGCGTGGGTTCGAATACCGCCTCAGACAGAACCGATTGAAAGTACCAAGCAAAAACAAAGCAAACACAGTCAAGAGAGCATTACCAGGTGCCAGGATGGCGGAGCGGTCTAAAGCGTTGTGTTCAGGTCGCAGTCTCCCCAGGAAGCGTGGGTTTGAATCCCACCTCAGACAGAGCCCATTGAAAGTACCAAGCAAGAACAAAGCAAACACATTCAAGAGAGCATTACCAGGTGCCAGGATGGCGGAGCGGTCTAAGGCGTTGCGTTCAGGTCGCAGTCTCCCCAGGAGGCGTGGGTTCGAATCCCGCCTCAGACAGAGCCCATTGAAAGTACCAAGCAAGAACAAAGCAAGCACATTCAAGAGAGCATTACCAGGTGCCAGGATGGCGGAGCGGTCTAAGGCGTTGTGTTCAGGTCGCAGTCTCCCCAGGAGGCGTGGGTTCGAATCCCGCCTCAGAAAGAGACCATTGAAAGTACCAAGCAAGAACAAAGCAAACACAGTCAAGAGAGCATTACCAGTTGCCAGGATTGCAGAGCGGTCTAAGGCGTTGCGTTCAGGTCGCAGTCTCCCCAGGAGGCGTGGGTTCGAATCCCGCCTCAGACAGAGCCCATTGAAAGTACCAAGCAATAACAAAGGAAACACGGTCAAGAGAGCATTACCAGTTGCCAGGATGGCGGAGCGGTCTAAGGCGTTGCGTTCAGGTCGCAGTCTCCCCAGGAGGCGTGTGTTCGAATCCCACCTCAGACAGAGCCCATTGAAAGTACCAAGTAATAACAAAGGAAACACGGTCAAGAGAGCATTACCAGTTGCCAGGATGGCGGAGCAGTCTCAGGCGTTGCGTTCAGGTCGCAGTCTCCCCAGGAGGCGTGGGTTCGAATCCCACCTCAGACAGAGCCCATTGAAAGTACCAAGCAAGAACAGAGCAAACACAGTCAAGAGAGCATTACCAGATGATAAGATGGCAGAGCGGTCTCAGGCGTTGCGTTCAGGTCGCAGTCTCCCCAGGAGGCGTGGGTTCGAATCCCACCTCAGACAGTGCCCATTGAAAGTACCAAGCAAGAACAAAGCAAACACAGTCAAGAGAGCATTACCAGATGATAAGATGGCGGAACGGTCTCAGGCGTTGCGTTCAGGTCGCAGTCTCCCCAGGAGGCGTGTGTTCGAATCCCACCTCAGACAGAGCCCATTGAAAGTACCAAGCAATAACAAAGGAAACACGGTCAAGAGAGCATTACCAGTTGCCAGGATGGCGGAGCGGTCTAAGGCGTTGCGTTCAGGTCGCAGTCTCCCCTGGAGGCGTGGGTTCGAATCCCGCCTCAGACAGAGCCCATTGAAAGTACCAAGCAAAAACAAAGCAAACACGGTCAAGAGAGCATTACCAGTTGCCAGGATGGCGGAGCGGTCTAAGGCGTTGCGTTCAGGTCGCAGTCTCCCCAGGAGGCGTGGGTTCGAATCCCACCTCAGACAGAGCCCATTGAAAGTACCAAGCAAGAACAGAGCAAACACAGTCAAGAGAGCATTACCAGATGATAAGATGGCAGAGCGGTCTCAGGCGTTGCGTTCAGGTCGCAGTCTCCCCAGGAGGCGTGGGTTCGAATCCCACCTCAGACAGAGCCCATTGAAAGTACCAAGCAAGAACAAAGCAAACACATTCAAGAGAGCATTACCAGGTGTCAGGATGGCGGAGCGGTCTAAGGCGTTGCGTTCAGGTCGCAGTCTCCCCAGGAGGCGTGGGTTCGAATCCCGCCTCAGAAAGAGCCCATTGAAAGTACCAAGCAAGAACAAAGCAAACACAGTCAAGAGAGCAGTACCAGTTGCCAGGATGGCGGAGCGGTCTAAAGCGTTGCGTTCAGGTCGCAGTCTCCCCAGGAAGCGTGGGTTTGAATCCCGCCTCAGACAGAGCCCATTGAAAGTACCAAGCAAGAACAAAGCAAACACATTCAAGAGAGCATTACCAGGTGCCAGGATGGCGGAGCGGTCTAAGGCGTTGCGTTCAGGTCGCAGTCTCCCCAGGAGGCGTGGGTTCGAATCCCGCCTCAGACAGAGCCCATTGAAAGTACCAAGCAAGAACAAAGCAAGCACATTCAAGAGAGCATTACCAGGTGCCAGGATGGCGGAGCGGTCTAAGGCGTTGTGTTCAGGTCGCAGTCTCCCCAGGAGGCGTGGGTTTGAATCCCACCTCAGACAGTACCCATTGAAAGTACCAAGCAAGAACAAAGGAAACACGGTCAAGAGAGCATTACCAGTTGCCAGGATGGCGGAGCGGTCTAAGGCGTTGCGTTCAGGTCGCAGTCTCCCCAGGAGTCGTGGGTTCGAATCCCACCTCAGACAGTGCCCATTGAAAGTACCAAGCAAGAACAAAGCAAACACAGTCAAGAGAGCATTACCAGTTGCCAGGATGGCGGAGCGGTCTAAGGCGTTGCGTTCAGGTCGCAGTCTCCCCAGGAGGCGTGGGTTCGAATCCCGCCTCAGACAGAGCCCATTGAAAGTACCAAGCAAGAACAAAGCAAGCACATTCAAGAGAGCATTACCAGGTGCCAGGATGGCGGAGCGGTCTAAGGCGTTGTGTTCAGGTCGCAGTCTCCCCAGGAGGCGTGGGTTTGAATCCCACCTCAGACAGTACCCATTGAAAGTACCAAGCAAGAACAAAGGAAACACGGTCAAGAGAGCATTACCAGTTGCCAGGATGGCGGAGCGGTCTAAGGCGTTGCGTTCAGGTCGCAGTCTCCCCAGGAGGCGTGGGTTCGAATCCCACCTCAGACAGTGCCCATTAAAAGTACCAAGCAAGAACAAAGCAAACACAGTCAAGAGAGCATTACCAGTTGCCAGGATGGCGGAGCGGTCTAAGGCGTTGCGTTCAGGTCGCAGTCTCCCCAGGAGGCGTGGGTTCGAATCCCGCCTCAGACAGAGCCCATTGAAAGTACCAAGCAAGAACAAAGCAAACACATTCAAGAGAGCATTACCAGGTGCCAGGATGGCGGAGCGGTCTAAGGCGTTGCGTTCAGGTCGCAGTCTCCCCAGGAGGCGTGGGTTGAATCCCGCCTCAGAAAGAGCCCATTGAAAGTACCAAGCAAGAACAAAGCAAACACAGTCAAGAGAGCATTACCAGTTGCCAGGATTGCAGAGCGGTCTAAGGCGCTGCGTTCAGGTCGCAGTCTCCCCAGGAGGCGTGGGTTCGAATCCCGCCTCAGACAGAGCCCATTGAAAGTACCAAGCAAGAACAAAGCAAACACATTCAAGAGAGCATTACCAGGTGCCAGGATGGCGGAGCGGTCTAAAGCGTTGCGTTCAGGTCGCAGTCTCCCCAGGAAGCGTGGGTTCGAATCCCACCTCAGACAGTGCCCATTGAAAGTACCAAGCAAGAACAAAGCAAACACAGTCAAGAGAGCATTACCAGTTGCCAGGATGGCGGAGCGGTCTAAGGCGTTGCGTTCAGGTCGCAGTCTCCCCAGGAGGCGTGGGTTCGAATCCCGCCTCAGACAGAGCCCATTGAAAGTACCAAGCAAGAACAAAGCAAGCACATTCAAGAGAGCATTACCAGGTGCCAGGATGGCGGAGCGGTCTAAGGCGTTGTGTTCAGGTCGCAGTCTCCCCAGGAGGCGTGGGTTTGAATCCCACCTCAGACAGTACCCATTGAAAGTACCAAGCAAGAACAAAGGAAACACGGTCAAGTGAGCATTACCAGTTGCCAGGATGGCGGAGCGGTCTAAGGCGTTGCGTTCAGGTCGCAGTCTCCCCTGGAGGCGTGGGTTCGAATCCCGCCTCAGACAGAGCCCATTGAAAGTACCAAGCAAAAACAAAGGAAACACGGTCAAGAGAGCATTACCAGTTGCCAGGATGGCGGAGCGGTCTAAGGCGTTGCGTTCAGGTCGCAGTCTCCCCTGGAGGCGTGGGTTCGAATCCCGCCTCAGACAGAGCCCATTGAAAGTACCAAGCAAAAACAAAGCAAACACGGTCAAGAGAGCATTACCAGTTGCCAGGATGGCGGAGCGGTCTAAGGCGCTGCGTTCAGGTCGCAGTCTCCCCAGGAGGCGTTTGTTCGAATCCCACCTCAGACAGAGCCCATTGAAAGTACCAAGCAATAACAAAGGAAACACGGTCAAGAGAGCATTACCAGTTGCCAGGATGGCGGAGCGGTCTAAGGCGTTGCGTTCAGGTCGCAGTCTCCCCAGGAGGCGTGGGTTCGAATCCCACCTCAGACAGAGCCCATTGAAAGTACCAAGCAAGAACAGAGCAAACACAGTCAAGAGAGCATTACCAGATGATAAGATGGCAGAGCGGTCTCAGGCGTTGCGTTCAGGTCGCAGTCTCCCCAGGAGGCGTGGGTTCGAATCCCACCTCAGACAGAGCCCATTGAAAGTACCAAGCAAGAACAAAGCAAACACATTCAAGAGAGCATTACCAGGTGTCAGGATGGCGGAGCGGTCTAAGGCGTTGCGTTCAGGTCGCAGTCTCCCCAGGAGGCGTGGGTTCGAATCCCGCCTCAGAAAGAGCCCATTGAAAGTACCAAGCAAGAACAAAGCAAACACAGTCAAGAGAGCAGTACCAGTTGCCAGGATTGCAGAGCGGTCAAAGGCGTTGCGTTCAGGTCGCAGTCTCCCCTGGAGGCGTGGGTTCGAATACCGCCTCAGACAGAACCGATTGAAAGTACCAAGCAAAAACAAAGCAAACACAGTCAAGAGAGCATTACCAGGTGCCAGGATGGCGGAGCGGTCTAAGGCGTTGCGTTCAGGTCGCAGTCTCCCCAGGAGGCGTGGGTTCGAATCCCACCTCAGACAGTGCCCATTGAAAGTACCAAGCAAGAACAAAGTAAACACAGTCAAGAGAGCATTACCAGTTGCCAGGATGGCGGAGCGGTCTAAAGCGTTGCGTTCAGGTCGCAGTCTCCCCAGGAAGCGTGGGTTTGAATCCCACCTCAGACAGAGCCCATTGAAAGTACCAAGCAAGAACAAAGCAAACACATTCAAGAGAGCATTACCAGGTGCCAGGATGGCGGAGCGGTCTAAGGCGTTGCGTTCAGGTCGCAGTCTCCCCAGGAGGCGTGGGTTCGAATCCCGCCTCAGACAGAGCCCATTGAAAGTACCAAGCAAGAACAAAGCAAGCACATTCAAGAGAGCATTACCAGGTGCCAGGATGGCGGAGCGGTCTAAGGCGTTGTGTTCAGGTCGCAGTCTCCCCAGGAGGCGTGGGTTCGAATCCCGCCTCAGAAAGAGACCATTGAAAGTACCAAGCAAGAACAAAGCAAACACAGTCAAGAGAGCATTACCAGTTGCCAGGATTGCAGAGCGGTCTAAGGCGTTGCGTTCAGGTCGCAGTCTCCCCAGGAGGCGTGGGTTCGAATCCCGCCTCAGACAGAGCCCATTGAAAGTACCAAGCAATAACAAAGGAAACACGGTCAAGAGAGCATTACCAGTTGCCAGGATGGCGGAGCGGTCTAAGGCGTTGCGTTCAGGTCGCAGTCTCCCCAGGAGGCGTGTGTTCGAATCCCACCTCAGACAGAGCCCATTGAAAGTACCAAGTAATAACAAAGGAAACACGGTCAAGAGAGCATTACCAGTTGCCAGGATGGCGGAGCAGTCTCAGGCGTTGCGTTCAGGTCGCAGTCTCCCCAGGAGGCGTGGGTTCGAATCCCACCTCAGACAGAGCCCATTGAAAGTACCAAGCAAGAACAGAGCAAACACAGTCAAGAGAGCATTACCAGATGATAAGATGGCAGAGCGGTCTCAGGCGTTGCGTTCAGGTCGCAGTCTCCCCAGGAGGCGTGGGTTCGAATCCCACCTCAGACAGTGCCCATTGAAAGTACCAAGCAAGAACAAAGCAAACACAGTCAAGAGAGCATTACCAGATGATAAGATGGCGGAACGGTCTCAGGCGTTGCGTTCAGGTCGCAGTCTCCCCAGGAGGCGTGTGTTCGAATCCCACCTCAGACAGAGCCCATTGAAAGTACCAAGCAATAACAAAGGAAACACGGTCAAGAGAGCATTACCAGTTGCCAGGATGGCGGAGCGGTCTAAGGCGTTGCGTTCAGGTCGCAGTCTCCCCTGGAGGCGTGGGTTCGAATCCCGCCTCAGACAGAGCCCATTGAAAGTACCAAGCAAAAACAAAGCAAACACGGTCAAGAGAGCATTACCAGTTGCCAGGATGGCGGAGCGGTCTAAGGCGTTGCGTTCAGGTCGCAGTCTCCCCAGGAGGCGTGGGTTCGAATCCCACCTCAGACAGAGCCCATTGAAAGTACCAAGCAAGAACAGAGCAAACACAGTCAAGAGAGCATTACCAGATGATAAGATGGCAGAGCGGTCTCAGGCGTTGCGTTCAGGTCGCAGTCTCCCCAGGAGGCGTGGGTTCGAATCCCACCTCAGACAGAGCCCATTGAAAGTACCAAGCAAGAACAAAGCAAACACATTCAAGAGAGCATTACCAGGTGTCAGGATGGCGGAGCGGTCTAAGGCGTTGCGTTCAGGTCGCAGTCTCCCCAGGAGGCGTGGGTTCGAATCCCGCCTCAGAAAGAGCCCATTGAAAGTACCAAGCAAGAACAAAGCAAACACAGTCAAGAGAGCAGTACCAGTTGCCAGGATTGCAGAGCAGTCTAAGGCGTTGCGTTCAGGTCGCAGTCTCCCCTGGAGGCGTGGGTTCGAATACCGCCTCAGACAGAACCGATTGAAAGTACCAAGCAAAAACAAAGCAAACACAGTCAAGAGAGCATTACCAGGTGCCAGGATGGCGGAGCGGTCTAAGGCGTTGCGTTCAGGTCGCAGTCTCCCCAGGAGGCGTGGGTTCGAATCCCACCTCAGACAGTGCCCATTGAAAGTACCAAGCAAGAACAAAGTAAACACAGTCAAGAGAGCATTACCAGTTGCCAGGATGGCGGAGCGGTCTAAAGCGTTGCGTTCAGGTCGCAGTCTCCCCAGGAAGCGTGGGTTTGAATCCCACCTCAGACAGAGCCCATTGAAAGTACCAAGCAAGAACAAAGCAAACACATTCAAGAGAGCATTACCAGGTGCCAGGATGGCGGAGCGGTCTAAGGCGTTGCGTTCAGGTCGCAGTCTCCCCAGGAGGCGTGGGTTCGAATCCCGCCTCAGACAGAGCCCATTGAAAGTACCAAGCAAGAACAAAGCAAGCACATTCAAGAGAGCATTACCAGGTGCCAGGATGGCGGAGCGGTCTAAGGCGTTGTGTTCAGGTCGCAGTCTCCCCAGGAGGCGTGGGTTCGAATCCCGCCTCAGAAAGAGACCATTGAAAGTACCAAGCAAGAACAAAGCAAACACAGTCAAGAGAGCATTACCAGTTGCCAGGATTGCAGAGCGGTCTAAGGCGCTGCGTTCAGGTCGCAGTCTCCCCAGGAGGCGTGGGTTCGAATCCCGCCTCAGACAGAGCCCATTGAAAGTACCAAGCAATAACAAAGGAAACACGGTCAAGAGAGCATTACCAGTTGCCAGGATGGCGGAGCGGTCTAAGGCGTTGCGTTCAGGTCGCAGTCTCCCCAGGAGGCGTGTGTTCGAATCCCACCTCAGACAGAGCCCATTGAAAGTACCAAGTAATAACAAAGGAAACACGGTCAAGAGAGCATTACCAGTTGCCAGGATGGCGGAGCGGTCTCAGGCGTTGCGTTCAGGTCGCAGTCTCCCCAGGAGGCGTGGGTTCGAATCCCACCTCAGACAGTGCCCATTGAAAGTACCAAGCAAGAACAAAGCAAACACAGTCAAGAGAGCATTACCAGATGATAAGATGGCGGAACGGTCTCAGGCGTTGCGTTCAGGTCGCAGTCTCCCCAGGAGGCGTGGGTTCGAATCCCACCTCAGACAGTGCCCATTGAAAGTACCAAGCAAGAACAAAGCAAACACAGTCAAGAGAGCAGTACCAGTTGCCAGGATTGCAGAGCGGTCTAAGGCGTTGCGTTCAGGTCGCAGTCTCCCCTGGAGGCGTGGGTTCGAATACCGCCTCAGACAGAGCCCATTGAAAGTACCAAGCAAAAACAAAGCAAACACAGTCAAGAGAGCATTACCAGGTGCCAGGATGGCGGAGCGGTCTAAGGCGTTGCGTTCAGGTCGCAGTCTCCCCAGGAGGCGTGGGTTCGAATCCCACCTCAGACAGTGCCCATTGAAAGTACCAAGCAAGAACAAAGTAAACACAGTCAAGAGAGCATTACCAGTTGCCAGGATGGCGGAGCGGTCTAAAGCGTTGCGTTCAGGTCGCAGTGTCCCCAGGAAGCGTGGGTTCGAATCCCACCTCAGACAGAGCCCATTGAAAGTACCAAGCAAGAACAAAGCAAGCACATTCAAGAGAGCATTACCAGGTGCCAGGATGGCGGAGCGGTCTAAGGCGTTGTGTTCAGGTCGCAGTCTCCCCAGGAGGCGTGGGTTTGAATCCCACCTCAGACAGTACCCATTGAAAGTACCAAGCAAGAACAAAGGAAACACGGTCAAGAGAGCATTACCAGTTGCCAGGATGGCGGAGCGGTCTAAGGCGTTGCGTTCAGGTCGCAGTCTCCCCAGGAGGCGTGGGTTCGAATCCCACCTCAGACAGTGCCCATTGAAAGTACCAAGCAAGAACAAAGCAAACACAGTCAAGAGAGCATTACCAGTTGCCAGGATGGCGGAGCGGTCTAAGGCGTTGCGTTCAGGTCGCAGTCTCCCCAGGAGGCGTGGGTTCGAATCCCGCCTCAGACAGAGCCCATTGAAAGTACCAAGCAAGAACAAAGCAAGCACATTCAAGAGAGCATTACCAGGTGCCAGGATGGCGGAGCGGTCTAAGGCGTTGTGTTCAGGTCGCAGTCTCCCCAGGAGGCGTGGGTTTGAATCCCACCTCAGACAGTACCCATTGAAAGTACCAAGCAAGAACAAAGGAAACACGGTCAAGAGAGCATTACCAGTTGCCAGGATGGCGGAGCGGTCTAAGGCGTTGCGTTCAGGTCGCAGTCTCCCCAGGAGGCGTGGGTTCGAATCCCACCTCAGACAGTGCCCATTAAAAGTACCAAGCAAGAACAAAGCAAACACAGTCAAGAGAGCATTACCAGTTGCCAGGATGGCGGAGCGGTCTAAGGCGTTGCGTTCAGGTCGCAGTCTCCCCAGGAGGCGTGGGTTCGAATCCCGCCTCAGACAGAGCCCATTGAAAGTACCAAGCAAGAACAAAGCAAACACATTCAAGAGAGCATTACCAGGTGCCAGGATGGCGGAGCGGTCTAAGGCGTTGCGTTCAGGTCGCAGTCTCCCCAGGAGGCGTGGGTTGAATCCCGCCTCAGAAAGAGCCCATTGAAAGTACCAAGCAAGAACAAAGCAAACACAGTCAAGAGAGCATTACCAGTTGCCAGGATTGCAGAGCGGTCTAAGGCGCTGCGTTCAGGTCGCAGTCTCCCCAGGAGGCGTGGGTTCGAATCCCGCCTCAGACAGAGCCCATTGAAAGTACCAAGCAAGAACAAAGCAAACACATTCAAGAGAGCATTACCAGGTGCCAGGATGGCGGAGCGGTCTAAAGCGTTGCGTTCAGGTCGCAGTCTCCCCAGGAAGCGTGGGTTCGAATCCCACCTCAGACAGTGCCCATTGAAAGTACCAAGCAAGAACAAAGCAAACACAGTCAAGAGAGCATTACCAGTTGCCAGGATGGCGGAGCGGTCTAAGGCGTTGCGTTCAAGTCGCAGTCTCCCCAGGAGGCGTGGGTTCGAATCCCGCCTCAGACAGAGCCCATTGAAAGTACCAAGCAAGAACAAAGCAAGCACATTCAAGAGAGCATTACCAGGTGCCAGGATGGCGGAGCGGTCTAAGGCGTTGTGTTCAGGTCGCAGTCTCCCCAGGAGGCGTGGGTTTGAATCCCACCTCAGACAGTACCCATTGAAAGTACCAAGCAAGAACAAAGGAAACACGGTCAAGAGAGCATTACCAGTTGCCAGGATGGCGGAGCGGTCTAAGGCGTTGCGTTCAGGTCGCAGTCTCCCCAGGAGGCGTGGGTTCGAATCCCACCTCAGACAGTGCCCATTAAAAATACCAAGCAAGAACAAAGCAAACACAGTCAAGAGAGCATTACCAGTTGCCAGGATGGCGGAGCGGTCTAAGGCGTTGCGTTCAGGTCGCAGTCTCCCCAGGAGGCGTGGGTTCGAATCCCGCCTCAGACAGAGCCCATTGAAAGTACCAAGCAAGAACAAAGCAAACACATTCAAGAGAGCATTACCAGGTGCCAGGATGGCGGAGCGGTCTAAGGCGTTGCGTTCAGGTCGCAGTCTCCCCAGGAGGCGTGGGTTGAATCCCGCCTCAGAAAGAGCCCATTGAAAGTACCAAGCAAGAACAAAGCAAACACAGTCAAGAGAGCATTACCAGTTGCCAGGATTGCAGAGCGGTCTAAGGCGCTGCGTTCAGGTCGCAGTCTCCCCAGGAGGCGTGGGTTCGAATCCCGCCTCAGACAGAGCCCATTGAAAGTACCAAGCAAGAACAAAGCAAACACATTCAAGAGAGCATTACCAGGTGCCAGGATGGCGGAGCGGTCTAAGGCGCTGCGTTCAGGTCGCAGTCTCCCCAGGAGGCGTGTGTTCGAATCCCACCTCAGACAGAGCCCATTGAAAGTACCAAGCAATAACAAAGGAAACACGGTCAAGAGAGCATTACCAGTTGCCAGGATGGCGGAGCGGTCTAAGGCGTTGCGTTCAGGTCGCAGTCTCCCCTGGAGGCGTGGGTTCGAATCCCGCCTCAGACAGAGCCCATTGAAAGTACCAAGCAAAAACAAAGCAAACACGGTCAAGAGAGCATTACCAGTTGCCAGGATGGCGGAGCGGTCTAAGGCGCTGCGTTCAGGTCGCAGTCTCCCCAGGAGGCGTGTGTTCGAATCCCACCTCAGACAGAGCCCATTGAAAGTACCAAGCAATAACAAAGGAAACACGGTCAAGAGAGCATTACCAGTTGCCAGGATGGCGGAGCGGTCTAAGGCGTTGCGTTCAGGTCGCAGTCTCCCCAGGAGGCGTGGGTTCGAATCCCACCTCAGACAGAGCCCATTGAAAGTACCAAGCAAGAACAGAGCAAACACAGTCAAGAGAGCATTACCAGATGATAAGATGGCAGAGCGGTCTCAGGCGTTGCGTTCAGGTCGCAGTCTCCCCAGGAGGCGTGGGTTCGAATCCCGCCTCAGACAGAGCCCATTGAAAGTACCAAGCAATAACAAAGGAAACACGGTCAAGAGAGCATTACCAGTTGCCAGGATGGCGGAGCGGTCTAAGGCGTTGCGTTCAGGTCGCAGTCTCCCCAGGAGGCGTGTGTTCGAATCCCACCTCAGACAGAGCCCATTGAAAGTACCAAGTAATAACAAAGGAAACACGGTCAAGAGAGCATTACCAGTTGCCAGGATGGCGGAGCAGTCTCAGGCGTTGCGTTCAGGTCGCAGTCTCCCCAGGAGGCGTGGGTTCGAATCCCACCTCAGACAGAGCCCATTGAAAGTACCAAGCAAGAACAGAGCAAACACAGTCAAGAGAGCATTACCAGATGATAAGATGGCAGAGCGGTCTCAGGCGTTGCGTTCAGGTCGCAGTCTCCCCAGGAGGCGTGGGTTCGAATCCCACCTCAGACAGTGCCCATTGAAAGTACCAAGCAAGAACAAAGCAAACACAGTCAAGAGAGCATTACCAGATGATAAGATGGCGGAACGGTCTCAGGCGTTGCGTTCAGGTCGCAGTCTCCCCAGGAGGCGTGTGTTCGAATCCCACCTCAGACAGAGCCCATTGAAAGTACCAAGCAAAAACAAAGCAAACACGGTCAAGAGAGCATTACCAGTTGCCAGGATGGCGGAGCGGTCTAAGGCGTTGCGTTCAGGTCGCAGTCTCCCCAGGAGGCGTGGGTTCGAATCCCACCTCAGACAGAGCCCATTGAAAGTACCAAGCAAGAACAGAGCAAACACAGTCAAGAGAGCATTACCAGATGATAAGATGGCAGAGCGGTCTCAGGCGTTGCGTTCAGGTCGCAGTCTCCCCAGGAGGCGTGGGTTCGAATCCCACCTCAGACAGAGCCCATTGAAAGTACCAAGCAAGAACAAAGCAAACACATTCAAGAGAGCATTACCAAGGTGTCAGGATGGCGGAGCGGTCTAAGGCGTTGCGTTCAGGTCGCAGTCTCCCCAGGAGGCGTGGGTTCGAATCCCGCCTCAGAAAGAGCCCATTGAAAGTACCAAGCAAGAACAAAGCAAACACAGTCAAGAGAGCAGTACCAGTTGCCAGGATTGCAGAGCGGTCTAAGGCGTTGCGTTCAGGTCGCAGTCTCCCCTGGAGGCGTGGGTTCGAATACCGCCTCAGACAGAACCGATTGAAAGTACCAAGCAAAAACAAAGCAAACACAGTCAAGAGAGCATTACCAGGTGCCAGGATGGCGGAGCGGTCTAAGGCGTTGCGTTCAGGTCGCAGTCTCCCCAGGAGGCGTGGGTTCGAATCCCACCTCAGACAGTGCCCATTGAAAGTACCAAGCAAGAACAAAGTAAACACAGTCAAGAGAGCATTACCAGTTGCCAGGATGGCGGAGCGGTCTAAAGCGTTGCGTTCAGGTCGCAGTCTCCCCAGGAAGCGTGGGTTTGAATCCCACCTCAGACAGAGCCCATTGAAAGTACCAAGCAAGAACAAAGCAAACACATTCAAGAGAGCATTACCAGGTGCCAGGATGGCGGAGCGGTCTAAGGCGTTGCGTTCAGGTCGCAGTCTCCCCAGGAGGCGTGGGTTCGAATCCCGCCTCAGACAGAGCCCATTGAAAGTACCAAGCAAGAACAAAGCAAGCACATTCAAGAGAGCATTACCAGGTGCCAGGATGGCGGAGCGGTCTAAGGCGTTGTGTTCAGGTCGCAGTCTCCCCAGGAGGCGTGGGTTCGAATCCCGCCTCAGAAAGAGACCATTGAAAGTACCAAGCAAGAACAAAGCAAACACAGTCAAGAGAGCATTACCAGTTGCCAGGATTGCAGAGCGATCTAAGGCGCTGCGTTCAGGTCGCAGTCTCCCCAGGAGGCGTGGGTTCGAATCCCGCCTCAGACAGAGCCCATTGAAAGTACCAAGCAATAACAAAGGAAACACGGTCAAGAGAGCATTACCAGTTGCCAGGATGGCGGAGCGGTCTAAGGCGTTGCGTTCAGGTCGCAGTCTCCCCAGGAGGCGTGTGTTCGAATCCCACCTCAGACAGAGCCCATTGAAAGTACCAAGTAATAACAAAGGAAACACGGTCAAGAGAGCATTACCAGTTGCCAGGATGGCGGAGCGGTCTCAGGCGTTGCGTTCAGGTCGCAGTCTCCCCAGGAGGCGTGGGTTCGAATCCCACCTCAGACAGTGCCCATTGAAAGTGCCAAGCAAGAACAAAGCAAATACAGTCAAGAGAGCATTACCAGATGATAAGATGGCGGAACGGTCTCAGGCGTTGCGTTCA
Source organism: Idiotropiscis lumnitzeri (assembly GCF_059441095.1). Lineage (NCBI taxonomy): Eukaryota > Metazoa > Chordata > Actinopteri > Syngnathiformes > Syngnathidae > Idiotropiscis > Idiotropiscis lumnitzeri. The sequence continues at coordinate 99,251 of NC_142402.1, read as the reverse complement.
GGTCGCAGTCTCCCCAGGAGGCGTGGGTTCGAATCCCACCTCAGACAGTGCCCATTGAAAGTACCAAGCAAGAACAAAGCAAACACAGTCATGAGAGCAGTACCAGTTGCCAGGATTGCAGAGCGGTCTAAGGCGTTGCGTTCAGGTCGCAGTCTCCCCTGGAGGCGTGGGTTCGAATACCGCCTCAGACAGAGCCCATTGAAAGTACCAAGCAAAAACAAAGCAAACACAGTCAAGAGAGCATTACCAGGTGCCAGGATGGCGGAGCGGTCTAAGGCGTTGCGTTCAGGTCGCAGTCTCCCCAGGAGGCGTGGGTTCGAATCCCACCTCAGACAGTGCCCATTGAAAGTACCAAGCAAGAACAAAGTAAACACAGTCAAGAGAGCATTACCAGTTGCCAGGATGGCGGAGCGGTCTAAAGCGTTGCGTTCAGGTCGCAGTCTCCCCAGGAAGCGTGGGTTCGAATCCCACCTCAGACAGAGCCCATTGAAAGTACCAAGCAAGAACAAAGCAAACACATTCAAGAGAGCATTACCAGGTGCCAGGATGGCGGAGCGGTCTAAGGCGTTGCGTTCAGGTCGCAGTCTCCCCAGGAGGCGTGGGTTCGAATCCCGCCTCAGACAGAGCCCATTGAAAGTACCAAGCAAGAACAAAGCAAGCACATTCAAGAGAGCATTACCAGGTGCCAGGATGGCGGAGCGGTCTAAGGCGTTGTGTTCAGGTCGCAGTCTCCCCAGGAGGCGTGGGTTTGAATCCCACCTCAGACAGTACCCATTGAAAGTACCAAGCAAGAACAAAGGAAACACGGTCAAGAGAGCATTACCAGTTGCCAGGATGGCGGAGCGGTCTAAGGCGTTGCGTTCAGGTCGCAGTCTCCCCAGGAGGCGTGGGTTCGAATCCCACCTCAGACAGTGCCCATTGAAAGTACCAAGCAAGAACAAAGCAAACACAGTCAAGAGAGCATTACCAGTTGCCAGGATGGCGGAGCGGTCTAAGGCGTTGCGTTCAGGTCGCAGTCTCCCCAGGAGGCGTGGGTTCAAATCCCGCCTCAGACAGAGCCCATTGAAAGTACCAAGCAAGAACAAAGCAAGCACATTCAAGAGAGCATTACCAGGTGCCAGGATGGCGGAGCGGTCTAAGGCGTTGTGTTCAGGTCGCAGTCTCCCCAGGAGGCGTGGGTTTGAATCCCACCTCAGACAGTACCCATTGAAAGTACCAAGCAAGAACAAAGGAAACACGGTCAAGAGAGCATTACCAGTTGCCAGGATGGCGGAGCGGTCTAAGGCGTTGCGTTCAGGTCGCAGTCTCCCCAGGAGGCGTGGGTTCGAATCCCACCTCAGACAGTGCCCATTAAAAGTACCAAGCAAGAACAAAGCAAACACAGTCAAGAGAGCATTACCAGTTGCCAGGATGGCGGAGCGGTCTAAGGCGTTGCGTTCAGGTCGCAGTCTCCCCAGGAGGCGTGGGTTCGAATCCCGCCTCAGACAGAGCCCATTGAAAGTACCAAGCAAGAACAAAGCAAACACATTCAAGAGAGCATTACCAGGTGCCAGGATGGCGGAGCGGTCTAAGGCGTTGCGTTCAGGTCGCAGTCTCCCCAGGAGGCGTGGGTTGAATCCCGCCTCAGAAAGAGCCCATTGAAAGTACCAAGCAAGAACAAAGCAAACACAGTCAAGAGAGCATTACCAGTTGCCAGGATTGCAGAGCGGTCTAAGGCGCTGCGTTCAGGTCGCAGTCTCCCCAGGAGGCGTGGGTTCGAATCCCGCCTCAGACAGAGCCCATTGAAAGTACCAAGCAAGAACAAAGCAAACACATTCAAGAGAGCATTACCAGGTGCCAGGATGGCGGAGCGGTCTAAAGCGTTGCGTTCAGGTCGCAGTCTCCCCAGGAAGCGTGGGTTCGAATCCCACCTCAGACAGTGCCCATTGAAAGTACCAAGCAAGAACAAAGCAAACACAGTCAAGAGAGCATTACCAGTTGCCAGGATGGCGGAGCGGTCTAAGGCGTTGCGTTCAAGTCGCAGTCTCCCCAGGAGGCGTGGGTTCGAATCCCGCCTCAGACAGAGCCCATTGAAAGTACCAAGCAAGAACAAAGCAAGCACATTCAAGAGAGCATTACCAGGTGCCAGGATGGCGGAGCGGTCTAAGGCGTTGTGTTCAGGTCGCAGTCTCCCCAGGAGGCGTGGGTTTGAATCCCACCTCAGACAGTACCCATTGAAAGTACCAAGCAAGAACAAAGGAAACACGGTCAAGAGAGCATTACCAGTTGCCAGGATGGCGGAGCGGTCTAAGGCGTTGCGTTCAGGTCGCAGTCTCCCCAGGAGGCGTGGGTTCGAATCCCACCTCAGACAGTGCCCATTAAAAATACCAAGCAAGAACAAAGCAAACACAGTCAAGAGAGCATTACCAGTTGCCATGATGGCGGAGCGGTCTAAGGCGTTGCGTTCAGGTCGCAGTCTCCCCAGGAGGCGTGGGTTCGAATCCCGCCTCAGACAGAGCCCATTGAAAGTACCAAGCAAGAACAAAGCAAACACATTCAAGAGAGCATTACCAGGTGCCAGGATGGCGGAGCGGTCTAAGGCGTTGCGTTCAGGTCGCAGTCTCCCCAGGAGGCGTGGGTTGAATCCCGCCTCAGAAAGAGCCCATTGAAAGTACCAAGCAAGAACAAAGCAAACACAGTCAAGAGAGCATTACCAGTTGCCAGGATTGCAGAGCGGTCTAAGGCGCTGCGTTCAGGTCGCAGTCTCCCCAGGAGGCGTGGGTTCGAATCCCGCCTCAGACAGAGCCCATTGAAAGTACCAAGCAAGAACAAAGCAAACACATTCAAGAGAGCATTACCAGGTGCCAGGATGGCGGAGCGGTCTAAGGCGCTGCGTTCAGGTCGCAGTCTCCCCAGGAGGCGTGTGTTCGAATCCCACCTCAGACAGAGCCCATTGAAAGTACCAAGCAATAACAAAGGAAACACGGTCAAGAGAGCATTACCAGTTGCCAGGATGGCGGAGCGGTCTAAGGCGTTGCGTTCAGGTCGCAGTCTCCCCTGGAGGCGTGGGTTCGAATCCCGCCTCAGACAGAGCCCATTGAAAGTACCAAGCAAAAACAAAGCAAACACGGTCAAGAGAGCATTACCAGTTGCCAGGATGGCGGAGCGGTCTAAGGCGCTGCGTTCAGGTCGCAGTCTCCCCAGGAGGCGTGTGTTCGAATCCCACCTCAGACAGAGCCCATTGAAAGTACCAAGCAATAACAAAGGAAACACGGTCAAGAGAGCATTACCAGTTGCCAGGATGGCGGAGCGGTCTAAGGCGTTGCGTTCAGGTCGCAGTCTCCCCAGGAGGCGTGGGTTCGAATCCCACCTCAGACAGAGCCCATTGAAAGTACCAAGCAAGAACAGAGCAAACACAGTCAAGAGAGCATTACCAGATGATAAGATGGCAGAGCGGTCTCAGGCGTTGCGTTCAGGTCGCAGTCTCCCCAGGAGGCGTGGGTTCGAATCCCACCTCAGACAGAGCCCATTGAAAGTACCAAGCAAGAACAAAGCAAACACATTCAAGAGAGCATTACCAGGTGTCAGGATGGCGGAGCGGTCTAAGGCGTTGCGTTCAGGTCGCAGTCTCCCCAGGAGGCGTGGGTTCGAATCCCGCCTCAGAAAGAGCCCATTGAAAGTACCAAGCAAGAACAAAGCAAACACAGTCAAGAGAGCAGTACCAGTTGCCAGGATTGCAGAGCGGTCTAAGGCGTTGCGTTCAGGTCGCAGTCTCCCCTGGAGGCGTGGGTTCGAATACCGCCTCAGACAGAACCGATTGAAAGTACCAAGCAAAAACAAAGCAAACACAGTCAAGAGAGCATTACCAGGTGCCAGGATGGCGGAGCGGTCTAAGGCGTTGCGTTCAGGTCGCAGTCTCCCCAGGAGGCGTGGGTTCGAATCCCACCTCAGACAGTGCCCATTGAAAGTACCAAGCAAGAACAAAGTAAACACAGTCAAGAGAGCATTACCAGTTGCCAGGATGGCGGAGCGGTCTAAAGCGTTGCGTTCAGGTCGCAGTCTCCCCAGGAAGCGTGGGTTCGAATCCCGCCTCAGAAAGAGACCATTGAAAGTACCAAGCAAGAACAAAGCAAACACAGTCAAGAGAGCAATACCAGTTGCCAGGATTGCAGAGCGGTCTAAGGCGCTGCGTTCAGGTCGCAGTCTCCCCAGGAGGCGTGGGTTCGAATCCCGCCTCAGACAGAGCCCATTGAAAGTACCAAGCAATAACAAAGGAAACACGGTCAAGAGAGCATTACCAGTTGCCAGGATGGCGGAGCGGTCTAAGGCGTTGCGTTCAGGTCGCAGTCTCCCCAGGAGGCGTGTGTTCGAATCCCACCTCAGACAGAGCCCATTGAAAGTACCAAGTAATAACAAAGGAAACACGGTCAAGAGAGCATTACCAGTTGCCAGGATGGCGGAGCAGTCTCAGGCGTTGCGTTCAGGTCGCAGTCTCCCCAGGAGGCGTGGGTTCGAATCCCACCTCAGACAGAGCCCATTGAAAGTACCAAGCAAGAACAGAGCAAACACAGTCAAGAGAGCATTACCAGATGATAAGATGGCAGAGCGGTCTCAGGCGTTGCGTTCAGGTCGCAGTCTCCCCAGGAGGCGTGGGTTCGAATCCCACCTCAGACAGTGCCCATTGAAAGTACCAAGCAAGAACAAAGCAAACACAGTCAAGAGAGCATTACCAGATGATAAGATGGCGGAACGGTCTCAGGCGTTGCGTTCAGGTCGCAGTCTCCCCAGGAGGCGTGGGTTCGAATCCCACCTCAGACAGTGCCCATTGAAAGTACCAAGCAAGAACAAAGCAAACACAGTCAAGAGAGCATTACCAGTTGCCAGGATGGCGGAACGGTCTAAGGCGTTGCGTTCAGGTTGCAGTCTCCCCAGGAGGCGTGGGTTCGAATCCCACCTCAGACAGTGCCCATTGAAAGTACCAAGCAAGAACAAAGCAAACACATTCAAGAGAGCATTACCAGGTGCCAGGATTGCGGAGCGGTCTAAGGCGTTGCGTTCAGGTCGCAGTCTCCCCAGGAGGCGTGGGTTCGAATCCCGCCTCAGACAGAGCCCATTGAAAGTACCAAGCAAGAACAAAGCAAACACAGTCAAGAGAGCATTACCAGTTGCCAGGATGGCGGAGCGGTCTAAGGCGCTGCGTTCAGGTCGCAGTCTCCCCAGGAGGCGTGGGTTCGAATCCCGCCTCAGACAGAGCCCATTGAAAGTACCAAGCAAGAACAAAGCAAACACATTCAAGAGAGCATTACCAGGTGTCAGGATGGCGGAGCGGTCTAAGGCGTTGCGTTCAGGTCGCAGTCTCCCCAGGAGGCGTGGGTTCGAATCCCGCCTCAGAAAGAGCCCATTGAAAGTACCAAGCAAGAACAAAGCAAACACAGTCAAGAGAGCAATACCAGTTGCCAGGATTGCAGAGCGGTCTAAGGCGCTGCGTTCAGGTCGCAGTCTCCCCTGGAGGCGTGGGTTCGAATACCGCCTCAGACAGAACCGATTGAAAGTACCAAGCAAAAACAAAGCAAACACAGTCAAGAGAGCATTACCAGGTGCCAGGATGGCGGAGCGGTCTAAGGCGTTGCGTTCAGGTCGCAGTCTCCCCAGGAGGCGTGGGTTCGAATCCCACCTCAGACAGAGCCCATTGAAAGTACCAAGCAAGAACAAAGCAAACACATTCAAGAGAGCATTACCAGGTGTCAGGATGGCGGAGCGGTCTAAGGCGTTGCGTTCAGGTCGCAGTCTCCCCAGGAGGCGTGGGTTCGAATCCCGCCTCAGAAAGAGCCCATTGAAAGTACCAAGCAAGAACAAAGCAAACACAGTCAAGAGAGCAGTACCAGTTGCCAGGATTGCAGAGCGGTCTAAGGCGTTGCGTTCAGGTCGCAGTCTCCCCTGGAGGCGTGGGTTCGAATACCGCCTCAGACAGAACCGATTGAAAGTACCAAGCAAAAACAAAGCAAACACAGTCAAGAGAGCATTACCAGGTGCCAGGATGGCGGAGCGGTCTAAGGCGTTGCGTTCAGGTCGCAGTCTCCCCAGGAGGCGTGGGTTCGAATCCCACCTCAGACAGTGCCCATTGAAAGTACCAAGCAAGAACAAAGTAAACACAGTCAAGAGAGCATTACCAGTTGCCAGGATGGCGGAGCGGTCTAAAGCGTTGCGTTCAGGTCGCAGTCTCCCCAGGAAGCGTGGGTTCGAATCCCGCCTCAGAAAGAGACCATTGAAAGTACCAAGCAAGAACAAAGCAAACACAGTCAAGAGAGCAATACCAGTTGCCAGGATTGCAGAGCGGTCTAAGGCGCTGCGTTCAGGTCGCAGTCTCCCCAGGAGGCGTGGGTTCGAATCCCGCCTCAGACAGAGCCCATTGAAAGTACCAAGCAATAACAAAGGAAACACGGTCAAGAGAGCATTACCAGTTGCCAGGATGGCGGAGCGGTCTAAGGCGTTGCGTTCAGGTCGCAGTCTCCCCAGGAGGCGTGTGTTCGAATCCCACCTCAGACAGAGCCCATTGAAAGTACCAAGTAATAACAAAGGAAACACGGTCAAGAGAGCATTACCAGTTGCCAGGATGGCGGAGCAGTCTCAGGCGTTGCGTTCAGGTCGCAGTCTCCCCAGGAGGCGTGGGTTCGAATCCCACCTCAGACAGAGCCCATTGAAAGTACCAAGCAAGAACAGAGCAAACACAGTCAAGAGAGCATTACCAGATAATAAGATGGCAGAGCGGTCTCAGGCGTTGCGTTCAGGTCGCAGTCTCCCCAGGAGGCGTGGGTTCGAATCCCACCTCAGACAGTGCCCATTGAAAGTACCAAGCAAGAACAAAGCAAACACAGTCAAGAGAGCATTACCAGATGATAAGATGGCGGAACGGTCTCAGGCGTTGCGTTCAGGTCGCAGTCTCCCCAGGAGGCGTGGGTTCGAATCCCACCTCAGACAGTGCCCATTGAAAGTACCAAGCAAGAACAAAGCAAACACAGTCAAGAGAGCATTACCAGTTGCCAGGATGGCGGAACGGTCTAAGGCGTTGCGTTCAGGTTGCAGTCTCCCCAGGAGGCGTGGGTTCGAATCCCACCTCAGACAGTGCCCATTGAAAGTACCAAGCAAGAACAAAGCAAACACATTCAAGAGAGCATTACCAGGTGCCAGGATTGCGGAGCGGTCTAAGGCGTTGCGTTCAGGTCGCAGTCTCCCCAGGAGGCGTGGGTTCGAATCCCGCCTCAGACAGAGCCCATTGAAAGTACCAAGCAAGAACAAAGCAAACACAGTCAAGAGAGCATTACCAGTTGCCAGGATGGCGGAGCGGTCTAAGGCGCTGCGTTCAGGTCGCAGTCTCCCCAGGAGGCGTGGGTTCGAATCCCGCCTCAGACAGAGCCCATTGAAAGTACCAAGCAAGAACAAAGCAAACACATTCAAGAAAGCATTACCAGGTGCCAGGATGGCGGAGCGGTCTAAGGCGTTGCGTTCAGGTCGCAGTCTCCCCAGGAGGCGTGGGTTCGAATCCCACCTCAGACAGTGCCCATTGAAAGTACCAAGCAAGAACAAAGCAAACACAGTCAAGAGAGCATTACCAGTTGCCAGGATGGCGGAGCGGTCTAAGGCGTTGCGTTCAGGTCGCAGTCTCCCCAGGAGGCGTGGGTTCGAATCCCGCCTCAGACAGAGCCCATTGAAAGTACCAAGCAAGAACAAAGCAAACACAGTCAAGAGAGCATTACCAGTTGCAGGGATGGCAGAGCTGTCTAAGGCGCTGCGTTCAGGTCGCAGTCTCCCCAGGAGGCGTGGGTTCGAATCCCGCCTCAGACAGAGCCCATTGAAAGTACCAAGCAAGAACAAAGCAAACACATTCAAGAGAGCATTACCAGGTGCCAGGATGGCGGAGCGGTCTAAGGCGTTGCGTTCAGGTCGCAGTCTCCCCAGGAGGCGTGGTTTAGAATCCCGCCTCAGACAGAGCCCATTGAAAGTACCAAGCAAGAACAAAGCAACCACATTCAAGAGAGCATTACCAGGTGCCAGGATGGCGGAGCGGTCTAAGGCGTTGCGTTCAGGTCGCAGTCTCCCCAGGAGGCCTGGGTTCGAATCCCGCCTCAGACAGAGCCTATTGAAAGTACCAAGCAAGAACAAAGCAAACACATTCAAGAGAGCATTACCAGGTGCCAGGATGGCGGAGCGGTCTCAGGCGTTGAGTTCAGGTCGCAGTCTCCCCAGGAGGCGTGGGATCGAATCCCACCTCAGACAGAGCCAATTGAAAGTACCAAGCAAGAACAAAGCAAACACATTCAAGAGAGCATTACCAGATGATAAGATGGCAGAGCGGTCTCAGGCATTGCGTACTGGTCGCAGTCTCCCCAGGAGGCGTGGGTTCAAATCCCACCTCAGACAGTGCCCATTGAAAGTACCAAGCAAGAACAAAGCAAACACAGTCAAGAGAGCATTACCAGTTGCCAGGATGGCGGAACGGTCTAAGGCGTTGCGTTCACGTCGCAGTCTCCCCAGGAGGCGTGGGTTCGAATCCCACCTCAGACAGAGCCCATTGAAAGTACCAAGCAAGTACAAAGCAAACACAGTCAAGAGAGCATTACCAGTTGCCAGGATAGCGGAGCGGTCTAAGGTGTTGCGTTCAGGTCGCAGTCTCCCCAGGAGGCGTGGGTTCGAATCCCACCTCAGACAGTGCCCATTGAAAGTACCAAGCAAGTACAAAGCAAACACAGTCAAGAGAGCATTACCAGTTGCCAGGATAGCGGAGCGGTCTCAGGTGTTGCGTTCAGGTCGCAGTCTCCCCAGGAGGCGTGGGTTCGAATCCCACCTCAGACAGAGCCCATTGAAAGTACCAAGCAAGAACAAAGCAAACACATTCAAGAGAGCATTACCAGGTGCAAGGATGGCGGAGCGTTCAGGTCGCAGTCTCCCCAGGAGGCGTGGGTTCGAATCCCACCTCAGACAGAGCCCATTGAAGGTACCAAGCTAGAACAAAGCAAACACATTCAAGAGAGCATTACCAGGTGCCAGGATGGCGGAGCGGTCTAAGGCGTTGCGTTCAGGTCGCAGTCTCCCCAGGAGGCGTGGGTTCGAATCCCGCCTCAGACAGAGCCCATTGAAAGTACCAAGCAAGAACAAAGCAAACACAGTCAAGAGAGCATTACCAGTTGCAGGGATGGCAGAGCTGTCTAAGGCGCTGCGTTCAGGTCGCAGTCTCCCCAGGAGGCGTGGGTTCGAATCCCGCCTCAGACAGAGCCCATTGAAAGTACCAAGCAAGAACAAAGCAAACACAGTCAAGAGAGCATTACCAGTTGCAGGGATGGCAGAGCTGTCTAAGGCGCTGCGTTCAGGTCGCAGTCTCCCCAGGAGGCGTGGGTTCGAATCCCGCCTCAGACAGAGCCCATTGACAGTACCAAGCAAGAACAAAGCAAACACATTCAAGAGAGCATAACCAGGTGCCAGGATGGCGGAGCGGTCTAAGGCGTTGCGTTCAGGTCGCAGTCTCCCCAGGAGGCGTGGGTTCGAATCCCGCCTCAGACAGAGCCCATTGAAAGTACCAAGCAAGAACAAAGCAAACACAGTCAAGAGAGCATTACCAGTTGCAGGGATGGCAGAGCTGTCTAAGGCGCTGCGTTCAGGTCGCAGTCTCCCCAGGAGGCGTGGGTTTGAATCCCACCTCAGACAGTGCCCATTGAAAGTACCAAGCAAGAACAAAGCAAACACAGTCAAGAGAGCATTACCAGTTGCCAGGATGGCGGAGCGGTCTAAGGCGCTGCGTTCAGGTCGCAGTCTCCCCAGGAGGCGTGGGTTCGAATCCCACCTCAGACAGTGCCCATTGAAACTACCAAGCAAGAACAAAGCAAACACAGTCAAGAGAGCATTATCAGTTGCCAGGATGGCAAAGCGGTCTAAGGCGTTGCGTTCAGGTCGCAGTCTCCCCAGGAGGCGTGGGTTCGAATCCCACCTCAGACAGTGCCCATTGAAAGTACCAAGCAAGAACAAAGCAAACACATTCAAGAGAGCATTACTAGGTGCCAGGATGGCGGAGCGGTCTAAGGCGTTGCGTTCAGGTCGCAGTCTCCCCAGGAGGCGTGGGTTCGAATCCCACCTCAGACAGATCCCATTGAAAGTACCAAGCAAGAACAAAGCAAACACATTCAAGAGAGCATTACCAGGTGCCAGGATGGCGGAGCGGTCTAAGGCGTTGCGTTCAGGTCGCAGTCTCCCCAGGAGGCGTGGGTTCGAATCCCGCCTCAGACAGAGCCCATTGAAAGTACCAAGCAAGAACAAAGCAAGCACATTCAAGAGAGCATTACCAGGTGCCAGGATGGCGGAGCGGTCTAAGGCGTTGTGTTCAGGTCGCAGTCTCCCCAGGAGGCGTGGGTTTGAATCCCACCTCAGACAGTACCCATTGAAAGTACCAAGCAAGAACAAAGGAAACACGGTCAAGAGAGCATTACCAGTTGCCAGGATGGCGGAGCGGTCTAAGGCGTTGCGTTCAGGTCGCAGTCTCCCCAGGAGGCGTGGGTTCGAATCCCACCTCAGACAGTGCCCATTGAAAGTACCAAGCAAGAACAAAGCAAACACAGTCAAGAGAGCATTACCAGTTGCCAGGATGGCGGAGCGGTCTAAGGCGTTGCGTTCAGGTCGCAGTCTCCCCAGGAGGCGTGGGTTCGAATCCCGCCTCAGACAGAGCCCATTGAAAGTACCAAGCAAGAACAAAGCAAGCACATTCAAGAGAGCATTACCAGGTGCCAGGATGGCGGAGCAGTCTAAGGCGTTGTGTTCAGGTCGCAGTCTCCCCAGGAGGCGTGGGTTTGAATCCCACCTCAGACAGTACCCATTGAAAGTACCAAGCAAGAACAAAGGAAACACGGTCAAGAGAGCATTACCAGTTGCCAGGATGGCGGAGCGGTCTAAGGCGTTGCGTTCAGGTCGCAGTCTCCCCAGGAGGCGTGGGTTCGAATCCCACCTCAGACAGTGCCCATTAAAAGTACCAAGCAAGAACAAAGCAAACACAGTCAAGAGAGCATTACCAGTTGCCAGGATGGCGGAGCGGTCTAAGGCGTTGCGTTCAGGTCGCAGTCTCCCCAGGAGGCGTGGGTTCGAATCCCGCCTCAGACAGAGCCCATTGAAAGTACCAAGCAAGAACAAAGCAAACACATTCAAGAGAGCATTACCAGGTGCCAGGATGGCGGAGCGGTCTAAGGCGTTGCGTTCAGGTCGCAGTCTCCCCAGGAGGCGTGGGTTGAATCCCGCCTCAGAAAGAGCCCATTGAAAGTACCAAGCAAGAACAAAGCAAACACAGTCAAGAGAGCATTACCAGTTGCCAGGATTGCAGAGCGGTCTAAGGCGCTGCGTTCAGGTCGCAGTCTCCCCAGGAGGCGTGGGTTCGAATCCCGCCTCAGACAGAGCCCATTGAAAGTACCAAGCAAGAACAAAGCAAACACATTCAAGAGAGCATTACCAGGTGCCAGGATGGCGGAGCGGTCTAAAGCGTTGCGTTCAGGTCGCAGTCTCCCCAGGAAGCGTGGGTTCGAATCCCACCTCAGACAGTGCCCAATGAAAGTACCAAGCAAGAACAAAGCAAACACAGTCAAGAGAGCATTACCAGTTGCCAGGATGGCGGAGCGGTCTAAGGCGTTGCGTTCAGGTCGCAGTCTCCCCAGGAGGCGTGGGTTCGAATCCCGCCTCAGACAGAGCCCATTGAAAGTACCAAGCAAGAACAAAGCAAGCACATTCAAGAGAGCATTACCAGGTGCCAGGATGGCGGAGCGGTCTAAGGCGTTGTGTTCAGGTCGCAGTCTCCCCAGGAGGCGTGGGTTTGAATCCCACCTCAGACAGTACCCATTGAAAGTACCAAGCAAGAACAAAGGAAACACGGTCAAGAGAGCATTACCAGTTGCCAGGATGGCGGAGCGGTCTAAGGCGTTGCGTTCAGGTCGCAGTCTCCCCAGGAGGCGTGGGTTCGAATCCCACCTCAGACAGTGCCCATTAAAAGTACCAAGCAAGAACAAAGCAAACACAGTCAAGAGAGCATTACCAGTTGCCAGGATGGCGGAGCGGTCTAAGGCGTTGCGTTCAGGTCGCAGTCTCCCCAGGAGGCGTGGGTTCGAATCCCGCCTCAGACAGAGCCCATTGAAAGTACCAAGCAAGAACAAAGCAAACACATTCAAGAGAGCATTACCAGGTGCCAGGATGGCGGAGCGGTCTAAGGCGTTGCGTTCAGGTCGCAGTCTCCCCAGGAGGCGTGGGTTGAATCCCGCCTCAGAAAGAGCCCATTGAAAGTACCAAGCAAGAACAAAGCAAACACAGTCAAGAGAGCATTACCAGTTGCCAGGATTGCAGAGCGGTCTAAGGCGCTGCGTTCAGGTCGCAGTCTCCCCAGGAGGCGTGGGTTCGAATCCCACCTCAGACAGTGCCCATTGAAAGTACCAAGCAAGTACAAAGCAAACACAGTCAAGAGAGCATTACCAGTTGCCAGGATAGCGGAGCGGTCTCAGGTGTTGCGTTCAGGTCGCAGTCTCCCCAGGAGGCGTGGGTTCGAATCCCACCTCAGACAGAGCCCATTGAAAGTACCAAGCAAGAACAAAGCAAACACATTCAAGAGAGCATTACCAGGTGCAAGGATGGCGGAGCGTTCAGGTCGCAGTCTCCCCAGGAGGCGTGGGTTCGAATCCCACCTCAGACAGAGCCCATTGAAGGTACCAAGCTAGAACAAAGCAAACACATTCAAGAGAGCATTACCAGGTGCCAGGATGGCGGAGCGGTCTAAGGCGTTGCGTTCAGGTCGCAGTCTCCCCAGGAGGCGTGGGTTCGAATCCCGCCTCAGACAGAGCCCATTGAAAGTACCAAGCAAGAACAAAGCAAACACAGTCAAGAGAGCATTACCAGTTGCAGGGATGGCAGAGCTGTCTAAGGCGCTGCGTTCAGGTCGCAGTCTCCCCAGGAGGCGTGGGTTCGAATCCCGCCTCAGACAGAGCCCATTGAAAGTACCAAGCAAGAACAAAGCAAACACAGTCAAGAGAGCATTACCAGTTGCAGGGATGGCAGAGCTGTCTAAGGCGCTGCGTTCAGGTCGCAGTCTCCCCAGGAGGCGTGGGTTCGAATCCCGCCTCAGACAGAGCCCATTGACAGTACCAAGCAAGAACAAAGCAAACACATTCAAGAGAGCATAACCAGGTGCCAGGATGGCGGAGCGGTCTAAGGCGTTGCGTTCAGGTCGCAGTCTCCCCAGGAGGCGTGGGTTCGAATCCCGCCTCAGACAGAGCCCATTGAAAGTACCAAGCAAGAACAAAGCAAACACAGTCAAGAGAGCATTACCAGTTGCAGGGATGGCAGAGCTGTCTAAGGCGCTGCGTTCAGGTCGCAGTCTCCCCAGGAGGCGTGGGTTTGAATCCCACCTCAGACAGTGCCCATTGAAAGTACCAAGCAAGAACAAAGCAAACACAGTCAAGAGAGCATTACCAGTTGCCAGGATGGCGGAGCGGTCTAAGGCGCTGCGTTCAGGTCGCAGTCTCCCCAGGAGGCGTGGGTTCGAATCCCACCTCAGACAGTGCCCATTGAAACTACCAAGCAAGAACAAAGCAAACACAGTCAAGAGAGCATTATCAGTTGCCAGGATGGCAAAGCGGTCTAAGGCGTTGCGTTCAGGTCGCAGTCTCCCCAGGAGGCGTGGGTTCGAATCCCACCTCAGACAGTGCCCATTGAAAGTACCAAGCAAGAACAAAGCAAACACATTCAAGAGAGCATTACTAGGTGCCAGGATGGCGGAGCGGTCTAAGGCGTTGCGTTCAGGTCGCAGTCTCCCCAGGAGGCGTGGGTTCGAATCCCACCTCAGACAGAGCCCATTGAAAGTACCAAGCAAGAACAAAGCAAACACATTCAAGAGAGCATTACCAGGTGCCAGGATGGCGGAGCGGTCTAAGGCGTTGCGTTCAGGTCGCAGTCTCCCCAGGAGGCGTGGGTTCGAATCCCGCCTCAGACAGAGCCCATTGAAAGTACCAAGCAAGAACAAAGCAAGCACATTCAAGAGAGCATTACCAGGTGCCAGGATGGCGGAGCGGTCTAAGGCGTTGTGTTCAGGTCGCAGTCTCCCCAGGAGGCGTGGGTTTGAATCCCACCTCAGACAGTACCCATTGAAAGTACCAAGCAAGAACAAAGGAAACACGGTCAAGAGAGCATTACCAGTTGCCAGGATGGCGGAGCGGTCTAAGGCGTTGCGTTCAGGTCGCAGTCTCCCCAGGAGGCGTGGGTTCGAATCCCACCTCAGACAGTGCCCATTGAAAGTACCAAGCAAGAACAAAGCAAACACAGTCAAGAGAGCATTACCAGTTGCCAGGATGGCGGAGCGGTCTAAGGCGTTGCGTTCAGGTCGCAGTCTCCCCAGGAGGCGTGGGTTCGAATCCCGCCTCAGACAGAGCCCATTGAAAGTACCAAGCAAGAACAAAGCAAGCACATTCAAGAGAGCATTACCAGGTGCCAGGATGGCGGAGCAGTCTAAGGCGTTGTGTTCAGGTCGCAGTCTCCCCAGGAGGCGTGGGTTTGAATCCCACCTCAGACAGTACCCATTGAAAGTACCAAGCAAGAACAAAGGAAACACGGTCAAGAGAGCATTACCAGTTGCCAGGATGGCGGAGCGGTCTAAGGCGTTGCGTTCAGGTCGCAGTCTCCCCAGGAGGCGTGGGTTCGAATCCCACCTCAGACAGTGCCCATTAAAAGTACCAAGCAAGAACAAAGCAAACACAGTCAAGAGAGCATTACCAGTTGCCAGGATGGCGGAGCGGTCTAAGGCGTTGCGTTCAGGTCGCAGTCTCCCCAGGAGGCGTGGGTTCGAATCCCGCCTCAGACAGAGCCCATTGAAAGTACCAAGCAAGAACAAAGCAAACACATTCAAGAGAGCATTACCAGGTGCCAGGATGGCGGAGCGGTCTAAGGCGTTGCGTTCAGGTCGCAGTCTCCCCAGGAGGCGTGGGTTGAATCCCGCCTCAGAAAGAGCCCATTGAAAGTACCAAGCAAGAACAAAGCAAACACAGTCAAGAGAGCATTACCAGTTGCCAGGATTGCAGAGCGGTCTAAGGCGCTGCGTTCAGGTCGCAGTCTCCCCAGGAGGCGTGGGTTCGAATCCCGCCTCAGACAGAGCCCATTGAAAGTACCAAGCAAGAACAAAGCAAACACATTCAAGAGAGCATTACCAGGTGCCAGGATGGCGGAGCGGTCTAAAGCGTTGCGTTCAGGTCGCAGTCTCCCCAGGAAGCGTGGGTTCGAATCCCACCTCAGACAGTGCCCATTGAAAGTACCAAGCAAGAACAAAGCAAACACAGTCAAGAGAGCATTACCAGTTGCCAGGATGGCGGAGCGGTCTAAGGCGTTGCGTTCAGGTCGCAGTCTCCCCAGGAGGCGTGGGTTCGAATCCCGCCTCAGACAGAGCCCATTGAAAGTACCAAGCAAGAACAAAGCAAGCACATTCAAGAGAGCATTACCAGGTGCCAGGATGGCGGAGCGGTCTAAGGCGTTGTGTTCAGGTCGCAGTCTCCCCAGGAGGCGTGGGTTTGAATCCCACCTCAGACAGTACCCATTGAAAGTACCAAGCAAGAACAAAGGAAACACGGTCAAGAGAGCATTACCAGTTGCCAGGATGGCGGAGCGGTCTAAGGCGTTGCGTTCAGGTCGCAGTCTCCCCAGGAGGCGTGGGTTCGAATCCCACCTCAGACAGTGCCCATTAAAAGTACCAAGCAAGAACAAAGCAAACACAGTCAAGAGAGCATTACCAGTTGCCAGGATGGCGGAGCGGTCTAAGGCGTTGCGTTCAGGTCGCAGTCTCCCCAGGAGGCGTGGGTTCGAATCCCGCCTCAGACAGAGCCCATTGAAAGTACCAAGCAAGAACAAAGCAAACACATTCAAGAGAGCATTACCAGGTGCCAGGATGGCGGAGCGGTCTAAGGCGTTGCGTTCAGGTCGCAGTCTCCCCAGGAGGCGTGGGTTGAATCCCGCCTCAGAAAGAGCCCATTGAAAGTACCAAGCAAGAACAAAGCAAACACAGTCAAGAGAGCATTACCAGTTGCCAGGATTGCAGAGCGGTCTAAGGCGCTGCGTTCAGGTCGCAGTCTCCCCAGGAGGCGTGGGTTCGAATCCCGCCTCAGACAGAGCCCATTGAAAGTACCAAGCAAGAACAAAGCAAACACATTCAAGAGAGCATTACCAGGTGCCAGGATGGCGGAGCGGTCTAAGGCGCTGCGTTCAGGTCGCAGTCTCCCCAGGAGGCGTGTGTTCGAATCCCACCTCAGACAGAGCCCATTGAAAGTACCAAGCAATAACAAAGGAAACACGGTCAAGAGAGCATTACCAGTTGCCAGGATGGCGGAGCGGTCTAAGGCGTTGCGTTCAGGTCGCAGTCTCCCCTGGAGGCGTGGGTTCGAATCCCGCCTCAGACAGAGCCCATTGAAAGTACCAAGCAAAAACAAAGCAAACACGGTCAAGAGAGCATTACCAGTTGCCAGGATGGCGGAGCGGTCTAAGGCGTTGCGTTCAGGTCGCAGTCTCCCCAGGAGGCGTGGGTTCGAATCCCACCTCAGACAGTGCCCATTGAAAGTACCAAGCAAGAACAAAGCAAACACAGTCAAGAGAGCATTACCAGTTGCCAGGATGGCGGAGCGGTCTAAGGCGTTGCGTTCAGGTCGCAGTCTCCCCAGGAGGCGTGGGTTCAAATCCCGCCTCAGACAGAGCCCATTGAAAGTACCAAGCAAGAACAAAGCAAGCACATTCAAGAGAGCATTACCAGGTGCCAGGATGGCGGAGCGGTCTAAGGCGTTGTGTTCAGGTCGCAGTCTCCCCAGGAGGCGTGGGTTTGAATCCCACCTCAGACAGTACCCATTGAAAGTACCAAGCAAGAACAAAGGAAACACGGTCAAGAGAGCATTACCAGTTGCCAGGATGGCGGAGCGGTCTAAGGCGTTGCGTTCAGGTCGCAGTCTCCCCAGGAGGCGTGGGTTCGAATCCCACCTCAGACAGTGCCCATTAAAAGTACCAAGCAAGAACAAAGCAAACACAGTCAAGAGAGCATTACCAGTTGCCAGGATGGCGGAGCGGTCTAAGGCGTTGCGTTCAGGTCGCAGTCTCCCCAGGAGGCGTGGGTTCGAATCCCGCCTCAGACAGAGCCCATTGAAAGTACCAAGCAAGAACAAAGCAAACACATTCAAGAGAGCATTACCAGGTGCCAGGATGGCGGAGCGGTCTAAGGCGTTGCGTTCAGGTCGCAGTCTCCCCAGGAGGCGTGGGTTGAATCCCGCCTCAGAAAGAGCCCATTGAAAGTACCAAGCAAGAACAAAGCAAACACAGTCAAGAGAGCATTACCAGTTGCCAGGATTGCAGAGCGGTCTAAGGCGCTGCGTTCAGGTCGCAGTCTCCCCAGGAGGCGTGGGTTCGAATCCCGCCTCAGTCAGAGCCCATTGAAAGTACCAAGCAAGAACAAAGCAAACACATTCAAGAGAGCATTACCAGGTGCCAGGATGGCGGAGCGGTCTAAAGCGTTGCGTTCAGGTCGCAGTCTCCCCAGGAAGCGTGGGTTCGAATCCCACCTCAGACAGTGCCCATTGAAAGTACCAAGCAAGAACAAAGCAAACACAGTCAAGAGAGCATTACCAGTTGCCAGGATGGCGGAGCGGTCTAAGGCGTTGCGTTCAAGTCGCAGTCTCCCCAGGAGGCGTGGGTTCGAATCCCGCCTCAGACAGAGCCCATTGAAAGTACCAAGCAAGAACAAAGCAAGCACATTCAAGAGAGCATTACCAGGTGCCAGGATGGCGGAGCGGTCTAAGGCGTTGTGTTCAGGTCGCAGTCTCCCCAGGAGGCGTGGGTTTGAATCCCACCTCAGACAGTACCCATTGAAAGTACCAAGCAAGAACAAAGGAAACACGGTCAAGAGAGCATTACCAGTTGCCAGGATGGCGGAGCGGTCTAAGGCGTTGCGTTCAGGTCGCAGTCTCCCCAGGAGGCGTGGGTTCGAATCCCACCTCAGACAGTGCCCATTAAAAATACCAAGCAAGAACAAAGCAAACACAGTCAAGAGAGCATTACCAGTTGCCAGGATGGCGGAGCGGTCTAAGGCGTTGCGTTCAGGTCGCAGTCTCCCCAGGAGGCGTGGGTTCGAATCCCGCCTCAGACAGAGCCCATTGAAAGTACCAAGCAAGAACAAAGCAAACACATTCAAGAGAGCATTACCAGGTGCCAGGATGGCGGAGCGGTCTAAGGCGTTGCGTTCAGGTCGCAGTCTCCCCAGGAGGCGTGGGTTGAATCCCGCCTCAGAAAGAGCCCATTGAAAGTACCAAGCAAGAACAAAGCAAACACAGTCAAGAGAGCATTACCAGTTGCCAGGATTGCAGAGCGGTCTAAGGCGCTGCGTTCAGGTCGCAGTCTCCCCAGGAGGCGTGGGTTCGAATCCCGCCTCAGACAGAGCCCATTGAAAGTACCAAGCAAGAACAAAGCAAACACATTCAAGAGAGCATTACCAGGTGCCAGGATGGCGGAGCGGTCTAAGGCGCTGCGTTCAGGTCGCAGTCTCCCCAGGAGGCGTGTGTTCGAATCCCACCTCAGACAGAGCCCATTGAAAGTACCAAGCAATAACAAAGGAAACACGGTCAAGAGAGCATTACCAGTTGCCAGGATGGCGGAGCGGTCTAAGGCGTTGCGTTCAGGTCGCAGTCTCCCCTGGAGGCGTGGGTTCGAATCCCGCCTCAGACAGAGCCCATTGAAAGTACCAAGCAAAAACAAAGCAAACACGGTCAAGAGAGCATTACCAGTTGCCAGGATGGCGGAGCGGTCTAAGGCGCTGCGTTCAGGTCGCAGTCTCCCCAGGAGGCGTGTGTTCGAATCCCACCTCAGACAGAGCCCATTGAAAGTACCAAGCAATAACAAAGGAAACACGGTCAAGAGAGCATTACCAGTTGCCAGGATGGCGGAGCGGTCTAAGGCGTTGCGTTCAGGTCGCAGTCTCCCCAGGAGGCGTGGGTTCGAATCCCACCTCAGACAGAGCCCATTGAAAGTACCAAGCAAGAACAGAGCAAACACAGTCAAGAGAGCATTACCAGATGATAAGATGGCAGAGCGGTCTCAGGCGTTGCGTTCAGGTCGCAGTCTCCCCAGGAGGCGTGGGTTCGAATCCCACCTCAGACAGAGCCCATTGAAAGTACCAAGCAAGAACAAAGCAAACACATTCAAGAGAGCATTACCAGGTGTCAGGATGGCGGAGCGGTCTAAGGCGTTGCGTTCAGGTCGCAGTCTCCCCAGGAGGCGTGGGTTCGAATCCCGCCTCAGAAAGAGCCCATTGAAAGTACCAAGCAAGAACAAAGCAAACACAGTCAAGAGAGCAGTACCAGTTGCCAGGATTGCAGAGCGGTCTAAGGCGTTGCGTTCAGGTCGCAGTCTCCCCTGGAGGCGTGGGTTCGAATACCGCCTCAGACAGAACCGATTGAAAGTACCAAGCAAAAACAAAGCAAACACAGTCAAGAGAGCATTACCAGGTGCCAGGATGGCGGAGCGGTCTAAGGCGTTGCGTTCAGGTCGCAGTCTCCCCAGGAGGCGTGGGTTCGAATCCCACCTCAGACAGTGCCCATTGAAAGTACCAAGCAAGAACAAAGTAAACACAGTCAAGAGAGCATTACCAGTTGCCAGGATGGCGGAGCGGTCTAAAGCGTTGCGTTCAGGTCGCAGTCTCCCCAGGAAGCGTGGGTTTGAATCCCACCTCAGACAGAGCCCATTGAAAGTACCAAGCAAGAACAAAGCAAACACATTCAAGAGAGCATTACCAGGTGCCAGGATGGCGGAGCGGTCTAAGGCGTTGCGTTCAGGTCGCAGTCTCCCCAGGAGGCGTGGGTTCGAATCCCGCCTCAGACAGAGCCCATTGAAAGTACCAAGCAAGAACAAAGCAAGCACATTCAAGAGAGCATTACCAGGTGCCAGGATGGCGGAGCGGTCTAAGGCGTTGTGTTCAGGTCGCAGTCTCCCCAGGAGGCGTGGGTTTGAATCCCACCTCAGACAGTACCCATTGAAAGTACCAAGCAAGAACAAAGGAAACACGGTCAAGAGAGCATTACCAGTTGCCAGGATGGCGGAGCGGTCTAAGGCGTTGCGTTCAGGTCGCAGTCTCCCCAGGAGGCGTGGGTTCGAATCCCACCTCAGACAGTGCCCATTGAAAGTACCAAGCAAGAACAAAGCAAACACAGTCAAGAGAGCATTACCAGTTGCCAGGATGGCGGAGCGGTCTAAGGCGTTGCGTTCAGGTCGCAGTCTCCCCAGGAGGCGTGGGTTCGAATCCCGCCTCAGACAGAGCCCATTGAAAGTACCAAGCAAGAACAAAGCAAGCACATTCAAGAGAGCATTACCAGGTGCCAGGATGGCGGAGCAGTCTAAGGCGTTGTGTTCAGGTCGCAGTCTCCCCAGGAGGCGTGGGTTTGAATCCCACCTCAGACAGTACCCATTGAAAGTACCAAGCAAGAACAAAGGAAACACGGTCAAGAGAGCATTACCAGTTGCCAGGATGGCGGAGCGGTCTAAGGCGTTGCGTTCAGGTCGCAGTCTCCCCAGGAGGCGTGGGTTCGAATCCCACCTCAGACAGTGCCCATTAAAAGTACCAAGCAAGAACAAAGCAAACACAGTCAAGAGAGCATTACCAGTTGCCAGGATGGCGGAGCGGTCTAAGGCGTTGCGTTCAGGTCGCAGTCTCCCCAGGAGGCGTGGGTTCGAATCCCGCCTCAGACAGAGCCCATTGAAAGTACCAAGCAAGAACAAAGCAAACACATTCAAGAGAGCATTACCAGGTGCCAGGATGGCGGAGCGGTCTAAGGCGTTGCGTTCAGGTCGCAGTCTCCCCAGGAGGCGTGGGTTGAATCCCGCCTCAGAAAGAGCCCATTGAAAGTACCAAGCAAGAACAAAGCAAACACAGTCAAGAGAGCATTACCAGTTGCCAGGATTGCAGAGCGGTCTAAGGCGCTGCGTTCAGGTCGCAGTCTCCCCAGGAGGCGTGGGTTCGAATCCCGCCTCAGACAGAGCCCATTGAAAGTACCAAGCAAGAACAAAGCAAACACATTCAAGAGAGCATTACCAGGTGCCAGGATGGCGGAGCGGTCTAAAGCGTTGCGTTCAGGTCGCAGTCTCCCCAGGAAGCGTGGGTTCGAATCCCACCTCAGACAGTGCCCATTGAAAGTACCAAGCAAGAACAAAGCAAACACAGTCAAGAGAGCATTACCAGTTGCCAGGATGGCGGAGCGGTCTAAGGCGTTGCGTTCAGGTCGCAGTCTCCCCAGGAGGCGTGGGTTCGAATCCCGCCTCAGACAGAGCCCATTGAAAGTACCAAGCAAGAACAAAGCAAGCACATTCAAGAGAGCATTACCAGGTGCCAGGATGGCGGAGCGGTCTAAGGCGTTGTGTTCAGGTCGCAGTCTCCCCAGGAGGCGTGGGTTTG
The DNA here is from genome assembly GCF_059441095.1 of Idiotropiscis lumnitzeri. NCBI lineage: Eukaryota > Metazoa > Chordata > Actinopteri > Syngnathiformes > Syngnathidae > Idiotropiscis > Idiotropiscis lumnitzeri. The sequence continues at coordinate 77,803 of NC_142402.1, read as the reverse complement.
AATCCCACCTCAGACAGTACCCATTGAAAGTACCAAGCAAGAACAAAGGAAACACGGTCAAGAGAGCATTACCAGTTGCCAGGATGGCGGAGCGGTCTAAGGCGTTGCGTTCAGGTCGCAGTCTCCCCAGGAGGCGTGGGTTCGAATCCCACCTCAGACAGTGCCCATTAAAAGTACCAAGCAAGAACAAAGCAAACACAGTCAAGAGAGCATTACCAGTTGCCAGGATGGCGGAGCGGTCTAAGGCGTTGCGTTCAGGTCGCAGTCTCCCCAGGAGGCGTGGGTTCGAATCCCGCCTCAGACAGAGCCCATTGAAAGTACCAAGCAAGAACAAAGCAAACACATTCAAGAGAGCATTACCAGGTGCCAGGATGGCGGAGCGGTCTAAGGCGTTGCGTTCAGGTCGCAGTCTCCCCAGGAGGCGTGGGTTGAATCCCGCCTCAGAAAGAGCCCATTGAAAGTACCAAGCAAGAACAAAGCAAACACAGTCAAGAGAGCATTACCAGTTGCCAGGATTGCAGAGCGGTCTAAGGCGCTGCGTTCAGGTCGCAGTCTCCCCAGGAGGCGTGGGTTCGAATCCCGCCTCAGACAGAGCCCATTGAAAGTACCAAGCAAGAACAAAGCAAACACATTCAAGAGAGCATTACCAGGTGCCAGGATGGCGGAGCGGTCTAAGGCGCTGCGTTCAGGTCGCAGTCTCCCCAGGAGGCGTGTGTTCGAATCCCACCTCAGACAGAGCCCATTGAAAGTACCAAGCAATAACAAAGGAAACACGGTCAAGAGAGCATTACCAGTTGCCAGGATGGCGGAGCGGTCTAAGGCGTTGCGTTCAGGTCGCAGTCTCCCCTGGAGGCGTGGGTTCGAATCCCGCCTCAGACAGAGCCCATTGAAAGTACCAAGCAAAAACAAAGCAAACACGGTCAAGAGAGCATTACCAGTTGCCAGGATGGCGGAGCGGTCTAAGGCGTTGCGTTCAGGTCGCAGTCTCCCCAGGAGGCGTGGGTTCGAATCCCACCTCAGACAGTGCCCATTGAAAGTACCAAGCAAGAACAAAGCAAACACAGTCAAGAGAGCATTACCAGTTGCCAGGATGGCGGAGCGGTCTAAGGCGTTGCGTTCAGGTCGCAGTCTCCCCAGGAGGCGTGGGTTCAAATCCCGCCTCAGACAGAGCCCATTGAAAGTACCAAGCAAGAACAAAGCAAGCACATTCAAGAGAGCATTACCAGGTGCCAGGATGGCGGAGCGGTCTAAGGCGTTGTGTTCAGGTCGCAGTCTCCCCAGGAGGCGTGGGTTTGAATCCCACCTCAGACAGTACCCATTGAAAGTACCAAGCAAGAACAAAGGAAACACGGTCAAGAGAGCATTACCAGTTGCCAGGATGGCGGAGCGGTCTAAGGCGTTGCGTTCAGGTCGCAGTCTCCCCAGGAGGCGTGGGTTCGAATCCCACCTCAGACAGTGCCCATTAAAAGTACCAAGCAAGAACAAAGCAAACACAGTCAAGAGAGCATTACCAGTTGCCAGGATGGCGGAGCGGTCTAAGGCGTTGCGTTCAGGTCGCAGTCTCCCCAGGAGGCGTGGGTTCGAATCCCGCCTCAGACAGAGCCCATTGAAAGTACCAAGCAAGAACAAAGCAAACACATTCAAGAGAGCATTACCAGGTGCCAGGATGGCGGAGCGGTCTAAGGCGTTGCGTTCAGGTCGCAGTCTCCCCAGGAGGCGTGGGTTGAATCCCGCCTCAGAAAGAGCCCATTGAAAGTACCAAGCAAGAACAAAGCAAACACAGTCAAGAGAGCATTACCAGTTGCCAGGATTGCAGAGCGGTCTAAGGCGCTGCGTTCAGGTCGCAGTCTCCCCAGGAGGCGTGGGTTCGAATCCCGCCTCAGTCAGAGCCCATTGAAAGTACCAAGCAAGAACAAAGCAAACACATTCAAGAGAGCATTACCAGGTGCCAGGATGGCGGAGCGGTCTAAAGCGTTGCGTTCAGGTCGCAGTCTCCCCAGGAAGCGTGGGTTCGAATCCCACCTCAGACAGTGCCCATTGAAAGTACCAAGCAAGAACAAAGCAAACACAGTCAAGAGAGCATTACCAGTTGCCAGGATGGCGGAGCGGTCTAAGGCGTTGCGTTCAAGTCGCAGTCTCCCCAGGAGGCGTGGGTTCGAATCCCGCCTCAGACAGAGCCCATTGAAAGTACCAAGCAAGAACAAAGCAAGCACATTCAAGAGAGCATTACCAGGTGCCAGGATGGCGGAGCGGTCTAAGGCGTTGTGTTCAGGTCGCAGTCTCCCCAGGAGGCGTGGGTTTGAATCCCACCTCAGACAGTACCCATTGAAAGTACCAAGCAAGAACAAAGGAAACACGGTCAAGAGAGCATTACCAGTTGCCAGGATGGCGGAGCGGTCTAAGGCGTTGCGTTCAGGTCGCAGTCTCCCCAGGAGGCGTGGGTTCGAATCCCACCTCAGACAGTGCCCATTAAAAATACCAAGCAAGAACAAAGCAAACACAGTCAAGAGAGCATTACCAGTTGCCAGGATGGCGGAGCGGTCTAAGGCGTTGCGTTCAGGTCGCAGTCTCCCCAGGAGGCGTGGGTTCGAATCCCGCCTCAGACAGAGCCCATTGAAAGTACCAAGCAAGAACAAAGCAAACACATTCAAGAGAGCATTACCAGGTGCCAGGATGGCGGAGCGGTCTAAGGCGTTGCGTTCAGGTCGCAGTCTCCCCAGGAGGCGTGGGTTGAATCCCGCCTCAGAAAGAGCCCATTGAAAGTACCAAGCAAGAACAAAGCAAACACAGTCAAGAGAGCATTACCAGTTGCCAGGATTGCAGAGCGGTCTAAGGCGCTGCGTTCAGGTCGCAGTCTCCCCAGGAGGCGTGGGTTCGAATCCCGCCTCAGACAGAGCCCATTGAAAGTACCAAGCAAGAACAAAGCAAACACATTCAAGAGAGCATTACCAGGTGCCAGGATGGCGGAGCGGTCTAAGGCGCTGCGTTCAGGTCGCAGTCTCCCCAGGAGGCGTGTGTTCGAATCCCACCTCAGACAGAGCCCATTGAAAGTACCAAGCAATAACAAAGGAAACACGGTCAAGAGAGCATTACCAGTTGCCAGGATGGCGGAGCGGTCTAAGGCGTTGCGTTCAGGTCGCAGTCTCCCCTGGAGGCGTGGGTTCGAATCCCGCCTCAGACAGAGCCCATTGAAAGTACCAAGCAAAAACAAAGCAAACACGGTCAAGAGAGCATTACCAGTTGCCAGGATGGCGGAGCGGTCTAAGGCGCTGCGTTCAGGTCGCAGTCTCCCCAGGAGGCGTGTGTTCGAATCCCACCTCAGACAGAGCCCATTGAAAGTACCAAGCAATAACAAAGGAAACACGGTCAAGAGAGCATTACCAGTTGCCAGGATGGCGGAGCGGTCTAAGGCGTTGCGTTCAGGTCGCAGTCTCCCCAGGAGGCGTGGGTTCGAATCCCACCTCAGACAGAGCCCATTGAAAGTACCAAGCAAGAACAGAGCAAACACAGTCAAGAGAGCATTACCAGATGATAAGATGGCAGAGCGGTCTCAGGCGTTGCGTTCAGGTCGCAGTCTCCCCAGGAGGCGTGGGTTCGAATCCCACCTCAGACAGAGCCCATTGAAAGTACCAAGCAAGAACAAAGCAAACACATTCAAGAGAGCATTACCAGGTGTCAGGATGGCGGAGCGGTCTAAGGCGTTGCGTTCAGGTCGCAGTCTCCCCAGGAGGCGTGGGTTCGAATCCCGCCTCAGAAAGAGCCCATTGAAAGTACCAAGCAAGAACAAAGCAAACACAGTCAAGAGAGCAGTACCAGTTGCCAGGATTGCAGAGCGGTCTAAGGCGTTGCGTTCAGGTCGCAGTCTCCCCTGGAGGCGTGGGTTCGAATACCGCCTCAGACAGAACCGATTGAAAGTACCAAGCAAAAACAAAGCAAACACAGTCAAGAGAGCATTACCAGGTGCCAGGATGGCGGAGCGGTCTAAGGCGTTGCGTTCAGGTCGCAGTCTCCCCAGGAGGCGTGGGTTCGAATCCCACCTCAGACAGTGCCCATTGAAAGTACCAAGCAAGAACAAAGTAAACACAGTCAAGAGAGCATTACCAGTTGCCAGGATGGCGGAGCGGTCTAAAGCGTTGCGTTCAGGTCGCAGTCTCCCCAGGAAGCGTGGGTTTGAATCCCACCTCAGACAGAGCCCATTGAAAGTACCAAGCAAGAACAAAGCAAACACATTCAAGAGAGCATTACCAGGTGCCAGGATGGCGGAGCGGTCTAAGGCGTTGCGTTCAGGTCGCAGTCTCCCCAGGAGGCGTGGGTTCGAATCCCGCCTCAGACAGAGCCCATTGAAAGTACCAAGCAAGAACAAAGCAAGCACATTCAAGAGAGCATTACCAGGTGCCAGGATGGCGGAGCGGTCTAAGGCGTTGTGTTCAGGTCGCAGTCTCCCCAGGAGGCGTGGGTTCGAATCCCGCCTCAGAAAGAGACCATTGAAAGTACCAAGCAAGAACAAAGCAAACACAGTCAAGAGAGCAATACCAGTTGCCAGGATTGCAGAGCGGTCTAAGGCGCTGCGTTCAGGTCGCAGTCTCCCCAGGAGGCGTGGGTTCGAATCCCGCCTCAGACAGAGCCCATTGAAAGTACCAAGCAATAACAAAGGAAACACGGTCAAGAGAGCATTACCAGTTGCCAGGATGGCGGAGCGGTCTAAGGCGTTGCGTTCAGGTCGCAGTCTCCCCAGGAGGCGTGTGTTCGAATCCCACCTCAGACAGAGCCCATTGAAAGTACCAAGTAATAACAAAGGAAACACGGTCAAGAGAGCATTACCAGTTGCCAGGATGGCGGAGCAGTCTCAGGCGTTGCGTTCAGGTCGCAGTCTCCCCAGGAGGCGTGGGTTCGAATCCCACCTCAGACAGAGCCCATTGAAAGTACCAAGCAAGAACAGAGCAAACACAGTCAAGAGAGCATTACCAGATGATAAGATGGCAGAGCGGTCTCAGGCGTTGCGTTCAGGTCGCAGTCTCCCCAGGAGGCGTGGGTTCGAATCCCACCTCAGACAGTGCCCATTGAAAGTACCAAGCAAGAACAAAGCAAACACAGTCAAGAGAGCATTACCAGATGATAAGATGGCGGAACGGTCTCAGGCGTTGCGTTCAGGTCGCAGTCTCCCCAGGAGGCGTGGGTTCGAATCCCACCTCAGACAGTGCCCATTGAAAGTACCAAGCAAGAACAAAGCAAACACAGTCAAGAGAGCATTACCAGTTGCCAGGATGGCGGAACGGTCTAAGGCGTTGCGTTCAGGTTGCAGTCTCCCCAGGAGGCGTGGGTTCGAATCCCACCTCAGACAGTGCCCATTGAAAGTACCAAGCAAGAACAAAGCAAACACATTCAAGAGAGCATTACCAGGTGCCAGGATTGCGGAGCGGTCTAAGGCGTTGCGTTCAGGTCGCAGTCTCCCCAGGAGGCGTGGGTTCGAATCCCGCCTCAGACAGAGCCCATTGAAAGTACCAAGCAAGAACAAAGCAAACACAGTCAAGAGAGCATTACCAGTTGCCAGGATGGCGGAGCGGTCTAAGGCGCTGCGTTCAGGTCGCAGTCTCCCCAGGAGGCGTGGGTTCGAATCCCGCCTCAGACAGAGCCCATTGAAAGTACCAAGCAAGAACAAAGCAAACACATTCAAGAAAGCATTACCAGGTGCCAGGATGGCGGAGCGGTCTAAGGCGTTGCGTTCAGGTCGCAGTCTCCCCAGGAGGCGAGGGTTCGAATCCCACCTCAGACAGTGCCCATTGAAAGTACCAAGCAAGAACAAAGCAAACACAGTCAAGAGAGCATTACCAGTTGCCAGGATGGCGGAGCGGTCTAAGGCGTTGCGTTCAGGTCGCAGTCTCCCCAGGAGGCGTGGGTTCGAATCCCGCCTCAGACAGAGCCCATTGAAAGTACCAAGCAAGAACAAAGCAAACACAGTCAAGAGAGCATTACCAGTTGCAGGGATGGCAGAGCTGTCTAAGGCGCTGCGTTCAGGTCGCAGTCTCCCCAGGAGGCGTGGGTTCGAATCCCGCCTCAGACAGAGCCCATTGAAAGTACCAAGCAAGAACAAAGCAAACACATTCAAGAGAGCATTACCAGGTGCCAGGATGGCGGAGCGGTCTAAGGCGTTGCGTTCAGGTCGCAGTCTCCCCAGGAGGCGTGGTTTAGAATCCCGCCTCAGACAGAGCCCATTGAAAGTACCAAGCAAGAACAAAGCAACCACATTCAAGAGAGCATTACCAGGTGCCAGGATGGCGGAGCGGTCTAAGGCGTTGCGTTCAGGTCGCAGTCTCCCCAGGAGGCCTGGGTTCGAATCCCGCCTCAGACAGAGCCTATTGAAAGTACCAAGCAAGAACAAAGCAAACACATTCAAGAGAGCATTACCAGGTGCCAGGATGGCGGAGCGGTCTCAGGCGTTGAGTTCAGGTCGCAGTCTCCCCAGGAGGCGTGGGATCGAATCCCACCTCAGACAGAGCCAATTGAAAGTACCAAGCAAGAACAAAGCAAACACATTCAAGAGAGCATTACCAGATGATAAGATGGCAGAGCGGTCTCAGGCATTGCGTACTGGTCGCAGTCTCCCCAGGAGGCGTGGGTTCAAATCCCACCTCAGACAGTGCCCATTGAAAGTACCAAGCAAGAACAAAGCAAACACAGTCAAGAGAGCATTACCAGTTGCCAGGATGGCGGAACGGTCTAAGGCGTTGCGTTCACGTCGCAGTCTCCCCAGGAGGCGTGGGTTCGAATCCCACCTCAGACAGAGCCCATTGAAAGTACCAAGCAAGTACAAAGCAAACACAGTCAAGAGAGCATTACCAGTTGCCAGGATAGCGGAGCGGTCTAAGGTGTTGCGTTCAGGTCGCAGTCTCCCCAGGAGGCGTGGGTTCGAATCCCACCTCAGACAGTGCCCATTGAAAGTACCAAGCAAGTACAAAGCAAACACAGTCAAGAGAGCATTACCAGTTGCCAGGATAGCGGAGCGGTCTCAGGTGTTGCGTTCAGGTCGCAGTCTCCCCAGGAGGCGTGGGTTCGAATCCCACCTCAGACAGAGCCCATTGAAAGTACCAAGCAAGAACAAAGCAAACACATTCAAGAGAGCATTACCAGGTGCAAGGATGGCGGAGCGTTCAGGTCGCAGTCTCCCCAGGAGGCGTGGGTTCGAATCCCACCTCAGACAGAGCCCATTGAAGGTACCAAGCTAGAACAAAGCAAACACATTCAAGAGAGCATTACCAGGTGCCAGGATGGCGGAGCGGTCTAAGGCGTTGCGTTCAGGTCGCAGTCTCCCCAGGAGGCGTGGGTTCGAATCCCGCCTCAGACAGAGCCCATTGAAAGTACCAAGCAAGAACAAAGCAAACACAGTCAAGAGAGCATTACCAGTTGCAGGGATGGCAGAGCTGTCTAAGGCGCTGCGTTCAGGTCGCAGTCTCCCCAGGAGGCGTGGGTTCGAATCCCGCCTCAGACAGAGCCCATTGAAAGTACCAAGCAAGAACAAAGCAAACACAGTCAAGAGAGCATTACCAGTTGCAGGGATGGCAGAGCTGTCTAAGGCGCTGCGTTCAGGTCGCAGTCTCCCCAGGAGGCGTGGGTTCGAATCCCGCCTCAGACAGAGCCCATTGACAGTACCAAGCAAGAACAAAGCAAACACATTCAAGAGAGCATAACCAGGTGCCAGGATGGCGGAGCGGTCTAAGGCGTTGCGTTCAGGTCGCAGTCTCCCCAGGAGGCGTGGGTTCGAATCCCGCCTCAGACAGAGCCCATTGAAAGTACCAAGCAAGAACAAAGCAAACACAGTCAAGAGAGCATTACCAGTTGCAGGGATGGCAGAGCTGTCTAAGGCGCTGCGTTCAGGTCGCAGTCTCCCCAGGAGGCGTGGGTTTGAATCCCACCTCAGACAGTGCCCATTGAAAGTACCAAGCAAGAACAAAGCAAACACAGTCAAGAGAGCATTACCAGTTGCCAGGATGGCGGAGCGGTCTAAGGCGCTGCGTTCAGGTCGCAGTCTCCCCAGGAGGCGTGGGTTCGAATCCCACCTCAGACAGTGCCCATTGAAACTACCAAGCAAGAACAAAGCAAACACAGTCAAGAGAGCATTATCAGTTGCCAGGATGGCAAAGCGGTCTAAGGCGTTGCGTTCAGGTCGCAGTCTCCCCAGGAGGCGTGGGTTCGAATCCCACCTCAGACAGTGCCCATTGAAAGTACCAAGCAAGAACAAAGCAAACACATTCAAGAGAGCATTACTAGGTGCCAGGATGGCGGAGCGGTCTAAGGCGTTGCGTTCAGGTCGCAGTCTCCCCAGGAGGCGTGGGTTCGAATCCCACCTCAGACAGAGCCCATTGAAAGTACCAAGCAAGAACAAAGCAAACACATTCAAGAGAGCATTACCAGGTGCCAGGATGGCGGAGCGGTCTAAGGCGTTGCGTTCAGGTCGCAGTCTCCCCAGGAGGCGTGGGTTTGAATCCCACCTCAGACAGTACCCATTGAAAGTACCAAGCAAGAACAAAGGAAACACGGTCAAGAGAGCATTACCAGTTGCCAGGATGGCGGAGCGGTCTAAGGCGTTGCGTTCAGGTCGCAGTCTCCCCAGGATGCGTGGGTTCGAATCCCACCTCAGACAGTGCCCATTGAAAGTACCAAGCAAGAACAAAGCAAACACAGTCAAGAGAGCATTACCAGTTGCCAGGATGGCGGAGCGGTCTAAGGCGTTGCGTTCAGGTCGCAGTCTCCCCAGGAGGCGTGGGTTCGAATCCCGCCTCAGACAGAGCCCATTGAAAGTACCAAGCAAGAACAAAGCAAGCACATTCAAGAGAGCATTACCAGGTGCCAGGATGGCGGAGCAGTCTAAGGCGTTGTGTTCAGGTCGCAGTCTCCCCAGGAGGCGTGGGTTTGAATCCCACCTCAGACAGTACCCATTGAAAGTACCAAGCAAGAACAAAGGAAACACGGTCAAGAGAGCATTACCAGTTGCCAGGATGGCGGAGCGGTCTAAGGCGTTGCGTTCAGGTCGCAGTCTCCCCAGGAGGCGTGGGTTCGAATCCCACCTCAGACAGTGCCCATTAAAAGTACCAAGCAAGAACAAAGCAAACACAGTCAAGAGAGCATTACCAGTTGCCAGGATGGCGGAGCGGTCTAAGGCGTTGCGTTCAGGTCGCAGTCTCCCCAGGAGGCGTGGGTTCGAATCCCGCCTCAGACAGAGCCCATTGAAAGTACCAAGCAAGAACAAAGCAAACACATTCAAGAGAGCATTACCAGGTGCCAGGATGGCGGAGCGGTCTAAGGCGTTGCGTTCAGGTCGCAGTCTCCCCAGGAGGCGTGGGTTGAATCCCGCCTCAGAAAGAGCCCATTGAAAGTACCAAGCAAGAACAAAGCAAACACAGTCAAGAGAGCATTACCAGTTGCCAGGATTGCAGAGCGGTCTAAGGCGCTGCGTTCAGGTCGCAGTCTCCCCAGGAGGCGTGGGTTCGAATCCCGCCTCAGACAGAGCCCATTGAAAGTACCAAGCAAGAACAAAGCAAACACATTCAAGAGAGCATTACCAGGTGCCAGGATGGCGGAGCGGTCTAAAGCGTTGCGTTCAGGTCGCAGTCTCCCCAGGAAGCGTGGGTTCGAATCCCACCTCAGACAGTGCCCATTGAAAGTACCAAGCAAGAACAAAGCAAACACAGTCAAGAGAGCATTACCAGTTGCCAGGATGGCGGAGCGGTCTAAGGCGTTGCGTTCAGGTCGCAGTCTCCCCAGGAGGCGTGGGTTCGAATCCCGCCTCAGACAGAGCCCATTGAAAGTACCAAGCAAGAACAAAGCAAGCACATTCAAGAGAGCATTACCAGGTGCCAGGATGGCGGAGCGGTCTAAGGCGTTGTGTTCAGGTCGCAGTCTCCCCAGGAGGCGTGGGTTTGAATCCCACCTCAGACAGTACCCATTGAAAGTACCAAGCAAGAACAAAGGAAACACGGTCAAGAGAGCATTACCAGTTGCCAGGATGGCGGAGCGGTCTAAGGCGTTGCGTTCAGGTCGCAGTCTCCCCAGGAGGCGTGGGTTCGAATCCCACCTCAGACAGTGCCCATTAAAAGTACCAAGCAAGAACAAAGAAAACACAGTCAAGAGAGCATTACCAGTTGCCAGGATGGCGGAGCGGTCTAAGGCGTTGCGTTCAGGTCGCAGTCTCCCCAGGAGGCGTGGGTTCGAATCCCGCCTCAGACAGAGCCCATTGAAAGTACCAAGCAAGAACAAAGCAAACACATTCAAGAGAGCATTACCAGGTGCCAGGATGGCGGAGCGGTCTAAGGCGTTGCGTTCAGGTCGCAGTCTCCCCAGGAGGCGTGGGTTGAATCCCGCCTCAGAAAGAGCCCATTGAAAGTACCAAGCAAGAACAAAGCAAACACAGTCAAGAGAGCATTACCAGTTGCCAGGATTGCAGAGCGGTCTAAGGCGCTGCGTTCAGGTCGCAGTCTCCCCAGGAGGCGTGGGTTCGAATCCCGCCTCAGACAGAGCCCATTGAAAGTACCAAGCAAGAACAAAGCAAACACATTCAAGAGAGCATTACCAGGTGCCAGGATGGCGGAGCGGTCTAAGGCGCTGCGTTCAGGTCGCAGTCTCCCCAGGAGGCGTGTGTTCGAATCCCACCTCAGACAGAGCCCATTGATAGTACCAAGCAATAACAAAGGAAACACGGTCAAGAGAGCATTACCAGTTGCCAGGATGGCGGAGCGGTCTAAGGCGTTGCGTTCAGGTCGCAGTCTCCCCTGGAGGCGTGGGTTCGAATCCCGCCTCAGACAGAGCCCATTGAAAGTACCAAGCAAAAACAAAGCAAACACGGTCAAGAGAGCATTACCAGTTGCCAGGATGGCGGAGCGGTCTAAGGCGTTGCGTTCAGGTCGCAGTCTCCCCAGGAGGCGTGGGTTCGAATCCCGCCTCAGACAGAGCCCATTGAAAGTACCAAGCAAGAACAAAGCAAACACATTCAAGAGAGCATTACCAGGTGCCAGGATGGCGGAGCGGTCTAAGGCGTTGGGTTCAGGTCGCAGTCTCCCCAGGAGGCGTGGGTTGAATCCCGCCTCAGAAAGAGCCCATTGAAAGTACCAAGCAAGAACAAAGCAAACACAGTCAAGAGAGCATTACCAGTTGCCAGGATTGCAGAGCGGTCTAAGGCGCTGCGTTCAGGTCGCAGTCTCCCCAGGAGGCGTGGGTTCGAATCCCGCCTCAGACAGAGCCCATTGAAAGTACCAAGCAAGAACAAAGCAAACACATTCAAGAGAGCATTACCAGGTGCCAGGATGGCGGAGCGGTCTAAAGCGTTGCGTTCAGGTCGCAGTCTCCCCAGGAAGCGTGGGTTCGAATCCCACCTCAGACAGTGCCCATTGAAAGTACCAAGCAAGAACAAAGCAAACACAGTCAAGAGAGCATTACCAGTTGCCAGGATGGCGGAGCGGTCTAAGGCGTTGCGTTCAGGTCGCAGTCTCCCCAGGAGGCGTGGGTTCGAATCCCGCCTCAGACAGAGCCCATTGAAAGTACCAAGCAAGAACAAAGCAAGCACATTCAAGAGAGCATTACCAGGTGCCAGGATGGCGGAGCGGTCTAAGGCGTTGTGTTCAGGTCGCAGTCTCCCCAGGAGGCGTGGGTTTGAATCCCACCTCAGACAGTACCCATTGAAAGTACCAAGCAAGAACAAAGGAAACACGGTCAAGAGAGCATTACCAGTTGCCAGGATGGCGGAGCGGTCTAAGGCGTTGCGTTCAGGTCGCAGTCTCCCCAGGAGGCGTGGGTTCGAATCCCGCCTCAGACAGAGCCCATTGAAAGTACCAAGCAAGAACAAAGCAAACACATTCAAGAGAGCATTACCAGGTGCCAGGATGGCGGAGCGGTCTAAGGCGTTGCGTTCAGGTCGCAGTCTCCCCAGGAGGCGTGGGTTGAATCCCGCCTCAGAAAGAGCCCATTGAAAGTACCAAGCAAGAACAAAGCAAACACAGTCAAGAGAGCATTACCAGTTGCCAGGATGGCGGAGCGGTCTAAGGCGCTGCGTTCAGGTCGCAGTCTCCCCAGGAGGCGTGTGTTCGAATCCCACCTCAGACAGAGCCCATTGAAAGTACCAAGCAATAACAAAGGAAACACGGTCAAGAGAGCATTACCAGTTGCCAGGATGGCGGAGCGGTCTAAGGCGTTGCGTTCAGGTCGCAGTCTCCCCTGGAGGCGTGGGTTCGAATCCCGCCTCAGACAGAGCCCATTGAAAGTTCCAAGCAAAAACAAAGCAAACACGGTCAAGAGAGCATTACCAGTTGCCAGGATGGCGGAGCGGTCTAAGGCGCTGCGTTCAGGTCGCAGTCTCCCCAGGAGGCGTGTGTTCGAATCCCACCTCAGACAGAGCCCATTGAAAGTACCAAGCAATAACAAAGGAAACACGGTCAAGAGAGCATTACCAGTTGCCAGGATGGCGGAGCGGTCTAAGGCGTTGCGTTCAGGTCGCAGTCTCCCCAGGAGGCGTGGGTTCGAATCCCACCTCAGACAGAGCCCATTGAAAGTACCAAGCAAGAACAGAGCAAACACAGTCAAGAGAGCATTACCAGATGATAAGATGGCAGAGCGGTCTCAGGCGTTGCGTTCAGGTCGCATTCTCCCCAGGAGGCGTGGGTTCGAATCCCACCTCAGACAGAGCCCATTGAAAGTACCAAGCAAGAACAAAGCAAACACATTCAAGAGAGCATTACCAGGTGTCAGGATGGCGGAGCGGTCTAAGGCGTTGCGTTCAGGTCGCAGTCTCCCCAGGAGGCGTGGGTTCGAATCCCGCCTCAGAAAGAGCCCATTGAAAGTACCAAGCAAGAACAAAGCAAACACAGTCAAGAGAGCAGTACCAGTTGCCAGGATTGCAGAGCGGTCTAAGGCGTTGCGTTCAGGTCGCAGTCTCCCCTGGAGGCGTGGGTTCGAATACCGCCTCAGACAGAACCGATTGAAAGTACCAAGCAAAAACAAAGCAAACACAGTCAAGAGAGCATTACCAGGTGCCAGGATGGCGGAGCGGTCTAAGGCGTTGCGTTCAGGTCGCAGTCTCCCCAGGAGGCGTGGGTTCGAATCCCACCTCAGACAGTGCCCATTGAAAGTACCAAGCAAGAACAAAGTAAACACAGTCAAGAGAGCATTACCAGTTGCCAGGATGGCGGAGCGGTCTAAAGCGTTGCGTTCAGGTCGCAGTCTCCCCAGGAAGCGTGGGTTTGAATCCCACCTCAGACAGAGCCCATTGAAAGTACCAAGCAAGAACAAAGCAAACACATTCAAGAGAGCATTACCAGGTGCCAGGATGGCGGAGCGGTCTAAGGCGTTGCGTTCAGGTCGCAGTCTCCCCAGGAGGCGTGGGTTCGAATCCCGCCTCAGACAGAGCCCATTGAAAGTACCAAGCAAGAACAAAGCAAGCACATTCAACAGAGCATTACCAGGTGCCAGGATGGCGGAGCGGTCTAAGGCGTTGTGTTCAGGTCGCAGTCTCCCCAGGAGGCGTGGGTTCGAATCCCGCCTCAGAAAGAGACCATTGAAAGTACCAAGCAAGAACAAAGCAAACACAGTCAAGAGAGCATTACCAGTTGCCAGGATTGCAGAGCGGTCTAAGGCGCTGCGTTCAGGTCGCAGTCTCCCCAGGAGGCGTGGGTTCGAATCCCGCCTCAGACAGAGCCCATTGAAAGTACCAAGCAATAACAAAGGAAACACGGTCAAGAGAGCATTACCAGTTGCCAGGATGGCGGAGCGGTCTAAGGCGTTGCGTTCAGGTCGCAGTCTCCCCAGGAGGCGTGTGTTCGAATCCCACCTCAGACAGAGCCCATTGAAAGTACCAAGTAATAACAAAGGAAACACGGTCAAGAGAGCATTACCAGTTGCCAGGATGGCGGAGCAGTCTCAGGCGTTGCGTTCAGGTCGCAGTCTCCCCAGGAGGCGTGGGTTCGAATCCCACCTCAGACAGAGCCCATTGAAAGTACCAAGCAAGAACAGAGCAAACACAGTCAAGAGAGCATTACCAGATGATAAGATGGCAGAGCGGTCTCAGGCGTTGCGTTCAGGTCGCAGTCTCCCCAGGAGGCGTGGGTTCGAATCCCACCTCAGACAGTGCCCATTGAAAGTACCAAGCAAGAACAAAGCAAACACAGTCAAGAGAACATTACCAGATGATAAGATGGCGGAACGGTCTCAGGCGTTGCGTTCAGGTCGCAGTCTCCCCAGGAGGCGTGGGTTCGAATCCCACCTCAGACAGTGCCCATTGAAAGTACCAAGCAAGAACAAAGCAAACACAGTCAAGAGAGCATTACCAGTTGCCAGGATGGCGGAACGGTCTAAGGCGTTGCGTTCAGGTTGCAGTCTCCCCAGGAGGCGTGGGTTCGAATCCCACCTCAGACAGTGCCCATTGAAAGTACCAAGCAAGAACAAAGCAAACACATTCAAGAGAGCATTACCAGGTGCCAGGATTGCGGAGCGGTCTAAGGCGTTGCGTTCAGGTCGCAGTCTCCCCAGGAGGCGTGGGTTCGAATCCCGCCTCAGACAGAGCCCATTGAAAGTACCAAGCAAGAACAAAGCAAACACAGTCAAGAGAGCATTACCAGTTGCCAGGATGGCGGAGCGGTCTAAGGCGCTGCGTTCAGGTCGCAGTCTCCCGAGGAGGCGTGGGTTCGAATCCCGCCTCAGACAGAGCCCATTGAAAGTACCAAGCAAGAACAAAGCAAACACATTCAAGAAAGCATTACCAGGTGCCTGGATGGCGGAGCGGTCTAAGGCGTTGCGTTCAGGTCGCAGTCTCCCCAGGAGGCGTGGGTTCGAATCCCACCTCAGACAGTGCCCATTGAAAGTACCAAGCAAGAACAAAGCAAACACAGTCAAGAGAGCATTACCAGTTGCCAGGATGGCGGAGCGGTCTAAGGCGTTGCGTTCAGGTCGCAGTCTCCCCAGGAGGCGTGGGTTCGAATCCCGCCTCAGACAGAGCCCATTGAAAGTACCAAGCAAGAACAAAGCAAACACAGTCAAGAGAGCATTACCAGTTGCAGGGATGGCAGAGCTGTCTAAGGCGCTGCGTTCAGGTCGCAGTCTCCCCAGGAGGCGTGGGTTCGAATCCCGCCTCAGACACAGCCCATTGAAAGTACCAAGCAAGAACAAAGCAAACACATTCAAGAGAGCATTACCAGGTGCCAGGATGGCGGAGCGGTCTAAGGCGTTGCGTTCAGGTCGCAGTCTCCCCAGGAGGCGTGGTTTAGAATCCCGCCTCAGACAGAGCCCATTGAAAGTACCAAGCAAGAACAAAGCAACCACATTCAAGAGAGCATTACCAGGTGCCAGGATGGCGGAGCGGTCTAAGGCGTTGCGTTCAGGTCGCAGTCTCCCCAGGAGGCCTGGGTTCGAATCCCGCCTCAGACAGAGCCTATTGAAAGTACCAAGCAAGAACAAAGCAAACACATTCAAGAGAGCATTACCAGGTGCCAGGATGGCGGAGCGGTCTCAGGCGTTGAGTTCAGGTCGCAGTCTCCCCAGGAGGCGTGGGATCGAATCCCACCTCAGACAGAGCCAATTGAAAGTACCAAGCAAGAACAAAGCAAACACATTCAAGAGAGCATTACCAGATGATAAGATGGCAGAGCGGTCTCAGGCATTGCGTACTGGTCGCAGTCTCCCCAGGAGGCGTGGGTTCAAATCCCACCTCAGACAGTGCCCATTGAAAGTACCAAGCAAGAACAAAGCAAACACAGTCAAGAGAGCATTACCAGTTGCCAGGATGGCGGAACGGTCTAAGGCGTTGCGTTCACGTCGCAGTCTCCCCAGGAGGCGTGGGTTCGAATCCCACCTCAGACAGAGCCCATTGAAAGTACCAAGCAAGTACAAAGCAAACACAGTCAAGAGAGCATTACCAGTTGCCAGGATAGCGGAGCGGTCTAAGGTGTTGCGTTCAGGTCGCAGTCTCCCCAGGAGGCGTGGGTTCGAATCCCACCTCAGACAGTGCCCATTGAAAGTACCAAGCAAGTACAAAGCAAACACAGTCAAGAGAGCATTACCAGTTGCCAGGATAGCGGAGCGGTCTCAGGTGTTGCGTTCAGGTCGCAGTCTCCCCAGGAGGCGTGGGTTCGAATCCCACCTCAGACAGAGCCCATTGAAAGTACCAAGCAAGAACAAAGCAAACACATTCAAGAGAGCATTACCAGGTGCAAGGATGGCGGAGCGTTCAGGTCGCAGTCTCCCCAGGAGGCGTGGGTTCGAATCCCACCTCAGACAGAGCCCATTGAAGGTACCAAGCTAGAACAAAGCAAACACATTCAAGAGAGCATTACCAGGTGCCAGGATGGCGGAGCGGTCTAAGGCGTTGCGTTCAGGTCGCAGTCTCCCCAGGAGGCGTGGGTTCGAATCCCGCCTCAGACAGAGCCCATTGAAAGTACCAAGCAAGAACAAAGCAAACACAGTCAAGAGAGCATTACCAGTTGCAGGGATGGCAGAGCTGTCTAAGGCGCTGCGTTCAGGTCGCAGTCTCCCCAGGAGGCGTGGGTTCGAATCCCGCCTCAGACAGAGCCCATTGAAAGTACCAAGCAAGAACAAAGCAAACACAGTCAAGAGAGCATTACCAGTTGCAGGGATGGCAGAGCTGTCTAAGGCGCTGCGTTCAGGTCGCAGTCTCCCCAGGAGGCGTGGGTTCGAATCCCGCCTCAGACAGAGCCCATTGACAGTACCAAGCAAGAACAAAGCAAACACATTCAAGAGAGCATAACCAGGTGCCAGGATGGCGGAGCGGTCTAAGGCGTTGCGTTCAGGTCGCAGTCTCCCCAGGAGGCGTGGGTTCGAATCCCGCCTCAGACAGAGCCCATTGAAAGTACCAAGCAAGAACAAAGCAAACACAGTCAAGAGAGCATTACCAGTTGCAGGGATGGCAGAGCTGTCTAAGGCGCTGCGTTCAGGTCGCAGTCTCCCCAGGAGGCGTGGGTTTGAATCCCACCTCAGACAGTGCCC
This sequence comes from Idiotropiscis lumnitzeri, assembly GCF_059441095.1. Classification (NCBI taxonomy): domain Eukaryota; kingdom Metazoa; phylum Chordata; class Actinopteri; order Syngnathiformes; family Syngnathidae; genus Idiotropiscis; species Idiotropiscis lumnitzeri. Next base: position 60,826 of record NC_142402.1, on the reverse strand, counting down.
ATTGAAAGTACCAAGCAAGAACAAAGCAAACACAGTCAAGAGAGCATTACCAGTTGCCAGGATGGCGGAGCGGTCTAAGACGCTGCGTTCAGGTCGCAGTCTCCCCAGGAGGCGTGGGTTCGAATCCCACCTCAGACAGTGCCCATTGAAACTACCAAGCAAGAACAAAGCAAACACAGTCAAGAGAGCATTATCAGTTGCCAGGATGGCAAAGCGGTCTAAGGCGTTGCGTTCAGGTCGCAGTCTCCCCAGGAGGCGTGGGTTCGAATCCCACCTCAGACAGTGCCCATTGAAAGTACCAAGCAAGAACAAAGCAAACACATTCAAGAGAGCATTACTAGGTGCCAGGATGGCGGAGCGGTCTAAGGCGTTGCGTTCAGGTCGCAGTCTCCCCAGGAGGCGTGGGTTCGAATCCCACCTCAGACAGAGCCCATTGAAAGTACCAAGCAAGAACAAAGCAAACACATTCAAGAGAGCATTACCAGGTGCCAGGATGGCGGAGCGGTCTAAGGCGTTGCGTTCAGGTCGCAGTCTCCCCAGGAGGCGTGGGTTCGAATCCCGCCTCAGACAGAGCCCATTGAAAGTACCAAGCAAGAACAAAGCAAGCACATTCAAGAGAGCATTACCAGGTGCCAGGATGGCGGAGCGGTCTAAGGCGTTGTGTTCAGGTCGCAGTCTCCCCAGGAGGCGTGGGTTTGAATCCCACCTCAGACAGTACCCATTGAAAGTACCAAGCAAGAACAAAGGAAACACGGTCAAGAGAGCATTACCAGTTGCCAGGATGGCGGAGCGGTCTAAGGCGTTGCGTTCAGGTCGCAGTCTCCCCAGGAGGCGTGGGTTCGAATCCCACCTCAGACAGTGCCCATTGAAAGTACCAAGCAAGAACAAAGCAAACACAGTCAAGAGAGCATTACCAGTTGCCAGGATGGCGGAGCGGTCTAAGGCGTTGCGTTCAGGTCGCAGTCTCCCCAGGAGGCGTGGGTTCGAATCCCGCCTCAGACAGAGCCCATTGAAAGTACCAAGCAAGAACAAAGCAAACACATTCAAGAGAGCATTACCAGGTGCCAGGATGGCGGAGCGGTCTAAGGCGTTGCGTTCAGGTCGCAGTCTCCCCAGGAGGCGTGGGTTCGAATCCCGCCTCAGACAGAGCCCATTGAAAGTACCAAGCAAGAACAAAGCAAGCACATTCAAGAGAGCATTACCAGGTGCCAGGATGGCGGAGCGGTCTAAGGCGTTGTGTTCAGGTCGCAGTCTCCCCAGGAGGCGTGGGTTCGAATCCCACCTCAGACAGAGCCCATTGAAAGTACCAAGCAAGAACAAAGCAAACACATTCAAGAGAGCATTACCAGGTGCCAGGATGGCGGAGCGGTCTAAGGCGTTGCGTTCAGGTCGCAGTCTCCCCAGGAGGCGTGGGTTCGAATCCCGCCTCAGACAGAGCCCATTGAAAGTACCAAGCAAGAACAAAGCAAGCACATTCAAGAGAGCATTACCAGGTGCCAGGATGGCGGAGCGGTCTAAGGCGTTGTGTTCAGGTCGCAGTCTCCCCAGGAGGCGTGGGTTTGAATCCCACCTCAGACAGTACCCATTGAAAGTACCAAGCAAGAACAAAGGAAACACGGTCAAGAGAGCATTACCAGTTGCCAGGATGGCGGAGCGGTCTAAGGCGTTGCGTTCAGGTCGCAGTCTCCCCAGGAGGCGTGGGTTCGAATCCCACCTCAGACAGTGCCCATTGAAAGTACCAAGCAAGAACAAAGCAAACACAGTCAAGAGAGCATTACCAGTTGCCAGGATGGCGGAGCGGTCTAAGGCGTTGCGTTCAGGTCGCAGTCTCCCCAGGAGGCGTGGGTTCAAATCCCGCCTCAGACAGAGCCCATTGAAAGTACCAAGCAAGAACAAAGCAAGCACATTCAAGAGAGCATTACCAGGTGCCAGGATGGCGGAGCGGTCTAAGGCGTTGTGTTCAGGTCGCAGTCTCCCCAGGAGGCGTGGGTTTGAATCCCACCTCAGACAGTACCCATTGAAAGTACCAAGCAAGAACAAAGGAAACACGGTCAAGAGAGCATTACCAGTTGCCAGGATGGCGGAGCGGTCTAAGGCGTTGCGTTCAGGTCGCAGTCTCCCCAGGAGGCGTGGGTTCGAATCCCACCTCAGACAGTGCCCATTAAAAGTACCAAGCAAGAACAAAGCAAACACAGTCAAGAGAGCATTACCAGTTGCCAGGATGGCGGAGCGGTCTAAGGCGTTGCGTTCAGGTCGCAGTCTCCCCAGGAGGCGTGGGTTCGAATCCCGCCTCAGACAGAGCCCATTGAAAGTACCAAGCAAGAACAAAGCAAACACATTCAAGAGAGCATTACCAGGTGCCAGGATGGCGGAGCGGTCTAAGACGTTGCGTTCAGGTCGCAGTCTCCCCAGGAGGCGTGGGTTGAATCCCGCCTCAGAAAGAGCCCATTGAAAGTACCAAGCAAGAACAAAGCAAACACAGTCAAGAGAGCATTACCAGTTGCCAGGATTGCAGAGCGGTCTAAGGCGCTGCGTTCAGGTCGCAGTCTCCCCAGGAGGCGTGGGTTCGAATCCCGCCTCAGACAGAGCCCATTGAAAGTACCAAGCAAGAACAAAGCAAACACATTCAAGAGAGCATTACCAGGTGCCAGGATGGCGGAGCGGTCTAAAGCGTTGCGTTCAGGTCGCAGTCTCCCCAGGAAGCGTGGGTTCGAATCCCACCTCAGACAGTGCCCATTGAAAGTACCAAGCAAGAACAAAGCAAACACAGTCAAGAGAGCATTACCAGTTGCCAGGATGGCGGAGCGGTCTAAGGCGTTGCGTTCAGGTCGCAGTCTCCCCAGGAGGCGTGGGTTCGAATCCCGCCTCAGACAGAGCCCATTGAAAGTACCAAGCAAGAACAAAGCAAGCACATTCAAGAGAGCATTACCAGGTGCCAGGATGGCGGAGCGGTCTAAGGCGTTGTGTTCAGGTCGCAGTCTCCCCAGGAGGCGTGGGTTTGAATCCCACCTCAGACAGTACCCATTGAAAGTACCAAGCAAGAACAAAGGAAACACGGTCAAGAGAGCATTACCAGTTGCCAGGATGGCGGAGCGGTCTAAGGCGTTGCGTTCAGGTCGCAGTCTCCCCAGGAGGCGTGGGTTCGAATCCCACCTCAGACAGTGCCCATTAAAAGTACCAAGCAAGAACAAAGCAAACACAGTCAAGAGAGCATTACCAGTTGCCAGGATGGCGGAGCGGTCTAAGGCGTTGCGTTCAGGTCGCAGTCTCCCCAGGAGGCGTGGGTTCGAATCCCGCCTCAGACAGAGCCCATTGAAAGTACCAAGCAAGAACAAAGCAAACACATTCAAGAGAGCATTACCAGTTGCCAGGATTGCAGAGCGGTCTAAGGCGCTGCGTTCAGGTCGCAGTCTCCCCAGGAGGCGTGGGTTCGAATCCCGCCTCAGACAGAGCCCATTGAAAGTACCAAGCAAGAACAAAGCAAACACATTCAAGAGAGCATTACCAGGTGCCAGGATGGCGGAGCGGTCTAAGGCGCTGTGTTCAGGTCGCAGTCTCCCCAGGAGGCGTGTGTTCGAATCCCACCTCAGACAGAGCCCATTGAAAGTACCAAGCAATAACAAAGGAAACACGGTCAAGAGAGCATTACCAGTTGCCAGGATGGCGGAGCGGTCTAAGGCGTTGCGTTCAGGTCGCAGTCTCCCCTGGAGGCGTGGGTTCGAATCCCGCCTCAGACAGAGCCCATTGAAAGTACCAAGCAAAAACAAAGCAAACACGGTCAAGAGAGCATTACCAGTTGCCAGGATGGCGGAGCGGTCTAAGGCGCTGCGTTCAGGTCGCAGTCTCCCCAGGAGGCGTGTGTTCGAATCCCACCTCAGACAGAGCCCATTGAAAGTACCAAGCAATAACAAAGGAAACACGGTCAAGAGAGCATTACCAGTTGCCAGGATGGCGGAGCGGTCTAAGGCGTTGCGTTCAGGTCGCAGTCTCCCCAGGAGGCGTGGGTTCGAATCCCACCTCAGACAGAGCCCATTGAAAGTACCAAGCAAGAACAGAGCAAACACAGTCAAGAGAGCATTACCAGATGATAAGATGGCAGAGCGGTCTCAGGCGTTGCGTTCAGGTCGCAGTCTCCCCAGGAGGCGTGGGTTCGAATCCCACCTCAGACAGAGCCCATTGAAAGTACCAAGCAAGAACAAAGCAAACACATTCAAGAGAGCATTACCAGGTGTCAGGATGGCGGAGCGGTCTAAGGCGTTGCGTTCAGGTCGCAGTCTCCCCAGGAGGCGTGGGTTCGAATCCCGCCTCAGAAAGAGCCCATTGAAAGTACCAAGCAAGAACAAAGCAAACACAGTCAAGAGAGCAGTACCAGTTGCCAGGATTGCAGAGCGGTCTAAGGCGTTGCGTTCAGGTCGCAGTCTCCCCTGGAGGCGTGGGTTCGAATACCGCCTCAGACAGAACCGATTGAAAGTACCAAGCAAAAACAAAGCAAACACAGTCAAGAGAGCATTACCAGGTGCCAGGATGGCGGAGCGGTCTAAGGCGTTGCGTTCAGGTCGCAGTCTCCCCAGGAGGCGTGGGTTCGAATCCCACCTCAGACAGAGCCCATTGAAAGTACCAAGCAAGAACAGAGCAAACACAGTCAAGAGAGCATTACCAGATGATAAGATGGCAGAGCGGTCTCAGGCGTTGCGTTCAGGTCGCAGTCTCCCCAGGAGGCGTGGGTTCGAATCCCACCTCAGACAGAGCCCATTGAAAGTACCAAGCAAGAACAAAGCAAACACATTCAAGAGAGCATTACCAGGTGTCAGGATGGCGGAGCGGTCTAAGGCGTTGCGTTCAGGTCGCAGTCTCCCCAGGAGGCGTGGGTTCGAATCCCGCCTCAGAAAGAGCCCATTGAAAGTACCAAGCAAGAACAAAGCAAACACAGTCAAGAGAGCAGTACCAGTTGCCAGGATTGCAGAGCGGTCTAAGGCGTTGCGTTCAGGTCGCAGTCTCCCCTGGAGGCGTGGGTTCGAATACCGCCTCAGACAGAACCGATTGAAAGTACCAAGCAAAAACAAAGCAAACACAGTCAAGAGAGCATTACCAGGTGCCAGGATGGCGGAGCGGTCTAAGGCGTTGCGTTCAGGTCGCAGTCTCCCCAGGAGGCGTGGGTTCGAATCCCACCTCAGACAGTGCCCATTGAAAGTACCAAGCAAGAACAAAGTAAACACAGTCAAGAGAGCATTACCAGTTGCCAGGATGGCGGAGCGGTCTAAAGCGTTGCGTTCAGGTCGCAGTCTCCCCAGGAAGCGTGGGTTTGAATCCCACCTCAGACAGAGCCCATTGAAAGTACCAAGCAAGAACAAAGCAAACACATTCAAGAGAGCATTACCAGGTGCCAGGATGGCGGAGCGGTCTAAGGCGTTGCGTTCAGGTCGCAGTCTCCCCAGGAGGCGTGGGTTCGAATCCCGCCTCAGACAGAGCCCATTGAAAGTACCAAGCAAGAACAAAGCAAGCACATTCAAGAGAGCATTACCAGGTGCCAGGATGGCGGAGCGGTCTAAGGCGTTGTGTTCAGGTCGCAGTCTCCCCAGGAGGCGTGGGTTCGAATCCCGCCTCAGAAAGAGACCATTGAAAGTACCAAGCAAGAACAAAGCAAACACAGTCAAGAGAGCATTACCAGTTGCCAGGATTGCAGAGCGGTCTAAGGCGCTGCGTTCAGGTCGCAGTCTCCCCAGGAGGCGTGGGTTCGAATCCCGCCTCAGACAGAGCCCATTGAAAGTACCAAGCAATAACAAAGGAAACACGGTCAAGAGAGCATTACCAGTTGCCAGGATGGCGGAGCGGTCTAAGGCGTTGCGTTCAGGTCGCAGTCTCCCCAGGAGGCGTGTGTTCGAATCCCACCTCAGACAGAGCCCATTGAAAGTACCAAGTAATAACAAAGGAAACACGGTCAAGAGAGCATTACCAGTTGCCAGGATGGCGGAGCGGTCTCAGGCGTTGCGTTCAGGTCGCAGTCTCCCCAGGAGGCGTGGGTTCGAATCCCACCTCAGACAGTGCCCATTGAAAGTACCAAGCAAGAACAAAGCAAACACAGTCAAGAGAGCATTACCAGATGATAAGATGGCGGAACGGTCTCAGGCGTTGCGTTCAGGTCGCAGTCTCCCCAGGAGGCGTGGGTTCGAATCCCACCTCAGACAGTGCCCATTGAAAGTACCAAGCAAGAACAAAGCAAACACAGTCATGAGAGCAGTACCAGTTGCCAGGATTGCAGAGCGGTCTAAGGCGTTGCGTTCAGGTCGCAGTCTCCCCTGGAGGCGTGGGTTCGAATACCGCCTCAGACAGAGCCCATTGAAAGTACCAAGCAAAAACAAAGCAAACACAGTCAAGAGAGCATTACCAGGTGCCAGGATGGCGGAGCGGTCTAAGGCGTTGCGTTCAGGTCGCAGTCTCCCCAGGAAGCGTGGGTTCGAATCCCACCTCAGACAGAGCCCATTGAAAGTACCAAGCAAGAACAAAGCAAACACATTCAAGAGAGCATTACCAGGTGCCAGGATGGCGGAGCGGTCTAAGGCGTTGCGTTCAGGTCGCAGTCTCCCCAGGAGGCGTGGGTTCGAATCCCGCCTCAGACAGAGCCCATTGAAAGTACCAAGCAAGAACAAAGCAAGCACATTCAAGAGAGCATTACCAGGTGCCAGGATGGCGGAGCGGTCTAAGGCGTTGTGTTCAGGTCGCAGTCTCCCCAGGAGGCGTGGGTTTGAATCCCACCTCAGACAGTACCCATTGAAAGTACCAAGCAAGAACAAAGGAAACACGGTCAAGAGAGCATTACCAGTTGCCAGGATGGCGGAGCGGTCTAAGGCGTTGCGTTCAGGTCGCAGTCTCCCCAGGAGGCGTGGGTTCGAATCCCACCTCAGACAGTGCCCATTGAAAGTACCAAGCAAGAACAAAGCAAACACAGTCAAGAGAGCATTACCAGTTGCCAGGATGGCGGAGCGGTCTAAGGCGTTGCGTTCAGGTCGCAGTCTCCCCAGGAGGCGTGGGTTCAAATCCCGCCTCAGACAGAGCCCATTGAAAGTACCAAGCAAGAACAAAGCAAGCACATTCAAGAGAGCATTACCAGGTGCCAGGATGGCGGAGCGGTCTAAGGCGTTGTGTTCAGGTCGCAGTCTCCCCAGGAGGCGTGGGTTTGAATCCCACCTCAGACAGTACCCATTGAAAGTACCAAGCAAGAACAAAGGAAACACGGTCAAGAGAGCATTACCAGTTGCCAGGATGGCGGAGCGGTCTAAGGCGTTGCGTTCAGGTCGCAGTCTCCCCAGGAGGCGTGGGTTCGAATCCCACCTCAGACAGTGCCCATTAAAAGTACCAAGCAAGAACAAAGCAAACACAGTCAAGAGAGCATTACCAGTTGCCAGGATGGCGGAGCGGTCTAAGGCGTTGCGTTCAGGTCGCAGTCTCCCCAGGAGGCGTGGGTTCGAATCCCGCCTCAGACAGAGACCATTGAAAGTACCAAGCAAGAACAAAGCAAACACAGTCAAGAGAGCATTACCAGTTGCCAGGATTGCAGAGCGGTCTAAGGCGCTGCGTTCAGGTCGCAGTCTCCCCAGGAGGCGTGGGTTCGAATCCCGCCTCAGACAGAGCCCATTGAAAGTACCAAGCAATAACAAAGGAAACACGGTCAAGAGAGCATTACCAGTTGCCAGGATGGCGGAGCGGTCTAAGGCGTTGCGTTCAGGTCGCAGTCTCCCCAGGAGGCGTGTGTTCGAATCCCACCTCAGACAGAGCCCATTGAAAGTACCAAGTAATAACAAAGGAAACACGGTCAAGAGAGCATTACCAGTTGCCAGGTTGGCGGAGCGGTCTCAGGCGTTGCGTTCAGGTCGCAGTCTCCCCAGGAGGCGTGGGTTCGAATCCCACCTCAGACAGTGCCCATTGAAAGTACCAAGCAAGAACAAAGCAAACACAGTCAAGAGAGCATTACCAGATGATAAGATGGCGGAACGGTCTCAGGCGTTGCGTTCAGGTCGCAGTCTCCCCAGGAGGCGTGGGTTCGAATCCCACCTCAGACAGTGCCCATTGAAAGTACCAAGCAAGAACAAAGCAAACACAGTCATGAGAGCAGTACCAGTTGCCAGGATGGCGGAGCGGTCTAAGGCGTTGCGTTCAGGTCGCAGTCTCCCCAGGAGGCGTGGGTTCGAATCCCACCTCAGACAGTGCCCATTGAAAGTACCAAGCAAGAACAAAGTAAACACAGTCAAGAGAGCATTACCAGTTGCCAGGATGGCGGAGCGGTCTAAAGCGTTGCGTTCAGGTCGCAGTCTCCCCAGGAGGCGTGGGTTCGAATCCCGCCTCAGACAGAGCCCATTGAAAGTACCAAGCAAGAACAAAGCAAACACATTCAAGAGAGCATTACCAGGTGCCAGGATGGCGGAGCGGTCTAAGGCGTTGCGTTCAGGTCGCAGTCTCCCCAGGAGGCGTGGGTTCGAATCCCGCCTCAGACAGAGCCCATTGAAAGTACCAAGCAAGAACAAAGCAAGCACATTCAAGAGAGCATTACCAGGTGCCAGGATGGCGGAGCAGTCTAAGGCGTTGTGTTCAGGTCGCAGTCTCCCCAGGAGGCGTGGGTTCGAATCCCACCTCAGACAGAGCCCATTGAAAGTACCAAGCAAGAACAAAGCAAACACATTCAAGAGAGCATTACCAGGTGCCAGGATGGCGGAGCGGTCTAAGGCGTTGCGTTCAGGTCGCAGTCTCCCCAGGAGGCGTGGGTTCGAATCCCGCCTCAGACAGAGCCCATTGAAAGTACCAAGCAAGAACAAAGCAAGCACATTCAAGAGAGCATTACCAGGTGCCAGGATGGCGGAGCGGTCTAAGGCGTTGTGTTCAGGTCGCAGTCTCCCCAGGAGGCGTGGGTTTGAATCCCACCTCAGACAGTACCCATTGAAAGTACCAAGCAAGAACAAAGGAAACACGGTCAAGAGAGCATTACCAGTTGCCAGGATGGCGGAGCGGTCTAAGGCGTTGCGTTCAGGTCGCAGTCTCCCCAGGAGGCGTGGGTTCGAATCCCACCTCAGACAGTGCCCATTGAAAGTACCAAGCAAGAACAAAGCAAACACAGTCAAGAGAGCATTACCAGTTGCCAGGATGGCGGAGCGGTCTAAGGCGTTGCGTTCAGGTCGCAGTCTCCCCAGGAGGCGTGGGTTCAAATCCCGCCTCAGACAGAGCCCATTGAAAGTACCAAGCAAGAACAAAGCAAGCACATTCAAGAGAGCATTACCAGGTGCCAGGATGGCGGAGCGGTCTAAGGCGTTGTGTTCAGGTCGCAGTCTCCCCAGGAGGCGTGGGTTTGAATCCCACCTCAGACAGTACCCATTGAAAGTACCAAGCAAGAACAAAGGAAACACGGTCAAGAGAGCATTACCAGTTGCCAGGATGGCGGAGCGGTCTAAGGCGTTGCGTTCAGGTCGCAGTCTCCCCAGGAGGCGTGGGTTCGAATCCCACCTCAGACAGTGCCCATTAAAAGTACCAAGCAAGAACAAAGCAAACACAGTCAAGAGAGCATTACCAGTTGCCAGGATGGCGGAGCGGTCTAAGGCGTTGCGTTCAGGTCGCAGTCTCCCCAGGAGGCGTGGGTTCGAATCCCGCCTCAGACAGAGCCCATTGAAAGTACCAAGCAAGAACAAAGCAAACACATTCAAGAGAGCATTACCAGGTGCCAGGATGGCGGAGCGGTCTAAGACGTTGCGTTCAGGTCGCAGTCTCCCCAGGAGGCGTGGGTTGAATCCCGCCTCAGAAAGAGCCCATTGAAAGTACCAAGCAAGAACAAAGCAAACACAGTCAAGAGAGCATTACCAGTTGCCAGGATTGCAGAGCGGTCTAAGGCGCTGCGTTCAGGTCGCAGTCTCCCCAGGAGGCGTGGGTTCGAATCCCGCCTCAGACAGAGCCCATTGAAAGTACCAAGCAAGAACAAAGCAAACACATTCAAGAGAGCATTACCAGGTGCCAGGATGGCGGAGCGGTCTAAAGCGTTGCGTTCAGGTCGCAGTCTCCCCAGGAAGCGTGGGTTCGAATCCCACCTCAGACAGTGCCCATTGAAAGTACCAAGCAAGAACAAAGCAAACACAGTCAAGAGAGCATTACCAGTTGCCAGGATGGCGGAGCGGTCTAAGGCGTTGCGTTCAGGTCGCAGTCTCCCCAGGAGGCGTGGGTTCGAATCCCGCCTCAGACAGAGCCCATTGAAAGTACCAAGCAAGAACAAAGCAAGCACATTCAAGAGAGCATTACCAGGTGCCAGGATGGCGGAGCGGTCTAAGGCGTTGTGTTCAGGTCGCAGTCTCCCCAGGAGGCGTGGGTTTGAATCCCACCTCAGACAGTACCCATTGAAAGTACCAAGCAAGAACAAAGGAAACACGGTCAAGAGAGCATTACCAGTTGCCAGGATGGCGGAGCGGTCTAAGGCGTTGCGTTCAGGTCGCAGTCTCCCCAGGAGGCGTGGGTTCGAATCCCACCTCAGACAGTGCCCATTAAAAGTACCAAGCAAGAACAAAGCAAACACAGTCAAGAGAGCATTACCAGTTGCCAGGATGGCGGAGCGGTCTAAGGCGTTGCGTTCAGGTCGCAGTCTCCCCAGGAGGCGTGGGTTCGAATCCCGCCTCAGACAGAGCCCATTGAAAGTACCAAGCAAGAACAAAGCAAACACATTCAAGAGAGCATTACCAGGTGCCAGGATGGCGGAGCGGTCTAAGGCGTTGCGTTCAGGTCGCAGTCTCCCCAGGAGGCGTGGGTTGAATCCCGCCTCAGAAAGAGCCCATTGAAAGTACCAAGCAAGAACAAAGCAAACACAGTCAAGAGAGCATTACCAGTTGCCAGGATTGCAGAGCGGTCTAAGGCGCTGCGTTCAGGTCGCAGTCTCCCCAGGAGGCGTGGGTTCGAATCCCGCCTCAGACAGAGCCCATTGAAAGTACCAAGCAAGAACAAAGCAAACACATTCAAGAGAGCATTACCAGGTGCCAGGATGGCGGAGCGGTCTAAGGCGCTGTGTTCAGGTCGCAGTCTCCCCAGGAGGCGTGTGTTCGAATCCCACCTCAGACAGAGCCCATTGAAAGTACCAAGCAATAACAAAGGAAACACGGTCAAGAGAGCATTACCAGTTGCCAGGATGGCGGAGCGGTCTAAGGCGTTGCGTTCAGGTCGCAGTCTCCCCTGGAGGCGTGGGTTCGAATCCCGCCTCAGACAGAGCCCATTGAAAGTACCAAGCAAAAACAAAGCAAACACGGTCAAGAGAGCATTACCAGTTGCCAGGATGGCGGAGCGGTCTAAGGCGCTGCGTTCAGGTCGCAGTCTCCCCAGGAGGCGTGTGTTCGAATCCCACCTCAGACAGAGCCCATTGAAAGTACCAAGCAATAACAAAGGAAACACGGTCAAGAGAGCATTACCAGTTGCCAGGATGGCGGAGCGGTCTAAGGCGTTGCGTTCAGGTCGCAGTCTCCCCAGGAGGCGTGGGTTCGAATCCCACCTCAGACAGAGCCCATTGAAAGTACCAAGCAAGAACAGAGCAAACACAGTCAAGAGAGCATTACCAGATGATAAGATGGCAGAGCGGTCTCAGGCGTTGCGTTCAGGTCGCAGTCTCCCCAGGAGGCGTGGGTTCGAATCCCACCTCAGACAGAGCCCATTGAAAGTACCAAGCAAGAACAAAGCAAACACATTCAAGAGAGCATTACCAGGTGTCAGGATGGCGGAGCGGTCTAAGGCGTTGCGTTCAGGTCGCAGTCTCCCCAGGAGGCGTGGGTTCGAATCCCGCCTCAGAAAGAGCCCATTGAAAGTACCAAGCAAGAACAAAGCAAACACAGTCAAGAGAGCAGTACCAGTTGCCAGGATTGCAGAGCGGTCTAAGGCGTTGCGTTCAGGTCGCAGTCTCCCCTGGAGGCGTGGGTTCGAATACCGCCTCAGACAGAACCGATTGAAAGTACCAAGCAAAAACAAAGCAAACACAGTCAAGAGAGCATTACCAGGTGCCAGGATGGCGGAGCGGTCTAAGGCGTTGCGTTCAGGTCGCAGTCTCCCCAGGAGGCGTGGGTTCGAATCCCACCTCAGACAGAGCCCATTGAAAGTACCAAGCAAGAACAGAGCAAACACAGTCAAGAGAGCATTACCAGATGATAAGATGGCAGAGCGGTCTCAGGCGTTGCGTTCAGGTCGCAGTCTCCCCAGGAGGCGTGGGTTCGAATCCCACCTCAGACAGAGCCCATTGAAAGTACCAAGCAAGAACAAAGCAAACACATTCAAGAGAGCATTACCAGGTGTCAGGATGGCGGAGCGGTCTAAGGCGTTGCGTTCAGGTCGCAGTCTCCCCAGGAGGCGTGGGTTCGAATCCCGCCTCAGAAAGAGCCCATTGAAAGTACCAAGCAAGAACAAAGCAAACACAGTCAAGAGAGCAGTACCAGTTGCCAGGATTGCAGAGCGGTCTAAGGCGTTGCGTTCAGGTCGCAGTCTCCCCTGGAGGCGTGGGTTCGAATACCGCCTCAGACAGAACCGATTGAAAGTACCAAGCAAAAACAAAGCAAACACAGTCAAGAGAGCATTACCAGGTGCCAGGATGGCGGAGCGGTCTAAGGCGTTGCGTTCAGGTCGCAGTCTCCCCAGGAGGCGTGGGTTCGAATCCCACCTCAGACAGTGCCCATTGAAAGTACCAAGCAAGAACAAAGTAAACACAGTCAAGAGAGCATTACCAGTTGCCAGGATGGCGGAGCGGTCTAAAGCGTTGCGTTCAGGTCGCAGTCTCCCCAGGAAGCGTGGGTTTGAATCCCACCTCAGACAGAGCCCATTGAAAGTACCAAGCAAGAACAAAGCAAACACATTCAAGAGAGCATTACCAGGTGCCAGGATGGCGGAGCGGTCTAAGGCGTTGCGTTCAGGTCGCAGTCTCCCCAGGAGGCGTGGGTTCGAATCCCGCCTCAGACAGAGCCCATTGAAAGTACCAAGCAAGAACAAAGCAAGCACATTCAAGAGAGCATTACCAGGTGCCAGGATGGCGGAGCGGTCTAAGGCGTTGTGTTCAGGTCGCAGTCTCCCCAGGAGGCGTGGGTTCGAATCCCGCCTCAGAAAGAGACCATTGAAAGTACCAAGCAAGAACAAAGCAAACACAGTCAAGAGAGCATTACCAGTTGCCAGGATTGCAGAGCGGTCTAAGGCGCTGCGTTCAGGTCGCAGTCTCCCCAGGAGGCGTGGGTTCGAATCCCGCCTCAGACAGAGCCCATTGAAAGTACCAAGCAATAACAAAGGAAACACGGTCAAGAGAGCATTACCAGTTGCCAGGATGGCGGAGCGGTCTAAGGCGTTGCGTTCAGGTCGCAGTCTCCCCAGGAGGCGTGTGTTCGAATCCCACCTCAGACAGAGCCCATTGAAAGTACCAAGTAATAACAAAGGAAACACGGTCAAGAGAGCATTACCAGTTGCCAGGATGGCGGAGCGGTCTCAGGCGTTGCGTTCAGGTCGCAGTCTCCCCAGGAGGCGTGGGTTCGAATCCCACCTCAGACAGTGCCCATTGAAAGTACCAAGCAAGAACAAAGCAAACACAGTCAAGAGAGCATTACCAGATGATAAGATGGCGGAACGGTCTCAGGCGTTGCGTTCAGGTCGCAGTCTCCCCAGGAGGCGTGGGTTCGAATCCCACCTCAGACAGTGCCCATTGAAAGTACCAAGCAAGAACAAAGCAAACACAGTCATGAGAGCAGTACCAGTTGCCAGGATTGCAGAGCGGTCTAAGGCGTTGCGTTCAGGTCGCAGTCTCCCCTGGAGGCGTGGGTTCGAATACCGCCTCAGACAGAGCCCATTGAAAGTACCAAGCAAAAACAAAGCAAACACAGTCAAGAGAGCATTACCAGGTGCCAGGATGGCGGAGCGGTCTAAGGCGTTGCGTTCAGGTCGCAGCCTCCCCAGGAGGCGTGGGTTCGAATCCCACCTCAGACAGTGCCCATTGAAAGTACCAAGCAAGAACAAAGTAAACACAGTCAAGAGAGCATTACCAGTTGCCAGGATGGCGGAGCGGTCTAAAGCGTTGCGTTCAGGTCGCAGTCTCCCCAGGAAGCGTGGGTTCGAATCCCACCTCAGACAGAGCCCATTGAAAGTACCAAGCAAGAACAAAGCAAACACATTCAAGAGAGCATTACCAGGTGCCAGGATGGCGGAGCGGTCTAAGGCGTTGCGTTCAGGTCGCAGTCTCCCCAGGAGGCGTGGGTTCGAATCCCGCCTCAGACAGAGCCCATTGAAAGTACCAAGCAAGAACAAAGCAAGCACATTCAAGAGAGCATTACCAGGTGCCAGGATGGCGGAGCGGTCTAAGGCGTTGTGTTCAGGTCGCAGTCTCCCCAGGAGGCGTGGGTTTGAATCCCACCTCAGACAGTACCCATTGAAAGTACCAAGCAAGAACAAAGGAAACACGGTCAAGAGAGCATTACCAGTTGCCAGGATGGCGGAGCGGTCTAAGGCGTTGCGTTCAGGTCGCAGTCTCCCCAGGAGGCGTGGGTTCGAATCCCACCTCAGACAGTGCCCATTGAAAGTACCAAGCAAGAACAAAGCAAACACAGTCAAGAGAGCATTACCAGTTGCCAGGATGGCGGAGCGGTCTAAGGCGTTGCGTTCAGGTCGCAGTCTCCCCAGGAGGCGTGGGTTCAAATCCCGCCTCAGACAGAGCCCATTGAAAGTACCAAGCAAGAACAAAGCAAGCACATTCAAGAGAGCATTACCAGGTGCCAGGATGGCGGAGCGGTCTAAGGCGTTGTGTTCAGGTCGCAGTCTCCCCAGGAGGCGTGGGTTTGAATCCCACCTCAGACAGTACCCATTGAAAGTACCAAGCAAGAACAAAGGAAACACGGTCAAGAGAGCATTACCAGTTGCCAGGATGGCGGAGCGGTCTAAGGCGTTGCGTTCAGGTCGCAGTCTCCCCAGGAGGCGTGGGTTCGAATCCCACCTCAGACAGTGCCCATTAAAAGTACCAAGCAAGAACAAAGCAAACACAGTCAAGAGAGCATTACCAGTTGCCAGGATGGCGGAGCGGTCTAAGGCGTTGCGTTCAGGTCGCAGTCTCCCCAGGAGGCGTGGGTTCGAATCCCGCCTCAGACAGAGACCATTGAAAGTACCAAGCAAGAACAAAGCAAACACAGTCAAGAGAGCATTACCAGTTGCCAGGATTGCAGAGCGGTCTAAGGCGCTGCGTTCAGGTCGCAGTCTCCCCAGGAGGCGTGGGTTCGAATCCCGCCTCAGACAGAGCCCATTGAAAGTACCAAGCAATAACAAAGGAAACACGGTCAAGAGAGCATTACCAGTTGCCAGGATGGCGGAGCGGTCTAAGGCGTTGCGTTCAGGTCGCAGTCTCCCCAGGAGGCGTGTGTTCGAATCCCACCTCAGACAGAGCCCATTGAAAGTACCAAGTAATAACAAAGGAAACACGGTCAAGAGAGCATTACCAGTTGCCAGGTTGGCGGAGCGGTCTCAGGCGTTGCGTTCAGGTCGCAGTCTCCCCAGGAGGCGTGGGTTCGAATCCCACCTCAGACAGTGCCCATTGAAAGTACCAAGCAAGAACAAAGCAAACACAGTCAAGAGAGCATTACCAGATGATAAGATGGCGGAACGGTCTCAGGCGTTGCGTTCAGGTCGCAGTCTCCCCAGGAGGCGTGGGTTCGAATCCCACCTCAGACAGTGCCCATTGAAAGTACCAAGCAAGAACAAAGCAAACACAGTCATGAGAGCAGTACCAGTTGCCAGGATGGCGGAGCGGTCTAAGGCGTTGCGTTCAGGTCGCAGTCTCCCCAGGAGGCGTGGGTTCGAATCCCACCTCAGACAGTGCCCATTGAAAGTACCAAGCAAGAACAAAGTAAACACAGTCAAGAGAGCATTACCAGTTGCCAGGATGGCGGAGCGGTCTAAAGCGTTGCGTTCAGGTCGCAGTCTCCCCAGGAAGCGTGGGTTCGAATCCCACCTCAGACAGAGCCCATTGAAAGTACCAAGCAAGAACAAAGCAAACACATTCAAGAGAGCATTACCAGGTGCCAGGATGGCGGAGCGGTCTAAGGCGTTGCGTTCAGGTCGCAGTCTCCCCAGGAGGCGTGGGTTCGAATCCCGCCTCAGACAGAGCCCATTGAAAGTACCAAGCAAGAACAAAGCAAGCACATTCAAGAGAGCATTACCAGGTGCCAGGATGGCGGAGCGGTCTAAGGCGTTGTGTTCAGGTCGCAGTCTCCCCAGGAGGCGTGGGTTTGAATCCCACCTCAGACAGTACCCATTGAAAGTACCAAGCAAGAACAAAGGAAACACGGTCAAGAGAGCATTACCAGTTGCCAGGATGGCGGAGCGGTCTAAGGCGTTGCGTTCAGGTCGCAGTCTCCCCAGGAGGCGTGGGTTCGAATCCCACCTCAGACAGTGCCCATTGAAAGTACCAAGCAAGAACAAAGCAAACACAGTCAAGAGAGCATTACCAGTTGCCAGGATGGCGGAGCGGTCTAAGGCGTTGCGTTCAGGTCGCAGTCTCCCCAGGAGGCGTGGGTTCAAATCCCGCCTCAGACAGAGCCCATTGAAAGTACCAAGCAAGAACAAAGCAAGCACATTCAAGAGAGCATTACCAGGTGCCAGGATGGCGGAGCGGTCTAAGGCGTTGTGTTCAGGTCGCAGTCTCCCCAGGAGGCGTGGGTTTGAATCCCACCTCAGACAGTACCCATTGAAAGTACCAAGCAAGAACAAAGGAAACACGGTCAAGAGAGCATTACCAGTTGCCAGGATGGCGGAGCGGTCTAAGGCGTTGCGTTCAGGTCGCAGTCTCCCCAGGAGGCGTGGGTTCGAATCCCACCTCAGACAGTGCCCATTAAAAGTACCAAGCAAGAACAAAGCAAACACATTCAAGAGAGCATTACCAGGTGCCAGGATGGCGGAACGGTCTAAAGCGTTGCGTTCAGGTCGCAGTCTCCCCAGGAAGCGTGGGTTCGAATCCCACCTCAGACAGTGCCCATTGAAAGTACCAAGCAAGAACAAAGCAAACACATTCAAGAGAGCATTACCAGGTGCCAGGATGGCGGAGCGGTCTAAGGCGTTGCGTTCAGGTCGCAGTCTCCCCAGGAGGCGTGGGTTGAATCCCGCCTCAGAAAGAGCCCATTGAAAGTACCAAGCAAGAACAAAGCAAACACAGTCAAGAGAGCATTACCAGTTGCCAGGATTGCAGAGCGGTCTAAGGCGCTGCGTTCAGGTCGCAGTCTCCCCAGGAGGCGTGTGTTCGAATCCCACCTCAGACAGAGCCCATTGAAAGTACCAAGCAATAACAAAGGAAACACGGTCAAGAGAGCATTACCAGTTGCCAGGATGGCGGAGCGGTCTAAGGCGTTGCGTTCAGGTCGCAGTCTCCCCAGGAGGCGTGGGTTCGAATCCCACCTCAGACAGAGCCCATTGAAAGTACCAAGCAAGAACAGAGCAAACACAGTCAAGAGAGCATTACCAGATGATAAGATGGCAGAGCGGTCTCAGGCGTTGCGTTCAGGTCGCAGTCTCCCCAGGAGGCGTGGGTTCGAATCCCACCTCAGACAGAGCCCATTGAAAGTACCAAGCAAGAACAAAGCAAACACATTCAAGAGAGCATTACCAGGTGTCAGGATGGCGGAGCGGTCTAAGGCGTTGCGTTCAGGTCGCAGTCTCCCCAGGAGGCGTGGGTTCGAATCCCGCCTCAGAAAGAGCCCATTGAAAGTACCAAGCAAGAACAAAGCAAACACAGTCAAGAGAGCAGTACCAGTTGCCAGGATTGCAGAGCGGTCTAAGGCGTTGCGTTCAGGTCGCAGTCTCCCCTGGAGGCGTGGGTTCGAATACCGCCTCAGACAGAACCGATTGAAAGTACCAAGCAAAAACAAAGCAAACACAGTCAAGAGAGCATTACCAGGTGCCAGGATGGCGGAGCGGTCTAAGGCGTTGCGTTCAGGTCGCAGTCTCCCCAGGAGGCGTGGGTTCGAATCCCACCTCAGACAGAGCCCATTGAAAGTACCAAGCAAGAACAGAGCAAACACAGTCAAGAGAGCATTACCAGATGATAAGATGGCAGAGCGGTCTCAGGCGTTGCGTTCAGGTCGCAGTCTCCCCAGGAGGCGTGGGTTCGAATCCCACCTCAGACAGAGCCCATTGAAAGTACCAAGCAAGAACAAAGCAAACACATTCAAGAGAGCATTACCAGGTGTCAGGATGGCGGAGCGGTCTAAGGCGTTGCGTTCAGGTCGCAGTCTCCCCAGGAGGCGTGGGTTCGAATCCCGCCTCAGAAAGAGCCCATTGAAAGTACCAAGCAAGAACAAAGCAAACACAGTCAAGAGAGCAGTACCAGTTGCCAGGATTGCAGAGCGGTCTAAGGCGTTGCGTTCAGGTCGCAGTCTCCCCTGGAGGCGTGGGTTCGAATACCGCCTCAGACAGAACCGATTGAAAGTACCAAGCAAAAACAAAGCAAACACAGTCAAGAGAGCATTACCAGGTGCCAGGATGGCGGAGCGGTCTAAGGCGTTGCGTTCAGGTCGCAGTCTCCCCAGGAGGCGTGGGTTCGAATCCCACCTCAGACAGTGCCCATTGAAAGTACCAAGCAAGAACAAAGTAAACACAGTCAAGAGAGCATTACCAGTTGCCAGGATGGCGGAGCGGTCTAAAGCGTTGCGTTCAGGTCGCAGTCTCCCCAGGAAGCGTGGGTTTGAATCCCACCTCAGACAGAGCCCATTGAAAGTACCAAGCAAGAACAAAGCAAACACATTCAAGAGAGCATTACCAGGTGCCAGGATGGCGGAGCGGTCTAAGGCGTTGCGTTCAGGTCGCAGTCTCCCCAGGAGGCGTGGGTTCGAATCCCGCCTCAGACAGAGCCCATTGAAAGTACCAAGCAAGAACAAAGCAAGCACATTCAAGAGAGCATTACCAGGTGCCAGGATGGCGGAGCGGTCTAAGGCGTTGTGTTCAGGTCGCAGTCTCCCCAGGAGGCGTGGGTTCGAATCCCGCCTCAGAAAGAGACCATTGAAAGTACCAAGCAAGAACAAAGCAAACACAGTCAAGAGAGCATTACCAGTTGCCAGGATTGCAGAGCGGTCTAAGGCGCTGCGTTCAGGTCGCAGTCTCCCCAGGAGGCGTGGGTTCGAATCCCGCCTCAGACAGAGCCCATTGAAAGTACCAAGCAATAACAAAGGAAACACGGTCAAGAGAGCATTACCAGTTGCCAGGATGGCGGAGCGGTCTAAGGCGTTGCGTTCAGGTCGCAGTCTCCCCAGGAGGCGTGTGTTCGAATCCCACCTCAGACAGAGCCCATTGAAAGTACCAAGTAATAACAAAGGAAACACGGTCAAGAGAGCATTACCAGTTGCCAGGATGGCGGAGCGGTCTCAGGCGTTGCGTTCAGGTCGCAGTCTCCCCAGGAGGCGTGGGTTCGAATCCCACCTCAGACAGTGCCCATTGAAAGTACCAAGCAAGAACAAAGCAAACACAGTCAAGAGAGCATTACCAGATGATAAGATGGCGGAACGGTCTCAGGCGTTGCGTTCAGGTCGCAGTCTCCCCAGGAGGCGTGGGTTCGAATCCCACCTCAGACAGTGCCCATTGAAAGTACCAAGCAAGAACAAAGCAAACACAGTCATGAGAGCAGTACCAGTTGCCAGGATTGCAGAGCGGTCTAAGGCGTTGCGTTCAGGTCGCAGTCTCCCCTGGAGGCGTGGGTTCGAATACCGCCTCAGACAGAGCCCATTGAAAGTACCAAGCAAAAACAAAGCAAACACAGTCAAGAGAGCATTACCAGGTGCCAGGATGGCGGAGCGGTCTAAGGCGTTGCGTTCAGGTCGCAGCCTCCCCAGGAGGCGTGGGTTCGAATCCCACCTCAGACAGTGCCCATTGAAAGTACCAAGCAAGAACAAAGTAAACACAGTCAAGAGAGCATTACCAGTTGCCAGGATGGCGGAGCGGTCTAAAGCGTTGCGTTCAGGTCGCAGTCTCCCCAGGAAGCGTGGGTTCGAATCCCACCTCAGACAGAGCCCATTGAAAGTACCAAGCAAGAACAAAGCAAACACATTCAAGAGAGCATTACCAGGTGCCAGGATGGCGGAGCGGTCTAAGGCGTTGCGTTCAGGTCGCAGTCTCCCCAGGAGGCGTGGGTTCGAATCCCGCCTCAGACAGAGCCCATTGAAAGTACCAAGCAAGAACAAAGCAAGCACATTCAAGAGAGCATTACCAGGTGCCAGGATGGCGGAGCGGTCTAAGGCGTTGTGTTCAGGTCGCAGTCTCCCCAGGAGGCGTGGGTTTGAATCCCACCTCAGACAGTACCCATTGAAAGTACCAAGCAAGAACAAAGGAAACACGGTCAAGAGAGCATTACCAGTTGCCAGGATGGCGGAGCGGTCTAAGGCGTTGCGTTCAGGTCGCAGTCTCCCCAGGAGGCGTGGGTTCGAATCCCACCTCAGACAGTGCCCATTGAAAGTACCAAGCAAGAACAAAGCAAACACAGTCAAGAGAGCATTACCAGTTGCCAGGATGGCGGAGCGGTCTAAGGCGTTGCGTTCAGGTCGCAGTCTCCCCAGGAGGCGTGGGTTCAAATCCCGCCTCAGACAGAGCCCATTGAAAGTACCAAGCAAGAACAAAGCAAGCACATTCAAGAGAGCATTACCAGGTGCCAGGATGGCGGAGCGGTCTAAGGCGTTGTGTTCAGGTCGCAGTCTCCCCAGGAGGCGTGGGTTTGAATCCCACCTCAGACAGTACCCATTGAAAGTACCAAGCAAGAACAAAGGAAACACGGTCAAGAGAGCATTACCAGTTGCCAGGATGGCGGAGCGGTCTAAGGCGTTGCGTTCAGGTCGCAGTCTCCCCAGGAGGCGTGGGTTCGAATCCCACCTCAGACAGTGCCCATTAAAAGTACCAAGCAAGAACAAAGCAAACACAGTCAAGAGAGCATTACCAGTTGCCAGGATGGCGGAGCGGTCTAAGGCGTTGCGTTCAGGTCGCAGTCTCCCCAGGAGGCGTGGGTTCGAATCCCGCCTCAGACAGAGACCATTGAAAGTACCAAGCAAGAACAAAGCAAACACAGTCAAGAGAGCATTACCAGTTGCCAGGATTGCAGAGCGGTCTAAGGCGCTGCGTTCAGGTCGCAGTCTCCCCAGGAGGCGTGGGTTCGAATCCCGCCTCAGACAGAGCCCATTGAAAGTACCAAGCAATAACAAAGGAAACACGGTCAAGAGAGCATTACCAGTTGCCAGGATGGCGGAGCGGTCTAAGGCGTTGCGTTCAGGTCGCAGTCTCCCCAGGAGGCGTGTGTTCGAATCCCACCTCAGACAGAGCCCATTGAAAGTACCAAGTAATAACAAAGGAAACACGGTCAAGAGAGCATTACCAGTTGCCAGGTTGGCGGAGCGGTCTCAGGCGTTGCGTTCAGGTCGCAGTCTCCCCAGGAGGCGTGGGTTCGAATCCCACCTCAGACAGTGCCCATTGAAAGTACCAAGCAAGAACAAAGCAAACACAGTCAAGAGAGCATTACCAGATGATAAGATGGCGGAACGGTCTCAGGCGTTGCGTTCAGGTCGCAGTCTCCCCAGGAGGCGTGGGTTCGAATCCCACCTCAGACAGTGCCCATTGAAAGTACCAAGCAAGAACAAAGCAAACACAGTCATGAGAGCAGTACCAGTTGCCAGGATGGCGGAGCGGTCTAAGGCGTTGCGTTCAGGTCGCAGTCTCCCCAGGAGGCGTGGGTTCGAATCCCACCTCAGACAGTGCCCATTGAAAGTACCAAGCAAGAACAAAGTAAACACAGTCAAGAGAGCATTACCAGTTGCCAGGATGGCGGAGCGGTCTAAAGCGTTGCGTTCAGGTCGCAGTCTCCCCAGGAAGCGTGGGTTCGAATCCCACCTCAGACAGAGCCCATTGAAAGTACCAAGCAAGAACAAAGCAAACACATTCAAGAGAGCATTACCAGGTGCCAGGATGGCGGAGCGGTCTAAGGCGTTGCGTTCAGGTCGCAGTCTCCCCAGGAGGCGTGGGTTCGAATCCCGCCTCAGACAGAGCCCATTGAAAGTACCAAGCAAGAACAAAGCAAGCACATTCAAGAGAGCATTACCAGGTGCCAGGATGGCGGAGCGGTCTAAGGCGTTGTGTTCAGGTCGCAGTCTCCCCAGGAGGCGTGGGTTTGAATCCCACCTCAGACAGTACCCATTGAAAGTACCAAGCAAGAACAAAGGAAACACGGTCAAGAGAGCATTACCAGTTGCCAGGATGGCGGAGCGGTCTAAGGCGTTGCGTTCAGGTCGCAGTCTCCCCAGGAGGCGTGGGTTCGAATCCCACCTCAGACAGTGCCCATTGAAAGTACCAAGCAAGAACAAAGCAAACACAGTCAAGAGAGCATTACCAGTTGCCAGGATGGCGGAGCGGTCTAAGGCGTTGCGTTCAGGTCGCAGTCTCCCCAGGAGGCGTGGGTTCAAATCCCGCCTCAGACAGAGCCCATTGAAAGTACCAAGCAAGAACAAAGCAAGCACATTCAAGAGAGCATTACCAGGTGCCAGGATGGCGGAGCGGTCTAAGGCGTTGTGTTCAGGTCGCAGTCTCCCCAGGAGGCGTGGGTTTGAATCCCACCTCAGACAGTACCCATTGAAAGTACCAAGCAAGAACAAAGGAAACACGGTCAAGAGAGCATTACCAGTTGCCAGGATGGCGGAGCGGTCTAAGGCGTTGCGTTCAGGTCGCAGTCTCCCCAGGAGGCGTGGGTTCGAATCCCACCTCAGACAGTGCCCATTAAAAGTACCAAGCAAGAACAAAGCAAACACATTCAAGAGAGCATTACCAGGTGCCAGGATGGCGGAACGGTCTAAAGCGTTGCGTTCAGGTCGCAGTCTCCCCAGGAAGCGTGGGTTCGAATCCCACCTCAGACAGTGCCCATTGAAAGTACCAAGCAAGAACAAAGCAAACACATTCAAGAGAGCATTACCAGGTGCCAGGATGGCGGAGCGGTCTAAGGCGTTGCGTTCAGGTCGCAGTCTCCCCAGGAGGCGTGGGTTGAATCCCGCCTCAGAAAGAGCCCATTGAAAGTACCAAGCAAGAACAAAGCAAACACAGTCAAGAGAGCATTACCAGTTGCCAGGATTGCAGAGCGGTCTAAGGCGCTGCGTTCAGGTCGCAGTCTCCCCAGGAGGCGTGGGTTCGAATCCCGCCTCAGACAGAGCCCATTGAAAGTACCAAGCAAGAACAAAGCAAACACATTCAAGAGAGCATTACCAGTTGCCAGGATGGCGGAGCGGTCTAAGGCGTTGCGTTCAGGTCGCAGTCTCCCCAGGAGGCGTGGGTTCGAATCCCACCTCAGACAGTGCCCATTGAAAGTACCAAGCAAGAACAAAGTAAACACAGTCAAGAGAGCATTACCAGTTGCCAGGATGGCGGAGCGGTCTAAAGCGTTGCGTTCAGGTCGCAGTCTCCCCAGGAAGCGTGGGTTCGAATCCCACCTCAGACAGAGCCCATTGAAAGTACCAAGCAAGAACAAAGCAAACACATTCAAGAGAGCATTACCAGGTGCCAGGATGGCGGAGCGGTCTAAGGCGTTGCGTTCAGGTCGCAGTCTCCCCAGGAGGCGTGGGTTCGAATCCCGCCTCAGACAGAGCCCATTGAAAGTACCAAGCAAGAACAAAGCAAGCACATTCAAGAGAGCATTACCAGGTGCCAGGATGGCGGAGCGGTCTAAGGCGTTGTGTTCAGGTCGCAGTCTCCCCAGGAGGCGTGGGTTTGAATCCCACCTCAGACAGTACCCATTGAAAGTACCAAGCAAGAACAAAGGAAACACGGTCAAGAGAGCATTACCAGTTGCCAGGATGGCGGAGCGGTCTAAGGCGTTGCGTTCAGGTCGCAGTCTCCCCAGGAGGCGTGGGTTCGAATCCCACCTCAGACAGTGCCCATTGAAAGTACCAAGCAAGAACAAAGCAAACACAGTCAAGAGAGCATTACCAGTTGCCAGGATGGCGGAGCGGTCTAAGGCGTTGCGTTCAGGTCGCAGTCTCCCCAGGAGGCGTGGGTTCAAATCCCGCCTCAGACAGAGCCCATTGAAAGTACCAAGCAAGAACAAAGCAAGCACATTCAAGAGAGCATTACCAGGTGCCAGGATGGCGGAGCGGTCTAAGGCGTTGTGTTCAGGTCGCAGTCTCCCCAGGAGGCGTGGGTTTGAATCCCACCTCAGACAGTACCCATTGAAAGTACCAAGCAAGAACAAAGGAAACACGGTCAAGAGAGCATTACCAGTTGCCAGGATGGCGGAGCGGTCTAAGGCGTTGCGTTCAGGTCGCAGTCTCCCCAGGAGGCGTGGGTTCGAATCCCACCTCAGACAGTGCCCATTAAAAGTACCAAGCAAGAACAAAGCAAACACAGTCAAGAGAGCATTACCAGTTGCCAGGATGGCGGAGCGGTCTAAGGCGTTGCGTTCAGGTCGCAGTCTCCCCAGGAGGCGTGGGTTCGAATCCCGCCTCAGACAGAGCCCATTGAAAGTACCAAGCAAGAACAAAGCAAACACATTCAAGAGAGCATTACCAGGTGCCAGGATGGCGGAGCGGTCTAAGGCGTTGCGTTCAGGTCGCAGTCTCCCCAGGAGGCGTGGGTTGAATCCCGCCTCAGAAAGAGCCCATTGAAAGTACCAAGCAAGAACAAAGCAAACACAGTCAAGAGAGCATTACCAGTTGCCAGGATTGCAGAGCGGTCTAAGGCGCTGCGTTCAGGTCGCAGTCTCCCCAGGAGGCGTGGGTTCGAATCCCGCCTCAGACAGAGCCCATTGAAAGTACCAAGCAAGAACAAAGCAAACACATTCAAGAGAGCATTACCAGGTGCCAGGATGGCGGAACGGTCTAAAGCGTTGCGTTCAGGTCGCAGTCTCCCCAGGAAGCGTGGGTTCGAATCCCACCTCAGACAGTGCCCATTGAAAGTACCAAGCAAGAACAAAGCAAACACAGTCAAGAGAGCATTACCAGTTGCCAGGATGGCGGAGCGGTCTAAGGCGTTGCGTTCAAGTCGCAGTCTCCCCAGGAGGCGTGGGTTCGAATCCCGCCTCAGACAGAGCCCATTGAAAGTACCAAGCAAGAACAAAGCAAGCACATTCAAGAGAGCATTACCAGGTGCCAGGATGGCGGAGCGGTCTAAGGCGTTGTGTTCAGGTCGCAGTCTCCCCAGGAGGCGTGGGTTTGAATCCCACCTCAGACAGTACCCATTGAAAGTACCAAGCAAGAACAAAGGAAACACGGTCAAGAGAGCATTACCAGTTGCCAGGATGGCGGAGCGGTCTAAGGCGTTGCGTTCAGGTCGCAGTCTCCCCAGGAGGCGTGGGTTCGAATCCCACCTCAGACAGTGCCCATTAAAAATACCAAGCAAGAACAAAGCAAACACAGTCAAGAGAGCATTACCAGTTGCCAGGATGGCGGAGCGGTCTAAGGCGTTGCGTTCAGGTCGCAGTCTCCCCAGGAGGCGTGGGTTCGAATCCCGCCTCAGACAGAGCCCATTGAAAGTACCAAGCAAGAACAAAGCAAACACATTCAAGAGAGCATTACCAGGTGCCAGGATGGCGGAGCGGTCTAAGGCGTTGCGTTCAGGTCGCAGTCTCCCCAGGAGGCGTGGGTTGAATCCCGCCTCAGAAAGAGCCCATTGAAAGTACCAAGCAAGAACAAAGCAAACACAGTCAAGAGAGCATTACCAGTTGCCAGGATTGCAGAGCGTTCTAAGGCGCTGCGTTCAGGTCGCAGTCTCCCCAGGAGGCGTGGGTTCGAATCCCGCCTCAGACAGAGCCCATTGAAAGTACCAAGCAAGAACAAAGCAAACACATTCAAGAGAGCATTACCAGGTGCCAGGATGGCGGAGCGGTCTAAGGCGCTGCGTTCAGGTCGCAGTCTCCCCAGGAGGCGTGTGTTCGAATCCCACCTCAGACAGAGCCCATTGAAAGTACCAAGCAATAACAAAGGAAACACGGTCAAGAGAGCATTACCAGTTGCCAGGATGGCGGAGCGGTCTAAGGCGTTGCGTTCAGGTCGCAGTCTCCCCTGGAGGCGTGGGTTCGAATCCCGCCTCAGACAGAGCCCATTGAAAGTACCAAGCAAAAACAAAGCAAACACGGTCAAGAGAGCATTACCAGTTGCCAGGATGGCGGAGCGGTCTAAGGCGCTGCGTTCAGGTCGCAGTCTCCCCAGGAGGCGTGTGTTCGAATCCCACCTCAGACAGAGCCCATTGAAAGTACCAAGCAATAACAAAGGAAACACGGTCAAGAGAGCATTACCAGTTGCCAGGATGGCGGAGCGGTCTAAGGCGTTGCGTTCAGGTCGCAGTCTCCCCAGGAGGCGTGGGTTCGAATCCCACCTCAGACAGAGCCCATTGAAAGTACCAAGCAAGAACAGAGCAAACACAGTCAAGAGAGCATTACCAGATGATAAGATGGCAGAGCGGTCTCAGGCGTTGCGTTCAGGTCGCAGTCTCCCCAGGAGGCGTGGGTTCGAATCCCACCTCAGACAGAGCCCATTGAAAGTACCAAGCAAGAACAAAGCAAACACATTCAAGAGAGCATTACCAGGTGTCAGGATGGCGGAGCGGTCTAAGGCGTTGCGTTCAGGTCGCAGTCTCCCCAGGAGGCATGGGTTCGAATCCCGCCTCAGAAAGAGCCCATTGAAAGTACCAAGCAAGAACAAAGCAAACACAGTCAAGAGAGCAGTACCAGTTGCCAGGATTGCAGAGCGGTCTAAGGCGTTGCGTTCAGGTCGCAGTCTCCCCTGGAGGCGTGGGTTCGAATACCGCCTCAGACAGAACCGATTGAAAGTACCAAGCAAAAACAAAGCAAACACAGTCAA
This sequence comes from Idiotropiscis lumnitzeri, assembly GCF_059441095.1. Classification (NCBI taxonomy): domain Eukaryota; kingdom Metazoa; phylum Chordata; class Actinopteri; order Syngnathiformes; family Syngnathidae; genus Idiotropiscis; species Idiotropiscis lumnitzeri. Next base: position 34,010 of record NC_142402.1, on the reverse strand, counting down.
GAGAGCATTACCAGGTGCCAGGATGGCGGAGCGGTCTAAGGCGTTGCGTTCAGGTCGCAGTCTCCCCAGGAGGCGTGGGTTCGAATCCCACCTCAGACAGTGCCCATTGAAAGTACCAAGCAAGAACAAAGTAAACACAGTCAAGAGAGCATTACCAGTTGCCAGGATGGCGGAGCGGTCTAAAGCGTTGCGTTCAGGTCGCAGTCTCCCCAGGAAGCGTGGGTTTGAATCCCACCTCAGACAGAGCCCATTGAAAGTACCAAGCAAGAACAAAGCAAACACATTCAAGAGAGCATTACCAGGTGCCAGGATGGCGGAGCGGTCTAAGGCGTTGCGTTCAGGTCGCAGTCTCCCCAGGAGGCGTGGGTTCGAATCCCGCCTCAGACAGAGCCCATTGAAAGTACCAAGCAAGAACAAAGCAAGCACATTCAAGAGAGCATTACCAGGTGCCAGGATGGCGGAGCGGTCTAAGGCGTTGTGTTCAGGTCGCAGTCTCCCCAGGAGGCGTGTGTTCGAATCCCACCTCAGACAGAGCCCATTGAAAGTACCAAGCAATAACAAAGGAAACACGGTCAAGAGAGCATTACCAGTTGCCAGGATGGCGGAGCGGTCTAAGGCGTTGCGTTCAGGTCGCAGTCTCCCCAGGAGGCGTGGGTTCGAATCCCACCTCAGACAGAGCCCATTGAAAGTACCAAGCAAGAACAGAGCAAACACAGTCAAGAGAGCATTACCAGATGATAAGATGGCAGAGCGGTCTCAGGCGTTGCGTTCAGGTCGCAGTCTCCCCAGGAGGCGTGGGTTCGAATCCCACCTCAGACAGAGCCCATTGAAAGTACCAAGCAAGAACAAAGCAAACACATTCAAGAGAGCATTACCAGGTGTCAGGATGGCGGAGCGGTCTAAGGCGTTGCGTTCAGGTCGCAGTCTCCCCAGGAGGCGTGGGTTCGAATCCCGCCTCAGAAAGAGCCCATTGAAAGTACCAAGCAAGAACAAAGCAAACACAGTCAAGAGAGCAGTACCAGTTGCCAGGATTGCAGAGCGGTCTAAGGCGTTGCGTTCAGGTCGCAGTCTCCCCTGGAGGCGTGGGTTCGAATACCGCCTCAGACAGAACCGATTGAAAGTACCAAGCAAAAACAAAGCAAACACAGTCAAGAGAGCATTACCAGGTGCCAGGATGGCGGAGCGGTCTAAGGCGTTGCGTTCAGGTCGCAGTCTCCCCAGGAGGCGTGGGTTCGAATCCCACCTCAGACAGAGCCCATTGAAAGTACCAAGCAAGAACAGAGCAAACACAGTCAAGAGAGCATTACCAGATGATAAGATGGCAGAGCGGTCTCAGGCGTTGCGTTCAGGTCGCAGTCTCCCCAGGAGGCGTGGGTTCGAATCCCACCTCAGACAGAGCCCATTGAAAGTACCAAGCAAGAACAAAGCAAACACATTCAAGAGAGCATTACCAGGTGTCAGGATGGCGGAGCGGTCTAAGGCGTTGCGTTCAGGTCGCAGTCTCCCCAGGAGGCGTGGGTTCGAATCCCGCCTCAGAAAGAGCCCATTGAAAGTACCAAGCAAGAACAAAGCAAACACAGTCAAGAGAGCAGTACCAGTTGCCAGGATTGCAGAGCGGTCTAAGGCGTTGCGTTCAGGTCGCAGTCTCCCCTGGAGGCGTGGGTTCGAATACCGCCTCAGACAGAACCGATTGAAAGTACCAAGCAAAAACAAAGCAAACACAGTCAAGAGAGCATTACCAGGTGCCAGGATGGCGGAGCGGTCTAAGGCGTTGCGTTCAGGTCGCAGTCTCCCCAGGAGGCGTGGGTTCGAATCCCACCTCAGACAGTGCCCATTGAAAGTACCAAGCAAGAACAAAGTAAACACAGTCAAGAGAGCATTACCAGTTGCCAGGATGGCGGAGCGGTCTAAAGCGTTGCGTTCAGGTCGCAGTCTCCCCAGGAAGCGTGGGTTTGAATCCCACCTCAGACAGAGCCCATTGAAAGTACCAAGCAAGAACAAAGCAAACACATTCAAGAGAGCATTACCAGGTGCCAGGATGGCGGAGCGGTCTAAGGCGTTGCGTTCAGGTCGCAGTCTCCCCAGGAGGCGTGGGTTCGAATCCCGCCTCAGACAGAGCCCATTGAAAGTACCAAGCAAGAACAAAGCAAGCACATTCAAGAGAGCATTACCAGGTGCCAGGATGGCGGAGCGGTCTAAGGCGTTGTGTTCAGGTCGCAGTCTCCCCAGGAGGCGTGGGTTCGAATCCCGCCTCAGAAAGAGACCATTGAAAGTACCAAGCAAGAACAAAGCAAACACAGTCAAGAGAGCATTACCAGTTGCCAGGATTGCAGAGCGGTCTAAGGCGCTGCGTTCAGGTCGCAGTCTCCCCAGGAGGCGTGGGTTCGAATCCCGCCTCAGACAGAGCCCATTGAAAGTACCAAGCAATAACAAAGGAAACACGGTCAAGAGAGCATTACCAGTTGCCAGGATGGCGGAGCGGTCTAAGGCGTTGCGTTCAGGTCGCAGTCTCCCCAGGAGGCGTGTGTTCGAATCCCACCTCAGACAGAGCCCATTGAAAGTACCAAGTAATAACAAAGGAAACACGGTCAAGAGAGCATTACCAGTTGCCAGGATGGCGGAGCGGTCTCAGGCGTTGCGTTCAGGTCGCAGTCTCCCCAGGAGGCGTGGGTTCGAATCCCACCTCAGACAGTGCCCATTGAAAGTACCAAGCAAGAACAAAGCAAACACAGTCAAGAGAGCATTACCAGATGATAAGATGGCGGAACGGTCTCAGGCGTTGCGTTCAGGTCGCAGTCTCCCCAGGAGGCGTGGGTTCGAATCCCACCTCAGACAGTGCCCATTGAAAGTACCAAGCAAGAACAAAGCAAACACAGTCATGAGAGCAGTACCAGTTGCCAGGATTGCAGAGCGGTCTAAGGCGTTGCGTTCAGGTCGCAGTCTCCCCTGGAGGCGTGGGTTCGAATACCGCCTCAGACAGAGCCCATTGAAAGTACCAAGCAAAAACAAAGCAAACACAGTCAAGAGAGCATTACCAGGTGCCAGGATGGCGGAGCGGTCTAAGGCGTTGCGTTCAGGTCGCAGCCTCCCCAGGAGGCGTGGGTTCGAATCCCACCTCAGACAGTGCCCATTGAAAGTACCAAGCAAGAACAAAGTAAACACAGTCAAGAGAGCATTACCAGTTGCCAGGATGGCGGAGCGGTCTAAAGCGTTGCGTTCAGGTCGCAGTCTCCCCAGGAAGCGTGGGTTCGAATCCCACCTCAGACAGAGCCCATTGAAAGTACCAAGCAAGAACAAAGCAAACACATTCAAGAGAGCATTACCAGGTGCCAGGATGGCGGAGCGGTCTAAGGCGTTGCGTTCAGGTCGCAGTCTCCCCAGGAGGCGTGGGTTCGAATCCCGCCTCAGACAGAGCCCATTGAAAGTACCAAGCAAGAACAAAGCAAGCACATTCAAGAGAGCATTACCAGGTGCCAGGATGGCGGAGCGGTCTAAGGCGTTGTGTTCAGGTCGCAGTCTCCCCAGGAGGCGTGGGTTTGAATCCCACCTCAGACAGTACCCATTGAAAGTACCAAGCAAGAACAAAGGAAACACGGTCAAGAGAGCATTACCAGTTGCCAGGATGGCGGAGCGGTCTAAGGCGTTGCGTTCAGGTCGCAGTCTCCCCAGGAGGCGTGGGTTCGAATCCCACCTCAGACAGTGCCCATTGAAAGTACCAAGCAAGAACAAAGCAAACACAGTCAAGAGAGCATTACCAGTTGCCAGGATGGCGGAGCGGTCTAAGGCGTTGCGTTCAGGTCGCAGTCTCCCCAGGAGGCGTGGGTTCAAATCCCGCCTCAGACAGAGCCCATTGAAAGTACCAAGCAAGAACAAAGCAAGCACATTCAAGAGAGCATTACCAGGTGCCAGGATGGCGGAGCGGTCTAAGGCGTTGTGTTCAGGTCGCAGTCTCCCCAGGAGGCGTGGGTTTGAATCCCACCTCAGACAGTACCCATTGAAAGTACCAAGCAAGAACAAAGGAAACACGGTCAAGAGAGCATTACCAGTTGCCAGGATGGCGGAGCGGTCTAAGGCGTTGCGTTCAGGTCGCAGTCTCCCCAGGAGGCGTGGGTTCGAATCCCACCTCAGACAGTGCCCATTAAAAGTACCAAGCAAGAACAAAGCAAACACAGTCAAGAGAGCATTACCAGTTGCCAGGATGGCGGAGCGGTCTAAGGCGTTGCGTTCAGGTCGCAGTCTCCCCAGGAGGCGTGGGTTCGAATCCCGCCTCAGACAGAGACCATTGAAAGTACCAAGCAAGAACAAAGCAAACACAGTCAAGAGAGCATTACCAGTTGCCAGGATTGCAGAGCGGTCTAAGGCGCTGCGTTCAGGTCGCAGTCTCCCCAGGAGGCGTGGGTTCGAATCCCGCCTCAGACAGAGCCCATTGAAAGTACCAAGCAATAACAAAGGAAACACGGTCAAGAGAGCATTACCAGTTGCCAGGATGGCGGAGCGGTCTAAGGCGTTGCGTTCAGGTCGCAGTCTCCCCAGGAGGCGTGTGTTCGAATCCCACCTCAGACAGAGCCCATTGAAAGTACCAAGTAATAACAAAGGAAACACGGTCAAGAGAGCATTACCAGTTGCCAGGTTGGCGGAGCGGTCTCAGGCGTTGCGTTCAGGTCGCAGTCTCCCCAGGAGGCGTGGGTTCGAATCCCACCTCAGACAGTGCCCATTGAAAGTACCAAGCAAGAACAAAGCAAACACAGTCAAGAGAGCATTACCAGATGATAAGATGGCGGAACGGTCTCAGGCGTTGCGTTCAGGTCGCAGTCTCCCCAGGAGGCGTGGGTTCGAATCCCACCTCAGACAGTGCCCATTGAAAGTACCAAGCAAGAACAAAGCAAACACAGTCATGAGAGCAGTACCAGTTGCCAGGATGGCGGAGCGGTCTAAGGCGTTGCGTTCAGGTCGCAGTCTCCCCAGGAGGCGTGGGTTCGAATCCCACCTCAGACAGTGCCCATTGAAAGTACCAAGCAAGAACAAAGTAAACACAGTCAAGAGAGCATTACCAGTTGCCAGGATGGCGGAGCGGTCTAAAGCGTTGCGTTCAGGTCGCAGTCTCCCCAGGAAGCGTGGGTTCGAATCCCACCTCAGACAGAGCCCATTGAAAGTACCAAGCAAGAACAAAGCAAACACATTCAAGAGAGCATTACCAGGTGCCAGGATGGCGGAGCGGTCTAAGGCGTTGCGTTCAGGTCGCAGTCTCCCCAGGAGGCGTGGGTTCGAATCCCGCCTCAGACAGAGCCCATTGAAAGTACCAAGCAAGAACAAAGCAAGCACATTCAAGAGAGCATTACCAGGTGCCAGGATGGCGGAGCGGTCTAAGGCGTTGTGTTCAGGTCGCAGTCTCCCCAGGAGGCGTGGGTTTGAATCCCACCTCAGACAGTACCCATTGAAAGTACCAAGCAAGAACAAAGGAAACACGGTCAAGAGAGCATTACCAGTTGCCAGGATGGCGGAGCGGTCTAAGGCGTTGCGTTCAGGTCGCAGTCTCCCCAGGAGGCGTGGGTTCGAATCCCACCTCAGACAGTGCCCATTGAAAGTACCAAGCAAGAACAAAGCAAACACAGTCAAGAGAGCATTACCAGTTGCCAGGATGGCGGAGCGGTCTAAGGCGTTGCGTTCAGGTCGCAGTCTCCCCAGGAGGCGTGGGTTCAAATCCCGCCTCAGACAGAGCCCATTGAAAGTACCAAGCAAGAACAAAGCAAGCACATTCAAGAGAGCATTACCAGGTGCCAGGATGGCGGAGCGGTCTAAGGCGTTGTGTTCAGGTCGCAGTCTCCCCAGGAGGCGTGGGTTTGAATCCCACCTCAGACAGTACCCATTGAAAGTACCAAGCAAGAACAAAGGAAACACGGTCAAGAGAGCATTACCAGTTGCCAGGATGGCGGAGCGGTCTAAGGCGTTGCGTTCAGGTCGCAGTCTCCCCAGGAGGCGTGGGTTCGAATCCCACCTCAGACAGTGCCCATTAAAAGTACCAAGCAAGAACAAAGCAAACACATTCAAGAGAGCATTACCAGGTGCCAGGATGGCGGAACGGTCTAAAGCGTTGCGTTCAGGTCGCAGTCTCCCCAGGAAGCGTGGGTTCGAATCCCACCTCAGACAGTGCCCATTGAAAGTACCAAGCAAGAACAAAGCAAACACATTCAAGAGAGCATTACCAGGTGCCAGGATGGCGGAGCGGTCTAAGGCGTTGCGTTCAGGTCGCAGTCTCCCCAGGAGGCGTGGGTTGAATCCCGCCTCAGAAAGAGCCCATTGAAAGTACCAAGCAAGAACAAAGCAAACACAGTCAAGAGAGCATTACCAGTTGCCAGGATTGCAGAGCGGTCTAAGGCGCTGCGTTCAGGTCGCAGTCTCCCCAGGAGGCGTGGGTTCGAATCCCGCCTCAGACAGAGCCCATTGAAAGTACCAAGCAAGAACAAAGCAAACACATTCAAGAGAGCATTACCAGTTGCCAGGATGGCGGAGCGGTCTAAGGCGTTGCGTTCAGGTCGCAGTCTCCCCAGGAGGCGTGGGTTCGAATCCCACCTCAGACAGTGCCCATTGAAAGTACCAAGCAAGAACAAAGTAAACACAGTCAAGAGAGCATTACCAGTTGCCAGGATGGCGGAGCGGTCTAAAGCGTTGCGTTCAGGTCGCAGTCTCCCCAGGAAGCGTGGGTTCGAATCCCACCTCAGACAGAGCCCATTGAAAGTACCAAGCAAGAACAAAGCAAACACATTCAAGAGAGCATTACCAGGTGCCAGGATGGCGGAGCGGTCTAAGGCGTTGCGTTCAGGTCGCAGTCTCCCCAGGAGGCGTGGGTTCGAATCCCGCCTCAGACAGAGCCCATTGAAAGTACCAAGCAAGAACAAAGCAAGCACATTCAAGAGAGCATTACCAGGTGCCAGGATGGCGGAGCGGTCTAAGGCGTTGTGTTCAGGTCGCAGTCTCCCCAGGAGGCGTGGGTTTGAATCCCACCTCAGACAGTACCCATTGAAAGTACCAAGCAAGAACAAAGGAAACACGGTCAAGAGAGCATTACCAGTTGCCAGGATGGCGGAGCGGTCTAAGGCGTTGCGTTCAGGTCGCAGTCTCCCCAGGAGGCGTGGGTTCGAATCCCACCTCAGACAGTGCCCATTAAAAATACCAAGCAAGAACAAAGCAAACACAGTCAAGAGAGCATTACCAGTTGCCAGGATGGCGGAGCGGTCTAAGGCGTTGCGTTCAGGTCGCAGTCTCCCCAGGAGGCGTGGGTTCGAATCCCGCCTCAGACAGAGCCCATTGAAAGTACCAAGCAAGAACAAAGCAAACACATTCAAGAGAGCATTACCAGGTGCCAGGATGGCGGAGCGGTCTAAGGCGTTGCGTTCAGGTCGCAGTCTCCCCAGGAGGCGTGGGTTGAATCCCGCCTCAGAAAGAGCCCATTGAAAGTACCAAGCAAGAACAAAGCAAACACAGTCAAGAGAGCATTACCAGTTGCCAGGATTGCAGAGCGGTCTAAGGCGCTGCGTTCAGGTCGCAGTCTCCCCAGGAGGCGTGGGTTCGAATCCCGCCTCAGACAGAGCCCATTGAAAGTACCAAGCAAGAACAAAGCAAACACATTCAAGAGAGCATTACCAGGTGCCAGGATGGCGGAGCGGTCTAAGGCGCTGCGTTCAGGTCGCAGTCTCCCCAGGAGGCGTGTGTTCGAATCCCACCTCAGACAGAGCCCATTGAAAGTACCAAGCAATAACAAAGGAAACACGGTCAAGAGAGCATTACCAGTTGCCAGGATGGCGGAGCGGTCTAAGGCGTTGCGTTCAGGTCGCAGTCTCCCCTGGAGGCGTGGGTTCGAATCCCGCCTCAGACAGAGCCCATTGAAAGTACCAAGCAAAAACAAAGCAAACACGGTCAAGAGAGCATTACCAGTTGCCAGGATGGCGGAGCGGTCTAAGGCGCTGCGTTCAGGTCGCAGTCTCCCCAGGAGGCGTGTGTTCGAATCCCACCTCAGACAGAGCCCATTGAAAGTACCAAGCAATAACAAAGGAAACACGGTCAAGAGAGCATTACCAGTTGCCAGGATGGCGGAGCGGTCTAAGGCGTTGCGTTCAGGTCGCAGTCTCCCCAGGAGGCGTGGGTTCGAATCCCACCTCAGACAGAGCCCATTGAAAGTACCAAGCAAGAACAGAGCAAACACAGTCAAGAGAGCATTACCAGATGATAAGATGGCAGAGCGGTCTCAGGCGTTGCGTTCAGGTCGCAGTCTCCCCAGGAGGCGTGGGTTCGAATCCCACCTCAGACAGAGCCCATTGAAAGTACCAAGCAAGAACAAAGCAAACACATTCAAGAGAGCATTACCAGGTGTCAGGATGGCGGAGCGGTCTAAGGCGTTGCGTTCAGGTCGCAGTCTCCCCAGGAGGCATGGGTTCGAATCCCGCCTCAGAAAGAGCCCATTGAAAGTACCAAGCAAGAACAAAGCAAACACAGTCAAGAGAGCAGTACCAGTTGCCAGGATTGCAGAGCGGTCTAAGGCGTTGCGTTCAGGTCGCAGTCTCCCCTGGAGGCGTGGGTTCGAATACCGCCTCAGACAGAACCGATTGAAAGTACCAAGCAAAAACAAAGCAAACACAGTCAAGAGAGCATTACCAGGTGCCAGGATGGCGGAGCGGTCTAAGGCGTTGCGTTCAGGTCGCAGTCTCCCCAGGAGGCGTGGGTTCGAATCCCACCTCAGACAGTGCCCATTGAAAGTACCAAGCAAGAACAAAGTAAACACAGTCAAGAGAGCATTACCAGTTGCCAGGATGGCGGAGCGGTCTAAAGCGTTGCGTTCAGGTCGCAGTCTCCCCAGGAAGCGTGGGTTTGAATCCCACCTCAGACAGAGCCCATTGAAAGTACCAAGCAAGAACAAAGCAAACACATTCAAGAGAGCATTACCAGGTGCCAGGATGGCGGAGCGGTCTAAGGCGTTGCGTTCAGGTCGCAGTCTCCCCAGGAGGCGTGGGTTCGAATCCCGCCTCAGACAGAGCCCATTGAAAGTACCAAGCAAGAACAAAGCAAGCACATTCAAGAGAGCATTACCAGGTGCCAGGATGGCGGAGCGGTCTAAGGCGTTGTGTTCAGGTCGCAGTCTCCCCAGGAGGCGTGTGTTCGAATCCCACCTCAGACAGAGCCCATTGAAAGTACCAAGCAATAACAAAGGAAACACGGTCAAGAGAGCATTACCAGTTGCCAGGATGGCGGAGCGGTCTAAGGCGTTGCGTTCAGGTCGCAGTCTCCCCAGGAGGCGTGGGTTCGAATCCCACCTCAGACAGAGCCCATTGAAAGTACCAAGCAAGAACAGAGCAAACACAGTCAAGAGAGCATTACCAGATGATAAGATGGCAGAGCGGTCTCAGGCGTTGCGTTCAGGTCGCAGTCTCCCCAGGAGGCGTGGGTTCGAATCCCACCTCAGACAGAGCCCATTGAAAGTACCAAGCAAGAACAAAGCAAACACATTCAAGAGAGCATTACCAGGTGTCAGGATGGCGGAGCGGTCTAAGGCGTTGCGTTCAGGTCGCAGTCTCCCCAGGAGGCATGGGTTCGAATCCCGCCTCAGAAAGAGCCCATTGAAAGTACCAAGCAAGAACAAAGCAAACACAGTCAAGAGAGCAGTACCAGTTGCCAGGATTGCAGAGCGGTCTAAGGCGTTGCGTTCAGGTCGCAGTCTCCCCTGGAGGCGTGGGTTCGAATACCGCCTCAGACAGAACCGATTGAAAGTACCAAGCAAAAACAAAGCAAACACAGTCAAGAGAGCATTACCAGGTGCCAGGATGGCGGAGCGGTCTAAGGCGTTGCGTTCAGGTCGCAGTCTCCCCAGGAGGCGTGGGTTCGAATCCCACCTCAGACAGTGCCCATTGAAAGTACCAAGCAAGAACAAAGTAAACACAGTCAAGAGAGCATTACCAGTTGCCAGGATGGCGGAGCGGTCTAAAGCGTTGCGTTCAGGTCGCAGTCTCCCCAGGAAGCGTGGGTTTGAATCCCACCTCAGACAGAGCCCATTGAAAGTACCAAGCAAGAACAAAGCAAACACATTCAAGAGAGCATTACCAGGTGCCAGGATGGCGGAGCGGTCTAAGGCGTTGCGTTCAGGTCGCAGTCTCCCCAGGAGGCGTGGGTTCGAATCCCGCCTCAGACAGAGCCCATTGAAAGTACCAAGCAAGAACAAAGCAAGCACATTCAAGAGAGCATTACCAGGTGCCAGGATGGCGGAGCGGTCTAAGGCGTTGTGTTCAGGTCGCAGTCTCCCCAGGAGGCGTGGGTTCGAATCCCGCCTCAGAAAGAGACCATTGAAAGTACCAAGCAAGAACAAAGCAAACACAGTCAAGAGAGCAATACCAGTTGCCAGGATTGCAGAGCGGTCTAAGGCGCTGCGTTCAGGTCGCAGTCTCCCCAGGAGGCGTGGGTTCGAATCCCGCCTCAGACAGAGCCCATTGAAAGTACCAAGCAATAACAAAGGAAACACGGTCAAGAGAGCATTACCAGTTGCCAGGATGGCGGAGCGGTCTAAGGCGTTGCGTTCAGGTCGCAGTCTCCCCAGGAGGCGTGTGTTCGAATCCCACCTCAGACAGAGCCCATTGAAAGTACCAAGTAATAACAAAGGAAACACGGTCAAGAGAGCATTACCAGTTGCCAGGATGGCGGAGCAGTCTCAGGCGTTGCGTTCAGGTCGCAGTCTCCCCAGGAGGCGTGGGTTCGAATCCCACCTCAGACAGAGCCCATTGAAAGTACCAAGCAAGAACAGAGCAAACACAGTCAAGAGAGCATTACCAGATGATAAGATGGCAGAGCGGTCTCAGGCGTTGCGTTCAGGTCGCAGTCTCCCCAGGAGGCGTGGGTTCGAATCCCACCTCAGACAGTGCCCATTGAAAGTACCAAGCAAGAACAAAGCAAACACAGTCAAGAGAGCATTACCAGATGATAAGATGGCGGAACGGTCTCAGGCGTTGCGTTCAGGTCGCAGTCTCCCCAGGAGGCGTGGGTTCGAATCCCACCTCAGACAGTGCCCATTGAAAGTACCAAGCAAGAACAAAGCAAACACAGTCAAGAGAGCATTACCAGTTGCCAGGATGGCGGAACGGTCTAAGGCGTTGCGTTCAGGTTGCAGTCTCCCCAGGAGGCGTGGGTTCGAATCCCACCTCAGACAGTGCCCATTGAAAGTACCAAGCAAGAACAAAGCAAACACATTCAAGAGAGCATTACCAGGTGCCAGGATTGCGGAGCGGTCTAAGGCGTTGCGTTCAGGTCGCAGTCTCCCCAGGAGGCGTGGGTTCGAATCCCGCCTCAGACAGAGCCCATTGAAAGTACCAAGCAAGAACAAAGCAAACACAGTCAAGAGAGCATTACCAGTTGCCAGGATGGCGGAGCGGTCTAAGGCGCTGCGTTCAGGTCGCAGTCTCCCCAGGAGGCGTGGGTTCGAATCCCGCCTCAGACAGAGCCCATTGAAAGTACCAAGCAAGAACAAAGCAAACACATTCAAGAAAGCATTACCAGGTGCCAGGATGGCGGAGCGGTCTAAGGCGTTGCGTTCAGGTCGCAGTCTCCCCAGGAGGCGTGGGTTCGAATCCCACCTCAGACAGTGCCCATTGAAAGTACCAAGCAAGAACAAAGCAAACACAGTCAAGAGAGCATTACCAGTTGCCAGGATGGCGGAGCGGTCTAAGGCGTTGCGTTCAGGTCGCAGTCTCCCCAGGAGGCGTGGGTTCGAATCCCGCCTCAGACAGAGCCCATTGAAAGTACCAAGCAAGAACAAAGCAAACACAGTCAAGAGAGCATTACCAGTTGCAGGGATGGCAGAGCTGTCTAAGGCGCTGCGTTCAGGTCGCAGTCTCCCCAGGAGGCGTGGGTTCGAATCCCGCCTCAGACAGAGCCCATTGAAAGTACCAAGCAAGAACAAAGCAAACACATTCAAGAGAGCATTACCAGGTGCCAGGATGGCGGAGCGGTCTAAGGCGTTGCGTTCAGGTCGCAGTCTCCCCAGGAGGCGTGGTTTAGAATCCCGCCTCAGACAGAGCCCATTGAAAGTACCAAGCAAGAACAAAGCAACCACATTCAAGAGAGCATTACCAGGTGCCAGGATGGCGGAGCGGTCTAAGGCGTTGCGTTCAGGTCGCAGTCTCCCCAGGAGGCCTGGGTTCGAATCCCGCCTCAGACAGAGCCTATTGAAAGTACCAAGCAAGAACAAAGCAAACACATTCAAGAGAGCATTACCAGGTGCCAGGATGGCGGAGCGGTCTCAGGCGTTGAGTTCAGGTCGCAGTCTCCCCAGGAGGCGTGGGATCGAATCCCACCTCAGACAGAGCCAATTGAAAGTACCAAGCAAGAACAAAGCAAACACATTCAAGAGAGCATTACCAGATGATAAGATGGCAGAGCGGTCTCAGGCATTGCGTACTGGTCGCAGTCTCCCCAGGAGGCGTGGGTTCAAATCCCACCTCAGACAGTGCCCATTGAAAGTACCAAGCAAGAACAAAGCAAACACAGTCAAGAGAGCATTACCAGTTGCCAGGATGGCGGAACGGTCTAAGGCGTTGCGTTCACGTCGCAGTCTCCCCAGGAGGCGTGGGTTCGAATCCCACCTCAGACAGAGCCCATTGAAAGTACCAAGCAAGTACAAAGCAAACACAGTCAAGAGAGCATTACCAGTTGCCAGGATAGCGGAGCGGTCTAAGGTGTTGCGTTCAGGTCGCAGTCTCCCCAGGAGGCGTGGGTTCGAATCCCACCTCAGACAGTGCCCATTGAAAGTACCAAGCAAGTACAAAGCAAACACAGTCAAGAGAGTATTACCAGTTGCCAGGATAGCGGAGCGGTCTCAGGTGTTGCGTTCAGGTCGCAGTCTCCCCAGGAGGCGTGGGTTCGAATCCCACCTCAGACAGAGCCCATTGAAAGTACCAAGCAAGAACAAAGCAAACACATTCAAGAGAGCATTACCAGGTGCAAGGATGGCGGAGCGTTCAGGTCGCAGTCTCCCCAGGAGGCGTGGGTTCGAATCCCACCTCAGACAGAGCCCATTGAAGGTACCAAGCTAGAACAAAGCAAACACATTCAAGAGAGCATTACCAGGTGCCAGGATGGCGGAGCGGTCTAAGGCGTTGCGTTCAGGTCGCAGTCTCCCCAGGAGGCGTGGGTTCGAATCCCGCCTCAGACAGAGCCCATTGAAAGTACCAAGCAAGAACAAAGCAAACACAGTCAAGAGAGCATTACCAGTTGCAGGGATGGCAGAGCTGTCTAAGGCGCTGCGTTCAGGTCGCAGTCTCCCCAGGAGGCGTGGGTTCGAATCCCGCCTCAGACAGAGCCCATTGAAAGTACCAAGCAAGAACAAAGCAAACACAGTCAAGAGAGCATTACCAGTTGCAGGGATGGCAGAGCTGTCTAAGGCGCTGCGTTCAGGTCGCAGTCTCCCCAGGAGGCGTGGGTTCGAATCCCGCCTCAGACAGAGCCCATTGACAGTACCAAGCAAGAACAAAGCAAACACATTCAAGAGAGCATAACCAGGTGCCAGGATGGCGGAGCGGTCTAAGGCGTTGCGTTCAGGTCGCAGTCTCCCCAGGAGGCGTGGGTTCGAATCCCGCCTCAGACAGAGCCCATTGAAAGTACCAAGCAAGAACAAAGCAAACACAGTCAAGAGAGCATTACCAGTTGCAGGGATGGCAGAGCTGTCTAAGGCGCTGCGTTCAGGTCGCAGTCTCCCCAGGAGGCGTGGGTTTGAATCCCACCTCAGACAGTGCCCATTGAAAGTACCAAGCAAGAACAAAGCAAACACAGTCAAGAGAGCATTACCAGTTGCCAGGATGGCGGAGCGGTCTAAGGCGCTGCGTTCAGGTCGCAGTCTCCCCAGGAGGCGTGGGTTCGAATCCCACCTCAGACAGTGCCCATTGAAACTACCAAGCAAGAACAAAGCAAACACAGTCAAGAGAGCATTATCAGTTGCCAGGATGGCAAAGCGGTCTAAGGCGTTGCGTTCAGGTCGCAGTCTCCCCAGGAGGCGTGGGTTCGAATCCCACCTCAGACAGTGCCCATTGAAAGTACCAAGCAAGAACAAAGCAAACACATTCAAGAGAGCATTACTAGGTGCCAGGATGGCGGAGCGGTCTAAGGCGTTGCGTTCAGGTCGCAGTCTCCCCAGGAGGCGTGGGTTCGAATCCCACCTCAGACAGAGCCCATTGAAAGTACCAAGCAAGAACAAAGCAAACACATTCAAGAGAGCATTACCAGGTGCCAGGATGGCGGAGCGGTCTAAGGCGTTGCGTTCAGGTCGCAGTCTCCCCAGGAGGCGTGGGTTCGAATCCCGCCTCAGACAGAGCCCATTGAAAGTACCAAGCAAGAACAAAGCAAGCACATTCAAGAGAGCATTACCAGGTGCCAGGATGGCGGAGCGGTCTAAGGCGTTGTGTTCAGGTCGCAGTCTCCCCAGGAGGCGTGGGTTTGAATCCCACCTCAGACAGTACCCATTGAAAGTACCAAGCAAGAACAAAGGAAACACGGTCAAGAGAGCATTACCAGTTGCCAGGATGGCGGAGCGGTCTAAGGCGTTGCGTTCAGGTCGCAGTCTCCCCAGGAGGCGTGGGTTCGAATCCCACCTCAGACAGTGCCCATTGAAAGTACCAAGCAAGAACAAAGCAAACACAGTCAAGAGAGCATTACCAGTTGCCAGGATGGCGGAGCGGTCTAAGGCGTTGCGTTCAGGTCGCAGTCTCCCCAGGAGGCGTGGGTTCGAATCCCGCCTCAGACAGAGCCCATTGAAAGTACCAAGCAAGAACAAAGCAAGCACATTCAAGAGAGCATTACCAGGTGCCAGGATGGCGGAGCAGTCTAAGGCGTTGTGTTCAGGTCGCAGTCTCCCCAGGAGGCGTGGGTTTGAATCCCACCTCAGACAGTACCCATTGAAAGTACCAAGCAAGAACAAAGGAAACACGGTCAAGAGAGCATTACCAGTTGCCAGGATGGCGGAGCGGTCTAAGGCGTTGCGTTCAGGTCGCAGTCTCCCCAGGAGGCGTGGGTTCGAATCCCACCTCAGACAGTGCCCATTAAAAGTACCAAGCAAGAACAAAGCAAACACAGTCAAGAGAGCATTACCAGTTGCCAGGATGGCGGAGCGGTCTAAGGCGTTGCGTTCAGGTCGCAGTCTCCCCAGGAGGCGTGGGTTCGAATCCCGCCTCAGACAGAGCCCATTGAAAGTACCAAGCAAGAACAAAGCAAACACATTCAAGAGAGCATTACCAGGTGCCAGGATGGCGGAGCGGTCTAAGGCGTTGCGTTCAGGTCGCAGTCTCCCCAGGAGGCGTGGGTTGAATCCCGCCTCAGAAAGAGCCCATTGAAAGTACCAAGCAAGAACAAAGCAAACACAGTCAAGAGAGCATTACCAGTTGCCAGGATTGCAGAGCGGTCTAAGGCGCTGCGTTCAGGTCGCAGTCTCCCCAGGAGGCGTGGGTTCGAATCCCGCCTCAGACAGAGCCCATTGAAAGTACCAAGCAAGAACAAAGCAAACACATTCAAGAGAGCATTACCAGGTGCCAGGATGGCGGAGCGGTCTAAAGCGTTGCGTTCAGGTCGCAGTCTCCCCAGGAAGCGTGGGTTCGAATCCCACCTCAGACAGTGCCCATTGAAAGTACCAAGCAAGAACAAAGCAAACACAGTCAAGAGAGCATTACCAGTTGCCAGGATGGCGGAGCGGTCTAAGGCGTTGCGTTCAGGTCGCAGTCTCCCCAGGAGGCGTGGGTTCGAATCCCGCCTCAGACAGAGCCCATTGAAAGTACCAAGCAAGAACAAAGCAAGCACATTCAAGAGAGCATTACCAGGTGCCAGGATGGCGGAGCGGTCTAAGGCGTTGTGTTCAGGTCGCAGTCTCCCCAGGAGGCGTGGGTTTGAATCCCACCTCAGACAGTACCCATTGAAAGTACCAAGCAAGAACAAAGGAAACACGGTCAAGAGAGCATTACCAGTTGCCAGGATGGCGGAGCGGTCTAAGGCGTTGCGTTCAGGTCGCAGTCTCCCCAGGAGGCGTGGGTTCGAATCCCACCTCAGACAGTGCCCATTAAAAGTACCAAGCAAGAACAAAGCAAACACAGTCAAGAGAGCATTACCAGTTGCCAGGATGGCGGAGCGGTCTAAGGCGTTGCGTTCAGGTCGCAGTCTCCCCAGGAGGCGTGGGTTCGAATCCCGCCTCAGACAGAGCCCATTGAAAGTACCAAGCAAGAACAAAGCAAACACATTCAAGAGAGCATTACCAGGTGCCAGGATGGCGGAGCGGTCTAAGGCGTTGCGTTCAGGTCGCAGTCTCCCCAGGAGGCGTGGGTTGAATCCCGCCTCAGAAAGAGCCCATTGAAAGTACCAAGCAAGAACAAAGCAAACACAGTCAAGAGAGCATTACCAGTTGCCAGGATTGCAGAGCGGTCTAAGGCGCTGCGTTCAGGTCGCAGTCTCCCCAGGAGGCGTGGGTTCGAATCCCGCCTCAGACAGAGCCCATTGAAAGTACCAAGCAAGAACAAAGCAAACACATTCAAGAGAGCATTACCAGGTGCCAGGATGGCGGAGCGGTCTAAGGCGCTGCGTTCAGGTCGCAGTCTCCCCAGGAGGCGTGTGTTCGAATCCCACCTCAGACAGAGCCCATTGAAAGTACCAAGCAATAACAAAGGAAACACGGTCAAGAGAGCATTACCAGTTGCCAGGATGGCGGAGCGGTCTAAGGCGTTGCGTTCAGGTCGCAGTCTCCCCTGGAGGCGTGGGTTCGAATCCCGCCTCAGACAGAGCCCATTGAAAGTACCAAGCAAAAACAAAGCAAACACGGTCAAGAGAGCATTACCAGTTGCCAGGATGGCGGAGCGGTCTAAGGCGCTGCGTTCAGGTCGCAGTCTCCCCAGGAGGCGTGTGTTCGAATCCCACCTCAGACAGAGCCCATTGAAAGTACCAAGCAATAACAAAGGAAACACGGTCAAGAGAGCATTACCAGTTGCCAGGATGGCGGAGCGGTCTAAGGCGTTGCGTTCAGGTCGCAGTCTCCCCAGGAGGCGTGGGTTCGAATCCCACCTCAGACAGAGCCCATTGAAAGTACCAAGCAAGAACAGAGCAAACACAGTCAAGAGAGCATTACCAGATGATAAGATGGCAGAGCGGTCTCAGGCGTTGCGTTCAGGTCGCAGTCTCCCCAGGAGGCGTGGGTTCGAATCCCACCTCAGACAGAGCCCATTGAAAGTACCAAGCAAGAACAAAGCAAACACATTCAAGAGAGCATTACCAGGTGTCAGGATGGCGGAGCGGTCTAAGGCGTTGCGTTCAGGTCGCAGTCTCCCCAGGAGGCGTGGGTTCGAATCCCGCCTCAGACAGAGCCCATTGAAAGTACCAAGCAATAACAAAGGAAACACGGTCAAGAGAGCATTACCAGTTGCCAGGATGGCGGAGCGGTCTAAGGCGTTGCGTTCAGGTCGCAGTCTCCCCTGGAGGCGTGGGTTCGAATCCCGCCTCAGACAGAGCCCATTGAAAGTACCAAGCAAAAACAAAGCAAACACGGTCAAGAGAGCATTACCAGTTGCCAGGATGGCGGAGCGGTCTAAGGCGCTGCGTTCAGGTCGCAGTCTCCCCAGGAGGCGTGTGTTCGAATCCCACCTCAGACAGAGCCCATTGAAAGTACCAAGCAATAACAAAGGAAACACGGTCAAGAGAGCATTACCAGTTGCCAGGATGGCGGAGCGGTCTAAGGCGTTGCGTTCAGGTCGCAGTCTCCCCTGGAGGCGTGGGTTCGAATCCCGCCTCAGACAGAGCCCATTGAAAGTACCAAGCAAAAACAAAGCAAACACGGTCAAGAGAGCATTACCAGTTGCCAGGATGGCGGAGCGGTCTAAGGCGCTGCGTTCAGGTCGCAGTCTCCCCAGGAGGCGTGTGTTCGAATCCCACCTCAGACAGAGCCCATTGAAAGTACCAAGCAATAACAAAGGAAACACGGTCAAGAGAGCATTACCAGTTGCCAGGATGGCGGAGCGGTCTAAGGCGTTGCGTTCAGGTCGCAGTCTCCCCAGGAGGCGTGGGTTCGAATCCCACCTCAGACAGAGCCCATTGAAAGTACCAAGCAAGAACAGAGCAAACACAGTCAAGAGAGCATTACCAGATGATAAGATGGCAGAGCGGTCTCAGGCGTTGCGTTCAGGTCGCAGTCTCCCCAGGAGGCGTGGGTTCGAATCCCACCTCAGACAGAGCCCATTGAAAGTACCAAGCAAGAACAAAGCAAACACATTCAAGAGAGCATTACCAGGTGTCAGGATGGCGGAGCGGTCTAAGGCGTTGCGTTCAGGTCGCAGTCTCCCCAGGAGGCGTGGGTTCGAATCCCGCCTCAGAAAGAGCCCATTGAAAGTACCAAGCAAGAACAAAGCAAACACAGTCAAGAGAGCAGTACCAGTTGCCAGGATTGCAGAGCGGTCTAAGGCGTTGCGTTCAGGTCGCAGTCTCCCCTGGAGGCGTGGGTTCGAATACCGCCTCAGACAGAACCGATTGAAAGTACCAAGCAAAAACAAAGCAAACACAGTCAAGAGAGCATTACCAGGTGCCAGGATGGCGGAGCGGTCTAAGGCGTTGCGTTCAGGTCGCAGTCTCCCCAGGAGGCGTGGGTTCGAATCCCACCTCAGACAGTGCCCATTGAAAGTACCAAGCAAGAACAAAGTAAACACAGTCAAGAGAGCATTACCAGTTGCCAGGATGGCGGAGCGGTCTAAAGCGTTGCGTTCAGGTCGCAGTCTCCCCAGGAAGCGTGGGTTTGAATCCCACCTCAGACAGAGCCCATTGAAAGTACCAAGCAAGAACAAAGCAAACACATTCAAGAGAGCATTACCAGGTGCCAGGATGGCGGAGCGGTCTAAGGCGTTGCGTTCAGGTCGCAGTCTCCCCAGGAGGCGTGGGTTCGAATCCCGCCTCAGACAGAGCCCATTGAAAGTACCAAGCAAGAACAAAGCAAGCACATTCAACAGAGCATTACCAGGTGCCAGGATGGCGGAGCGGTCTAAGGCGTTGTGTTCAGGTCGCAGTCTCCCCAGGAGGCGTGGGTTCGAATCCCGCCTCAGAAAGAGACCATTGAAAGTACCAAGCAAGAACAAAGCAAACACAGTCAAGAGAGCATTACCAGTTGCCAGGATTGCAGAGCAGTCTAAGGCGCTGCGTTCAGGTCGCAGTCTCCCCAGGAGGCGTGGGTTCGAATCCCGCCTCAGACAGAGCCCATTGAAAGTACCAAGCAATAACAAAGGAAACACGGTCAAGAGAGCATTACCAGTTGCCAGGATGGCGGAGCGGTCTAAGGCGTTGCGTTCAGGTCGCAGTCTCCCCAGGAGGCGTGTGTTCGAATCCCACCTCAGACAGAGCCCATTGAAAGTACCAAGTAATAACAAAGGAAACACGGTCAAGAGAGCATTACCAGTTGCCAGGATGGCGGAGCAGTCTCAGGCGTTGCGTTCAGGTCGCAGTCTCCCCAGGAGGCGTGGGTTCGAATCCCACCTCAGACAGAGCCCATTGAAAGTACCAAGCAAGAACAGAGCAAACACAGTCAAGAGAGCATTACCAGATGATAAGATGGCAGAGCGGTCTCAGGCGTTGCGTTCAGGTCGCAGTCTCCCCAGGAGGCGTGGGTTCGAATCCCACCTCAGACAGTGCCCATTGAAAGTACCAAGCAAGAACAAAGCAAACACAGTCAAGAGAGCATTACCAGATGATAAGATGGCGGAACGGTCTCAGGCGTTGCGTTCAGGTCGCAGTCTCCCCAGGAGGCGTGGGTTCGAATCCCACCTCAGACAGTGCCCATTGAAAGTACCAAGCAAGAACAAAGCAAACACAGTCAAGAGAGCATTACCAGTTGCCAGGATGGCGGAACGGTCTAAGGCGTTGCGTTCAGGTTGCAGTCTCCCCAGGAGGCGTGGGTTCGAATCCCACCTCAGACAGTGCCCATTGAAAGTACCAAGCAAGAACAAAGCAAACACATTCAAGAGAGCATTACCAGGTGCCAGGATTGCGGAGCGGTCTAAGGCGTTGCGTTCAGGTCGCAGTCTCCCCAGGAGGCGTGGGTTCGAATCCCGCCTCAGACAGAGCCCATTGAAAGTACCAAGCAAGAACAAAGCAAACACAGTCAAGAGAGCATTACCAGTTGCCAGGATGGCGGAGCGGTCTAAGGCGCTGCGTTCAGGTCGCAGTCTCCCCAGGAGGCGTGGGTTCGAATCCCGCCTCAGACAGAGCCCATTGAAAGTACCAAGCAAGAACAAAGCAAACACATTCAAGAAAGCATTACCAGGTGCCAGGATGGCGGAGCAGTCTAAGGCGTTGCGTTCAGGTCGCAGTCTCCCCAGGAGGCGTGGGTTCGAATCCCACCTCAGACAGTGCCCATTGAAAGTACCAAGCAAGAACAAAGCAAACACAGTCAAGAGAGCATTACCAGTTGCCAGGATGGCGGAGCGGTCTAAGGCGTTGCGTTCAGGTCGCAGTCTCCCCAGGAGGCGTGGGTTCGAATCCCGCCTCAGACAGAGCCCATTGAAAGTACCAAGCAAGAACAAAGCAAACACAGTCAAGAGAGCATTACCAGTTGCAGGGATGGCAGAGCTGTCTAAGGCGCTGCGTTCAGGTCGCAGTCTCCCCAGGAGGCGTGGGTTCGAATCCCGCCTCAGACACAGCCCATTGAAAGTACCAAGCAAGAACAAAGCAAACACATTCAAGAGAGCATTACCAGGTGCCAGGATGGCGGAGCGGTCTAAGGCGTTGCGTTCAGGTCGCAGTCTCCCCAGGAGGCGTGGTTTAGAATCCCGCCTCAGACAGAGCCCATTGAAAGTACCAAGCAAGAACAAAGCAACCACATTCAAGAGAGCATTACCAGGTGCCAGGATGGCGGAGCGGTCTAAGGCGTTGAGTTCAGGTCGCAGTCTCCCCAGGAGGCCTGGGTTCGAATCCCGCCTCAGACAGAGCCTATTGAAAGTACCAAGCAAGAACAAAGCAAAC
The DNA here is from genome assembly GCF_059441095.1 of Idiotropiscis lumnitzeri. NCBI lineage: Eukaryota > Metazoa > Chordata > Actinopteri > Syngnathiformes > Syngnathidae > Idiotropiscis > Idiotropiscis lumnitzeri. Next base: position 13,013 of record NC_142402.1, on the reverse strand, counting down.
ACATTCAAGAGAGCATTACCAGGTGCCAGGATGGCGGAGCGGTCTCAGGCGTTGAGTTCAGGTCGCAGTCTCCCCAGGAGGCGTGGGATCGAATCCCACCTCAGACAGAGCCAATTGAAAGTACCAAGCAAGAACAAAGCAAACACATTCAAGAGAGCATTACCAGATGATAAGATGGCAGAGCGGTCTCAGGCATTGCGTACTGGTCGCAGTCTCCCCAGGAGGCGTGGGTTCAAATCCCACCTCAGACAGTGCCCATTGAAAGTACCAAGCAAGAACAAAGCAAACACAGTCAAGAGAGCATTACCAGTTGCCAGGATGGCGGAACGGTCTAAGGCGTTGCGTTCACGTCGCAGTCTCCCCAGGAGGCGTGGGTTCGAATCCCACCTCAGACAGAGCCCATTGAAAGTACCAAGCAAGTACAAAGCAAACACAGTCAAGAGAGCATTACCAGTTGCCAGGATAGCGGAGCGGTCTAAGGTGTTGCGTTCAGGTCGCAGTCTCCCCAGGAGGCGTGGGTTCGAATCCCACCTCAGACAGTGCCCATTGAAAGTACCAAGCAAGTACAAAGCAAACACAGTCAAGAGAGCATTACCAGTTGCCAGGATAGCGGAGCGGTCTCAGGTGTTGCGTTCAGGTCGCAGTCTCCCCAGGAGGCGTGGGTTCGAATCCCACCTCAGACAGAGCCCATTGAAAGTACCAAGCAAGAACAAAGCAAACACATTCAAGAGAGCATTACCAGGTGCAAGGATGGCGGAGCGTTCAGGTCGCAGTCTCCCCAGGAGGCGTGGGTTCGAATCCCACCTCAGACAGAGCCCATTGAAGGTACCAAGCTAGAACAAAGCAAACACATTCAAGAGAGCATTACCAGGTGCCAGGATGGCGGAGCGGTCTAAGGCGTTGCGTTCAGGTCGCAGTCTCCCCAGGAGGCGTGGGTTCGAATCCCGCCTCAGACAGAGCCCATTGAAAGTACCAAGCAAGAACAAAGCAAACACAGTCAAGAGAGCATTACCAGTTGCAGGGATGGCAGAGCTGTCTAAGGCGCTGCGTTCAGGTCGCAGTCTCCCCAGGAGGCGTGGGTTCGAATCCCGCCTCAGACAGAGCCCATTGAAAGTACCAAGCAAGAACAAAGCAAACACAGTCAAGAGAGCATTACCAGTTGCAGGGATGGCAGAGCTGTCTAAGGCGCTGCGTTCAGGTCGCAGTCTCCCCAGGAGGCGTGGGTTCGAATCCCGCCTCAGACAGAGCCCATTGACAGTACCAAGCAAGAACAAAGCAAACACATTCAAGAGAGCATAACCAGGTGCCAGGATGGCGGAGCGGTCTAAGGCGTTGCGTTCAGGTCGCAGTCTCCCCAGGAGGCGTGGGTTCGAATCCCGCCTCAGACAGAGCCCATTGAAAGTACCAAGCAAGAACAAAGCAAACACAGTCAAGAGAGCATTACCAGTTGCAGGGATGGCAGAGCTGTCTAAGGCGCTGCGTTCAGGTCGCAGTCTCCCCAGGAGGCGTGGGTTTGAATCCCACCTCAGACAGTGCCCATTGAAAGTACCAAGCAAGAACAAAGCAAACACAGTCAAGAGAGCATTACCAGTTGCCAGGATGGCGGAGCGGTCTAAGGCGCTGCGTTCAGGTCGCAGTCTCCCCAGGAGGCGTGGGTTCGAATCCCACCTCAGACAGTGCCCATTGAAACTACCAAGCAAGAACAAAGCAAACACAGTCAAGAGAGCATTATCAGTTGCCAGGATGGCAAAGCGGTCTAAGGCGTTGCGTTCAGGTCGCAGTCTCCCCAGGAGGCGTGGGTTCGAATCCCACCTCAGACAGTGCCCATTGAAAGTACCAAGCAAGAACAAAGCAAACACATTCAAGAGAGCATTACTAGGTGCCAGGATGGCGGAGCGGTCTAAGGCGTTGCGTTCAGGTCGCAGTCTCCCCAGGAGGCGTGGGTTCGAATCCCACCTCAGACAGTGCCCATTGAAACTACCAAGCAAGAACAAAGCAAACACAGTCAAGAGAGCATTATCAGTTGCCAGGATGGCAAAGCGGTCTAAGGCGTTGCGTTCAGGTCGCAGTCTCCCCAGGAGGCGTGGGTTCGAATCCCACCTCAGACAGTGCCCATTGAAAGTACCAAGCAAGAACAAAGCAAACACATTCAAGAGAGCATTACTAGGTGCCAGGATGGCGGAGCGGTCTAAGGCGTTGCGTTCAGGTCGCAGTCTCCCCAGGAGGCGTGGGTTCGAATCCCACCTCAGACAGAGCCCATTGAAAGTACCAAGCAAGAACAAAGCAAACACATTCAAGAGAGCATTACCAGGTGCCAGGATGGCGGAGCGGTCTAAGGCGTTGCGTTCAGGTCGCAGTCTCCCCAGGAGGCGTGGGTTCGAATCCCGCCTCAGACAGAGCCCATTGAAAGTACCAAGCAAGAACAAAGCAAGCACATTCAAGAGAGCATTACCAGGTGCCAGGATGGCGGAGCGGTCTAAGGCGTTGTGTTCAGGTCGCAGTCTCCCCAGGAGGCGTGGGTTTGAATCCCACCTCAGACAGTACCCATTGAAAGTACCAAGCAAGAACAAAGCAAACACAGTCAAGAGAGCATTACCAGTTGCAGGGATGGCAGAGCTGTCTAAGGCGCTGCGTTCAGGTCGCAGTCTCCCCAGGAGGCGTGGGTTTGAATCCCACCTCAGACAGTGCCCATTGAAAGTACCAAGCAAGAACAAAGCAAACACAGTCAAGAGAGCATTACCAGTTGCCAGGATGGCGGAGCGGTCTAAGGCGCTGCGTTCAGGTCGCAGTCTCCCCAGGAGGCGTGGGTTCGAATCCCACCTCAGACAGTGCCCATTGAAACTACCAAGCAAGAACAAAGCAAACACAGTCAAGAGAGCATTATCAGTTGCCAGGATGGCAAAGCGGTCTAAGGCGTTGCGTTCAGGTCGCAGTCTCCCCAGGAGGCGTGGGTTCGAATCCCACCTCAGACAGTGCCCATTGAAAGTACCAAGCAAGAACAAAGCAAACACATTCAAGAGAGCATTACTAGGTGCCAGGATGGCGGAGCGGTCTAAGGCGTTGCGTTCAGGTCGCAGTCTCCCCAGGAGGCGTGGGTTCGAATCCCACCTCAGACAGTGCCCATTGAAACTACCAAGCAAGAACAAAGCAAACACAGTCAAGAGAGCATTATCAGTTGCCAGGATGGCAAAGCGGTCTAAGGCGTTGCGTTCAGGTCGCAGTCTCCCCAGGAGGCGTGGGTTCGAATCCCTCCTCAGACAGTGCCCATTGAAAGTACCAAGCAAGAACAAAGCAAACACATTCAAGAGAGCATTACTAGGTGCCAGGATGGCGGAGCGGTCTAAGGCGTTGCGTTCAGGTCGCAGTCTCCCCAGGAGGCGTGGGTTTGAATCCCACCTCAGACAGTACCCATTGAAAGTACCAAGCAAGAACAAAGGAAACACGGTCAAGAGAGCATTACCAGTTGCCAGGATGGCGGAGCGGTCTAAGGCGTTGCGTTCAGGTCGCAGTCTCCCCAGGAGGCGTGGGTTCGAATCCCACCTCAGACAGTGCCCATTAAAAGTACCAAGCAAGAACAAAGCAAACACAGTCAAGAGAGCATTACCAGTTGCCAGGATGGCGGAGCGGTCTAAGGCGTTGCGTTCAGGTCGCAGTCTCCCCAGGAGGCGTGGGTTCGAATCCCGCCTCAGACAGAGCCCATTGAAAGTACCAAGCAAGAACAAAGCAAACACATTCAAGAGAGCATTACCAGGTGCCAGGATGGCGGAGCGGTCTAAGGCGTTGCGTTCAGGTCGCAGTCTCCCCAGGAGGCGTGGGTTGAATCCCGCCTCAGAAAGAGCCCATTGAAAGTACCAAGCAAGAACAAAGCAAACACAGTCAAGAGAGCATTACCAGTTGCCAGGATTGCAGAGCGGTCTAAGGCGCTGCGTTCTGGTCGCAGTCTCCCCAGGAGGCGTGGGTTCGAATCCCGCCTCAGACAGAGCCCATTGAAAGTACCAAGCAAGAACAAAGCAAACACATTCAAGAGAGCATTACCAGGTGCCAGGATGGCGGAGCGGTCTAAGGCGCTGCGTTCAGGTCGCAGTCTCCCCAGGAGGCGTGTGTTCGAATCCCACCTCAGACAGAGCCCATTGAAAGTACCAAGCAATAACAAAGGAAACACGGTCAAGAGAGCATTACCAGTTGCCAGGATGGCGGAGCGGTCTAAGGCGTTGCGTTCAGGTCGCAGTCTCCCCTGGAGGCGTGGGTTCGAATCCCGCCTCAGACAGAGCCCATTGAAAGTACCAAGCAAAAACAAAGCAAACACGGTCAAGAGAGCATTACCAGTTGCCAGGATGGCGGAGCGGTCTAAGGCGCTGCGTTCAGGTCGCAGTCTCCCCAGGAGGCGTGTGTTCGAATCCCACCTCAGACAGAGCCCATTGAAAGTACCAAGCAATAACAAAGGAAACACGGTCAAGAGAGCATTACCAGTTGCCAGGATGGCGGAGCGGTCTAAGGCGTTGCGTTCAGGTCGCAGTCTCCCCAGGAGGCGTGGGTTCGAATCCCGCCTCAGACAGAGCCCATTGAAAGTACCAAGCAAGAACAAAGCAAACACAGTCAAGAGAGCATTACCAGTTGCAGGGATGGCAGAGCTGTCTAAGGCGCTGCGTTCAGGTCGCAGTCTCCCCAGGAGGCGTGGGTTTGAATCCCACCTCAGACAGTGCCCATTGAAAGTACCAAGCAAGAACAAAGCAAACACAGTCAAGAGAGCATTACCAGTTGCCAGGATGGCGGAGCGGTCTAAGGCGCTGCGTTCAGGTCGCAGTCTCCCCAGGAGGCGTGGGTTCGAATCCCACCTCAGACAGTGCCCATTGAAACTACCAAGCAAGAACAAAGCAAACACAGTCAAGAGAGCATTATCAGTTGCCAGGATGGCAAAGCGGTCTAAGGCGTTGCGTTCAGGTCGCAGTCTCCCCAGGAGGCGTGGGTTCGAATCCCACCTCAGACAGTGCCCATTGAAAGTACCAAGCAAGAACAAAGCAAACACATTCAAGAGAGCATTACTAGGTGCCAGGATGGCGGAGCGGTCTAAGGCGTTGCGTTCAGGTCGCAGTCTCCCCAGGAGGCGTGGGTTCGAATCCCACCTCAGACAGTGCCCATTGAAACTACCAAGCAAGAACAAAGCAAACACAGTCAAGAGAGCATTATCAGTTGCCAGGATGGCAAAGCGGTCTAAGGCGTTGCGTTCAGGTCGCAGTCTCCCCAGGAGGCGTGGGTTCGAATCCCACCTCAGACAGTGCCCATTGAAAGTACCAAGCAAGAACAAAGCAAACACATTCAAGAGAGCATTACTAGGTGCCAGGATGGCGGAGCGGTCTAAGGCGTTGCGTTCAGGTCGCAGTCTCCCCAGGAGGCGTGGGTTCGAATCCCACCTCAGACAGAGCCCATTGAAAGTACCAAGCAAGAACAAAGCAAACACATTCAAGAGAGCATTACCAGGTGCCAGGATGGCGGAGCGGTCTAAGGCGTTGCGTTCAGGTCGCAGTCTCCCCAGGAGGCGTGGGTTCGAATCCCGCCTCAGACAGAGCCCATTGAAAGTACCAAGCAAGAACAAAGCAAGCACATTCAAGAGAGCATTACCAGGTGCCAGGATGGCGGAGCGGTCTAAGGCGTTGTGTTCAGGTCGCAGTCTCCCCAGGAGGCGTGGGTTTGAATCCCACCTCAGACAGTACCCATTGAAAGTACCAAGCAAGAACAAAGCAAACACAGTCAAGAGAGCATTACCAGTTGCAGGGATGGCAGAGCTGTCTAAGGCGCTGCGTTCAGGTCGCAGTCTCCCCAGGAGGCGTGGGTTTGAATCCCACCTCAGACAGTGCCCATTGAAAGTACCAAGCAAGAACAAAGCAAACACAGTCAAGAGAGCATTACCAGTTGCCAGGATGGCGGAGCGGTCTAAGGCGCTGCGTTCAGGTCGCAGTCTCCCCAGGAGGCGTGGGTTCGAATCCCACCTCAGACAGTGCCCATTGAAACTACCAAGCAAGAACAAAGCAAACACAGTCAAGAGAGCATTATCAGTTGCCAGGATGGCAAAGCGGTCTAAGGCGTTGCGTTCAGGTCGCAGTCTCCCCAGGAGGCGTGGGTTCGAATCCCACCTCAGACAGTGCCCATTGAAAGTACCAAGCAAGAACAAAGCAAACACATTCAAGAGAGCATTACTAGGTGCCAGGATGGCGGAGCGGTCTAAGGCGTTGCGTTCAGGTCGCAGTCTCCCCAGGAGGCGTGGGTTCGAATCCCACCTCAGACAGTGCCCATTGAAAGTACCAAGCAAGAACAAAGCAAACACATTCAAGAGAGCATTACCAGGTGCCAGGATGGCGGAGCGGTCTAAGGCGTTGCGTTCAGGTCGCAGTCTCCCCAGGAGGCGTGGGTTCGAATCCCGCCTCAGACAGAGCCCATTGAAAGTACCAAGCAAGAACAAAGCAAGCACATTCAAGAGAGCATTACCAGGTGCCAGGATGGCGGAGCGGTCTAAGGCGTTGTGTTGAGGTCGCAGTCTCCCCAGGAGGCGTGGGTTTGAATCCCACCTCAGACAGTACCCATTGAAAGTACCAAGCAAGAACAAAGGAAACACGGTCAAGAGAGCATTACCAGTTGCCAGGATGGCGGAGCGGTCTAAGGCGTTGCGTTCAGGTCGCAGTCTCCCCAGGAGGCGTGGGTTCGAATCCCACCTCAGACAGTGCCCATTGAAAGTACCAAGCAAGAACAAAGCAAACACAGTCAAGAGAGCATTACCAGTTGCCAGGATGGCGGAGCGGTCTAAGGCGTTGCGTTCAGGTCGCACTCTCCCCAGGAGGCGTGGGTTCGAATCCCGCCTCAGACAGAGCCCATTGAAAGTACCAAGCAAGAACAAAGCAAGCACATTCAAGAGAGCATTACCAGGTGCCAGGATGGCGGAGCGGTCTAAGGCGTTGTGTTCAGGTCGCAGTCTCCCCAGGAGGCGTGGGTTTGAATCCCACCTCAGACAGTACCCATTGAAAGTACCAAGCAAGAACAAAGCAAACACATTCAAGAGAGCATTACCAGGTGCCAGGATGGCGGAGCGGTCTAAGGCGTTGCGTTCAGGTCGCAGTCTCCCCAGGAGGCGTGGTTTAGAATCCCGCCTCAGACAGAGCCCATTGAAAGTACCAAGCAAGAACAAAGCAACCACATTCAAGAGAGCATTACCAGGTGCCAGGATGGCGGAGCGGTCTAAGGCGTTGCGTTCAGGTCGCAGTCTCCCCAGGAGGCCTGGGTTCGAATCCCGCCTCAGACAGAGCCTATTGAAAGTACCAAGCAAGAACAAAGCAAACACATTCAAGAGAGCATCTAAATTCCAAGATGGCGGCGCGCATGGACGCAGCGGCTAACAGCTCCCCCTCACAGTGCTCCTTTTTACTTTTTATTAGTGTTTGCTTGCTCTTATTGGCATCAACTGAGGCACAACATCGATATACCCGCCAAGACATCGTGAACATTGGATATCGATGCGAAATAACCATCACAGAGGAATTTTGCTATGATCGCAAAATTCCGAACGAACTGGCGAGGCTGCCCGGCTCACCATGGCTGGTCATCGGGGCCGGGAGGCGGCGCAGGCGACGCAGAGAGAGGAAGCAGAAGCGAGGCTGCAGGTCCGGTGTCTTGCAACGGCTGCGACGGCAGCCCCATAGGCAACCACTACCGAGTCTGCACCTCACCAACGCCAGATCCGTGGTCCACAAAATCGACGACCTGGGATTACAAATCCTGGGAAACCGCTATGTGCGCGATAGCAGTGTGATCGTCGTCACGGAAACCTGGCTGCACGCAGACGTCCCCGACTCTAGCATCCAGCTGGCCGGGCGCTCGCTACATCGCGCGGATCGGACGAGGGACACCGGTAAGAGGAGGGGCGGGGGGCTCTGTGTTTACGTGCATGAGAACTGGTGCGGCGATAGCACGATCGTCGAGAAGCACTCTTCCCCCGACATCGAGTTCATGTCCGTTAAATGCCGGCCTTATTTTCTCCCGAGGGAGCTAACGGTAGTGATTGTCACAGCTGTTTACATCCCTCCCGACGCTAGCACTAGCACGGCGCTCTCGCTACTCGCGTGCGTCATCAATAAACATCAGCGGGCCCACCCTGATGGCGTTCACGTAGTAGCGGGAGACTTTAATAAGGCCAATTTAAAGACTGTACTCCCAGAGTTTCACCAGCATGTCAAGTGCCCAACGAGGGGAGACAACACTCTCGACCATGTGTACTCGAACATCAAGCACGCATACAGAGCCCTCCCACTCGCCCCTCTCGGCCAGTCAGACCACCTGTCCTTGCAGCTCGCACCTGCGTACACCCCTCTCAGGCGCAGATTCAGGCCTACCACAAAGACTGTGAAAACCTGGCGTGACGACGCCATGAGTGAATTACAGGACTGCTTTCATGACACAAACTGGGACCTCTTTGATCATCAGGACCTTGATGTCTACACGCACTGTGTACTGGACTACATCAAGTTCTGCATGGAAACTGTGTCCCAACATAAGACTATACGGACCTTTCCAAATGCGAAGCCCTGGATGTCCAGCAGGGTTCGCTCTCTCCTCAAGGCCCGTGACGCTGCCTTCAGGTCAGGCGACAAAGCCCAGTACAGGGTGGCTCGTGCTGACCTGAGCAAAGGCATCAAGCTAGCCAAGGCAACCTACAAGGGGAGGCTGGAGGCCCACCTTGCCAGTAACAGGCCACGGGAGGTGTGGCAGGGTCTACGGAGCATCACCAACTTCCGTGGCAGCAGCACGACCTCTGTAGACCCGAGTGCATCGCTGGCAGAGGAGCTTAACTGCTTCTTCGCTCGCTTTGACTCGCCCCAACCGTCACACCCCCGCACTTCAAGCTCCAACTCCCCCCCACTCATCGTAGAGGAACACGATGTGAGGCGCGCGCTCCTGGCGGTCAACCCCAGGAAAGCTACTGGACCCGACGGAATACCAGGCAAGGTCCTCAGAGCATGTGCCCACCAACTGTCACATGTTTTCTGCAGGATCTTCAACCGCTCCCTGGCTCAGGCAGTCATCCCCTCCTGCTTGAAAACTTCCACCATTATTCCTGTCCCCAAAAAGTCACCAGCCGTCCACCTGAATGACTACCGTCCTGTTGCTCTCACACCAGTCATTATGAAGTGCTTCGAGAGGCTGGTTCTCCAGCACATCAGGGACTGCCTTCCTCCCACTCTGGACCCCTACCAGTTTGCATACCGGGCTAACAGATCCACTGAGGACGCCATCGACACTGCTCTGCATGTTGTGCTGGGCCACCTGGAACGACAGCAGAGCTATGCAAGGATGCTCTTTGTGGACTACAGCTCGGCATTCAACACGATCATCCCAGACATCCTCGTCGCCAAACTGGACACTCTCGGCCTCCCTGCCCTCACACGCATCTGGATTAAGGACTTTCTGACCAACAGACCCCAGACTGTGTTGCTCGGCCCCTACACGTCCTCCACCCTCATGCTGAGCACCGGTTCCCCCCAAGGATGCGTGCTGAGCCCTCTCCTGTACGCCCTCTACACCTACGACTGCAGCCCGGCCCACGGCAACAACACCATCGTCAAGTTTGCTGACGACACGACAGTGGTCGGTCTGATCTCGGAAGGTGACGAGACAGCCTACAGAGAGGAGGTAAAGAGACTGACAACTTGGTGCAAGGACAACAGACTGCACCTTAACTCTGCTAAAACAAAGGAGATTGTCGTCGACTTCAGGAGGAACAAGACGCTGCCGCCCCCCCTCTGCATCGAAGGCGTGTGTGTGGAGAGGGTCCACACGTTCAAGTTCCTGGGAGTACAGATCTCCGATGACCTTTCTTGGAGTCACAACACCACAGCAGTGGTAAAGAAGGTCCGCCAACGTCTGCACTTCCTGAGAGTCCTCAGGAAATTCAACCTGGACAGGAAGCTGCTGCTGGCCTTCTACCACTCGTCCATCGAGAGCCTGCTGACGTACTGTGTCTCCACCTGGTACAGCGGCTGCACTGAGGCGGACAGAGTGAGGCTCCAGAGGACAGTCAAAACAGCGCAAAGGATTATTGGCTGCCCTCTCCCCCCACTGTCGGACATCTACACCGCCCGGTGCCTCAGAAGGGCTCTCAACATCGTCAATGACAATACCCACCCAAACTCACACCTGTTCGACCTGTTGCCCTCTGGCAGGCGCTACAGATGCATCAAATCAAGGACCAATAGACTGAGAAACAGTTTCTTTCCGAGAGCCATCTCCATACTGAACTCTCACACACACACGAGACCACCCTAACCTCGCAAAACAGCATTGTGATGTGTTTCTATATGCCCTATTCAGTACTGAATTCCATTGCACTGTCTTCTTTATTTATCTAATTTATATATTTGTCTGTATTATTGTTGTATTGCACTGGAGAGGGGAGCCCTCTAATCTCGTTGCACACTTGAGTACAATGACAATAAAGGGATTTCTATTTCTATTTCTATTCTATTACCAGGTGCCAGGATGGCGGAGCGGTCTCAGGCGTTGAGTTCAGGTCGCAGTCTCCCCAGGAGGCGTGGGATCGAATCCCACCTCAGACAGAGCCAATTGAAAGTACCAAGCAAGAACAAAGCAAACACATTCAAGAGAGCATTACCAGATGATAAGATGGCAGAGCGGTCTCAGGCATTGCGTACTGGTCGCAGTCTCCCCAGGAGGCGTGGGTTCAAATCCCACCTCAGACAGTGCCCATTGAAAGTACCAAGCAAGAACAAAGCAAACACAGTCAAGAGAGCATTACCAGTTGCCAGGATGGCGGAACGGTCTAAGGCGTTGCGTTCACGTCGCAGTCTCCCCAGGAGGCGTGGGTTCGAATCCCACCTCAGACAGAGCCCATTGAAAGTACCAAGCAAGTACAAAGCAAACACAGTCAAGAGAGCATTACCAGTTGCCAGGATAGCGGAGCGGTCTAAGGTGTTGCGTTCAGGTCGCAGTCTCCCCAGGAGGCGTGGGTTCGAATCCCACCTCAGACAGTGCCCATTGAAAGTACCAAGCAAGTACAAAGCAAACACAGTCAAGAGAGCATTACCAGTTGCCAGGATAGCGGAGCGGTCTCAGGTGTTGCGTTCAGGTCGCAGTCTCCCCAGGAGGCGTGGGTTCGAATCCCACCTCAGACAGAGCCCATTGAAAGTACCAAGCAAGAACAAAGCAAACACATTCAAGAGAGCATTACCAGGTGCAAGGATGGCGGAGCGTTCAGGTCGCAGTCTCCCCAGGAGGCGTGGGTTCGAATCCCACCTCAGACAGAGCCCATTGAAGGTACCAAGCTAGAACAAAACAAACACATTCAAGAGAGCATTACCAGGTGCCAGGATGGCGGAGCGGTCTAAGGCGTTGCGTTCAGGTCGCAGTCTCCCCAGGAGGCGTGGGTTCGAATCCCGCCTCAGACAGAGCCCATTGAAAGTACCAAGCAAGAACAAAGCAAACACAGTCAAGAGAGCATTACCAGTTGCAGGGATGGCAGAGCTGTCTAAGGCGCTGCGTTCAGGTCGCAGTCTCCCCAGGAGGCGTGGGTTCGAATCCCGCCTCAGACAGAGCCCATTGAAAGTACCAAGCAAGAACAAAGCAAACACAGTCAAGAGAGCATTACCAGTTGCAGGGATGGCAGAGCTGTCTAAGGCGCTGCGTTCAGGTCGCAGTCTCCCCAGGAGGCGTGGGTTCGAATCCCGCCTCAGACAGAGCCCATTGACAGTACCAAGCAAGAACAAAGCAAACACATTCAAGAGAGCATAACCAGGTGCCAGGATGGCGGAGCGGTCTAAGGCGTTGCGTTCAGGTCGCAGTCTCCCCAGGAGGCGTGGGTTCGAATCCCGCCTCAGACAGAGCCCATTGAAAGTACCAAGCAAGAACAAAGCAAACACAGTCAAGAGAGCATTACCAGTTGCAGGGATGGCAGAGCTGTCTAAGGCGCTGCGTTCAGGTCGCAGTCTCCCCAGGAGGCGTGGGTTTGAATCCCACCTCAGACAGTGCCCATTGAAAGTACCAAGCAAGAACAAAGCAAACACAGTCAAGAGAGCATTACCAGTTGCCAGGATGGCGGAGCGGTCTAAGGCGCTGCGTTCAGGTCGCAGTCTCCCCAGGAGGCGTGGGTTCGAATCCCACCTCAGACAGTGCCCATTGAAACTACCAAGCAAGAACAAAGCAAACACAGTCAAGAGAGCATTATCAGTTGCCAGGATGGCAAAGCGGTCTAAGGCGTTGCGTTCAGGTCGCAGTCTCCCCAGGAGGCGTGGGTTCGAATCCCACCTCAGACAGTGCCCATTGAAAGTACCAAGCAAGAACAAAGCAAACACATTCAAGAGAGCATTACTAGGTGCCAGGATGGCGGAGCGGTCTAAGGCGTTGCGTTCAGGTCGCAGTCTCCCCAGGAGGCGTGGGTTCGAATCCCACCTCAGACAGAGCCCATTGAAAGTACCAAGCAAGAACAAAGCAAACACATTCAAGAGAGCATTACCAGGTGCCAGGATGGCGGAGCGGTCTAAGGCGTTGCGTTCAGGTCGCAGTCTCCCCAGGAGGCGTGGGTTCGAATCCCGCCTCAGACAGAGCCCATTGAAAGTACCAAGCAAGAACAAAGCAAGCACATTCAAGAGAGCATTACCAGGTGCCAGGATGGCGGAGCGGTCTAAGGCGTTGTGTTCAGGTCGCAGTCTCCCCAGGAGGCGTGGGTTTGAATCCCACCTCAGACAGTACCCATTGAAAGTACCAAGCAAGAACAAAGGAAACACGGTCAAGAGAGCATTACCAGTTGCCAGGATGGCGGAGCGGTCTAAGGCGTTGCGTTCAGGTCGCAGTCTCCCCAGGAGGCGTGGGTTCGAATCCCACCTCAGACAGTGCCCATTGAAAGTACCAAGCAAGAACAAAGCAAACACAGTCAAGAGAGCATTACCAGTTGCCAGGATGGCGGAGCGGTCTAAGGCGTTGCGTTCAGGTCGCAGTCTCCCCAGGAGGCGTGGGTT